>NC_066856.1:13184874-13784874 GCF_001640805.2 Lates calcarifer | reverse complement strand
CCGTATTTGTTTCCTTTACGTCTCTAAGAGCTGTTGTCACCATGGCAAATAAAACACAACAAGACAAAAGCGTGATGCATTTTGTGAAACTTAAAGTAAGTGTTGATCATTGCGGCAGAACAACAATCACCAGATTATCTTGAGTGCAGTCACTTTGTAGGGAGCCCTGATGCTCCTGTGACATATTCATTGGAAAAAATTAAGAGGAGAACAGGAGGACACTCGGGATGATCTAGATGAAAGGAGAGTAAATGTGTATTCATTCAACACTGATAAATATTCATATGTATCAGAGGTAAGGATCTAATCAAGCACCCATTGAGGCGTCATAGCCCTCCATGCTTGCCTGGTAAATTAGTTTCTCTATGGAAATGAGACAGACAGACTTAGACCCCTGAGCTGCCCTGATCATGAGGCATGCTGGGAGCTAAATGGATGTGGCCTGTGCATTGCAGGACAGTTGCTATTGGCAACAAACGTCACCACACTGTATAGACAAGATCATTTTCCCGTGTTAGTCCCTTCTATGCTGTCTTCTTTTTGGTGTCACTGTCTTTCTTCGCCCATCTGCCTCCCACTTATATCTTTTTTAGCACCACATTTTCTCTCATCTTATTCCACACTGTGTCTTTATCACGTTCTTCTCAATTATCTCTGATTCACGTTTTTTCTTTCTTCTTCACTGTGACTTTTGTCCTGTTCTTTGTCTGCCTCTCCTCGCCTCCTTTTCATTCTTTTATTCCCACTCAGACTGATTCCTGCGCTTAGCCAGCACTGGTACAGGGCTGTGTTTGTCATATTGGGCCTATTTGTAGATAATTAGCTGCAATAATAGCCTCTCTGCAGGAGCCAGGGTGAGGGAGGGATGGATGGAAAGAGGGAGGGAGGAAAGGAAGAATCTGTCTTCCACCTCATGGGGAGAAAATCTGCGCCAGACTGTGTTTGTAGCATTGCATGTTAAGGAAGCGCAGCATTTACTGTATTACAAATAAAGAGTTGGCAAAGTATAAACCCTGAAAACTCACTCAGAGGGCGTTTTATTAGCAACAGCTCTGCTGTGGATGTGTTGATCTCACCAGTTTAAATCCAAGAAGTGGAGAGTTGAGGGTAAGTTGGGGAAAATAGTAGCTTTTGACAGAAGAGCCTGTGGAGTGGGCTCTTCAAATACATTAGTTTAAAAGGTGTTAAACCAAAAGCCTGCTTTCAGTAAATTTGCAGTAAATTGACCACAGTTATGAGTGAATGCATGCTAGAGGTTGCAGAATGGATCTTCTTTAGCCTGCTTATTAGTGGTAAAAATAGAAATATGCTGGGTAAAATTGCTCAGTGGATCCATAAGAGGGATAGAGTGAGAAAAAAAAATCAAAACACAGTACTTTACTTTCCACTGACAGTGTTCTCTCTCTGAGCTTGTATAAAACCATCACTGTGGTTGGTATCATTAAGTCTGATCACTGACAACTCCCCCCCTCCTCTGTTTTTATTTAAGAGGTGACAAATGACAAAACAGCTTAGGAAGATGTCCAGATAGAGCGAACGTCAATAGCAGTAGATGTGGACGAGGATAAGCAAATGTCAAAGTGGGGGGAAGGAGACATCAATCAATAGGCCGAGCAATATCTACTCCATTATAGATCGCAGGGAAGTCAGCTTCCTCAAGAGAAAAAAAAAAACAACAGAAAAATGACTACCTTGTTTTTCTTAAATAATGTATGTATGTGTGGGGGATAAGTAATGTATTTTCTGAGTATCAGTCTTATTAACAGCTGTTTGTCAAGTACGAGCTGCACTCTTGCGGAAGGCAAATGGAGGACCTCTCGCAGCAGCTCATGAGTAAATGTAAATGTGTGAAAAACTGTGAGGAGGAAAAGAAGTGAAGTGGAAAGAGATTCAGGATTGACGTGGCCTTGTTGCAGCTTTAGCAATAACTGGTTACACTGCCTGTATTCATGCAACATTTAAACCATATATATAAATACATATATCCATGCTATTATCAGCCACTTAGTACTCCAAGTGTGGAAAATAACCCCTGGCAAATCATAACACACGTTGGCTCCTCGACTAGCATGGTTCCTAAAAGGCACAAAGCTCTGTGACTGTGCATCCCTTACCACAGCTCCCCCACCCCTGCCTCTTCCTATTCTCTTTCGTGCAGGAGGGGGGTCAGTGAGTCACCCTCACCAACCCCCCCCACCCCCCACGCTGGAGACAGCAACCAGGCACCAAGCAAAAGGGTTGTTTTCGCTGGCAGCCATACACGCAGCATGGCTGGTACCAGTGGGGAGCGTAGAGAGGAAGAAGCGAGGGAATAAAAGAGAGGCTCAGAAAAATATGTTTTGAAAGGGAAGGGCATGTTGGTCAGATATTTTTTAGAAGCGATTGCTATGATTAGTCAGAAAAAAAACCCACACAGAATAACCTACAATCCTCATTCTGTATGTAAGGCCAAAAGATAGAGGTATAACAAATCTAAAGCTTGGAAAGAGTAGCGTCTAGTGTACTGAAATAACAAGTTAATGACCTTTCTTCTTACGTAATCCCTTGTGAGGTGTTTAATCTCTAAAAATATTTTCTCAGGTTAAATATCTTTTAGCCAATATTGCCCCAATCAAGGACCAATAGCTTGGTTTGCTGATAAAGATTCACTTTAGGAGGGTGTGCAGAAGCTTTCCTCTAGATTAAGAATTAAATATTTGAAAAAAAGAGAAAGTATATAACAGTTCTGACAGCTGAGACGACAAAACTTCACTCAGATGGAAGCTGAGAAAATACTGTCTCATGTATCACAGGCTCCATATTAACATCTTAATTTCCAGAATGAAATATTCTCCAATATACCTGCTTAATTAGAAATTGTTTTCAACAGTTACATTTAATGACTATAAAATATTTCAACATGCAAATTTGTAAAGAAGCAGCTGTGTTTTCTCAGTTTGCCCATTTTCTTCTTACCAATATTTCCAAATAAAGTGCAAGAAGAATGCATCTCCATATTTGGCCTCAATGTATGAGATGGTCCCCATGTGATTAAGTTGGTAGTTAAATTGAGATTCAGTGACATTTTGACAGCAGTCTCATGTTCGAGATAACTCCGGCAAACTGCTTATGTGAAGAGGCTCTCATTAAGCACAGAATTCCCTGAGCCACATGTCAACTGATTATTCAACCACTAAATGTAAATCATATATGGCAGGCGGGGAGTCTCTGCACTGTGCATGTGTGTATTGTTTGTATGTGCTGCATGCACAAATGTACAGTAAATGTGTAGTATTTGTGTGGCCGTAGTGTCTGCTCTTAACATGTATTGTAATTGGTATTTATAGGGCTTAAGTATGCATTTTTCTTGCTTTTTTCATGCTCATGATGTAGCTGACTACTTATGTGAACATAGGTCTCTGGTTTTCCATTTGATTTCTACTGTAGCTACATAAAAGAAGTGGGTGGAGATGGATTCAACATTAGTTATAATCCTGTCATAGGTCAGTCTAGAGGAATTGTAGGCGAATGCCATCATCTTATGATGGTCAAAAGCTTGCAGTATATTTCTAATCAAAGGACTATGTGCAGAGGCACAGAGGCAAAACTCATCTCAGAGAAAGGTCATATGTAATGATGACCTCTCACAATGGATTTGAAGGCTTTCTTTCCAATATCCTGTACCATAATTAATGCAAGGGCACATCTATTTTAAAATGTTCTGAGAGGCTATTGTAAGAAAAATACTGTAGTGTATCAGGTTTTGAGTATTATGGTATAACACTGTTTTACACTGTGTATTTTTAAAATTTGGACAGTTGAATACATAGTTTTGAGTTCATATTAGTCTAGTCCTATCATCTTTATCAAGTCCACAGTTGCAGTGCAGCAACAAAAACTACATTTGTACAATCAACCATAATATACTCAATGGGATCCAGTAACTCCTTTAAATTTGCATTTTGTGTTGATGGAAACATTTTTCACATGAATATTTATTTCTATATTTTTGATATGATGCACTTGTTTATCAGGCAGTATCAGTGCATTTTCCTTTCCTTTAATCTAACAAAGCCTGAATATTGTAGCATATACCACTTACAAAATACCATGTGCAACCATCAGCGAATGCAATTCCTCCGAGCAAATGGGACAAATCATTTCAGTAGGGACTTCAAAGGAAAACTATACTGACCATTTCCTAGCAGAGAGAAGAGACAGACACTCAGACTGAAATAAATAAATAACTGTGATAAGAGCTGTACAAATTGATCTTGTACCAGCACATGTATATGCTTTACTTCAAAACATATTTCCCCATGTTGGTTTTCAAGCTGATTTTAAGAATCACGAGATGAGAAAAATACATTTTTATGTTAATTTTTGGATCTCTTATTCTCATTTTAGCGTAGTTCCTCAGAGGAAATGAGAGTGGCTTGATTCCACTGCGAGGTATATGCTCTACGCATCCTTGCGTTGTGTAGTGTGCCTTATGCGCTTGTGTATCAGCCAATCAATTCCACATTGGTCCTCAATTGCCTTTTCCACATTGACAACCTATCCCATCTCCTTCAGACACTGTAATAAATCCAAACAATGAAAAAATTGCTGCCTATAAAAATTTCAGCAGTGCAGGAAGGCCAATCTGGCTGTTTTAAAAGTGGCTAAAATGCCATTACTGTGGCAGATCTGGATGTGAAATGTCATATTGGAGCAGCCCCACTGTGCCTGCAGCCCTGAGTAACACTGCCTCTTTGGAGACTGCAGCTGCCTCCCACAGATGAAAGACCATCCAGCAGCTCCGTTTCTCAGCAACCTTTTACCATCACCTGACCTTTGGACTGCAGAAATGCCTTTGATACCATGCCATGCAGTTTGGTATTTGCCTCTCTCTATATCATGACGTGTGCTCTCCCCTGGGTAAGGGTGGACTTGTCTGTTTTTAATGAGTGTCAGAATGTAAAGTGTTTACTCTCCTACCTTTTGCTGCTTTTATGTTCTTCTGCCTTTGTTAAAGAGAGGTACGGTTACTGTGTATAGTTGACAGTGGTATTTTTACTCAGCTTGTTGAAGGGCAATTCTTCCGCCTTTTGTAAGGCATTTAATAAGATTTTTTTTTCTCAGTGTACTCATCTCTTCTTGGAAAAAACAAAAAACTCAAGGCCAAGCTGGCTTTGGAGGTGTTATGGGGGTTTAGATAAAATTAAAACTCTTACACTGTAATTACTCATGAATCTGTAACATTCACTGCTTTCAAACATCTATTTTTCAGATTTAAATTATTTTTTCATAATTTTTGACTTTATGTGATAATTAATAGTGAAAAGGCAGACAGGAAATATGGGGAAAGGGAGAAGTAGCGTATGACATGCCAGAAAGGTCCCTTGCCAGATTTGCAGTTGCTCAGGAGGTCCTGGGATTTCATTCTGGTTTCTTTCTGTAAGGAGCAGGACTACAGCTAATGATTTTTTTCATAATCGATGAATCTGCAGGCTATTTTATTTATTACCTGCATAATAATTTTGTGTATAAAATGTAAAAAATAGTTTTTAAAAAAAGCCTGTTATAATTTTCCTAAAATGAATCATTGATATAGCTTGTTTTTTTCAACCAGCAGTCCATAACCTAACATAAGGATATTAAGTTTACTAAGATGTATTTCTGAAAAACAAAGTGGAAAATCCTTAGATTGGAGAAGCCAAAACCAGCAAATCTTTTTAGCTTAAACAGCTAATCAATTATCAAGCTAATAACTACCCCTCCATTTTGTTTACATGTGAAATAAGATGCCCATTAACCAAAACTATGGATTGTACAACTGTGGGTCTATTATGTGGACATATTAACACAGAGTGCACCATGTGTAAATCAAAGGACATTCAAAGACACTAATTAAATTGACATATGTAAGATCAGATGGAAATAGGTCCAAAACTGCCTCTGCAGAAAGGGGTTAATTGGCTGACTGTAGCTCTACTGTGGAGTTTTATATGAAAGTATAGTCGTAGCAAGAGATGAGAGAGTTTTTACAGCTTGAGTTGTGTCATGTTTGCATTTTGGGTGGTTGAAACTCCTGTCAGTGGAGGAATTTTAAATTCAGCCTCATCTACAGTGGATTTCTCCCTATATGTTTGTTAAATGTCAGTGGTAGATAGGGAGTCTAGAGGGAGAGAGTAGCCTTCGTCTTCGTCTAAAACTTATGTTTACTGTTGATGGTTTAAATTTTTGGGAAAAATCTGTTGTTTCTGCTTTAGTCATAGTAGCTGTGCAGCAGTTATCCACAGAAGCTGAATAAGAGAAATATACCATTAAAAAACAAACTGATCCTGACATTAAATGTAGAATCTTTTGCTTCAAGTCTATATAATATACTGTACATATACAGCATTTGCATGATTAAAATCTCATGTAACTAGTTGACTAACATTTTCCTGTTAGCACAGCCATCCTCACCTAAGCTGCAGGGTTTGGGGTGTAGAGAGACCTCTGGGAGTGCAACAAAATTTAGCTGTTGGATACTTCCATGACTCACACTCGAAGCAGACTTAATAGCTCCTATGACATCCTTGTGGGTGCAGTGTGACCTGCTCGGTGTATTTTTAAGAGGAAATAGGGACTGACTGGATACCCTGCTGCTTCCCCTCCATGTTCACTGCAGTGAATTCCCTACGTGGTGATTATTGAACTCAGCTACCCCAGTTGTCAGACAGACTTATGATTTCTGTGCTACTCTGAGATGCTTTCATTTCTTAGACTGCCACTGGAGCTGTGTACATCTTAGAATTAAAACTACATTGAAAATAAAGTCTATAAAGTAAGAGTAAAAATGTCATCGCAGTGACCCAGACATGGTTTTCTATTTGGGGTTGGACGTCTTCTCTTAATTATTCTACTAGAAATAATGTTGTGATACAAAATTGCACATAATGCTGTCAAAGATTATTTGGTTAGTTACTGATCAGTCATTTTAATGGCTATTTTCTGTGTTTTCTAAGCTACCATTTCTCCACCAAGTTTTCTCTCTCTCATGGCAGATTTGCCAGATTTATGACTTTTTTTATTTTTTTCCAAACAATGGCTTCTTGATTTTGAACAGAGCCAGGCATCAGGCTTATCATTCCTTATCTCTTCCCAGAGACAGCTGATTTTTCAAGCTGAAATGACAACTTTCAGTGATAGACGTTAGCAGCTATAACCAGCTAGCGAGGACTAACCAGTGTGTTTGGCAAATGTGACATTGTCTTTGCTAATGGGTTTGGCTGGGGTTGTTGGAGTGAAATCTCTGAATCCAGCAAAGCAGGACGGAGATGCTAATGTTAGCCTACGCTCTGATATAGTCCAGGTTTATCACAAGTCAGTTGGTGGCTGAGATTATCACCCCATATGTGATTTGAGGGTTTTGACTGTGTCTGTAATGTGCACTTTTTGAAACATAGTGTAACTCAGATCTATAGGTATATTGTCCACCATGAGCACATCCTGCACTTTCATTGTAAATAATGCCACACTTGTTTTAACAAAAGCTTTCCCTGTTTATGGTAATTTGTTGACTGTTGTCTGGCAGCAGCAGTAGCGGGGTTGAGGGCTGGGCGCCTGGGGGAGGCTGAGGGTAGGGGGGGACCTGCGGTGTCCACAGCTGGATAGCATGGCAGAGGTTTTAAATGTCAGTGTTGAAGGGGGATGCGGCTGCCATTTGGCCTGACAAGCTGCATGCCAAGAGACCGGCCGCAGAGCTCTCACCTTCTGCCATTTATCATGCGGCTACTTGCCTAGCGCATCTGGCACGTTAGCATTGACAGCAGCAGGAAAAGCCCTTGCTGCGGGCTAACCAGTGGCCCATGGTAATCTTTTTAACATCACGGCAAAATTAGGCCAATAGTATTTGACCACTATTAGTATGGTGTATCTTATAGTTTCTTTGTCAGAAAAGCAGTAACATTTTGAAGACAGAGCTGTTTTAAGTTTAGACGAGAGGAGAGTTGGGCAGATTTTGCTGCTGAAATCAACACTGTTATTTCCCAAAATGATATGTTAAAGGTACTGCCACAGCAGTAAGAGAGTGAGTGTACCTAAGCATTAAACATTTATTATCTGTTCATAGGTATAATATTCAGTAAAAAAGTACACATTTAAGAATATTGAATATGTTCATCTTGATCCTATAAATTTGTAACTGTCTTTTTAAATACCACATTTTAAGTCAGGTGGTTGATTGAAGCAATAGATTAATTATTGCTCAGTAGGCACACAATATGGAAACCACTTTGCTCTCAGTAAATTAAATGTAATCAACTGTCATATCATCTTTTATTGACTTTAATTGACTGTAATTGTGAATCCTGCTGTAACTGCTAGTTACTTTCTGCATGGCAAGGTCAACTAAATTGCTTGATGAGCTGTTATGGTCTTTTATATGATGACCTTGACTTGGGAGGATGTATGAATATCTTCCATCTGTGGTGATAAAGCATGAAATGAAACTAGACTACTCTGCTGCAAAGTGGCATTACATCTACTGGTTCACTGTTGCGGCCTGGCAGTATTTACATGTGGCATTAAATATTTAAGCAACAAATATTCAATATATTATATATGTTAAAATAACATATAGCTGCAAGATTTAAGCTGAGACAACTACTCACCTATCACATATTTTTCCTCAAAATAGGTGTTTACACTGTGTTGAAAGAAATCACCCGGTTTAGAGCTAAATGGTTTTACTGGATAGCCACAATATGTTGAATTTAAATCACAACTATTGAAGGCACTTGCTGAAATTTTAACAGTTTTTTCCTTTACTCAGTACCTGCTATTTAATTTTGTCTAATATCCATTACTTTGAACAGCATTCAATAACTAAGACTAATTAGGCCCTTTAGCTATGAACTGAAGATATTTCTTTAATGCGTGTGCTGTAATATATGTTGTCTTTCATCCTAATATATGATGCAATCATTGCAAATGTGGCCCACATGTGAAAATAAGAAGAGGTGGCAAAGATCAGTCGCCGATGTTGTGCTATGAACTGGAGACAGGTCTTGCTGTGATGGGATTTTCACTTTACATATCACAGTCATGTCCATGTATACATGGTTGCTAATATGCCTATTTACATTCACAAGCATGCTTGTCATGTTGGGCGTTAGCGGCAAATGCACAGATGCATCTAACATCCGGCACGGTGCAGGTGGATACCTGAAAAAAAAAATAGGATTATCTGCTCATAAACAGAAGCTGCTACAAGTCCACCAAGCCTGGTTCATACACACTTAAAGCCCAGACAGACAGAGCATGGTTACATGTGTGCAGCTTAAAAGCACATGCAATTACAGTACTGTATAGACACGCAGACAAAAGAATCAACAAAATAAATATCTCCCACTTTGGAGCCAATCTGTATAATTTTAAGGAAAAATAATACATAGAATCTGTCATTATTCATAGATCCATCAACATCAAGAACTAATAGAAGGAATTACATTTCATTGTTGGAAACAACAAAAGGCAAAAAGATCTTGGCAAGCCACGTCCATAAACACATGCAATCACATGTCAGTCACTGTTCATTACATTATTCACTTTGAATAAGGAGGGAAAAAAACATCATCACAGCTTCTGAAAAAGCCATACAGTGTAATTATGTTTGTGGGTGAAAATAGGCTAGATTGATTATATGCATTTACAATAATGAGCCGTCCAAGTATTATTACGTTACGGAGCCATCAAAATCTTGACATAAATCATAATTAATTGTGCCTTCAGAATTTCTGATCAGCCTATACTTTGTATTGTTGCCAGAGGTTGTGGTGTGAAGCGACTGGACATGTGAGTGGCAAACAGGCGGCTGATACCATGCTACAGCTGTGGCAGCAGTCTCATTAGGGATTCACTGAGGTTTCTTTCGACGAGCAGCGCTGCTTGGTTTGGCTCGGGGGCAGACTACTCTTACAAAACTGCTGGAGCTGTGAGACAGACAGACAGTGAGACATGCAGGGAAGCTGCGGCGCTGGGCAGGCAGAGTGTCAGATCTGTTCGTGCAGAGGATTGTTTTGCAGCGCGAGGCCCCTGACTCTCCCCCAGCTGATTGGTGTGGCTTCATTAGCAGGGGCTGCAGCTCCTCCGATTAGCAGTAATTAAAGAGAGAAATCAGAGCGCTTGCCTCCAGTCCAGACACAGCCAGTGCCTGTCAAGTGAGATCGCTGTGGAACAGATCTAGCGTTCCTGGCCGCCTGCCACTCCACATTCGCCCCCCTCTCCCCACCATCCCTATAGTAAGAGTGAGTCTGGAGGAGAGGTATGGGGTGTTGGCGTCTGTGCCAAGTTACCCCCTCAGTAACCCCCGGGGTTACACAGGCACACACGCCTCTCCCCGCGGGCGCATGCTGGACCGGCGTTGTCATGGTGATGAACAGGGGAAAATGTTTAATGAAGACACTGATGAGAATTTATGAGGCTGTGGCTGTGTGCATTTACAGGGATACGACCCTTAGCCTATCACGCACTGCCTCCTGTGGTTCTACATCTATATCTTCACTTACACAAGCTGTAGTTGATCACTGGGGCATATGCTCAGGCAGGCGGCCTCAATATGCCGCGAGTCCACCAGCACCAAAGTACAGTTGGAGACACATGGCGTTGGTTGTCCAATCAAGTTAATCCAGTGTGATCAGAAATGTATATTGTTTTCATTTGGTCTAAACTAGAAGAATCAGTATCTACTGATGTCTTGAGGGGCATTCTCACGGGGGCAATTTAAATACAAATTGTATTAGGGAGGCTGTACCCTCAAAACAAAACTGAATTATGTGTTTTCACACCGGTAAAATGGTGGAAATGTGACCATAAAAAGTGTTGATTGCCACATTGTGCACAGGTTGGCTTGCCAAACCAGTACACAACCCATTAATACACTCTTCATTGCAACAATTAGTGTCTGCTGATTGGTGGTTTTCACTTTGGGATGCTTGTTTGTGGTTTACTTCTTGTTTTGTGTGCTCCCATCATGACTTGTAAGCTGTTGTACCTGGGCATGGGCACTATTAAACAAACAGGCCATGGGTCTCATTGAATCTGCTACTAGTTTAATAGGCTTTGAGAACAAGCGGAAGTACATTTTTCACAAATGTATTGCAGCAGACACAACATAAATGACTGCAGATGCATAGCTTTTCATATTGGATTATTCACTAACTACTAAAATTCAGTCTAAACTAAAGGTATAGTTATGCAGGGATCAGACAGCTCAACACTGACCTGATTCACAATGGTCATTATGTCAGACTACAGATTGAACCCTGATCGGTCATCTATAACCTGCATTACCTGCAAATATGAACAAGTTGTAGGGGTTGGACTGACTTCCTGAGTTAGGAATGTCAACAACTATGGCCTCCATACATCACGTCATAAATCCCAATTGCACAACAGCAGAAGTGCAAAGATAGACTTGGAAGCGAAGGGTACTATAATGTGCTTGTATTATATTCTGCCCTGTTGAAGCTTTAGCACTAAAAATACAATTCCCCTCTACCTTGTTCTAAGATTATGGTGGAATTTTAACTCTTTCCACAATTAAATACAGCACTACTGTACTCAGTTCATGCAGCTCTAGAAAAATAGTGTTTCAGAGGCTTTCAGATGGTATGTGGACCCAGGTGTGGAGAGGACACATCCTATTGAACTCATGAAGTCACTCAGTGCTCTCCTCTGAACACTACTCTTTGTTCCTTTACTGTCAGTCTCAGTATCAGAGTCTCCCAGCCCACTAAGTCTCTTGTGACTGGGGTTTCAATTATGAATGCTACCTTTGACTACCTCTGTTATTCCGCAGCAGCCCACATATCCCTGCCTGCCACCACTCATGTGTGACTTGATGTATTGTCTCACTGTTTTCCCCCCTTTCAAAATTAATTGCAGTTTTATCTCTCCCCAAGATAAAAAGGCCTGCCGAGAACATAATAGTCTAAAAGTAGTGTGGATTCTATTCAAACAAAACAATTAAAACCATGGTGTTTTCCTCACTGTTTTTGACTGTGGATGTGTTGGATGAGATTTTTTTGTGGCAGTTCTTCTTTTATCTCTTCACACAATAGAATGAAGTATTGCCTTCAATTACCTTTCCTGATTGGGTTGTGTTTTAGCAAACTCAGATCACATTCTGGACCTGGCCATTTTATTTGGTATCTTTTCTTGACTTTTCACCTACAGTAGCACTATCCTTCATCAAAAACTAATTACATCTTGAAAATAATTCTTGTCACTGATGAATGCAAATCTGAGTGTAATTTGCTCTGTCTCAGACCACAGTGCAAACATCCTCACTGATACTGAGTTGATTTTTGTTTAATTTTTAGGTTTGAGCACCATTTGCTAACTTAGTTTAATTAATTTTGGCTGACATTTTAGCAAACATGAACATTATCCTTGTCAGACATATTTATATTGTCAACACAGCTGCAGGTAGAGAGGCTTATTACTGTCAACTAAAACCATTTGGGAATTAAAACTGCATCTTAAACAAATTAAGAAAAAAGTTTAACTTAACACAGCTTTCACAAACATAGTTTCTGGAATTAACTAATCCAGTACAGAAAGGGAAGATCAGGGTGTAGATTTAAAGCAGCGCTTCAGCTTAAGTAGCCACTCAAAGGGGCTTTAGTGAGTGTTATTGACAGGAGAGAAAAAGGCCTTGGCAACATTTGATTGCAAGTTTTATTAATTGAGTGTTTGCTAAACCCCTCCCCCAAACAGTGATTGTGCAATCATAGCTTTGCTAACGTAACTAGGCACAGCAGGTCTGTCAAGTTTTGAATTTCACCTTGTTAAAGTGATGTGCCTGAGGCTGAGAGTCAGTATTAAAAACGTTTGGAGGGTGGTATCTTTTTTGTGTTTGTCTGCTCTAACATAAGCATTTGCATGTTGGGCTAACTAACTTAACCTTTAGTAGTAACCAAGTGTTACATCCAAGGCCAAGGAGCTCATCATTAACTAATGTCACATTTAAAAAAATAAATAAATAAAGCCCTGCTCATGACTATCACAACCACTTACTGTGTGGTAGCTGGTCCTGGATGCTATCAGAGTTTAGTGCAACATTAACAGCTCTGTCCTGCTTTTTATTGAATTTGTTTTTACACTCCAGCAGCCCCAACCATATACTTGAGATTGCGTAGTGTGTTTGCCAAACACACTGCTTAGTCCTCATACTAAAAGCCTTCTCTCTTGTTTTGTTAAAAGTGAAAACATACCATTTGGAAAAACAAGTATGTAAGCTGAGCTGCCACACTGGCTAGAAAAAATATCTGATCTTACATTTTTTCTTATGATACATTTTATACAAGAACTAACCAGCTCTACACTGCAATATAAGGAAAATGCTGTTTATTTTCTTCCACATAGATGATTAGTTGCTGGCTTTTTGCCCAGGACATGTAGCTCAAGCCTCAGTCCTGTAGTAACATACAACATATCTAGCCATCAAGTGCATGTTTAAGAGTCCTTTCACAGGCGTCTTGTTATAAAATTTGTCAGTCGCAAAGATTAAAAAGTCATGGAGTTAACTTTCCTCAGCTGATAAACTCTGCTGACAGAGTTGTCATTTCAAATCAACGGGTGCAGGCTAGAACTGAGAAGCTGCTTTTGTCTACCTCTGTCTGTTATCAAGGACCCATTGTTTAAAAAATTGCTAAGAATTTTGAGTGGTAAATCTGACACACTTATTATAAACTGAATATGTGCTTTTGGAGAATGAAAAGCTTGCAACAGGGGAGCAAACTATCAGTTGAATTGAAATGTACCAGAAAGAGGCAATGGCTGTGATGGCCATTTAGCACTATCTAGTGCAGATTACTCCATAATTATCATAAATGATAAGTAAAACTACAGCTCACACTGTGCATGCAAAGCAATTTCAAAGAGCACTAAATATGTATCACTTGTTGTCATCCTCATAGATTACAACAACATTTTCTATCACTTTACAGATATGGTGTGATTTCCTACTCCAGGCTATGACGCCACAGCACTGCTTCTTTTTGAAGTGCACATTGTTGTGCATGTGTGTGGGTTTGCCTCTCCGCTTTAAATATAGTCAAGATGACAGGCATAGCATTTACCTTGATGTTTACTGCTTTGAACTACTTGGCATGGGCAATGCCTGGGCTGGGATTCACATAAGAAAGAGGCCTATTTGAACAAGCTCATCTGGGGAAAATACCAGAATGACATGGCTGACACACACAGGGGCTTTGAATGGTTCCTCTCTGAAAAAGTGATGAGCATGAGACACAGCAATTCAAATGTTTCAAGTAAAACCCAGAAATGGGACCTTTTTTGTATCTTTGAACATCCTCCATTAGGAAACATGGTGTCTCTCTCTCGCACACACACCAAGACACAATGCATTTAAGACATTCACCTCACTGTCAGGTTTCTGCACCTTAAGTGAGGTTAAAAAGGGAGTTTAGACAAGAGAGCAAAGTGTCACCTTTTATATTTTCTTTCAGTATAAGTGCTATTTTGTGACTGGTGGGCAAAATCAAACTGCAATGTGCCAACTAGCAGTAAACCAAAATGCCATCATTGTGCTGTGAATTCAAACAGACTGACTTTCAAACCAAACTTCAAATCACTGCTTTCACAGATACAAGAGCTTTGTTTCATTATAAATGTTAAAGGATGAGAGTGGAAATAGAACACTTAAGAAGAAAAGAGTAAAAAGCCCCAGATGAGGCTGTTCCTACCACATATATCTTGTAATATCACTTCAGCAATAACAATAACAGCTGGTGTATCTGATAAAAAAAAAAAAAAAAAAATCTGAACACCCAAATGTGTTTTGTTTTGCATACATTTCTCTCTGCATTACAGTTGGAAGCTAATCCTCCAACACCTTCCCAAATGGAGCCACAGCAACAGTCTTGCTCAGATATTATTATGAATAATTTATTGCACCCCATTTCAAAGAGCTGAGCAGAAATCCCAACTATTTTTGGTGTATCTGTATCACACGTTAGTTAAGTCTGCAGGTACACACTGCAGCTGTTGGGTTTCTTGTGCAGCACTGTAAATGGCATTAGCCTCTCACTTGATATCATTTCAGTGTGATTGGTATGTGGACCAGTGGCTCGGTGTGCTACAGATAAGCATCCCTCCCTGACCTCTGCAGGTCTCCTCTGTTTGCTTAAATATATTACATGCTCCAACTTCTGTGTGTCCAGGTGAAGATGTCCAGCTAGTGAGCATGCAGGCGTGCACGCTCAGATGCATTGTGGTTGTGTGTTTTTGCAGAAACGATCTGCGAGTACCTGTGCATGTATATTCAGATTGCATTCACAGAGGGACAGACATGTAAATAAACTCAAAATCGTGCAGCCTGTAGGTGCAAGCAAATATCCAAGCAAGATATTGTCTCCTCGCATCTTTCCTCGGCTCACATGCACGGGAATCAGCCGGTGTCTCTGCTCTGCCATCTCAGGTGCTGCACTTGATCCTGACATTTGTTTAACATTCCTCGCCACCACCCCCTCCTCTCTCTCAGTGACACGGTGAAGTACCGCATACCTCCTTCTCTCGCTGTTTAAACACACTCGCCCGCTTTTC
Organism: Lates calcarifer; assembly: GCF_001640805.2. Lineage (NCBI taxonomy): Eukaryota > Metazoa > Chordata > Actinopteri > Centropomidae > Lates > Lates calcarifer. The sequence continues at coordinate 13,769,295 of NC_066856.1, read as the reverse complement.
CATCTTTTTTTTTTATTAGAAATGTGAAATGTGTCATGGAGGCAAACACCGGAGCGGTGCAGGAAAGAGGACAGATAAGCCTTGCAGGACTTGTGGCGACTGTTCGAACACGTGTCACCCCGAGGAAGTACTTACTGGGGAAACACACAGGCGTGAAAGCATCTACGAATATCGCCAATGACCATAAGAGTGACTCCAGTATTTGACTGTTCATAGGTTTTTTTTGTTTTTGTTTTTTGTGAAGATGAATCGATGCACGTCAAAACCTCCCTGGTGTGATAACCATTAGCACCAGCCTCAATGGAGGATGTGACATCAGTTGTGAAATTGTGCTGTGCAGTGCGTAGTAGTGGCTGAAAAGTGTGAAAACGTGTCCATTTACGCAGAGTTCAAGTGAAGGAAAACAACAGGTGCCAAAGTCAGGCTTTTTTTCAAAGAGCAGGTAAAGATGGTGTCTGCTTCTTGACAGACGTTTTCTTTCTTCTCCTCCTCCTTTTTCGCCCACTGTGGCATCAGGGGAATACCCTTGTTTGGGATGAGTGTGGATTGAGATAGGGCTGACAGGTGGGTGACCAGGGTATCTCATATGTAAAAGAGTGAACAGGGCTCTCTTCCAGTTCACCAGAGAATGGGATAGATATGATCGTATGGTTGACTTAATGCAGGGACTGATTTTCTGGGGATTAACTTCAGGGGCCACTATTTTTTTTCCTTTCTGAGTAATAAAAACCACTCACTGGCAGTCGTGATAAAAGTCTCCCACCATGCTTAACTCCTGCATCCAACCTGCATTAGTGCAACAGCGGGTACTGCAGCCCGGTTCGAATGCTGCAAGATAAAACATTTTGCTTCTTGGACGACGGGTGGCTGGGACCAAATTTGATGCCCTCTGGCAGGCGAAAAACTGAATTTGGATTCTGAATAATTCCTGATAAATAGTATGCAAGTGTGCAGAAAGCGTGACCTGGAAAGTGTCACTCCTACGGTGGCTAAATGATGAATAAGGAAGGATCAAAGTTTAAGAAAACAGAAAAATTCACAACGTAAAATAGCAAAATGCACTGGAGATTTCAGTTGTGCAGCAGCATTATAAATTAGGCCTGGTAACAGTTTTGGGGATGCTATATTAAAAAAAATTGTTGAGTCAGTTTGAGTGTGTTCTGCTTCAGATTTCTGTCCCTGTGGGACCGCCTGTGTTGGCTCTGCTTTTTTAAATTTTTTTTTTTTGAAGGTGGGGTGGCGTCCGATGCGGCCGCGGACCCAGGCTGGACAGCGAGCTCGTTTTTGTTCTCCCCTTCACATTGCCAACTCCAGCTGTCACACAGAGGGACAATAGAGAAGAGGAGGGGGTGCTCTCTGAATGGGAAAAAATAAACTGGAGAGCCCCCCTCCCACCCCCCGTCACACAGCCACCCCCTCACCCCCACCCACCGCACCCCTCCTCCTCCCCAAGACTCGTCATCTGCATTTGACAGGACCCCCGTTCTCCTCTCTTCACCGCCCCTTTTCTTTTTCTTTCTCCTTTTCTCACCCTGTGCTCTCCATAATCCCCCTTTCTCTCTCTCTCTCCCTGCTAACTGCAGCTGTTGCTCTCCATTGGATCTTTTTTTTTCAGACTGATTGCTAATTAGGATAGCATTTTAGTGAGTTTTATCTTTAAAACTTGTTAAACTTGCAATTTTCCTCTCCTTTTTTCTTTATTCTGGCAGATCTTAGGGGGGGACCAGAGAAAAGACTTAGCCAATTATACACAATTTAGCTTTAGGCTGAGCATTTTTCAGACTGCACCCAATCTCCCATGCAGCATTCATATACTTTACAACTACTGTACTGTGTGGTAGCCTCTTATTATAGTGCTCACTTCAGCTTTGAATGCAGAAGCCTACTTTGAAGAATAGACTGCCCCATCTCCCTTATTCTGCTCACATAACTGAATCCCTGGGAGAGGGAGCAGAGGAAAAGGAGAGCCTGAGAAAACAGCAATTCACACACCAAACACAGAGACCCCTAGTAGCTCAACAAATGAGTGACTAGCCCTATGTCCATTCATATCGCCCCTCAGCCCGCAAGCCTATTAGCCAGGCATCGCTCCTTGAACATTCACTGTCGACAACATGTGGAGGCATCGCTATAGCAACCAGTGGATATGACATGTGCAATGGACGGGGACTCCTGAGCTGCTGAATATAAGGAGGGGCTCAGCCTTAACTAAATGATCGCAAAAAACCCAACCCCACCACCTCCCCATCTCTTTTCATTGGCACAGAGGCGCTGAAAGGACTCACTAGTGGGGCTTCTGCACATTCTTCCGAGGCTCGGAAAATCAGGCGGGCATATCCCACATTCTTCTCCCTTTTCTTATTCTCTCCGACTCTCTCCTCTTTTTTTCTTCCTCCTTCTTCTTTTTCTTCATCTTCGTGTTGAAGCCGCGGTCTTTTGTTGGCGCCGGGGGGACGCATGGGACCCTCGCAGGGGAACTTTTTTTGGAGAAGCGGACTGAGTGGGCGGCCGGTGGAGAGAGGGGGGAGAGACGCACAAACGCTTCTTGGAGCTGCGTCGAGGCGTCAGTGGTTAACCATGCTCTCTGGAATACAAGACGCAGCATCCTCCGTTTACTGCGAAATGTGCGCTCTGCCCCGCGACATGGATTTGGGTAATTATCTCCTGGCTTTGAGCGTGTGTCCGTCCTGTTTTTTTTTTTTTGTGCCATGTTCAGTGTGCAAGTTTTAATGCGACAAATGCGTTTTAAAAAAAAGGCGCCGCTAGGGATCGGCCTTGAAAACTTATGAACAATCACTGGGTTTGTTTCAGATGTGAATGAAAATGATTTTTAGTGCGGTGCAGAATATTGTGAGAGCTGTGGTTTCATTATGATTCTGCTGCAGATCGAAGCTCCCAAACCTTATGGGATAAAATGTGATTGAGCATCGAGGAAAATATGCATGCGGGTGTAGTTAATTTAAGCTTAGTTAAGCTTATCGACAGAATTTCACTGGATCTTGAAGCCGATGGTTTGCTGTGAGCACATCTGGCTACAGGGGACAAAGTTTGTGCGCAGGTTCATCCTGCTGGAGCCCGGCAGCAGCTTCAACTCATAAACCCTGAGAACTGAGCAGCTAAATCCGCTCTGTGTCTGCATAATTTATACTATTTTAATCATGCATTTAGTGGAAAAATATATCTGATTCTCGTTTTCTAATTTCAGACATTTTGCAGTTGGTTTTCTTATTTTATTCTGTTTTGTTTCATTCTATTTCTGGTATTTATTTTCACAGATGTAGACTAAGACATTTTATGTTGCACTTTTTATAATTATGCAGTTTAGTTACTTCATTTCTCAAATTAATAATTATTTCCATGTGTTTTTAGAGTTTTAAAATTTGTCTAAATAATAAGACAAACAATTTCTACCAGTATTGTAATTTTTTTTTGTAAATGTAGGGCACATGATGAAGCCAGCACTATTCCTCCATCTAAGAAAAATGCTTGGAAAACGTTGTGGCAGGGTTAAATATGGCATTTCATGTGTGATCTTTTTTGTCCTCACTCTCATTTTATTCCATGCAAACTGCTTTAACTGTAGCTGATTTTTATCCCTTTCAGATCTGCAGTTGTAGCATTTAAAAAAAAAACCTTGATGTAAGGTTGGTTGAGGTTTGGCAGTTGTGTGTTTAGGAGGATTTTCCTCTTGTACTTTTCAAAGGTATTGTGGTGCGAGTGAATGGACGGCCAGCCGCCCCCAACAACACCTCTCTGCCTGACCTTTCCTCTTATCATTTGAATAATCCAGAGCACCGAAATCCATCTGCCCCTTGTCTCCTCTTAGATTGGCTAATTCGCCAGACAGGGGCCAATATGAATAGAGGAGAGAAGAAGAAGGAGAAAGTCTGTTAGAGGCAGAGAGTAATAACTTCACTGAGTTTGGATCCTACACATATGAGACACAAATATCAGTCTTGAACATGCTGTTAAAGAGATCAAAAAAAAGTGCATTTAATTAAGTTTAAAGAGTGGATTTTGACTGGAGGGAGAATTCATAAGAGGGGTGGAAATTTGGTTCTGAAATTTCACTAAAAATTCCTGCCATAATATTTTGACATCAGATTAAAATCACATGTAAGTAGGAAAATATTTGATGGATGTTTTGATAGTAAAAATTAGTCTGCTTTATTTCAGTTTAGATTTTTATTTATTTTAAGCTGCTCTTATTCAAAATGGTTTAATTTAGCTGAAAGTGTTTGTGAATCCCAGAAATGTTTTATTTAATCTAGTTAAATCATATTTTTTAAAAGACAGACTCCAATTATTGAAAAATAAAATTATTACAGAAATAATAACCGAGGGGGGAAAAAGCTAATAGACAGAACTCTGCAGGCCCATGAACATAATCCTTAGCCTCACATCTCCTCCCCTTTTCTCCCTCTTTCTGTATCTCCTCTGGTTTCTATCTAACACGATTACCGCCTTCAAACACTCTTTTATGCTTGCAGTACATTTCAAGCCCGTTTGCTCCCACAGTGGAAATGCTTTTTATTCATTCCAAGGTGTTTACCTGAATATTTTTCAAAAGGATCCACAGATCATAGAAGGCCATGTCTTTAATTAACTTTGATTAACATTGATTTTTTTCTTTCTTTCTTTTTGGAATAAAGAAAAGATTGTATCTAAAGAGTATAGCTTGGGTTTGTCAGTTCTTGAAATAGGTTAAAGCAGGTTTGAACCGATAGGTCTATAGGGGGCACTTTGGTTTCAGAGTATTGAGCTGCTACACCGCTGTGACATGCTGTGTCTACAGTGTTAAATATGTTGAATCCTAAGTGAAAAGAGAGTTTTTCAGGCACCATATTTTCAGTTTTTTACTGTGCAATTATGTCAGAGATGCTGACAAGAGAAGATTTGCATTCTCAACAAGTACTCCAGCAAATGAAAATTGTGTTAATTTGTAAATGTCATTCCTGCTCATCTGTATGTTTATTTGATCACTGAACAGCACAGATGAGTCATTGGATCGAGGCCATTTCCCCCCTCTGTACTTGTATATGAGCCTCTTCAAACCTCTCAGTTGTTGTCTAACCTCTTAATGCTTGATTGAAACTACATCCTCGAGCCACAGCAATTACAATCAACAGCAAACTGTCGTCAGGCCCAGCAGAGTAATCGAAAAGACCTGGGCATCCACACCACTGCTAAAAACATTGGCAATTACGAACCACAAGGTCAAACCGCGTTGTTGCTGGTCTGAGGTGAAGTGTCTTGTTTTGAAAATGGTATAACAAGATGTAGCCATCCTTCAGCTAGCCCATTAGACCCCTCAGGCTAAATGTCAGAGCTTAGTTTTTTTTTCTCCCCCCTAAGTCATAGATTTGATTCACTTCACCCATCAATCTTTCAATATTGCAAGCAGACAATTAGGAGCCCGCTGATGTATTTGTGCACTGTTATTGATATTGCCCTTTTGCAGATGTATAGCTATTGGCATGTATGCAGCTGATAAAATTAGATCCAAAACTGTTGGAGAACTGGCTATTGCAGAACCACCTTGTTTTTCTGTCAGTCACACAGAGCAGTAAGAATTATTTATTTAGTAAAGTAAAGTGTACTGGGCAAATAGTATCTGTCTGTCTTTGAGAGTTAAATACAAAACTAACTTGGCAAGGTGTCTATATTTTATGCAATCAGCAAAGAAAATCTTTAACGGTAGCTACATTTGAGGTATCATTAATTATCCTTCCCAATTATTGCTCCTAATTATTGCTGTTATGCTTTCAAAATTCTCTGTATCAGTGAGGCCCAGGGGGAATTTATCATTACAGTAAATGGCCGTGAGTGGACCAGTTATCAACACGCAGGCCAATTCTTTAACCTGCACTGATAAAAATCTTTCAGATGATATTACAGCAAATTATAAACAGGTCTGCCATAGTGAGGCAAACACTATACCCTCCTGTTTGAATTAACATGCAGCATGGGTGTGATTATTTGAAAAGGCTTTTCTATTCAACTGGTGGTGGATGTATGAAGGTCCAGTCCTGGGCCACTTGTGTCTCTCCAGTCCTGGTAGCCATTAGCTGCACGGCTTGGGCCAGGGCCTAATCCAGCCAAACGCAGGACCAGAGGAGCTAATTAAGCACAAGCTTTTAGTATCCCAACCTCCTGTAGCTGCACAGTGCCAGCCCGCCCCATGCCAGCACTAAATGGGGTTGTAAATATCTATAGTGGGGCACAGTGTGGAGACAGCACTGGACAGAGGCTGGTAATAGGGGTTGACTGAGTTTGAATGCGTATTATAAGGCCAGTATTAGAGCTGGCTAATGAGTGGGGCCGGTCAGACGGTGGTGGTGGTGGGTGGTGGGTGGAAGGGAAAAGCGGGGAGGAAGTGGAGGTAGCTGTTGCATCCTCATTTTTTTCACTGGAAAGTCAAGACAGGTGAAAACTGATGCTCTGTAGACTTGATATGGCAGTTGCTGTAAATCAAAAATGACTTCATCAATCAGGGAAAAAAGACAAAGTGGCATCCTTTACTGCCCTGACGGTGTGTTCTCTCTCTGTTTGTGTGTGTCCTCCAGAGGGGCAGCCTGACCCAGATCCCCGTGGTGAAGGAGACCAGGGTGGAGTCAGGCCAGTTCCTACTGCTCTCCGTCCTCTGCATGCTCTTCATCCTGGTGGCACTGGCGGTGTCCGCCACTTTCTTCTGCGTGCGCCAGCGCTCGCACCTCCACATGAAGGAGAAGCTGGCCAGCCTGGGGACTGACACCAGTACTGATGCTACCGCAACCTATCAGGTTAGACCAGCCCCCGTCACTATGAGCCAATGAGAGGCCAGGACACTCAGCCAGCACTCTGCTATTGGCAGAGCTCATACCCTGTTCAGATACAGTTGATTATGTGATTGGTTTGTGAGAGTATATTTGTTGAAGTGTGTACATGTTTGAGTGATTCTCTTCTACCTGCTCTTATAATGGTTGTTAACTATTATGATGATGGTGATGTGCTTTTTTGATTAAATTAACTGTTTTTTTAATAGTGCAGTGCAAACATTGAAATGAGAAATCACTTGTTTTTGTTTATTCAGATCATTTTTTTCTTCATTATTTCTTGTATTTTTGACTTATTGCTCCACTAGATATTCACTGCATCCAATTATTCAGTGCTCACCCTCGCTTGAGAAGTGTGTGTGTGTCTGTGTGTGTGTGTGAAAGAGAGCGAGACAGGGGAACAGGCCGGCCGCTGTGACCTATTCCCACTGTTTCTCCAGGGCCACGGGCAGCCTGGGCTGTATTGATTTTCAGCGTTGGGGCTCAGCTGTGCCCAGCGTGGCACTCAGAACACATTTATCTGCATGTCGCGTTAACATTTTCAATATTTAATCAGGTTTTCACAGGGCTGCTCTCCTATTACAAGCTGGAGGTGTTACAGTGTTATAACAGTGGCCACAGAGAAGCAAAAATACAAAAGGAAAATGCCCCTTTCCCTTTAGAAATTAATATCATATCCAGTAGCATTGATATTATTTGATTATAATACATTTCTGTTTAAAGTGGCCATCATGTTGTGATACAGTGCAGATTTTAGGTTATGTGTGGCACCTGTTCTTTCTCAGTATATCGTTAGGGATGGGATAACTGCTCTGTCAGGCAGTCATGTGGGTGTGTTCTCCATGTCTGACAGATACAGTTGTTCTGGGAGAGCTGTTTGCAGTGGGAGAGAGATATTGTTAGATGGCAGAACAGACTGTAGACATTGTTTCCTCTTGGCCTGTTTTCATTCTTATTAGCAGTCTGAAGGGGGGGGACTGTAACTCCCATGACCTGTGCTCATCTCTGGGCTCCACGTGTCTCTCCTCTGGCCCTCTTTGTTGCTAACCGCATCCCCCCCCTTCCGGCTGCTTCTGGGACCGTTTCTCGGCTCCAGTACAGCACAGCGCTTTTGCAGAGATGTTGAGAAGAAGGATGAATTATGAGGTGGACCTGGATATTGCCCCGAGGCCAAGGCCCAGGGCACCGCTTCATGGCTCTAATCATTAAAGTCTGACGGCGGGAAAGCTGATCCAAGACCAGGGCTTAGAGAGGCCTGTGCTCCAGAGGGAAATATCACTATGATAGATCATGAGATAGCATGTGCTTCCACAAGGCATTTTCTCTGCCCTGCCCTGCCCTCGCTGTTATTAATTGAGTATGGATATGAATTCTGTGGAGATGACTGGCTTTGCCTTTCCAAATCCAAACATGGTGGTTACAGATTATGAATTTAACATAGAAATACTAAGTGTAACCACACTTTATGGAGGGAATCAGGCAAAGTGTGTGACTGTTAATCTGTTGGTGTGTTTATACATGTATATGTAAATGTGTAAGATTGCACATTTTTTACTCTCTTTTTCATTTTGTATATACCAGAGTAGATAATGCCTAGTCTTCGAATTTTTGACGCCCTGTCTCTGCACTGAGACATGATGGGAGAAAAGCTGAGTCATTGTCTTCGTAGGAGTGTTTTTTTAATTTTTTTTTTTTTTTAAGCAAATCTCAGACACCTGGATATATCAATCAAAACAGAGAATTATACTTTACAATTGTGCCAATGCATTTTTTATCTCCTTTGGTTCTGTGTGGTTATATACACTGATACTGGAAATCATATTTGATTGATAGATAGCGATGTTTCATCTTTGGATCCAAATTCATTTTCCCCCAAAATATATATGTGTGGTGATTTATTGCAGGATTTTGCTGTGAAAGAGCATGGGGTTTTTTTTCCACGACTAAAAGATCCATTCTTAAACAATGACGATGGTTGCTGTGTGGCAGCCAGGTGCGACGTGCTGAATTTATTCTATAAATCGTGCAGGGTTCCTGAACCATGTATTTTTGACATAATTAGTATAAGCTCCATAATCCACAAGGATAAGCCATTAATCTACAGACAAGTGAGGACAGATCAAGTCAGCCTAGATACAGGATTTTACAAGGTGCATTTACAGAACTCAGCCCTCTAAGAGCAAGGATAAGCACATAACATACATAAAACTATTGTCATGTGCATGAAAAGAAGATAAATACATGAAACCTTGCAAGAAGCCTGGGAAAAAACACATTTTTGATGATCCAGTGCTTCACCATCGTCTCCTCTAATCCCCCAGGAGCTGTGTCGCCAGCGAATGGCGATCAGGACGTCAGAGCGCGTTGAACGACCAGAGACTCTGCGCCACTCGAGGCTCAACAGTGTGTCATCCCAGTTCAGCGATGGCCCCGCGGCTAGCCCATCAACCCGCAGCAGCACCTCCTCCTGGTGTGAAGAGCCAGTGCCATCCAACATGGATATCTCCACTGGTCACATGATACTGGTAAGGAGCTTCCTTTGACTTTTGAAACAATGTAGTGATCCATGTGGTATAAAAAGTGGCAAGAGAAGAGAGAAGGTTGAATAGATGGAAGGTGGTTGAGGTTGGTTTGTTGTCGGGCCCTCGGAGAGTATTTGTGGTTCTTAGCATCTGATTATTACAACTAAACAACCACAACATCTCATCGTGTCTGACTGACTGTGACCTTAACCTGCCATGGTGGGTTTAGTGTAGTTTGGGAAACTCAAACTCTTGTTTTTGATAAGAATTACATTAGGTCAGGCTTGTGTACAAAGGCATCGATTTACATCAGTGATCCCCCAACAGGTATACTTGTACCCCAAAGGGTACTTCTGCACTTCCTAGGGGATGCGTGGGCTGTGGAGTTGCCAAATTAATTTGGAAAAAATAGATATTAGGATTTGATTTCAAAAACATATATCCACATATTCAGTCAGCTGATGATACACCATGTGTGGAAGTCAAGGATATCTGAAAACTAAGTAGTTAGAGATGTTGAAATAGCTAAAAGTAATGGATTAACAGTGTACAACGTCTGCAACTCCAAGAGGTATGTTTATATAGGTAATAGTATTAAACAGCATCCATGTTAAAATTAATTCATATGAACACATTTGGAACATTGGTTGGAGTTGATGAGGGGGTACTTCAGTTCATATCTAATGGTCTGTAGGTATACGTCAGATAGAAAAGGTTGGGTATCACTGATCCACATAGGAATAGGCTTTTCAGATATCTAGTGAGCTTACATTACAGTGTATGCTTTAAAAACTCCCTGTGTTTATGAGTACACTAGGCTCTGTGCTGAAAACCAACAGCTTGATTTCTCTCTGTTTATCTGTTTGGATGTGTCTCTTTTTCATCCCTCTCTCACCTCATTCCCTTCAGAACCCTGTTATCTTTGGGGGTTTTTTTCATCACTCTTCCTGCTGTTTTTCTCCCTCTTGCTTTATCTTTCCTCTGTTGTCTTCATTTTTTTTCCTCCAACTTTTTCCTCCCTCTACTGTGTCATTTTCTCTCTTTATCATTCCGTCCCGCTTCTCTCCCCTCTGTCATTTTCATCTTTTACCCCCTCCATCTCTCGCACTGCTGCAGCAAAATGAGGCAGACATTGTTTTGCGTGATGAGACCTGCTCAAAAGTGAAATATCATTACACCATCTGATTGTCATTTGGATGTTTTAGAAATTTTGCAAGGTGTTTTTTTTTCTGAGGGGGGGGAAGGGGTGGTGGGCTGGAGTGGAAAAAGCTTTTGGTTGCCAACGTGTCCACAAACACACAATGGATTGTTTTAATTTTGCACAAGTTTCGCTTCATTCATTTGAGACAAGCTTGATAAAAGAGATGGATAGATGCCTTGCAGTGTTTCCATTAATGGAGAGAGCATTCATCACACTGCAAGTCTAGCTTTTATATTGGGAGGCTATAATGAATGAGAGTGAATCTGAGTAATGCCTTGTATTGGTGGTAATAGATGGGTTTTGTTGCACTCGTCAAGGCTTGTTTGTGAAACCCCTTTTGAAAACATCGACAATAGAAGAGCATTTAGCCCTGCAATAACAAAAGAGCCACTGTGAATCATTTCTAGGAGCTGTTATTATTAGCCCCAATTTCTTCACAGCACAAACGCAGTCATTACAATGTAGAAAGGTAAAACACACAGGGACCTTTACTTCTCTTTCATGCCATGATTGACATGGAGATGTCCTATAGGGGTTCTTCTTTAAAATTCCAGCGCCATCTCACATGAAGCCATGTGTGAGATTGCCTTGTTATCACTGATCTCAGACCTATATTTTCCCATCTCTGCTCTCCTCTCCTCTCATCTCCCCTCTCTTGCTCTTTGGAGCACACACCGTGTGGAGAAGGATGATGAATACCCAGCTTTCCAAAGCACACATGCTGGGGGTCCTTTTTTTTTTTTTGGAGGTGATCACCCCTCACACACACACACATACACACACACACACACACACACACACACACACACACACACACACAACCTACTATGCTACAGCGAGAGTTTGGTGCCATCAGGATAAATGAACTACGATGTTGCGCCCCACTGTGCGGCCCACCTCAAGCCTTAAAAAGTCTTGCATAACGACTTCCAACTTCAAAACTGAAATTGGATGCCTCTGTGTGCTGAGTCATCTGCTGTGTTTTTTCAGAGCTTTGACACACCTCTGCTGTCTTACATTTTCTCTCTTCTCTCTTGCCTTTTTCAGCTGCAGTGTGGTGCTAAAACGGTGCAAACATTACCGACTAAATGATTAAAACGCCAAAAACTGTTACCACATGTAACATGGAAGCATGTGTTTCCATGTGGCTGCATGTATGTGCTTATTGCTGCAGTACTGGGTGCTTTCAGCACCATGGACAGCACTTCACATTCACCAAACTTGCTTTTTCCTCTAAAATGCAGCAAAACACATCTGTCCTTATTCCCCTGCTTTCCAAAAACAGGGTCAAAATGTTGATACCGATTGTTCTTGTAGTGTTCCTTTGGCTTAATCACATCTCCCTTGAAAAAAGAAAAAAAGAAAAAACAATAATTATGTAGCTTGAGGCTCTTTTTCATTATGTTGAGTAGTTATTGTTCTTTTTTTAAAAATGATAAATTATTTGTTCAAAAAGAAAATAGACTCATGCAAAGGAAAATAGCCACTGACTCATGCAACATGTTCTGCCCTCAGTGACTTTTACTGGCAATTTTAAATTCAGTTTATGACTAAAAAATACAATTTTCTGTTCCATTTAACGCAAAACAATGTGTTCTTTTCATCTAGCTATCATTAGTCACATAAATACATACATATTAATACCTTTTTTCAACTCTCGCTGCTGTTTATCATATCATAAAGCTCCCTGTACAAACTGTTACCAGTATTGTTCGGTTTAATTTGACTGCGGAGCTTGACAGTAATGTGTTACCTGTTGTGTCTGGCTCCCCTGGTCCTCCCTTCATCCTGATTTCACCCATCACCCTCTGCTGCCGAGGAGACTGCTTAGGAAGGATTAGACATTGTTTCCCTGACACCCAGGCCTCCCATCCCAAGCCTCTGATTGGCAGACATAATCCCCCCATTCACTAAACCTTCGTTACCCTGTCTCTGGAATACGCCATGGTCCACTGCCTCCCCCTAGAAACGGGAGGGCTTGATAAGGGCCTGCTGGCTGCATTGCATTAAGCTGCAAAAATATGAATTTGGAATGCAATCGATTCAGGGCATCGTTTGAATAGGAGGGGATGCAATTCAGAGTGGATGTATCAAGTACATGGAGATGTAATATTTGTATGGGAGGTGGAATGCTGTCAGGCTGGCAAGCAGAGAGTACTTGTACAGGGTGACAAGAGCATAGTGGTGACAGGCTCTGTCAAGTGGCCATAATGGCATGCTGTCATTTTCCCGGGTAGACAGCACTGTGTATTTGCGTAGGCGATGCACAACAACACACATGCAAATATACGTGTGCAGCCTGCCATTAGAATTGACATTAACTAGATTTTTTTTTTCCATAATTGAGTTTTTTGCATGCATAAAATTAAAAGTTCAAACAGGGATGGTTCAAAGTATAACAGCAGAAATCTACTGTACTATTTCAGAAACATTCCTTTATGTCAGTAATGGGTTCAGATAGAACACACTGTGCTGTCGTGTTCTCTCATTATGCAGCTGCATTAATCACAAGAGTTGCTTTTTCTGTTCTCTGTGTGGCTTTTAAGACCTGAGTGGCACCTTTGGTACCATATCTAACAATAAACTTTGATTTCCATTGTCTGTAGGATTCGTAATGTTCTTATAAGCCATCTAATATCCTTTGCATGCATGCAGGAGACGTCTGAATTCATGAGCCATCAAAGGGTAATTGCCTATTATGTGTTGGACAAGCTTATTTGTGATTATCATCTAGGTAGGAATTATATATATTCTGCAAAGACTTGGATTTCCCTTTTGACAGACAGGAGTGAATAAGTCGGATGTAACAATGGAGTGTCACCTCTCTGCTCAGCCTACCTATACTGCCTTTAATATGGGATAAAAACCGGGCACATCTGGGTATCACTTTCATTGTATTAGCCAGCTGATCCCTGACATCAGTTTATGAGTCTGTAATCTTCTGCCTCACACAATAGCGGACTAAACCATTTAACCCCATCGGGAGGGGAGCCATGATACAGGAGAGAAAGCGAAACACGGCACCACGCTAAAAAAGAATCATCTTGCCAGCTACAGCCTCTAAGCTCCATAAGACTTGCCCTGGTTTGGGAGAATACACACACACACACACACACACACACATATACACACACAGGCCTATACCCCTCCCCCTTCTCTTTTTCCATCTTTGTCTCTCTAGCGAATTCAATTTTGTCTTCTCCAAGCGAGGGCTTAAATGCAGACAATCTTATCAGTGGCTGTGCAAGCAGTGAGGGACGTGATTGAAACACCCCTGAAGTATTTCCAATGCAGACAAACCTTTCAGGAGTCTTAATTGTGTGTGATTTTTTTTTTCTTTTACTCAGTCAAACACACACGCACAAACACACAAAAACGCAAACATTAGCGCACCTTCCCCACCTAGATCCTCCGCAACCTCCTCCTCACCCAGTTGTTATGCTATACAGCAGCTTAAGACAATAATGCACCATGACACCTGATCACAGCTTTAAAGGAGAGGTGCTGTTGTCAGGGGTTTAGTGTTTTGCTCCAGTTTATTTATTGGTTAGCTCATATTGAGAAAACACAATGGAAAAAAATAACAACAGCCTATCTCCTGCCAGCTCTGATAAAATAATGGTGAATTATTTCAGGTTTCCATTAATCAAATGCAAAAACAGCCATATTTAGAGATTCAGTCCTCTTTCACACGATTTTGGCTTGTCCTTTGAAATGGCGGCTAAGGTGCTCCCTGTTGTCCCATAGTCATACATGGAGGACCACTTGAAGAACAAGAACCGTCTGGAGCGCGAGTGGGAGGCCTTGTGCTCCTACCAGGCAGAGCCCAGCGCCTGCAGCGTGGGGCAGGGAGAGCAGAACTCCAAGAGGAACCGCTCTGATGCCGTGGTCGTATGTGAGTCCATTCAGAAGTCCATTTAATTTTTGGGTTTTTTTGGGGCTGTGAGAATGCTCCCAGGTTACAGCAATATCCATCAGTGTTGTTGATATGCTTCAAAGAAATACATAAAACCAGTTGGATAAAGAAGCCAAAACACTGTAGAACATATGTTACCAAAAAATTATCAATACAACAAGTTTTTCTTGAAAACCAGTAGAGGTCTCGTCTGTTGCATTAGGGAGTGTTACTCATCAGTTATTCAAATCATTTCTCTTGTAAAAGTGGACCAACAACAGGGCATAAATATAAGCACTGTGTTGCCTTAATATATGTTTCTGTTATAGGTATGCGAACCATTCAAAGGTTAGGATAAAATGGAAAAACATTACATACACTAACTCTACCTCTTTGTTGTTTAACTCTTAAATAATACCTTCTTTTTCTTACTTTGATGTCTGCTCAGTTATATGAATATGAGAACTACAGAAGATTTAAAGTCAGGTTTTCATTGACTTTAATTTGAAGCAAATGTGTTTAGGCAGACTGGAAACAGATTATATGAATCTTGCAATAGTTTCACTTGTTTAAAAAAAGGTGTGTGGGGGGGGGATTTTAAGGCTCACAACTTCCAGACTTCTTAAGATAAAATATTTTATCATTATTTCACAAGGAACATTCCTTATTGAAGGTGAAGCAATTCAGGACTTCAGAATAGTGAGTGTGTGTATGATGAAAGCCTGGTGAAATTGCAATCCCTGCAGCCTTTGCACTTTCATTTTCCTCTGTTGCTGCTCAAAATTCTGTTGTTATTGTGCAGGGAGGAAAAAACTGTGGAAATATGTGTTGATGAATTATGCATCTCCATTACAGATGATCATTCCAGGATCACCTTGAAAGCAGAGAACAACCACGGCAACTCAGATTACATCAATGCCAGTCCAATAGTGAGTATTGTTTATTCATTATGGCTCTGCGTTGTGGCTAATATCTGTTGTCTCTGAAGCCTTTTTTGTACCAGGAGCACCTGTTGTGGCTGGGTTTTACTTTGAGATAAAAGAAGTTTCAAAGGACTTGTCATTGATCCAAGTGCATTGATCCTTTTTTTCTAAACTTTGTTCTCAATGCAGAGAGACTTGGTGAATTCAGTTTGTCTTGATGAATCACGCTGCTGCTTTTCACTGCTTTCAAAATGTCCGCTCCCTGGAGATACCCCTTTTTTTATCTGCACTAAAAAGTATAAGACATCATTTTTAACTAAACAAATGCATTCTCTGTATATCCAGAAAGACCCCAGTTTTGGAGAGGGCTAAGGTTTTTTTTTTTTTTGGTTTTTTTCCCCAAAATATTGCCAGTCATGATTTCCCCTGTGGCTGCTGAAAAGGAATTCCATCAAAGGGGAACAGGAAGCTATGCATTTCAAATACAGTGCCAAAATTTCTGAGGAGATAGATGAGGGAAATACACGCAGCTGCACTAAAAGCCTATTACTCTTCAGGAACAAACAATGGAGACTTTTAGATGCTCAATTTATTCCTCCATTTTCTCTAATGGCATATTCATAGGAGTTTTTAGCTTATTTAAACAGTGCTGTAGTGCGACATTTGGCATCTTATAGAATAATATTATAATAAAGTTCATCAATCAGGGAAAGAAGAGAGCAAAAAATCTGATTGGTACCAGAGAAAGGGTGTAAAGTTGAGTTATCAAATACAGTTTTGGTGCAGTTTTTTTTTTTTTTAAAACCACACAAACGGATGTTGAAGATGGGTGAAGTAATGGCGGATGCAGTGGTGTGCAGATGAAAGGACAGTAATTACACCACAAAAGGGACCCCTGGCTGAGCCGAGCAAAACTGTGATAATTATGTCTGTCAATGCAGCTTCTTCCTCCTCATTAGCTTCAGGGGCAGTGGCCTACGAGTAAATAATCTGTCGCTTCTTTCTGGGAATGCGGGGTCAGAGAGGCAAAGCAAAGGGGTGATCTGAGCTCCCTGCAAAGCACGGGGGTGACGCACACACACAGAGGGAAAGGCTTAGATAATGGTTAATGCTTGACCACAAATGATACAAGCGCTCCCAGATGTACAGCATCATTAGTGTGAGGGATGGTTTGAAGGAATGCGCAGTGACACAAAATGTGGTCAAACCCTGGCTTCCTTTGCCTTGTCTGGCCTTTTTTTTTCTTTAAACAAAGTCAAACGCTGTGTGGCTTTTCCATTTCCCACCTGTTCTCCATGCTTTTGTTTCCAAACTATCTGGGATGAGCTCAAGCCGGCATTTAGCTCCCAAGCTCTCTATCCTTATATAAACAAAGGATCAAGGCACTACAGCAAGGTGTTCAAAGTTGAGACTCTTCTCCGGGAACAGGTTTTTGTGCAAGCTATTTTAGTACAAGCTATTTTACCTCAAACCAAAGAGTACTTCTTTGCCTTTCTTGTTGCAGTCTATCTTCTTCCCACAATGGCAAGGGGAGGACAGCTGAAACGCAGGACTACTCTTTCATGTTTGCGCTTTAGTATTCATGCAGGGATGTCAGCACACAGCTACAGCATGTCTGTGTCCTTGAGATTGGCCAAACGGAGTGGCAACACTAGCATTCGGCACCACCCTTTCATTTCTGTGGGGGAAATTTTTTTTCCTCTTTTTTTTTTTTTTTTTTTTTTTTTTTACAAATTCTCATTAGGATTTTCTACCCGAGAAGATGAAGAGAACGTCGAACAACATGGTTATGGCTAATTGAAGTGTAACGCTGGGTTATGAACACAATGTTTCCTACACTTATGAGTGCTTTGTGAAATTTCCTCAACAGAGAGGCAGTCAAATTTAAAAATTTCAGCCAGCTTTTGTATAGGTGTGTTGAGAGGGCGTTTTCAATCACTCATGCTTCACCACTGCTGTTTTCCAGTAATCATTTAGTTACAACTACAACACCCAGAATTAACACTGACGTCCTGATACCCGACATTGCCTGACATCCAACAGACACCTGATTCAAATACAGCACCAAGCATAATGTTCAACAGCGTCGCTTTAAAATGAACACTTTCAGAACAAAACAGTCTGTTTCTACTGAGCTTGACTTGTAATTACATCACTGTTTTTAAGTGGAGTTAAATGAGAAAACAATTGAATGCTTTTAATCCACCACAATGAAAATAAATTACAAACAGACATAAGATAAATAATAAAGAAATTGATTTTTTATTTTAAAAATTTGGACTAAAGTTATATGTTTGGTTTTATCGTCTGCTAAGAGCATTAAGAATTAATCCTGTTGTTGAGGTTATTAAACATTAAACATGAGGAGAGAAAAGCATTATGGTAATATCAAAGCCATGAAGAAATGCTCCATAATTATTTTCCTTTTAAGGTCAAGTGTCAAGGTCTCAAATGAGCCTACAAAACATACGAAGAGATGAAAAACAAAACCAGATCTTAACAAACAAAACTTTTTGCTCGTTATGTGTCCTTGATGAGATGTTAAAAAAAAAAACAAGTAAAAAAACAAAGTTCATAAAGAAAGGAAAAAGTCATCAAGTATGACCCTGTGATGCACTGTAGTGGTGTTTCATGATATTATGCTCAAGAGATCTCTCTCTTTCTCTGAATGGCTTTTATTATGACATTGATTGTAGATGTCACCCAATAACAAGAAATGAGTCAGTTGCACTTTAATTTTATAAATAAACTACTGCATTTTCCTCAAATAAGACTACCTTTTGTAGATGTACAATAAATAATATTAAAATGAATCCCTACACTAACAAAAACAAAGCACTGTTTGGGTGTGTCGTCTATCATTATAATGCCAAATATACCTCAAGAATACATTGTTACATACCCACCCATTTCTCTTCCTGCAAAATATGTCAACATCTCTCCACTGATGCATCTCACACTCGAGGGTGTGCATAAAAATTCATTCGATAAAATGTGATCATTGATTTTGGGGGGAGAGGGGGCGACCCAGCCAACACCTACTCAATCAAGTCTCAATCACATCCCTCAAATCAAGTCCCCCGTGTCATTATGTCCCACCTCAACATTCATCTCCCTCATGTCAAACACCTCCAGGCTTTTAAAGTCCCACCACAATATCATGTTTCATGCAGAAACATGTCAAAGCAGGAAAAAAAAAGAGACCGGAAACCCATTTCATGAGGTCTTTGAGGAAGTATATTGGTATGAAGACATTGTAAATAAGACTGTACTGTTCTGTGAGAACAGAAGGGACAACAAGGAAAGTTACAAGTAGAGGCTGAATCAAAGAATGGATGACAGAGAATATGATACAGCAGAGTTTTCTTCAAAAGATGCTGATCTCCTCTCATTCCTCCATCCATATGGAGGCTTTAATGCAAGTCTTTTATCCAGACAGTATGTTTTCATCCACCAGTCCCCACCAAAATACCATCTCACACTCCCTCTTTCCCTCTCTCCCAGATGGACCATGACCCTCGCAACCCTACTTACATCGCCTCGCAGGGCCCACTTCCTTCCACAGTGGCGGACTTCTGGCAGGTAAAATTCATTCCCATTCACTGTCTGGCTTTCATTTTATTACCATTTTGTTTCTACAGCAGGGTACAGAGGGTTTGGAAGAACCACAACAGAGCTACACTATGTCTGACCAAATGATTTTATGTGGTTTACCAGTTGGTGTATGTTTTTGATGTCTTCTTCTCGGTCCAAGAGTGTCTAGATTTCTGTCTTCTCTGTGTTTTAGCAATGGAGAGATCAATGAACTAATGCAGCCCTAGTTGTTTACTTCTCATGTACTATCATTACATTTTTTTCCTGGCGATCATGGAAGAAAGAAAACAGGTCATTTAAAACCACTCACCGCTGTTTTGAAGGTATTTCCAGAATCCTCAAAGGTTATTTTTCTCTTAGAAATAAGAGAAAACAAGACACTCCTTGTAACTCCAGAACTTGCCTGAGAGTCATCCCATTTTAAAGTATTGCTCAGTATCAAAGTAATCCAGTGATAGCTGTCAGTACATGCTTGAATTCTGCATACTTCAGTGATGATAATTTGCAGAAATGTAAACACATAGAGACTATAAATCAAGGCTCAAGTTGTAGCCCATAGTGAAATTCAGTTAATCCATGGACAAATTATACTTCCTGTTTACAGCCGTGAAAGCACTATGGGAAGTGTAGTTCCAAAATTTAGAGCATGATTATCCCTCAAATAGCTAAAGGACAAAACTCCATTCTAGTGCTTTGACACAAATGTAATAGTAATACATGAGAGGCACAAACTGGGGCTAGAAATTACAGTGCTACTGTTACATCAATAATACAGTGTCACCAGCAGAATATGTACTACAAAAACTGCAGCCTTTAGTTGTATATAGCTACACACACCCTCAGGAAGTGTCATTTTATTTATAATAACGCTGATGTTTGCTCATATTTGCAATTTTCTTAATGTTATTTAATATTTCCTCCCTTGTCCATAAATGTCAGAGGAGCTTGCCATCAATCACCAGCTATAGGCTATTGTAAAACTTGTGTGGAGGTATGCCTTAAATGATGCATAGTCGCCAAATGGCGTTCTTATGTGTTAATAGGACAGCACTGTAGTAATTAGTGGGCCCATCACCTCCATATGGTGAAGTAACTCAGCTCGCCGTGACCAGGATGTAGAAGTGTGAAGCATAAATCCTGGCAGACCAGCTGGCCCCACACTCTGCACTCTGCATCTCGCACTGAACTGATACTCATTTCGTATCATTATGATAGTGCTGACTTTGTGTTAGCACAGACGTTGGAGGCTGTTTGTGAGCGGGGGAAGAGCGGTACAGCCAAGTGTAGTCTGGAGTTGGTTTGGTTCTGCACACCAAAAGCTATATAGTTTAAATCACTTTAAAAAAAAAAAAAAAAAAACAACGTGCTTACAAGCGCTGCCCTCACACAGTGTCCAGATTAATTAAAAAGAGAAACACTCAGTACCTATAATCTAAAAAAATATACCTTAATTTGCTACATCAGCTCAAATAGGAATGAAAGGTGCCCTGTTTCCTGTGTTTAATTTGTGAATTTGAAAGTGCCTCAAATGAAACAGTTGATAATTATCTCTTAGTCAATTTGGTTATTTGTTTGTTTGTCTGCCAAATTCTTTGTGTGCCAGGTGAATAAATGCATATCCATTATCTAATGAAATGGGCTGTTTAGCCATGAACTCAACTCCAAATCTTTCCCAATTAAGCCTGGAAATAATGGAAAATTAGACACAGATTGACTGACACACTGAACATCACTTTTGTGTCTGGGAATAAGGAGTAACCATTCATTATTCAATATGGTTAACCTTGGAGGAGGAAAACAAAAAAAACAACACTCTTTCCCTCCATTAAAAGTAAACAAACAGGGGAAACACTGGCACTCTCATGCAAATGGACTGTGCAGGAGGCAAATCTTTTTGCTCTGTCCTATCTAATCCACACTGGCCCCAGGCAGCGCTCTGAAAGGCGGCTCTGCTCTAATCCTCCACTCCTCATTCCTCCATGCCTTCATCCTTCACTCCTCAAGCCGTCTCCCCTCCTTCCCTGGCTATTACCTTAGCTCTGCTAGGCCTTGCTTTCCTGCTCACTTCTCCTCAGAATTCAATGCAAAAAACCCAATCAGCATGAGTTCACAGAGCAGCAATTTTGGTCATTTTCAGGCTTTTTGTGTACAAATGATGTATAGTTTTTTTTTTAAACACACACACACACACACACACACACACACACACACACACACACACACACACACAAATGATGGCTGAAAATGGAAAATAAGAATGCAGTTTTTCCTCACTACCTGCAAATATTTGCCAAACCTTACAAGACTAAATGTGTAATATTCCCTCACATTATCACCTTGCCTAATCTCATCACATCCTGGCACAGTTGGCACAGTTGGCGTGTAATGTGTCCACTGGGCTGGATCACAGAAGCTTGTGATTAGTGTATAGTCAGGGCCATTGTGTTTTTATAGCAATCATAAAACCTGTGTTTCCTCCTCATTTTCCTAATGGCTGCCGTGGGCTTGTATTTTTTCCCAAGGACACATTAGATTGTGATAAGATGAAATGGAGCAGCAGCACAGTAGATGTTGTGATCTCGCTCCGGCGACTGAGAGAGGGCGACACATGACGCGCCCTCCTGCTGCTCGACCCAACATTTATCATTTGTCACACGTGGAGAGGTGACATTTATTCATACTTCCTGGACCAAGATTAAGAAATCAATTTCACTCTAATACAAGGCTGCCATGTAATGCTAATGTGCAATATGCTGCTCCTAGTGGCACAGTTCTGCTACACATTAGTGCTATTGTAATTCCATACAGATGCTTGTGAAAGGGGGCATGTTAGATGGATGACTGACATCTCTCCTCTGATGTGTAGATGGTGTGGGAGAGCGGTTGCGTCGTCATCGTCATGCTAACCCCACTCTCTGAAAATGGAGTGAAACAGTGTCACCACTACTGGCCTGATGAGGGATCTGACGTCTACCACATATACGAGGTACGTCAGTGAGAGGTTGAGCTTTTCAGTGGTGTCCAGCCATGAAGAAAGTTTTAGATTTATGTGCTACAAGTTTTTGAGATAATGTATCTGTCTCCAGAAGATGAATTTAATTTGATTTGTGGTCCTTGCAGCTTTGCAAAATGACATTTTAAAAAATTTTACAGGAATGTGTCTTTGCAGAAACAATGTATATAATTTACAGAGCCAGTCCCTGTCACAGTCCCTATGAAGCCGTTGTGTAACAAGAACGCTGTTCTTGCAAGTGCACTTTGCTGTTGAGTTTTCAGTTTAGGGCACTGCAAACCAAATTCATTCAGTGCAAATTTTATTGCCGTGGTGGTAGAAATCTCAGAACCTGCGGTGTTGGTGTGAAAGGTGACGAGGACAAAACATAACACTGACATCGAGGCGTGAGAGGAAGGTAACAGGCAACTATTTCTTTGTAGTTTTTAAAAATAACGAAGAAAAGAGAAACATAGAAGGAAAATCCATCAATATGACAAACAAATTAAACACTATTGATGCTCACATCAATTGTATGCATACTCCATGAGAGCCTGCTCTCTCACTTTATAGTGGCCTATCAGATGAAGACTCTAGACCCCCAGAAATCATATATATTATAGGGTAGAGGTATATTTATCTCTTAACAAAAAAAAAAAAACCTTCCTGTGTTTCTGAACAAAAAGGCTTAATATGTGGACAGAAACTGAGTGAAACAAAGATTTATGGTTAGTTAGGGAGTGGGTGCTTCCTAACAGCTGGACGCATAAAACCATAACTATCTGCATGGCTAGAAACCACCAGAGGTAAGTCAGAAAATATGTTTTCTAACTCTTTAAATTATCAGCATCATCTGCACAAAGTTTCTTTTCCCCAGGTTGCAGCACGGTATGCAAGTTATGTTTGCTGGTATGAAGATGAAACTAATTATCTTGTGTATATTTTTCCATCTTCAGGTCAACTTAGTGTCCGAGCACATCTGGTGTGAGGACTTCCTGGTGCGTAGCTTCTACCTGAAGAATCTGCAGACCAACGAGACACGCACTGTCACCCAGTTCCACTTCCTGTCCTGGATGGACCGTGGGATCCCTAGCTCGGCAAGGACGCTGTTAGACTTCCGCAGGTAGAGTGGAGATCCTGCTGGCTGGCCTCAGACACTGGAGCTCGGCTGATCTCAGACAGATTTCCACCTTTACAACCGGCCTTTATCCTGAGCTTGTTCTTAATCACCTTCCCTTTATATTCTGTATTCTGTTGGCGCCTCTCTGGTCCATCTCCCTTTTGCCCCTCTGCCTTTTGGTGTCCTAGAGAATGGTTGTTCTAATAAGGACTGTGTTTCTGTACTATCCCTTTCATCCTGGGCCTATTTCCCTCACCTCCCTCCAGCACATGTGATGCAGCAAATTAACAGCCCTGCACTGCCTGGCTTGGCTTGGGAAGAAAAGAAAAGAAAAAAACACCTAATTCAAACACCCAATTAAATGAGAGCTGTCTCACTAAAAACATGGGAGAGGGGGAAAGCTAGTGACTGAATAACCTCACTCTGTTCTCCATATAATGTGTTCTGGCAGAAGAGAAGCAATAGCTCCTCTGGGAAAACCCAGGAGGGATAGGAAAAGCCCTCCAAATGAGAATAGATGCATCTGATTTGTGGATGGAAGTCTGTCCCTCCGGTTTGTAATGCAGATGAGAGAAAAAAAAGAGGATGTGCAGTGTTATCATGTCATCCTTTCCTGACAGAGCTGGAGCTGTTTTTTCAAATTAAACTGGGTGTAGCTTGCAGGCAGTTATATTTATTTATGATATTGGTGTGCAGGTTTGAGCTGTGTTATGATTACATACATAAGTTTTCCTTTGCTGTTGAGATCTCCCTAATGACTAGATTGCCTTGATGTAACTCCATTAATGCTGCTGTAGGTTATTGGGAATCTAAAGCTCTCTGATTATGTGACTCAGAGATCCACGCGAAGTACTGTACACATTTTTTTTCACCGTTTCGGCCAACTCTGGTATTTTGCGGTTGCCAGTGTCATTTTTGTGATGTTGCAGCTAGTAATATGAGCCCAGTTGCATAGTCACAAAAGTGATCATTGGAAACTGTGTCTCCTCAGCCAGGCCTGTGCACAAACTGTCTTTCTCTCACTCCTGACTCTCTGTCTCCCCCCTCCTCCTCCTCTCACTGCTCCTTACTCTGGCTTGCATGGGAACTCCAACCATCTCTGTATGCTCTGACGTATTTTGATTTTAGTGATATATTTCCAATTAAAATATCTTAAGATGTAAAAAAAAATTAAAAACAAAAAACAAACTCAAAATACATTAAAAAAAATAAGCAGTATATTACTTGAAATATAATTTAGCAATGTATAATTTAAATGATAAAGCCAGGCTTTTGGTCACTAAAGACCTTCATCCTTGCAAAAAGAAATCTCAAACCTCATTATTACATCAAATAGAGCACACCTGTGCTTTGAAATTTAAGTACACGGGAGAAACACAGTTATAGTTCTAAAGGTCCAAACACATAGGAAACTGCACAAATACAACATACAGCAGTAA
Source organism: Lates calcarifer (assembly GCF_001640805.2). NCBI lineage: Eukaryota > Metazoa > Chordata > Actinopteri > Centropomidae > Lates > Lates calcarifer. The sequence continues at coordinate 13,744,794 of NC_066856.1, read as the reverse complement.
AAGTCAGTACAGGAAACTAGAAATATGTTCCACAAGTAATGAAAATGAAGAAAATATTGCACAAAGTAACAACAATTAATATAAAATATGTATACAAATATAATATCTTTCAGTATTTTTAGCAATATAGAATATAATTATATGCAGCAACACATTATTATCACAAGTAGTCATGGCATTACAGTTGAAGAAAGAAGTTGACAAATACCTTTATTTTATGGTATATTTATTCATTGTTTTATTTACATGTTGCTAATAGTAATAACATATGACAGGTATAATTGATTTAAAAAAAAACACTATACAGTCTAGATAAAATACATATATGATGAAAAGTACAAACATTTATTTTTCATTTTGTCGTTGAAAGGTCAGGAAAAAAACGAGGGAAACAGAGAGACGCGGAAGCTCTCGGTGTAGTCAGTTTCCATGGCAACAGTGGGGTGTGAAAAAGGCTTGTTGGCCTTCACCGTGCCTGTGGTGTATAACATTCATAATTGGCCAGGGTTAATGCGTCAGCGGTCGGCAATCACAACATCACACCGCCACATCCATCACCCCACATGTCACAATAATGCTGTTTGAAATGATGCTCAATTTATTTACGTGGTGCGACACGGATCTCTCTCTCTCTCTCTCTCTCTCTCTCTCTCTCTCTCTCTCTCTCTCTCTCTCTCTCTCTCTCTGTGTTTCTCTCTCTTTCTCTCTCCTCAAATTAAAGTGATTGATTGACAGGAGGGAGCATCTCTCAGGATTCTGTTTGTTCCTTTGATTATTGCAGCCATTAATTTCATCCAGACCACGGCGCAGAAGTCCCTCATGAGTCACATTTGCTTTAATTGTCACTGTTATTACTCAGCAAAAAAAATCTATCCTGTTTCCAGAGTATGATTTAAAAGCCTGTGCATTTAAGACGACTTGCTGTTAAGCAAACAATAACATCCAATTTTCTCTTTTTTTATTCCAGAAAGGTTAACAAGTGCTACCGGGGTCGATCTTGCCCGATAATTGTCCACTGCAGGCAAGTATAACTATTTGAACCTCGTGACAGTGGCTGACCTGCTGAATTGGGATAGAGAGTGTGTTGTTGGAGGGGGGAGGCTGTTTATTTAAACCCGCTCAGTCCATTTACTCTATCTGGGTCCACTGGAGCTGCTGTTTATACCACTGGCTGTGTCTGTATGGAAATAGTGTGGTACAAAGACACGCCAAAGACTCTTCCATTTCCCATTTGGTTGAGTTAGTTAACTGGCCTTGATTGGTTTGTATTAAACACCAGGTATCTGTCTGACCAGTTTTAATAGTCACATCCTGTTAAGTCATGCATGGGGCCAGGCAGCCCGCTCTCCCTCTGAGGGAAGCTGTACAGACTGAGTGTCTAGCACTGGATTAATGAAGCGGTGGTGCTCAGGCCGCTCTCCTGTTTTATTGGCCTTGCCTTTATTAGAGAGATGTGCACGCCTTGTTTGCAATTAACATGCAGAGCCGTTGAATGGCCGGCGGGCACAAAGGGAGGCTTTTCATAAGACTATCTCTGGAGTAATGGAAAAGCAAGGCTCTCCAAAAGCTGTTCTCGAACCGCCCCTGGCCTCTCAACCTCTCCTCTGCTCCTGAGGTGCATGCATTTAAAAGCCTTTGTCCCCAGTGTGCTTCAGAAACCATTCCCCTCTCCCCAATAGCCAAGCAAGTCTCAAGACCACACATGCTCTCGTGTGCAAAGGCTTAACATAATCACATTTATTGGAACATCAAATATTCAGATCTGCTCAGGTATTTTCATAAGAATATTAAGGATTTTTATCGATTTTTGCCATGTAAGTGTTTTATTCAATCTGAAATGTCAGGTTTTAAGCAGATGGAGCAGTGTGTATCTGTGTGCATAGTCTAATTTGTGTTTAAATATACTCCACAGTCTCTCAGCAGATGCAGATGTAAATGAGCAATTTGTTTCCTTATAAGAAAAACACTCTGAGATTAAAGCATCCAGAGCTTCACTCTGCCACCTTAATGATCTCTGTCTCTCTCTCTCTCTCTCTCTCTCTGACTCTCTGCAGTGATGGAGCTGGCAGGAGTGGGACTTACATTCTGATTGACATGGTCCTCAATAGGATGGCTAAAGGTAACGATCAATGGCTTCCCTTTCACTCTTTCTGCTTGCGTTCAAGTGTTGCCCTGGCAACGCTAAAGCCTCTCATTTTCCACAGAGGGTCTTGGGGATGCATTAGAGGGTGACTTTTTCTGAGGCCTGGAGAGGCAGCGAAGACAGAGGCAGAAATGGAGGGAGCTGCTAGGAGTGGAGAGAGGGGAACAAAGAGAAAACAGAGAAAAGGAACATGAAAAAGAAACCTATACCCTCACTAGTAATTATCTATTTAAGCCACCGTCACACCATATTGACCTGCATCACAATTGCTACATGAATTTAGATAGGACATGCATGGAAATGAAATGTTTAAAGGAAAAATACATTCAAATGTTGCTCCAATGGTTTGAATCAATATTTAATATTTAATGGGAAAAATGTGCTTATTTTATTATTGATTTATTCTTAACAAATCATATAGTTTGTACCCTATATATGAGTATTGCCTACATTTTCTCCTATTTAACACAAATCTAACTGTGCCTGACGTCACTAGGATGGTAAAATGTGGATTTCCAGGTAGTTTTACACTAAAATTTCTGAAACTTTGACTTAACTTGGTCTCTTGTTAGCATTGTATTATCAAAGAATATACCCTATATTCACTACAAATCACAATAACTTGCCGTCATCATGGACATCTCCTGAAGAAGCTATTATCCACAAGTCTAAATAAATTGAAAACAACTGGGCAAGAGAAGCTACCTGAAAAGAATTTTCATAGCGTGGGTGTATCATTACATGTAAAACAAGGATGGTTTGAAAATAGAAAACTACTATTTGTAGTGGAATCTTACCACCAACAAAGCAGGTGTTGTGGCTTGAGAAGAATAAGCACAATTGAATAGACAGGTATGTCATTTTGTTTGCTGGCTTATGAAATTAAAACAGAAGAAGTTTGTCTGTCACATTCTTAGATGTCCAAGCTATCCGTGGCTATTGTTGCACAGAAGCTGTGTTCTTCCAAGGGCTGCCTTAAGTCACTTTAAAACCCTCCATAGCTTAGCCTGCCCCCTGCCCTTTACCCTTTGACCTCTGCCCTTTACCCTCACTCTCTGCATGCCCCCCTCCTGCGATCCGACCCCCTTCAGAACAGGTTAGTAGGCCAGCCGCGTCTGATGCAGACCTTCCCTTCACTGTCTGTACAGCAGTAATAAGACTGACCCATCCTGGATGGACGGTTCATGTAGTTCAGTGACGAGCACACCGTTGTCCCCGGCGATGAAAGGTGCCACCCAGTCTCTTTATAACCTTTTGTTTCCTGCTTCAGAACCGAATGTATAAAATGAACATAATCTCACTCTCCAAAGCTTTTTTCTTTTGGTCGGAGAGCCTCTCTTCAGCTTAACTTTGGAATCCAGCCCTTCTGAGACATGAAAGTCTTGTCGGAGCACTGGAGTACTTTGAGTACTAAGTCCAGCTGCATTAAATCCCTCTTTTTCTCTCTCTCTCACCCACACGCATACATACATCTTTACTCTTGCTCTATCTCTCTTGCTTCCTTTCTCTGCTTCATTTTCAAAAACATCTTGAGAGTTCAGGGGTTTTCTCTCTCTCTCTCTCTCTCTCTCTCTCTCTCTCTCTCTCTCTCTCTCTCTCTCTCTCTCTCTCTCTCTACTTCTCCGTGTCGGTTTTCTCAAATCACCTCTGGTGTGCTCCTGGAAATCCATAAATCTGAAAGTAGAGTAAGAGTTCCTGATTAACATCAGCCCAAACTGACTCAACAGCAACTGATCACTATTGAAGGCAAGCAACTGTTGCATGGGTTAATCATCAGCATGGCTGCTGCTAAGGCTATAAATCATTTTAATTAGAGTTTGATGATTCTCAGATATACACATAACATGCATGCACGCACACACGCTCAGATATTGTTGTATCAAAAAGCTCTCAGCAGACTTTATACTTGGACAAAATCTAAACCAATTTTTGAACAAGATTCTCACAGAGAAGCCAGCGCTTAGCGTTTTTTGAATGCATTATTGCACATTTCCCAGACCCCAAAAATATCCTCTTGCATATTTTATCGAGAAACAGTCTGGCTTACGTCCAACTCTTTCGAGGGATGAATGTAATAATTTTCAATCGCTGCGCTGTTCCAAAGGGAGCCCAGTATAAAGAGAGATTGACAGATGTGAGCTGGATTACTCCGCTGCTTTGAACTCAGTCCAATTTTCGGTCTGTTGCAGGTGCTAAAGAGATTGATATTGCCGCTACCCTGGAGCACTTGAGAGACCAGAGAGCTGGCATGGTCCAGACAAAGGTAAGGTCCCCGGCTTTGAGTTAGAGAGGTGGGGGAGATGGGGGTGGAGGACAGGAGGGAGGGAGGGAAGAAGGGAGGGAGGAGGGGTTGCAGTCATTCAAACAGACGATTGTCTACTTCACGTGCACAGGATCAGGGGAAATGATGTGGTAATTGATAACTGCTTCAGGAATAGAAAAACATTGTCTTAGAAGATAAAAACTCACTGTTCCGCACTTATTTATAATACAGAGACATGAAAACTGACCATGATCCTCTGTCACAGAAATATTTTGTGTATGAAACTGCAGCATTTTAAGATGTTCTCTTGGTTTCTATCACAGGATAAACACACAAAGAGAGAGAAATATATTCAATTAACTGATATAAAACAGAAAAAGCATCAAATCCTCGTGTGTAAGAAGCTGAAACCATCAACTTTTGGGTTTTATTCTAGAAAAATGACTTGATTTAATTATAACTCCCAGCTCATAGACCTTATGTGTTTATTACTGTAGATTTCATACTGCTGCTGAAACTCTTTAATCTTAACAGTTTATATCACAGAGGGCCCTGCACCTCACACCATTTTGGAAAATAGTTTAGGGTGTGTACAAAGCATTTTCTCTCACCCACTAATGCAAATAATAGGCAGGAAGTCAAGTTTTGTTTCGCTCTTGTAATTTAGAGGAACAATAATAATAATAATAAAGGCGAACCTCATGCAGCGGTGGGTGATAATATTTATGGAAGCTGCTTGCTAACAGACTCCAGTGTTCCTGGATGGTTCATTAATGCTGCTTTTACAGCCCTGCTCTGTTCAGTGCAGAAAAGCTTTCTCTCTTTTTCTCTCTTTTTTTCATTTTCTGACAAGTCTAAGTGAAATTATATTGGAATATTGTTGATTCCACTTTGTGGCTTCATGCTGGGTCTACACAGAAATTAGATTGTAATGAGGTATGAAATTTAGAGTTAGGTTTCAAGGATTGGACAACCAATTATCTTTTTTTCCCTCTTCATGATGTTGCCACTTTATTTTTGGAGCTTGCAAAAAAAAGAGAGAGCAAGCATTCATTTCTCTTCTTTTTCTGGTTACTCCTTTTGACAGACATCACCATGCACTAATTACAGCATGTCTGACCATTTTTTCCTCCTTACTAGCCATCTATCTCTGATCAGTCAAGCAGAGATTGATCTCCCCCCAGTGGCCTGATTGTGAACAGCACAAACCTTGGTTTTAAAAGTAGCTTTTTTTAATACACAGAAACCCAACCCAACTTGGGATTGGATATAGGCACATATAGATATAGATGGATATACTTACATATTTTCTGGCTGCATCACAACATCAGAAGGCACATAAAAATAGTAAACATGAACACTCCAGATAATCTGCACTGTATAGTGAAAGGCACGGCCACCAGTGGCTCTTTCGTATTGATTTAGCCTATCCTCAGGCCAGACTATGGCAGGCTGTGTGTTGACACATCTAAAGACCGTTCCCTCCAAACTCCTCCGTACATTTTCTCTGTGAAAGGACCCCGTGGCCTGCAGCCTGGGGAGAGGAGCGGAATATAAAAACACCAGGTCCATGGGGCAAACATCAATCAGCCCCTTTTGGGCTCCTCAGGGAAAAACCGTGAGTCAGATTCAAAAACAAAATGCACGTACACACAGAGAGAGCTGAGAGACAGCTTGACTCAAAAGCTCCATTTTAAGACACACCTGGCTGGATCGATGGCGGGAGCAGGGGTGTGCACACGCTCCCGAGTTGAAAGCTCAGAGAGTGCCTCACATTCACCTCGAGTCTGTGGTCACATGTATCCTCAGCAGGGTCAGGAGAGATGGAGGAAGAGCAGGAGGCGGCAGTTGCCAGTCATTCTGCAATAGCATTCTTGAGCCATTACACACTTGTACACACTAAAACTTTTTTCCTTCCTTCCCTTCCTTCCCACCCTTTATCCTATCCTCCTCCTCCTCCTCTTCAGGAGCAGTTTGAGTTTGCGCTGACAGCCGTGGCAGAGGAGGTGAATGCCATCCTGAAAGCACTTCCTCAGTGAAGGCATCATACCCCCCCCCTCCACCGTCTTCTCGCTCGCTGAGCACCGGTTTCCTCTGCCCACTCAAGACTGACAACTCTCTCTGCCCTTCCTTCTCCTCGCTCTGTTTCTCTCTCTTCTGTCTCTGCCTCCTCTTCACCTCTATATATACTGTATACTTATGAATGTCGTGCCAGATATCTCACCTGGATCCATATTCGCAAATTTTGCCTCAGAGTACGACTGTCGATCTATGATCTGTGTCGCTCTAGTGATTCGGCAAGTGGGGCCTGATCTAATCTGATGGAGCTTAGATCCTCACTCCTACTGTGAGACTTTCTGTCAATATGATCCCTGGTCCTCTATAACTGTGATGTTGTTCCTGAACATACCGTTCTAGTGCCACTGACGAGATGTTTACGTGATGTCAAGTGAAGATTTTTGTTCCAAAATGAGCTATCTCCTATCAAAAAACTGATACCAATGCTTAGAAAATGACTATTCGCACATTTAAAACAGACTACAGTCGAGCTGCAAATAACAAATATTAATCATTTAGTCCATGAAATGTTAAAAAAATTGTGAAAATATGGTATCTACAATTTCTTAGAGGTCACAGTAATGTTTCGCTTATTTTGTCTAACAAGTCTAGAATAGTAAAATATCCAATTTACTGTCATATAAGACAAGGAAAAACAACAAATACTCATATTTGAGGAGCATAAATCAAAGAATATTTGACATCATTGCTCGAAAAATAAACACTAATCGATAAATCAACTAATCATTGCAGCTCACAACTATAGTACTTTTAGAATAACAAAGTAAATGAAGTTCATTCCTGAAAAAATCTGAATATTGTACAGAATATATGCCCCTAAACAAATTGATGTATTGGACACATATTGCATTTTGGAAATAAATTCCTCACATGTTTCTCCTCCTCTGTGATCTGAATCAACTACTATATACTCAGCATCACATGTATAGATGTTGAAGTGTGTGTGTATTGTTGTATTTTGGGTCCGGACATTGAACCACAGATGCTCTGGCTCTCAAGAAAAAAAAAGCCTCACAGATCATGATTATCACAACATATCAGGTGTTTTTTATTCCTCATTTCATTGATGTTACATTTTACACCACAAATTGTTTGTTACATGAACATCTCTGTTAATATTAAATGTGAAATTACCAACTAAGATAGTTATTGCTTCTATTTAGAAATACTGTCATCCTATATCAATAATAACAATATGATATATTTAAGCAGAACTTGTTGCTAAATTTGTTTGTCCCTCCATCACTGGTATATTGTGATATTTTGTGCGACATTACGGATTATTCCCTTAATGTATAGATGATGAATGACTTACTAAATCCCTATATAGTGTTATCTGAAATATATACTGAGAGCCTCAATGAGAACTATATATTTTGTGTGAAAAGTAACATTCAGATTGATAATAAATCCAAACAGACTATACTGCTCTTCTGTCTGGTGGTGGATGTTATTTCTGATACTGTGGCTCACACACAAACAGGAGGGAGAAGGCCACTTTTTACAATGAAAGGCCTTTGATTGAATGGTAGCCGTAGTAAAGTCACAAAGAAAAGCTGTATCATGCTCCCTGAGGGTTTGTATCTGGGAGAGACTCGCAGGTTTGTACAGATGAAATGTTTGGTTCAGCAGCTCTGTCAGTGGAGAGAGTGGCTGGGATTTTAAATGAAATCAGTCATGTATTTCAGCCACTGAGGTTTTCTCGCAATATTAGAGGAGGAGGAGGCTCAGTCGCTGTGAAAGTTCAGAGTCCAATTTGATCAGTACTTAGTGGAGGATGTGGTGGTCAGCGGTGGTAGGCAATAATTCCATAAAAATGTTGACCTTCCTCTGCAGATGGAGATTCTCACTCGTCTAATTGCCTGAATGTACTTTATTTCACCATGATAATCCATATATATATGTGTGTGTGTGTGTGTGTATGTTACCTTTTTTTTCTTGTTTACATTGTATCATTTACCAGCGCTCTATAAATTAGTTATAGGGCATTGAAACTTTTGTGTTGCCATGTTGAGAACACTACCTTTGACTTCATCCAGTATGACAACTGCTTTTACAAACGTGCAGTTACATATATTAGTAAGTCATTATTAAAGACTTCTAACAATAATCTGCAACATTTTACTATAAGTTTCCTTTTTTAGTAGTATACAAACATTGAATAGACATTTTTTTGCTTACCAAAATGTAGTTGTACACAGATGCAAGGACACTTTGAAATGTTTATTACTGTACAGTATCTGTTTATACACCAGCTTCCATTTATGTCCACAGGAGGAGTTATACTTACTGATAAATACATTAATATGCACTTCTATGTGCTTACAACTACATAATAGTGTGTTATAAATGATTTATTAAACTGCAATTTACTGTTGTATGTATGTATGTATGAGTGCTACATAGAGGTGTTGCACATTAAGCCAAAAAGCAGGTGTGCTGCCGGAGAAGGATTAACACCAGTCAAAATGGTTCTTCACGACCTGGCAACCCCAATTTTTCTCCTATTAATGGCTAATCTATAAAAGATTGATGAATGTTTTATTGATTATTACTAAAGCCTTGCCTGCTTTATTAGAAACAAATGCCAAAATGAATATTTGAATTAAACTTAAGTATCTGTATTGGCATCCCAATCAGACATATATTAGCCAATACAGTGTATTCGCCCCATCCATGAATATCATTGGTCATCAGCAAAATGTTTTAATATGGTGTATCTCTAACAGAAGGTGAAATAAACTGAGTTTGACAGAAGGTGTAATAAGAGTCCTACACGTGGTACGTATAGAGAATATATAATTTCCTACATTTCAACAACGTGTGTGTGTGCGTGCGCTGCCCGTTGACATGTCCCTCCCTCCCCTGACAGTTCTAATAGCTGGGAATGAGGCTTCATGCACTTCCTGAGGCCTCATTTGCATATGATTCACTGATGAGCTGCCACCACTAACCAGCAACACCAAACCAAAGCCCTATTAATATTCTTCCATTCAGGTTGTAAAGCACACAAACCTAATCAGCTTAGAAATTACTGTATGGAAACCATAATTACGCATGTTTAATTGCTTATCATCTGATGGGTACAAGTTTATTAGAAAATGTATTCATGGTAATTGCTTCCTGAGGTATCTGGTGTGCTACAATACCATGTGATATCCTGTCAGCTCCCATTTGGGAGGATTAATGCGTTCTGAAAAAGTCACAAAATTAGATACTGTGTATTGCCTCTTTGGATGCTTGGTTTAACTCAAAGTGATTTTTAATTTAGGGATTTCTAAATTACTGCTTAAGCTCAGATAAGTCTTTGGAGTGAGATCCGTCAAAATCAGCATATCTCACTGTTGTTAAGGAGTGCTGGCATATCACAGGGATATAAATGACTGTAAAGTCGGCAAATGCCTGTGTAATCATGATGCTACCAGAAAATACTCACAAACCTGCCTGGCATCATAGAGACTACATTTCTACCACCAAATGGGAAAGCTGGAAAATCAGGGGAAATGCAGGAGAAAAAGAGAAGTGAAAAGTCACAAGCATGAAATGAGGAAACACATCTTATAAGAGAGAGTTGTGAAGTAAAGCCATCTCAAAGCCAATGAATCATTCATTCCTGAAACAAGCAGATTAAAACACACACAGTGCAGGTCCCTCGGAGGGGCCTTCGTGCCGCCAAGAACGTCGAGTGGGCCTTTTCAGTCATGGACCTCAGTGAGTCTTACAGCTCCTGCCCACTCTTTGATGTTCTCTCTATGGTTTATTGTAATCAATGTTGGCTCTCGGTCCTTCTGACACACTTGTAAATTCATGCAGTCTTGTAAGGAAATGCATCTCAAGTCCAGCCAGTAACTCCTCTATGGAGAAGTCTTTCATTAGAGCAGTGATTCCCAACCAGGGGTACTTGTACCCCTGGCTGCAGTTATAAGGGGGGATGTAGAGAGACTCAGTTCATTTTAGAAAACAGAAATTATGATGAATATGTAAAAAAAAATATCTGTGCTCACTAGATTAGTGTGATGCTGGTCTTAAGTATATTTATTGTAACAATAACAGTGACAACAGGCAAACTGCAGCAGTCAGTTTCCAAAAACTTTAAAGGAATGGTTTGAAATTCTGTTTTTTCTTCTTTCTAAGTGTTAGATAAGTAGATTGATACCACCCTCGCATTTGTCTCTCTGATATGACGCTTGTTTGTAGTGTATTTGTTAGCACATTTGTTGTTGCTTACTTTAATTGCTTATTCAATTTGGAGAAAATATCAGTTTTATGTTCTGAAAATGTGCATGGCATCCAAAAGTAATGGATAAGTGGTTTACATTTTTGTTGCCCCAAGTGGTAGAGGTACAGATGCAAACTTGATAAAACCTACTTTAAAAAAAAGAGTCCATGAAGTTATCCCATCTGTCTAAGGGGTCTAATGAAGAAGTTCTTGATCTCTCTCATAAAGCTACAAAAAATACAACACATTAGATGTACTTGAGTTTGTTTCAACCAAGGTCTGGACCTGGTGGAACTGCTGATATTATTATTTGCTCTAATGACCTCAAGGGTGAAATATCCTGTTAAGATATTGTGGATAACTCAACAAAAATAATTGATTTTCCTTATTAAACCATGTCCTGTTGAACTGTGGGAGAGAACTTGGCTCTAGTTTTAATCAGATCTACTTGTTTGTTTTAAAAATAATTGCTGAGCACAAAAAAAGCAGCAGCTGCTTAACTTTTCACATCACGTCCAGTTTTTGGATCAAAGTCCGATAGGTGGTATAATTTTTTGCAGTCCAAAAAAAAGCACCTGCGGATCATTCAACTTTTGAATGATAACACACAGCATGCTGACAAACATTGTCATTTCCCCGTGGAGAGGGTTGGGAGATCCCAGAGTGTTTGCTTGTTGGAAAAACTGTCTGGGATGCTTTCCAGGATTTCCCAAAGAGAAAAGCCTTGTTTTTCTTTGCTGGTGTTGTTGGGAGTGAATGGAGAGCAGATTGCAGAGGCTGTGCCTCTCATGTCTGTCCAAGGCCTTGATACCTTTGATCTTCTTAAGAAACAAACAAGCTTTTAAACTTGGCACTCCCAGCTAGTGTCTCTCTCCCTCTTCTTCTGTCTATGTTCATCAAAATGCTGATCCTGAGAAAATTGATCTTGCCTGAATAGTTATGTGTACTTGTGCTCATGCAGTGATTTGCGGTTTAAAAATTGGACTCCCACCATGTTGTCACAAAAACTTTGCTTGATGCACATTTTTAAATCTCGATCAAAAATGAAAGCCCGATCAGATGTGATGTGTAACTGTACTACAATACCCTGATATAAAAACTGATGTGATTTTACTACATCTTAGCCCAGCACAACAGTGTGTAGCTTTGGGATAAATCTGTCCAAAATAATGTGTTTTTTTTTTTTTTACAAACTACTAAGCCCACAACCAAAACCGTTTTTAGCAGTTACAAACAATGTTTTAAATGCACGATTTTGTCTCTCCAAGTAACGTTTGTTTTGCTTTTCCTGATTCCTGAGTAATATAATTAATCCTCAAGAGTTGGCTGCTTAGTTATAAAGTTAGTTGCATGTCTGTCCATCCCTCCGTCCACTTCCCTTTGAAGCTAAATTGTAGTAAATCACTCATGTAACAATATCCAGGTGTAGGTTTATTTTTGGCTCTGATATAAAACTGTGTGTTGGATTTATGTTCCAGTTATGATAGTTGAAAAGGTTTTTTGGATGTTAGCAGCTTAAGGTGAAAAGTCACAGTGAGGGACAACATCTGGCTGAGCAGAAAAGGAAAAAGCCTTCAATCAAGAAGCAAATCTCCTCTCATTACCCCCTTGCTTCCTTCTCTCTGGTTATTAATGGGCGCACAGCAGCCACAGTGACATTTTACACTGTTTCATCCCTGTCCCATCATGCATCTGGGGGATACCCTGGCATTTTGCGGCAGTGTTTTCATCATTGTCTGCGATGGTGCTGACCAGCGCGACTTCAATCCTGCTCACTGTCACTCATCATAAGTGAGTTTATCAACACACATCTAATCGCCACACTCCGTGGGGACCTTAACCATTTGCATACTAAGATTGCTTTCTTTTGCTCGGCTGAGAACGCGCCTCTTTTGCATAATTATTAATGATAAAGAGACGATGAACAAATGTGTCAGAAGGTATTAGCATCACGTATACAACTGGATTCTAAAGGATCCTTTTAGTGACATGCAGGGAGGAAAGATGAGGGCAAAGGGGAGCAAAACTGTCAGAGGGTGCACTTTTGCATGAAGCGAAGGGGTTAATTAAAGGGCCGGAGATGGAAAATATAGAAAAGTTTTTGTATTCCGAAGTCACTGTTTGCCCCATTGAGATTAAGAATGTGTGGATAAAAGAACAGTACCTGAACAAAACGTAATTGTTGCTGACAAAAATGTGAAGTAATAAGCAAAAAAATATCACAAAAGCACTCAATGGACTTAAGTCTTGTAGCAGAGCAGCAGGATACAGGATGAGGAGCCAAGCCTGAAATATAACATATAATTACATTAAAATAAATATAGCTCCAGTAGAAGGAAAACCCACAGTGGTGAACAACACAAGATGTTTACATACAGCAGAGTCACTGTAGCTGCTTGTTTCAGTATTTCTACTGTGTACCATTAAAGCAGCAGGCCCATATTGTCTGTCATCTGTTGTAATTACCACTTTTTACACTGTCTCACCCTCTGTGAATAATGCTCAGCATCTATACGAGAAGTGTTTCGTATGAATAGTTTAACTGTTTGCCATTTTATATGAAGCAGCTGCACTCTTTTTACAGGACAGGAATAAATAAGTCATGCACACTATGGTTCAATTGGGGGTTGAAATGCCCTCCCTGTGTTCTCCACTAAACACAGGCCTGTATACCCTCTGCACAGTATAATAGCATGATATTAAAAATGCCCATAGCGATTGTTAAGTCACGGCGGCACATTTGCACCAGGATGGATGACCTTTTGTGAATCCTAATGAGGCTGTTTCACGAGTTTGAAAAGCAAAACATACTGTAGCATGTAGAACGATAACATCTGTGTGAAAAGTCTCCACAGTTAAATGCTTTTGTGAGCAGCGGAAAATTAAATCACAGTTTTCTATGTAGTCTGTAGTAGCACAGACAACTATTAGCTTTGTTTTTCCTATTTTCTGACTGCAATTAAAATGATTAAGCTTAAATTAAATGTGCTAATGTTGCATTTTGCGACTTGTAGTGTAAATATCAGCTGTAGACTGTCTTCAGCCTCCTCTCAGGAGGTGTGAGGCTGTCCGAACTTCAAAAGTCACACCATTAAGAATAATCACAGGGGTCAGGAGGGGTCGTCGCCACTCTCCCTTCTGGCTCTCCTTGAACAAATAACTGATAATGACCTTTGACTTCTCTGTTTTTGCATGAGAATTGACATCAGTATTCCTCACCCCCCTTCTATAGCAACCTCACAACCATTTGAAATGCCAGCCCTCCAATTCAAAACTTGATTTTTTTTTTTTTTTTTAATGAACCCATCCAGAGGTGGTGGTGGGGGGGAATGCATTTGGGAAGAGGAGGGTGGAGACAGGGTAGGCGAGCTTTGGGCTCATCTGCATCACAGATTAGGGTGCTTAGAGAAAAATCAACCATCCATGATTCATTACATGTTTCCTGCTGAGCCTCTGAGATGGCAACCGTCCTAGCAACAGGATCCTAGCAACAGCAACAACTCTCTGCCACCACAGCAGCCTATCAGAAACTTTGATGCCTGATCAAAATTTAGCCAATAAAGAGGGGAGGACATGCAGAAAGCATGATGATGTGTTACCTCATGCTTTTGGCCAGACTGGGGTGTGCTTAGGGCTCAGAACTCTGTGGATTAACAAGTCTGCATCCATTCCTATGTGTATTAATGTGTACATTTTATATTTGTTTGTATTCTCTGTGTATTTTTTATGGATGTAATGATTTTCTGTATTGTTTAGACAATAGTGAACAAGTTAATTAACTAACTAATAGTTTAGTAAAATATGTAATAATTTCATTAAACTGTTTAATTTACTATTCACGTAACCTTAACTAACTAACTTGCTTAAATTAGTTAATTAACTTCAGTATTGTCTACAATACAGTACAGTACTTCAACAAAGTAACATTAGTCAGTCATAAAGTTAGTATCTTAAGGAACTTAATAAAGTCTGTAAGGACTTTAAAGAAGCAAGTTAACCATGTTCACAACTTAACTAAGTCAGTAACAAGATTCACCAAACAAGTTTCGCAAAGTCAAGCAAAAATTGCAGTAAAATTTCAGCTGTTCTATTTATCCCCTACTATAACCCCCCAACCCCCACCGCTGCCGTCGCAGTGGGGAACTTTGCTCTGCTCCAGGGCCTGGTGCTGGACTTGAACCGTCACACTTTACACCTTACAGGTCCGCGTTTTACACGCTCTGCCACCACTCCCCTTCGCATTAGGACTATTTCTCGGAGTGCTTTTCAACTTTCACTTTGAATGTTACTAGAGATAGCCCGATATGGTTTTTCAGGGCCGATACCGATACCAATTATTAGTAGTCAGGGAGGCTGATAACCGATATTTGGAGCCGATATTCATTTGCAGTAAAAGTGAAAATATTGGCATCAAAATTTGGAATAATACAAACTCCAACACTGAACTTCATTTAAATGCCTTTAAGCATATTTTTATTAAACAGCTTTTCAGATTTACAACATGTTAAAGTTTTTTATCTTAGACAATAGACATCTTTGTTTTAAAATTCTAACAAAAAGTGCAGGGAGCTCCCAGGCTCAGCAGCATGTCTTATGAAGTTAAATGAAAACTTATACAAATAAATAGGCAAAACTTGCACAGCTTTCACTGCTGACTGGCTGTTACCCGTGCCATGGGTCTGTGTGTAACCAATCAGATGGTGCTGTGGTTGGGACAATGGTGGAGACAGAGTAGTGACTGCAGACAGAGAGGCACAGCTGCATCAGAGCCAAAATAACCCAGTTTTAAACTGATCTCTTATCGGCTGTCAGATTTTTAAAAAAGGCAGATGCCGATATGCATCAAAATGCCAAATATCTATCCCTACTCTTCTACACTGTTCAAATTTTGGAGGTGAACTATTCTTTATTAATGAAGTTATTTGTTTTTCAAGCATTGTACTTGTGTTTTCCAGGTTTAGTCAGCTGCTGCGGCCTGGACAAACACCAGCTCTCACCTTAAAAACCAAACAGGTATGTGTCCTAAAGATTTACCCAGTCTGAAAAAATGTGTTGATGAGCTGAATTATTAATGTTAGTAACGGTGCTATTTTTTAAATCCTTGGTATTTAATGAGTTTAGTATTATAATATAATAACAAGTAATTAATTGTGTTTATAAATTGTCAGAAAATAGTACTAGTAATAATTTTTAAAAACTCAAAATAGTTCTGTTAATTTTCTGTCTGTGGACTGAATAATTTACAATACCTAGGGTTGCAAAATTCTGTGAATCTTCAAAGTTGGAAACTTTCCATGGGAATTAACAGGAATTAATTAATGTGAATAAACTGGAAATTAGCTGAATTGCAGGTTAACCTGTAACCGGGAACTTAAAATGTATTTGTATCTTGCAGCATAATCTTGGTTAAAACAACCACATTTAATTCAAATTCTGTTGAATTTGAGCCTTCAGACTACATCCAGTCAAGTCAGTTCAGGATGATGATGATGATTTGAGCACATTCTAAATGTCTTGTTGACCAATCAGATTGCTTAGTCAGAACTACTTGTTGTATAATAGATCATAGTGTACTGATCATTTTCCTTTGTATGTTTCTTTTTTTTTCCTCCAGGTGTCACCACTTCATCCATGATCAGAGTCCATGATCATACAGCGAAGTTCTTTGAGACCAGGACTGAGGCCTCCAGGTAATTCACAAACACCTTTACATAAGCTGATCAACACAGAGCACTGACTAAATATCTTCAGTATTTGATCTGAAGTCTGAATAGTTTGTCACAAAAAGACTTCACTATTATTAAAGTTTATTTACATAGTTCATGAATGTACAGTTCAAAGAAAATGACAAATTTAATCATCAGCTCACTCTCTCCCTCTCTCTGTCCCTTTCTCTCTCCCTTGCCCTCTTAAGCCTGGCACAGACTAAAAGATTTTTAAAATCTTACCTGATTTAGAAAATGTGAGAGACCACACACGCACAACAAAAAATAATGTCAGATTTCAGAGTTTTGTTCTTATATTGTGTAATGTGCAACGTAAACACCAACACAGCACACCACACACTAACAGATTCACCACCAGCAACCAGAGCCTGGACTCTCAAACATGGCAGACAATGATGTCTTGTTGTGTTTCTGTCTTCAGTCAGTTTGCTTCCTGATTGTCTACTGCCGTTCCATGTGACAATCCAAGGAGTGCGTGCTCAGCTTTCCTCAGTATACTCCCCACATTTTCAATCATAAATATTTAACACGTTCAATATCTTTCTCATTAGAACACTAAATCATAAAAATGTGAAGAACTTATTCAGTTCAGAGTCACATTACAAACTGTCATTTTGCTTCATTTTGGCTTCTATCAACCAAATTCAGTTCAAACTTTAACTGACTTTGGAGAAAAAACATTTCCATCCACTGCTGTTGTGTGAATATCAGGAGAATATCAGAGGAGCTTCTTCTGTCTTTGTGTATAAAGCAAATTTGACTCTAAATTCTGATTATTCCAGAACCAGTTGGTCCACGCACTAGTTTTTTGTCTTTTACTTCTCTATCTTTTGAAAGTTTGAAGTTCAGTACCCAGAAACTCTGCTTTTATTTTGATGTATGTAATGTAATGTTTGTTGCATTTTTCTCCACAGGATTCAACAACCACTAAAGCACAGAGAGAAGAGACAGAGACGTGGAGACATTTCCAGAAGGTCAGTGTTAGTTTATTCTTTTCAGTCTGACTCCGTCATTATCTCAGTTATCTCAGCTGCAGTTTGACACTGAGGAACCTCTTGTCTGGAACGACTAGCAACAAATTAAAGCTGCTGCTAATGTAGAAGTCACACCACTTTCTCTCTCTATATATCTATATCTCTATCTATCTATCTATCTATCTACATATATATATATAACATTTAAGAGTATGTCTAAGAATTAAGTATGAAACCTGTACAAAACCTTAACCAATAAGTCTAAAAAAATATATATGTCTGAACAATGAGTGTAAAACCTTTTAAAAGTCAAATATAAAACGTTAAGAAATATATTTTCAAAAAGTATAAATAGGTCTGAAAATTAAAAATGGAATTATTTTTATAACATCAGTTAAAAAATAAAGAAATGCAACTCAAAAGTTTATAAAGACAAGACAAATATTTGACCACAAGGAAACAACTGTTAGAGCTGGTTAGAGTTAGGGTTAATGTAGTTGTGTTGCACATTTTCCAAAGATAAACATGTCCACGAAGCATCTTTGTGATACAGTTAATAAATAGTTGTATCATAAGCTGTTGAATGTTCTCAAAGGTACTTTAAAAATTCTTTGGAAAATGTGCCCATGACTACATTACAGGTAGTAGAGAAAAGCAGTGTTCACTTGAAAACCAGGAAACCAGCACTGTTTACAATAATTAGATGGTGGGAGTCTTTTATCTAATTAACAGCTTTGTAACACTTTTGTTTTCTTTCATCCACTTTAGGTCTTCAGCTGCTGACATCTTCTCCTCCTGCAGAGAAAAAAAAACCAAAATATTTTTATGACATACTATTCTGACATTTTTTGACAGTTTTTATGCCTTACAACTTCTTATCCTAATGTAGCCATCCTACCTTCACTTTCCACACTCACACCTCTATACAGTGTTTGTGGGTTAGGTCAGATTTTCATTTTTATATTTTGCTATTTCAAACAGTGCAATATCAGTGCTCAAAATCCAATCTATTACTCTGTACACAGTCCTGTTCATACTGTGTATCATTTTTATATATTGTAGTATATTACCTTGTTTTATGTCTTGGAGATATAATGTCCTTTTGTATTTTTACTGTTGCAACACTGAATTTGATAAAGGATTATCTTACTCAAATATATACTTCTGAATACTGAGTATTTTGCTGGTCTGTTTAATATTGCATGAAAGGGAATATTTTTAACCAGAGGTCAGTTTTAGGGTTACTGTTTTTAGCCAGAGATTATAATTTTTAGCCTAAATTCTACATTTTAATTGCAAGCTGAAAGTAGAGAATATTTTGCATTTCTGCATTACAAAATCACTTTTGTGACATTAATTCAAAAATGGAGAAACTCATCTGAAAAGTTAATTCTTGATGCCTTACTATCTATGACATTTTTTTGACCATTTTTGACACCTTACTCTACTATGACACTTTTTGATGGTTTTTGGCGCCTTACTATACTTTGACATTTTTGAACCATTTTTCAATGCTTTACTATGACATTTTTGACACTTTACTTTTTAGGACATTTTTTAACCATTTTTGAGAGCATACTATACTATGGCATTTTTTGTCCATTTTTCAGCGACCATTTTTGATGCCATGGCATAATGACATTTTTTCACATTTTATGACGGCTTACTATACTATGAAATTTTATGACCATTTTTGATGCCTTACTACATTAGGACAGTTTTTGACGGCTTACTATAGTGTGACTTTTTTCACAATTTTTTTCAAATTTTTTCAATTTTTTATGACCCCTTTTATGACATTTTTTCACGCCATACTATACTATGATGTTTCCTCACTTACTACATTTGGACAGTTTTTGACACCTTACTATGTTGTCATTTTTTTCACATTTTTAACCATTTTTGATGCCATACTATACTATGACATTTTTTACATTTTTTGACACATTACTATACTAGACATTTTTTGTCAGTTTTTGGCACTATACTATACTATGACATTTCCTCACATTTTTGACACCTTACTACACTATGACATTTTTTAACCATTTTTGATGCCATGGCATAATGACATTTTTTGACGATTTTTGATGCCGTACTATACTATGTCATTTTTCATGGTTTTTGATGCCATACTATACTATGACATTTTTTGATCGTTTTTGACCCCATACTATACTATGACATTTTTTGATGCCTTACTATATTATGACATTTTTTCACATTTTTTGATGCCTAACTATATCATGACATTTTTTCACGCCTTACTAAACTATAACATTTTTTTAACCATTTTTGATGCCATACTATACTATGACATTTTTTCACATTATTTGACACATTGCTATACTAGGACATTTTTTGTCAGTTTTTGACACTATACTATGACATTTTTTCACGCCATACTATACTATGATGTTTCCTCACTTACTACATTAGGACAGTTTTTGACACCTTACTATGTTGTCATTTTTTTCACATTTTTTGGACCATTTTTGATGGCATACTATACTATGACATTTTTTGACCATTTTTGATGCCGTACTATACTATGTCATTTTTCATGGCTTTTGATGCCATACTATACTTTGACATTTTTTGATCGTTTTTGACACCATACTGTACTATGACATTTTTTGATGCCCAACTATATCATGACATTTTTTCACGCCTTACTAAACTATAACATTTTTTTTAACCATTTTTGATGCCATGGACATTTTTTGTCAGTTTTTGACACTATACTATGACATTTTTTCACGCCATACTATACTATGACGTTTCCTCACTTACTACATTAGACAGTTTTTGACACCTTACTATGTTGTCATTTTTTTCACATTTTTTGACTGTTTTTTATGCCTTACTATACTATGACTTTTTTCATATTTTTGACACCTTACTATACTATGACATTTTATGATGGTTTTTAACTATGACATTTTTTAACCATGTTTGATGCCATGGCATAATGACATTTTTTGACGATTTTTGATGCCGTACTATACTATGTCATTTTTCATGGTTTTTGATTCCATACTATACTATGACATTTTTTGATCGTTTTTGACCCCATACTATACTATGACATTTTTTGATGCCTTACTATATTATGACATTTTTTCACATTTTTTGATGCCTAACTATATCGTGACATTTTTTCACGCCTTACTAAACTATAACATTTTTTTAACCATTTTTGATGCCATACTATACTATGACATTTTTTCACATTTTTTGACACATTGCTATACTAGGACATTTTTTGTCAGTTTTTGACACTATACTATGACATTTTTTCACGCCATACTATACTATGACGTTTCCTCACATTTTTTGACACCTTACTATACTATGACATTTTATGATCATTTTTGATGCCTTACTACATTAGGACAGTTTTTGACACCTTACTATGTTGTCATTTTTTTCACATTTTTTGACTGTTTTTTATGCCTTACTATACTATGACTTTTTTCATATTTTTGACACCTTGCTATACTACGACATTTTATGATGGTTTTTAACGACATAGTATACTATGACATTTTTGACACCTTACTATACTATGACATTTTTTGACCATTTTTCAACGCTTTACTATACTATGACATTTTTTCACGCCATACTATACTATGACGTTTCCTCACATTTTTTGACACCTTACTATACTATGACATTTTATGATCATTTTTGATGCCTTACTACATTAGGACAGTTTTTGACACCTTACTATGTTGTCATTTTTTTCACATTTTTTGACTGTTTTTTATGCCTTACTATACTATGACTTTTTTCATATTTTTGACACCTTGCTATACTACGACATTTTATGATGGTTTTTAACGACATAGTATACTATGACATTTTTGACACCTTACTATACTATGACATTTTTTGACACCTTACTATTTAGGACATTTTTTGCCAGTTGTTGACCCCTTACTATACTTTGACATTTTTTTCACATTTTTTCACGCCTTACTATACCATGACATTTTTTGATGCCATACTATACTATGACTTTTTTTAAACCTTTCTTGATGCCTTACTATATTATGACATTTTTTCACACCTTACTAAACTATGACATTTTTATACATTTTTTGACACATTGCTATACTAGGACATTTTTTGTCAGTTTTTGACACTATACTATGACATTTTTTCACGCCATACTATACTATGATGTTTCCTCACTTACTACATTAGGACAGTTTTTGACACCTTACTATGTTGTCATTTTTTTCACATTTTTTGACCATTTTTGATGGCATACTATACTATGACATTTTTTGACCATTTTTGATGCTGTACTATACTATGTCATTTTTCATGGCTTTTGATGCCATACTATACTTTGACATTTTTTGATCGTTTTTGACACCATACTGTACTATGACATTTTTTGATGCCTTACTATATTATGACATTTTCTCACATTTTTTGATGCCTAACATATCATGACATTTTTTCACGCCTTACTAAACTATAACATTTTTTTAACCATTTTTGATGCCATACTATACTATGACATTTTTTCACATTTTTTGACACATTACTATACTAGGACATTTTTTGTCAGTTTTTGACACTATACTATGACATTTTTTCACGCCATACTATACTATGACGTTTCCTCACATTTTTTGACACCTTACTATACTATGACATTTTATGATCATTTATGATGCCTTACTACATTAGGACAGTTTTTGACACCTTACTATGTTGTCATTTTTTTCACATTTTTTGACTGTTTTTTATGCCTTACTATACTATGACTTTTTTCATATTTTTGACACCTTGCTATACTACGACATTTTATGATGGTTTTTAACGACATAGTATACTATGACATTTTTTGACACCTTACTATTTAGGACATTTTTTGCCAGTTGTTGACCCCTTACTATACTATGACATTTTTTTCACATTTTTTCACGCTTACTATACTATGACATTTTTTCACATTTTTTGATGCCTAACTATATCATGACATTTCTTCATGCCTTACTATAACATTTTTTTTTCATTTTAAACATTTTTTGATACCTTACTATGACATTTTGGATGGTTTTGGCACCTTACTATACTATGACATTTTTTGACACCTTAATATACTATGACATTTTCTCACATTTTTTTGACACCTTACCATACTATGACATTCTTTCACGCCTTACTATACCATAATTTTTTTTTTAAACATTTTTGACACCTTACTGTGCTATGACTATCACAATTTTTTTCAAATTTTTATGACCTTTTTTTACGCCTTACTATACTGACATTTTTTTTACATTTTGTGACTCCTTACTATACTGTCACATGTTTGGATGGTTTTTGGCACCTTACGATGACATTTTTTGACCATTTTTTCACACCTTACTATACTATGACATTTTTTGATGCCATACAATACTGTGACATTTTTTGACCATTTTTGACACCATACTATACTATGAAATTTTTTCACGCCTTACTATACTATGACATTTTTTGACCATTTTTGATGCCTTACTATACCATGACATTTTTTTTAACCATTTTTGACACCTTACTATATTGTTACTTTTTTCACATTTTTTGACTGTTTTTTATGCCTTATTATACTATGACTTTTTTTCATATTTTTGACACCTTACTATACTATGGCGTTTCTTGACTGTTTTTGACGCCTTACTACACTATGGCATTTTTTGTCATTTTTTGACCCTTTACTATACTATGACATTTATGACCGTTTTTGACACTATACTATATTATGACATTTTTTGACAACTTAATATATTATGAAATTTTTTGGCCGTTTTAGACAATTTACAATACTATATTTTTTGACAATTTCTGATACCTTCTTATACTATGACTTTTTTTTTTTTTTTTTTTTTTTTTTACAACTTTTGACACCTTACAACACTATAACCTTTTTTTTTTTTACATGTGTTTATGCCTCAATTCACTGACCTTTTTTGAATCTTTCTGACACCTTACAATACTACAACATTTTTTGACACCTTATTATTCTATGGCATCTTTTGACATTTTTATGCATTACTATACTACAATATTTAATGCATTACTATATTAAGATTAGGGAGAGACCAATTATCGGCCTGGCTGATTATCGGCGCTGATATTCGGCATTTTGACACATATCGGCATCGGCCGTTTTTTTTAATCTGACGGCCGATAAGAGATCAATTTAAAACTGGGTTATTTTGGCTCTGATGCAGCCACGTCTCTCTGTCAGCAGTCACTACTCTGTCTCCAGCATTGTCCCGCCCACAGCACCATCTGATTGGTTACACACAGTGCTCACACACGCTAAACAACTCTGCTTTTTGCACCACAATCTGGTGCTGCTCAATTGGGACTACTAATTGATTTGAGACCAACATTTCTGTGCAAATTTTATTTAACTTTGTTTTATTTACTTTATAAAACTTCAGGAAGCTAGTTATTTATTTATTTATTTTAAATTTCAGTTAACTATGCTGCTGAGCCTGAGAACTCCCTGCACTTTTTGTTAGAATTTGAAAAAAAAAAAAAAACTTTTAACATGTTGCAAATCTGAAAAGCTGTTTAATAAACATATGCTTAAAGGCATTTAAACAAAGTTAAGTGTTGGAGTTTGTATTATTCAAAATTTTGACGCCTATATTTTCACTTTTACTGCAAATGAATATTGGCTCCAAATAGCAGTTGTCGGCCTCATTGACTACTAATAATTGGTATTGGTATCGGCCCTGAAAAAACCATATTGGTCTATCATTAATTAAGATGCTATTATCCCTCATTATACTGAGACATTTTAATGGCTTAGTATACTATGACATGTTTATGTTTTACCATACAAGTTTTATTTAGACTTTTATGATTTTTAATACCACACTCAACCATGATTTTTTGACATTTTTTACATCTGTTGTGAATTACCTGGATGCCTCTGTCCTGGTCTCAAAGAACTTCTTCATTGTAGAAGACACAACGTCTCTCTCATCTTTGACAAGGTCTCTGCGATCGTGGACAATGTCTCCCTCATCCTCAACAATGTCTCTCCGATCATGGACCATGTCTCTGCGATCGTGGACGATGTCGTGGACGAAGTGGTGACACCTGGAGGAAATCACAGAGAAAAATTCAAAGGAAAATGATCAATACACTACTACCTATTCATCAACAGTTTCACCATGAAAACACAGAGAAATATTCAACATTACAGCTGAACCACAACATGTAACAAACATTAGAGGGCTGTTTCAGAAAATGAACAACTGACTGTTATCACCTCCTGAAGAACCAGCAACAAATATTTAAGAACAAGTAAAAAGTAAATTGTAAAAAGTAAATTGTGTGTCTATCAACTAATCACTGAAGCAGTCGTATGTTACTGTGAACTGCACAACAATAATAAACACTACCAGTTAAGTCAATTTTAGAATGCAGGATTTTAACTTGTGTTGTTTATTATACTTCAATAAAAAGTCTGAGTATTTCTTCCACCACAGATGGTCACATACAGAATCATTATTTCAACCTTCTTCTTATGAACACATATTTAAAATGTCTTTGTTTTGTGTTGTTTTCATTTAATGAATAACAACCAAATTTACAAAGGTCTTAACAGCAGCTTATGTGAAAATTTTTAAGTAACTAAGTGTAGAACTGGTCGTTATAAACTGTAAAGATATTTTTTCAAATCACCCTCTGACCAGCAATTAAAGTGAACACACTAATGAACAAATCACTCCAATATTATATTTGTAGACTTGATATTGTTTTGCAGTGTAGCCTAATGTGCCTAGCACATACACATAATTAAGAATTTCTGATCATGTACAATCAAACTGAGGTTAAGATATTTATCAGTCACACTTTGACTGATCCTTAACAATAACGGTTGACACTTTTGACACCTTAATATAATGTGACATTTTACATACAGATTACTTTTACTGTTACCTCTAATATTAGAGTACTTTTACCATTACATATGACATTTCTGGTTACATATTACTTCTAAATTTACAGGTAACTTTTACTGCTACATGTAGTAATAGATTACTTTAACTATTACATCTTACTTCTGAAATTTCTAATTACTTTTACATTACTTCTATTAACACACATTGTTTCTACATTATCTTTATATTGCAGATTACTTCTATTATTACACTTTTCTGATACACTGAATACTGAACATAAACAGTTTAATGTCAATACTCTGTGTTGGACAGTTGTGTAAAGGTGTTTGTGAATTACCTGGAGGCCTCTGTCCTGGTCTCAAAGAACTTCTTCATTGTAGAAGACACTCTATGATCGTGGACTACGTCTCTGTGATCGCGGACAATGTCTCTGAGATTATGGACAAAGTCTCTGTGATCATGGTCACTGTCTTTGCGATCGTGGACGATGTCTCTGAGATCATAGACGGTGTCTCTGTGATCATCGACAATGTCTCCATGATCGCGGGCAATGCCGTCAAATCGGTGACCCCCGTCTCCGCCGATTCTATCGCAAGGTCTCTACGAAGCATGGGACAATGTCTCTGACCATGGACAACGTCTCTCTCATCTTTGACAAGGTCTCAGCGATCGTGGACAATGTCTCTGATCGAGGACGATGTCTCCCTCATCCTCAACAATGTCTCTCCGATCATGGGCCATGTCTCTGCGATCGTGGACGATGTCGTGGATGAAGTGGTGACACCTGGAGGAAGTCACAGAGAAAAATTCAAAGGAAAATGATCAATACACTACTACCTATTCATCAACAGTTTCACCATGAAAACACAGAGAAATATTCAACATTACAGCTGAACCACAACATGTAACAAACATTAGAGGGCTGTTTCAGAAAATGAACAGATGACTGTCATCACCTCCTGAAGAACCAGCAACAACAAATATTTAAGAACAAGTAAAAAGTAAATTGTAAAAAGTAAATTGTGTGTCTATCAACTAATCACTGAAGCAGTCGTATGTTACTGTGAACTGCACAACAATAATAAACACTACCAGTTAAGTCAATTTTAGAATGCAGGATTTTAACTTGTGTTGTTTATTATACTTCAATAAAAAGTCTGAGTATTTCTTCCACCACAGATGGTCACATACAGAATCATTATTTCAACCTTCTTCTTATGAACACATTTAAAATGTCTTTGTTTTGTGTTGTTTTCATTTAATGAATAACAACCAAATTTACAAAGGTCTTAACAGCAGCTTATGTGAAAACTTTTAAGTAACTAAGTGTAGAACTGGTCGTTATAAACTGTCAAGATATTTTTTCAAATCACCCTCTGACTATTAAAGTGAACACACTAATGAACAAATCACTCCAATATTTTATTTGTAGACTTGATATTGTTTTGCAGTGTAGCCTAATGTGCCTAGCACATACACATAATTAAGAATTTCTGATCATGTACAATCAAACTGAAGTTAAGATATTTATCAGTCACACTTTGACTGATCCTTAACAATAACGGTTGACACTTTTGACACCTTAATATAATGTGACATTTTACATACAGATTACTTTTACTGTTACCTCTAATATTAGAGTACTTTTACCATTACATATGACATTTCTGGTTACATATTACTTCTAAATTTACAGGTAACTTTTACTGCTACATGTAGTAATAGATTACTTTAACTATTACATCTTACTTCTGAAATTTCTAATTACTTTTACATTACTTCTATTAACACACATTGTTTCTACATTATCTTTATATTACAGATTACTTCTATTATTACACTTTTCTGATACACTGAATACTGAACATAAACAGTTTAATGTCAATACTCTGTGTTGGACAGTTGTGTAAAGGTGTTTGTGAATTACCTGGAGGCCTCTGTCCTGTTCTCAAAGAACTTCTTCATTGTAGAAGACACTCTATGATCGTGGACTACGTCTCTGTGATCGCGGACAATGTCTCTGAGATTATGGACAAAGTCTCTGTGATCATAGCCAATGTCTTTTCGATCGTGGACGATGTCTCTGAGATCATAGACGGTGTCTCTGTGATCATCGACAATGTCTCCATGATCGCGGGCAATGCCGTCAAATCGGTGACCCCCGTCTCCGCCGATTCTATCGCAAGGTCTCTACGAAGCATGGGACAATGTCTCTGACCATGGACAACGTCTCTCTCATCTTTGACAAGGTCTCTGCGATCGTGGACAATGTCTCTGATCGAGGACGATGTCTCCCTCATCCTCAACAATGTCTCTCCGATCATGGACCATGTCTCTACGATTGTGGACGATGTCGTCGACGAAGTGGTGACCCCTGGAGGTTCTCACTGTGTGACCCCTGCAGTGCATCCTAGTCTGTGGTTCCAAAACAGTCCCTCAGAGCCTGCTCTGCCTCAGGAGACCACTTCCTGAATGAGCGTGTGGTTGTGGATAGCTTCCACACTCTTGGTTTGTAGTGAGGCTGCAGCAGAATGAGGTTGTGATCTGCTTTCCCCAGTGCAAGCAGCGGGGTAGCGCTGTATGCGTCCGTTACGTTAGCATACAGTAGGTCAATAGTCCTATTTCCCCTGGTGTTACAGTCCACATACTGGTAGAAAGCAGGTAGTGTCTTGTCCAATATCACATGGCTGAAGTCCCCAGAGATTAACACAAGCGCCTCCGAGTTCTGTGTTTGTAGTTTAGCAACAGTGGGTGGTGTCGCTGCTACCTCCGCGTCTACACGTGGTGGAATGTAAAATGACAACAATGGCGTGTCCAAACTCTCTGAACAGGTAGTAGGGACTACAGCCCTGCAGCAGCTGGAGATTTTGATGTTCACATGCCCAGGGTTACACCAGCTTGTGTTTACATATAAAGCGAGTCCTCCTCCTTTCCGCTTCCAGTGGGCTTTCGTGTCTCTGTCCGCTCTGACTGTACTGAAACCGGCTAGCTCCACGTTAGCATCCGAGCATGCTAGACGTGAGCCATGTTTCAGAGAAGCACAACAGACTGCACTCTCTGTAGGTCTTGATGTTTTCCACCAGCGCAGCAAGTTCGTCGATCTTATTCGGTAGTGAGTTCACATTACCCATAATCACAGAAGGTGCTGGCTTAAATCGCCACTTCTTCGCCAGACGCTTAGCCTTTAGCTTCGCGCAGGCTCTGCAGCCACGATACGGCCTCCTCACCTTGTCAGGTAAATGGGGAACCACCCCGGCGCGGGACCATGTTTTCAGAGCAAGAAGTAATTCCCTCGAATAAACGAGTCTTGGTGTGAAAAAAATCCCTATCCATAGGATAGAATAACACAGAGTATCACGCAGATTAGAAAAAGAGCAAAAATAAATTGTAAATAAAGAGAAAACGGCGAAAAAAGAGCAAGGCACACACAGCTGCTGAAATGGCTGCCACTCGCGTCGGCGCCGGATATGAAATGAATAGCTTCCTGGAGTTTTATGAAGTAAATAAAGCAAAGTTAAATAAAAGCTGCATACATATATCTGCTCTCCGGAGCTTCTCCACCCGGCAAAACTTTTTCTCCTCTCTGCTGTGTGTGAGTACTGTGCATGCACAGTTTTCACTACTGACTGGCTGTTACCCCTGCGGCTCTGCATGTAACCAATCAGATAAATAAATAACTTTATTTAAATGCCTTTAAGCATATGTGTATTAAACAGCTAGTGACTGCAGACAGAGGCGTGGCTGCATCAGAGCCAAAATAACCCAGTTTTAAATTGATATTTAAAAAAAAAAAAAAACGGCCGATGCCGATATGCCTAAAAACGCCGAATATCGTCCCGGACGATAATCGGTTTATCCCTACATGTTTCACTTCAAAAGACTTTGCCCATGGTTGGATTCAAGCCCATGACCTTCAGATTACAAGCCCCACTGGTATCAGTCTGAGCTAACCAACTGGTTGGCTACTGTGGAGTTGTCTTGAGCCTTTAGCTTTTTGCATTTGGTGTTTGACCTTATTAATTCACAGCACCAGCCTAGAATTGAACTCCCAACATTAGGACCACAAAGTGGTCGTCTATTATCCCAAGCTAATCAGCTGGATGACCTTTAGAAATTTCTGACTGCCTTTCAACCTTCACTTCGGGTGTTCTGCTTCAAAATTTACTGCCCATGGTAAGATTAGAGCTCACAACCTTCAGATTACCAACCTGACACCTACTAGGCTAAGGTAACAAATTGGATGACTACTATGGAGTTTCCTCAAGCTTTTGGCTTTTCGTATTTGGTGTTGAACTTTTAAAAACTCACAGCATCTAATCAGACATATGGTTCTTGTGCATTTCTTCAAGACTAAGTTATTAAGTCTTTCATTTGGGCAGTGGGCTTAATTGATATAACCTATCTGATACTTGAAAAAATAATGACTATTACGACAACACTAAGAGAGTAACAGCATTGTAAGAATACATTGTGTTTTTAGTCACTTTTATATATAGCCTAGGGGCTGAATTCAGTCTAAAGTACTGTGAAGTCCTACAAAGTTTGCAACGTGGAAATTAACCCCAAGTTAGCTGTAATCAGTCAGACTGGATAGCAGACAGTTCATTTAGTCACAATTCCAAATCAGCACAAACATAGGAAGATATGAAGCCACACAGCTCTGACATACTGCACAGCACCTGTGACTGAATTTAGCCCCAAGTTGGAAAAGTTCAGACTTTGATGAAACTGAATCCAATCTGTACTTGTGCAGTGTTTTGATTTTGTAAAGAAAACACCAATATCCTTCTTGTATTATTTAATCTGATGTGAGCTAATATCAAATGTTGATTTAATATTGGGTTAGAATTGAACTTCCAACCTTAGGATTACAAAACAGCTTCCTATTAAACTGAGCTAATCTGCCAGACAACTTCTAGAAATTTGTTTGAGCCTTTGAATGTCTGCAGTTGGTGTTGAATTTGCAAAATCTATCACCCAGGGAAGAATCAAACTTCTAACTTTAGAGTTACAAAGCAGCCATCTATTAGACTGAGCTATTCACATGTATGGTTCTTCTTCTTTGTGCCTTTGAGTTATTAAGGCTTTCATCTGGGTGGTGGACTTGGTGACTTGACCAGATTAGATTAGTAGATTACTTTATCAAATTACTTTACTAGATAAGATTACTCAACTAAACTACAAATTAAGTAATTTCCTTAAATAATGAGGATTTTTAACTTTACATAAGATTGTGGCTAGAGACAACCACAGTTATAAAAACTGGAGAGTAGCCAACAAAGTTCTTCTATAGTTAGAAATGAGCTTGAACTCAGGGTGAGATGTGACTGTCAGAACACACATGCTGTTAGAATGGACCTGAAGGTTCCATGGTTGCCATGTTATTTTCAGGTGCATCGTTCAGAACTGATCATCATTCAAACACAAACAACCTCCAGACGATCAGAAAACTTTTGGCTTTCAATCTGCACTGGATTTCTTTGAAAAAGATCCTTTGGAGAAAGAGACGATTCCTTCAAGAAAACAAACAACTCATCGCACCCGAGCATCTACCTTGACAGTTACTGTCACAGACAAGGATTCTTTCATGGAAAAAGTGAGATTTAAAAAAAAAAAAACAATTTTTAAACCCATGTTGTTTCCAGTGCATTTTGCTGTTGAGTCCAACATTGATTGCTAATATTGCCAATATTTTCCACTACCAAATGGGGCCTTGACTGTCTGAATTTCAAAACCAAAAGCTAATTTCTTGGTTTGTTTGCATATCCTGTAACTTACACCATAAATAATACATGTAGTGACAATAGTTTTTATTTCTTATATATTTTTGATGTATTTTTCACAGAACGGCACACAAATATTAGCCAGTTTTATGACACCATGTCCCAATATACACAAAAAAACTTATACCAGCTTCTAAGAAGTCAATATTTGCTTCTTTTTTGTTTATTAATATCTGGCATTATATACACTGAGAAATCAACTGATTATTAAGGAAAAATAATAATGTGCTTTGTGTTAGTATGATTCAATACATGCCATTGATTTTTATGGTTTATTTTATTTTACAGTTTTATTGCATTGTGGTACGTTTATATGTGATGTGTGAAAGTTACTGTGGTAACAGTTGATGGTATGTTTATATGATGTGGAGCAGAGCTCTAAAGGTTGTGTATGTATCTACCTTCAGATGGAGTAGGACACCTGGACAGCGCTTCTTGTTCCTGTCCCCAGCCACTCCATCATCCCTCAGGTCATCCTCCATAAGGTCCCGGCAGCAGCCTCCTGCAGCGCTCCACCTTTCACCTCTCTCTCCCTTTCTGCCTCCTCCTCTGGCTCCTCTCCCTTTTCTCTCTCCTCATTCTGGACTTGTGTTGTAAAAGGTAAATATTTCATTGTAATTATCACATTTAATTCAGTTATTAATTATACATCTGTTTACCCGTTTACCAAAGTTTTTAACTACAACCTTGTCTTCTGTTTTTTAATTAGAAGGAGGAGAGGACAGGAGAGGAGAGGGGAGGGGAGGAGAGGAGGTGGGAGGGCAACATGACATGTAAACTGTCTCATAAAAAAGGCAAATTATTTCATGTTATTATCAGATTTAATGCAATGGTGAATTATACCTCTGTTTACCTGATCTCTAAAGTTTTAAACTACAACCTGTTTGTCTTGCGTTTTTCATTTAGAGAGAGGAGAGGAGAGGACACAATTGAAAAGGAGACTGAGGAGAAACGAAAAGAGAAGAGAAAAATCAGAGGAGAGAGGAGAGGAGGTGGGAGGGCAACATGACGTTAAAACCCTCTCATGTAAAAGGTAAATATCCAGTTACGTAATGTTATTACCTGACTTTTATTGCATGTAGTTCATTATTTGAAGTTTTTAACTATTAACACCTTTTGTCTGTCATTTATGTTTGCAGAGAGGAGAAAAAATTAGACGAAAAGAGACATGAGATGAGGAAAAAAAAGACATTGAAAAGAGGAGTGGAGAGGAGAGGAGGTGGGAGGGCATTATATTGTGTCAGCCCTCTTGTGTAAATGGTAAATATTTCATGTTATTATCAGATATCATGCAGTGATGAATTATTATACTTCTGTTGACCTCATTTCTAAATTTTTGTTTTGCTGTTTTTTGTCCTCTGTTTTTCTAGAGAGAGGAGAGGAGCTGGAGGTGGAGGGCCATATGAAGAGTGAACCCATCAAAAAGCATCAGTTTATTTCATATTGTCTCACTGATACACATGAATAATCCATCTGTTCACCTTTATTCGCTGAAAATTTAACTATTATTCCTCCTTGCTGTATTTTTTAGAAAGAGGAGAGGAGAAGACACAAGTGAAAAAGAGACTAAGGAGCTGAGAAAAGAGAAGAGAAATCAGAATGGAGGAGAGCAGAGGAGAGGAGGTGGGAGGGCAACATGTCATGTGTACCCACTCATGAAAAAGATAAATGTTTCATGATGTTATCAGATTTCATGCAGTGATTAATTATATCTCTCTTAAACAGATTTTTAAAGTTTTTAACCACAACCTGTTTGTCTGTCTTTCATTTAGAGAGCTGATGGGAGAGGAGAGGAGAGGAGAGGAGAGGAGGTGGGAGGGCAATATGACATGTAAACCCACTCATGTAAAAAGGTAAATCAATTTTCATGTAATGGTGAGTTATCAGTTTACCTGATTTGTAAAGTTGTTAACTACAACCTCCTTGTCTTTAATTTTTTTTGTTTGGAGAGAGGAGAGGAGCTGAGAGGAGAGGAGAGGAGGTGGGAGCTGAGAGGAGAGGAGAGGAGGCGGGAGCTGAGGAGAGGAGGTGGGAGGGCAATATGAAAACTCAACTCTCACATATGAAAGGTAGGAAACTAATGTCTCTGAAAAGCAGCCTGAAAGCAGCTTTACCTTACATGTAGTAACTTCAAACTCGTCTAAAATATTTTCTCCTCTCATGTTTTCCTTTGCAGCCAAGAAAACTCTGACCTGCCATTTCACAAACAACAAGTGATTCACATTTCTACAAAGATTTCTGTCATGATCAAACTGTTGAAAAACAAGTGTTTGAAATACAAAGTGACAAAAAGAAATGTCTGAGTTTGGTTTCTATGGTTTACCTTTTACCACATGGTTTTACTTTTGCAATTGATGTTATAAGTTACACATTGTACATTGTACTGTCATAGTGTTATATTATTATGTTAAGTACAGAACACCCATTGCCAAATTTCAGCTGTAAATAAAAACTCTTTCAAAGCATCTGGGTACACTCAATGATATACTTCTATATATAAGATATATATATCTTAGTGCTGAAGTTACCTGTCAGATTAATTTGCTGCCACCACAATACAAGGGAGGTGGCAGCAGAATGAACTTAAGTCTTTTCAAAATGACATTTCAGATACTCTCAATCAGAGCTGTAGACATTAGACCTGGACTTGGCTACTTGAGACTTGACATTCTAAAAAGTTTTGACCTGATGAAATCCTACAACAATAATAATGAATAGGATATGGACAGGGACGCCTTGCATAGCCTCACACCTGATATACTAACATATTTACCTAAAGGGACTTGTTCTTTGCTATACATAAAAAACAATTAGCACAGCTTCTAAAATAAAATGTTTGGTAACAGAGCAGCATTCACACAAACTTTATGACACATATAACACATTTATGCATCTATAGAATTATAAGTAGACTAGTGATTCATGCAGTTCATTTACCATGTCAATGTCACACCTCAGTGATGTCCTCATTGGGATCCAGCAAAGCCTTTGTAACCATCTGTGTGTGTCTGCACTTCATGTGATGCCGTGGACATGGCTTTACCTCTGTTAACTGAAGTTAACTGTCCCTTATCAAGCCCTTGGATGGCATTAAAAACTATCTGTTACAATATTAGCTTTATAGTCAGTCTCTGACTTTTATGGTCAATATATGGGCTAATCAGCTAATGAGAAAAAGTTATTAGATTTATCATTTTCTTTGCTTTGAAAACTTCATTAGATTATTTTTTGATTGTGGCAAGATAGTCCAACAATGTAGCTCAACAAGCATTGTTATTTCCACTTAACCACTGATGATAAATACACATTTTCTAACTAATATCTAATTTTTTTTCTCAAAAAAGGCTTACTGTACTTTTTTGTAAATGTCTCATCATCAGCCCACATACAACATAATAATGATAGTGTTGATTTACAGCATATTTCTCTCACATGTAAATGATCTAGAAGTGGGATGTTTGTTCACCTGCTTCTCTGTAATCATACATCATTATTCAAAGGGCGCTTTGACCGTCATCCGATGTCAGATAGGCCTCTTCTTTACTTCAAAGAGATATGCTCTGTGTTGGTCCAAATGGTCTGATAATATTCAGTGTGGTAATACATCACACTGATGCCTTTTTCTCCACTTTGGAGTAATCTCGCTCTTTCTGATGTGCAGTTTACGGAGGCAGGGATCCCATCTCCCTGTGCAACCATAAAATAAGGAAAACTACACACAAAATGTTCAAAACGTCCATACAGGATTGTTTTGTCATGTCATTCTGGCCTGGCATAATCGACAAAGGGATCACACACAGTACCAAATGAATGCCACTGAACAATATCTTTACATAGTTAGGCAGTTTAATTCTCCTCTAGAATAACAAAATATAATCTCCTCCTAAAACCAAGACATCAACCACTTACTCATCAAACACTTGAGATTTCTGTTATGACCTTTTGCAACCACAAGCTTGCTAAGAGCATTTTCAAAAAAAGTGTCTAATAATCAAAGTACTTTCATGACTCATTTATTATTATACAAGCAGCAATAAAGTGTGTCCATTTGATGCTAACAGATGCAGAAATGTGGCTCTTGAAAACTGCTGCACACAGTTCCTCTCAGTCTGTAGTCACTGATTGTGACTATAAATAACTCCATGACACTGAACACTAATTTACATCAAAACCTGTCTGTGTCTATTATGTGTGAGATTGAACATAATCCCAGTTTAATATGTGAACTACAGTAGGAGCCAACAACCATAAATACTTCCTGATAGCGTTTACATTCTCTAGCACAATAACTGTAACAAGAGCTTCCACGTATGTGTATGATATGTGTGTAAATTTGCAGCTTATTCCAGAGGCTTTTCTTCTATTCATTGCATCTATATTTTCTTACAAGTGCGTGCTGATTGCACACAGCAGGGGAGGGCCATTTTTGTCATTAAAGTAGCCTGTAGATTATTCCTCAATATTCCTGTCACACAGTTTGAATCTATATTTTTTTGGGCTGAAGGCTTGGCTAAACCAGCAGACTGTTGTTTTACTTGTAAATTGTCTTCTGTTAAACATGGCTCAGATCAGATCATTTTATTCCAAAATAACATTCAAAATTTGTGAAAAGATGACTTCTTCTCTTTCCTGGCATGAAAGTAAAAGCCACACAAGCTGCATTTCAGATAAGATTTTGACTATATTTCCTTTTCAATGACTTTTCTCATACCTTCAGCTGTAGGATTTCATTTTAAGCTGCTGCTCTTCTCCTCCGCTGATAGCCCTGAGTGAAACATTTCTGGAAAATCCATCAAAAAAGAGCTGATAGACGTGGCGCTAAAAAAGAAGAGGAGGTAGAGATGACTGGGGGGTCACATACAAGGAAAAGACCTAACAATGTCATCACCAAACAGATGCTATCATGGAGCCCCTGGGGAAACAGGAAGGTAGATACATCCGAGACAAAACTGGAGAGAAAACACAGAAAATCTGAAAGCTGAAGGAGATTCTGTGCAAGGAATATGAAAGGTATCAGTGAGTAACAATTTTATTTAATTAATTTCTAACCACTCTGGTCAGACTAAATATCTTATTGGATGAATGTCCAATGAATTTAGCAATTTAGCAACAATCCTTATCCCCAGCAGATGAACCCTAATGACTCTGATGATCACCTGACTTTTAATCTAGTGCCACAAGAACATCAGATTTCACTTATTCAGTGAGTATTTTCACATCTACTCAATGTATTGGCATGAAATTTTAGACAGATATTCGTTGTCCCCAGAAAATGCATCACAATGAATTTGGAGATATCTTAGTTACTTTCCACCAATGAGCATGTTGTCACTGTGAGCATGTTAGCATGCCAATGTTAGCATTTAGTTCAAAGCAGCACTATGCCAAAGTAGAGCCTCACAGAGCTGCTAACATGGCTGCAGATTCTTAGTCTTGTTGTGGCTCTGAATCCTCCTTTTAGAGAGTAAGAGCACATCCAAACTCTCCTTTTCGGTGTCTCCTCCAGGCTTTGACCCATTTACAGTACTACACACTATACATCCTGCTCCACACTGAGCTCCTCTATCTTGGGATTAAGTGACACTCACACTGTCCAGACAGATTTCTATCCCTGTCAGAAAACAGCTACCTGAGCCAGACAAGAACTTTACTTACCCTGGTGTCAGAGTCAGCGTTCCTACTGGCTGTTGTTTGGCGCACTGCAGTTATGACAACTGTCTTTTTTTTACTGCCATGTGTGGGTCTGTAGTTACTCCACTTGTGAGCCAACTTGTACACAAACACAAAACTTCAGGCTTTTGTTTAGACTCGTATAAATCCTTCCTCCATTCTCAAGACAAAGCAGCATTAATACCTCTAATGCAATAATAAGCAGTACACACAAATACACAAACAAGGCATGGAGATTCAATCACTGAAGAATTTGGAGATTTATTATGTTCCAGTTGGATGAGAGTCAAGAACAAGCTACTTGCCAAAATGTACTCCAAAGAAAAAATAGCCCAAATGTCTACAAATTTATGTTAAATTATGTTTCACAGTTATTCATTTGACATTTAGAGAAACCATTTCATGCTATACAATTGTGTGGAAAGCCATTATTGCACTGTAGGTGGAGGTGTGAATCTCTCTGCTCCCTTTGCCAGTTTACTCAAAGGACACTTGATACAGTGTTTCCTCTCTCCTAATCTTCTGAGTGCACCCCTAGAAAAAAAAACTCACTCCAATTTAGCTCCACCTAAATCCCTGTCTGACAGCTGTTCCAAAATAAAGCAAGCCCAGGTGGCTTTTTATTTCACTTTGTATGTCCTGTTTCTACCTCCTTTCAATGCCGTTTGGTAGCCAGATCATTCTGTAGTTTTTTTTTTTTTTTTTTTTAAATCTTCTTGCATCAAGCTTCTTTGACCTTAACACGTTTTTTCAAATTCACTGGAAGTCTTAAGTCCTTGAGCACAACAAAAGCCCTTTGACGAGCGGATGAGTAACAAATTGTCTCTGCAGTGACGAGTGTTCAAAGCTTGTTTGACATACAAGGGATTTATGAGCAATTTCTGCACCAAACCAATTAGGTGCTGCTGCTGGTAGGGGAAAAAAACATCTGTGTTTCAAGGCTTGTTCTGTTTCATGTTGATTTAATCCAATCAGGGGTAGTTGTAAACACAATTACATTTATTAATTTCAACAGCACTATACATTCACTGCGGTCGTGACCTCCTGTTTGAACGGCTGCAGCACTTTTTTATTATAATAACAATAAAGAGACCATTCATGCTGATCTGACTGAACAATACCAACTTTGCTCTTTACATAATATGAATAAAACATGTATGATGCAACTTGTGACACCACAGATGACAAAGTTTCTGTTATAATCAAACAGTTGCCTCAATACAGCCTACAGTGATTATTTGGTTCATTTTGTTGCTTTTTTGTGTACATATAACAATTATTTGACCTTTTTAATAATATTTTTGAACAGTTCTATGCAGTGTATTATGCATAATTATGTAAGTTTTGCAATTATCTATCTATCTATCTACCTCTCAGTCATTGTCAGACAGGTTTGTGTCTTTCTTTCTACTCCCATTCTGCTGTATTGAGTGTGGATACTTACACTGAACATCATTTCTCTCCATGTGGTGATGGGTGTCGATAGGTGCTCTGCTTCATTCGGGTGAAAGTGGGTGATTTTTCTTTTAAAAGGAGGCAGACAGGGGCTGACAGGGAGCTTGACAGTGAGCTGTCGCTCTGCTCTTTCGCTCCTCAGGAGGTAGATGTCCTCAGAGTGGAAGTCAATAGGAGGATTTCACAGGTTTTTTTTTTTTGTACCCAGTCAGAAACAGTTGTGTAATGACTCTGGGAGAGGAGGAGGCCTGTAAAAAGTAAGGCAATGGAGGGAGATGGGCCACTGCCTTGACACTGTTTAATTAAACCCTTAGAGACTACTGGCTGCATGGGAACAAGGGCCAAATGAGTTGCTGGGTCATGTGCATGCGTTCTGCCACATGAATAATACAAAACACTGCAGGCTGATTCAAAATAATCTGAGAATACTGTTCCTTCCAGGGCTCTGCCCATGTGACAGGAAAATCCAGGGTGTTTTGTCCCTGCTTCTGTTCAATTACTGTGGTTATAGGAGAGCAGCTGGTAAGAAACACAGACAGTACGAAGGAAACACTGCAGCTCAGGTGACTTGGCAGTGTAACAAAGAAGAAATTATGTTGATTAAGAGTTGGCAGTGATGCTAACGTGTTTTTTTTGCATTTGTTTACGGCTATTGGGCTGTGTTTAAATTTTGTCTATGCTGTGTCTAGGGAGCAATTTGACAAAAGCTGCTCTAATCAACATCTTTATATAAACAATTGAAATGACTGTGCTAAATGTGAAAGGGGTCACTCATAATGACAAATCCACAAAGAATTATCACTCAATTCTACAGTTCCCTTCAACTCTACAGAGCATTTTAGTGTCTTTCAGCTTACTGTTTTGATTTTGCAGCCCACATTTTTTCCTGTTTTATTTAATGCATTGTGTTCAGCAGTAGCACCTGACCAGCACCAAATGTCAGACAGGCACAGCTGGTGAACATACGACACGATGCGACGCGACACGTCATGAGCCGACAGGATACGAATCAGGTACCCACGAGGGCATGTTTTACTTTAAGCATTTATTGGCAGGAGTCCATAAAAAATGAACATTTCTCAGACATTTCCACATTTCCGCTTACTGTAATCATGAGAACAACCAGTAAAGGACAACCCAGATGGGGGAAGCTGTCCTTTTGTTTAAAGAATCTTTTATGAAACACTCATGGAAGGTTAACATGTTACTGAATCCACTCTGTACAAAGAATCTTACAAAAAAGAAAATAATGACTTTGAGAGGGGTTAAAAGCTATTTTCACCCCGTGGGAGTAGTGGCAAAGAGTGGACAATGTTACTGCCAGATTGTTGATAGTCATTTTTTATGTGTGATGCAAGAGTGAACAGAACATGTTCATCTCTTTCTGTAATAAAGCTCACTCTTCAATGCTTTCATTCTGTTTTACTCTCACATTCCCAAGATATTCCTTCCCTCTCTTTGTCTCTATTGAAGGATTCACTGAATAGCTTGACCTTCACTTATACTCACATACGCTATACAGTATTAGTGCAGTAATTTTCACAAACAAGGCTGCTACTGCAATTCTTCTTCCACCTGAACCCTTTCAAACACAACATCACTCTCTCAAAACATGCTGTAAAAAGTGGAAAAGTCCAATTGTAGGAGATTAATTAAGCTTCTGAATGCTCTCTGTACATCCGCAGGGCCCACCCACAATAAATACAGCAATAGCAAAAGCTTAACCACTAAAAATGTACCTTGGACAAAACAAAACATTGAAGTGAGGTCTCTGCAGGCTACCATTTGGCTGATGAAAGCATGCAGGAGTTACGCTCTGCACTGCAGCTGATAGACAAGAAGAGATATGGCACAGCAGTGGGGATGTTGGGCCTCTGATACATAGCAAAGATGAACTAATGCCACGTATGATTGATGGCGCTTATGCCAACAAATATGTAGGTGTGTGTGTGTGTGCGTGTAAGTGTTTGGCTGAGTGTTTAAAAAAAAGCACCAAGTCCACCAAATCGTGGGAAGAGTCGAGGAGCTCTTTTCTTTTTGGACTCCTCCTTTAGCCACAGTTTCTTTCTCTTGGTGTCCATGTGTCCTACAAAATAAAAGCACAAACAAACATTACAATTAAATATTTAAATTGTTCATCAACACTTTAGTCACCCTGTATTCTGGGTTTCTAAGCTGTAACTAATGGCGTTATTAATGTTAATAAATTACTGACTGATACTTCATGTATCAGTTATAAGCTGTTAAGAAGAACAACTTATGAGCTGCCAGGTTGTTAAAAATCTATTTGACCACCTAGCTCACGTAAGCTAAGCTGACCAGATGCTGTTGCTAGCTCCATATTTACCGCAGTCATGAGACTAATATCAATTTTCCCATCTAACTTTGGGTTATCTGTAATTATAAATGTCAACCCTATTTGTCCCAATAGAACTGTCATACAGTGTCTGACGTATCTAACATAAGAGAATTTTTCCAGGCATTTTCTTTGGTTTTGTCTTGTTTGTGTTATCTGTTTGCACAAATTGCACCTAAAGCATACCACACACTTGTGATGTCAGTGTTCTGTCTCTTGTCTTTGAAAATTTAAAGCAAAAAATGATTTAAAAATCTCTTAAAGAAAATATATTCTAGGTGAACCTAAGTTCTCTCTTCATATATAATACATCATAAATCGTGATTGTAGTTATTCACATCAAATATTTCTTCATTATTTTCAAACAGCCCTAATTATTCTGATGAAATGAGTAAATAAGTTGTTCATTCATTCATTGACCTGCAGCCCTTTTCCATAGGGTCAGAGGTCAAACAGTCCACTAGAGGGGTCCTATTGATGAATTTAAGAGCTAAAAAGTGTGATGCAACAGATAAACACAAACAACTTGGCAACCAAAAACTTGTTCTTATTAATTATTTGTAAGTTATGTATAAAGCATAAGTAAATGCTTCAATATCTATTAATAAAAGTATGAGTTAGAGCTTGTAACCACTGTAGAGAGAGAGACTTGTTAGAAAGTGGGACTAATGTTTCTCTCATTTAAAATGCTTAGTTTGAGGCAGCAGCAGTAGTTAAAAAACACACTCTGAGGACCCATATTTGAGCAGTTTGCATCATTATCTCAGACAGAGAATTAGGGCCTTTGTTTGCATCCCAGCAGGAACTATACACGGTGAAATTAAAGGTTCCCTCCTTAACTAACGAAGCTGCCATTACAAAACATTCAGCGGCTGCATGTTGCATACAATGGAAGCGCTTTTGTGTGTGACTTCCTGACCCTGTGAGGGAAAACAGGAGGTGACCTTTGACCTCAGGTCATTACTGCGATGTAGAACAGAGCTGCCTAATGAACACCTCTGTCCTCTGTGTTTACACCTGCCAATCAAACACGCCAATCTTCGTCATCGTCCTTTGTGTGGCCATCAGACACAAAAGCAGACAATTAGCTGCGCTTATTAAGACTCCACTCCTTAAAGGAGAGAGCTCTGTGCGCTGGTAATTAATCAACCCTGCAGTGGTAAATGGACAGACCTCTCGTTAGTCCCAGGCTCTGTAGGCCATGCTCCTCCTCTTCCTCCGAGGGGTTCTGGGCGGAGTTTCTCAGGTAGCGCTGGTGCGGGCTGAGGCCAGGAAGCGTGTTCTGTCTGCGACGACGAAACTCATCCTCTAAGGGGTCTTCGGTTGTGATGTCTGTGGGTGTGAGCAGAGCAGAGTGGGAATGAATCACTGTTAAACCCCTGTCTTCTTGCTGTCTGGATGGATCGCCTAAGGTGTTCAAACCAACATTAAATCTTTTTTTTTTTCTTCCATGTAGCTTCTGTGAATTTCAGCCTTCTGACATAAGATGTGTAGCACAGAAAAAGTAAGCTGAAAGGAAAACATATTACCTCGTGACGCCCTTGGCAGTGTGAATACAATCAGATGGTAGAAAAAAGAGATACACACATCTATTACAGCAAGTTGAGCACAAGTGCAAAAAGGTATATTGATGTAACCAACGTGAAACAACAAAGATGATATAAAACAAGAAGTTCAAAGAGTCCCTAAGGCGATACAGACCCCTCCTTGCTTTCAAACGCCAACCATATATTTCATTCATATTTCATCTGCCTGACTTTATTGTGATTAGTCATGTAAATAAAATGAGATTTGGTTATTCTTTTCTCTAGGTAATTTACATTTATATTGAATTAGTGGCAGGCAGGGTATAGAGGGGGGATGAGAGGGGGAAAGAGGGGAGACTTATTATGCTGCGAGATTACAGGCAGATCTCATCGCCATTGTGTTGTGTAATTAAGGCAGTGGAGAGGAGAAGAAAGGAGGCCAGATGCTCGCCGTGCTGAACCTGGTCTCATTTAGAGGAGGATCTGCAACCAGCATTTCAAAATCCCCCTGCACCGAGTGTAATAGCCCAGACCTTAAACACATCACAAGTCATTAGAGACATGGCAGCTTTGTTTGACATATTGGAGTATACCTGTGGCAGCATCTAAACATACACACATGATCATTTTTAGTATTAATGTAGATTGTGGCTGCACTGACTTTATGTGACATTTTAGAAGGAAGTGGTTCGCTTTTGATTCAGGAGGAGCTCAAGGGTTTTGAAGCAATGCTCAGGCCTTAACCAAGACAAAGACAACACTGGATTTCAATTCCCTTTGAATAGGCATCTTATTACTGCAGGTCATTCATTTTGACCCAAGTC
Organism: Lates calcarifer; assembly: GCF_001640805.2. NCBI lineage: Eukaryota > Metazoa > Chordata > Actinopteri > Centropomidae > Lates > Lates calcarifer. Next base: position 13,701,845 of record NC_066856.1, on the reverse strand, counting down.
CAATTTCTTTGTCAGGAATGCATTTTCAAGTGTGTTAAGGTCAGAATTGGTAGTAGTTTTTTCAGAACCTGTTTTATTTTCTCACTGAAAACACTTAAACTTTAAGATGATTTGTGTTATTTTAGTCCCAGACTTGAATTTCTGTATTGCAAATTAGCTTTTTAAATCGAATACTGCTTTAAAATCACAGAGGTGATTGTTTCAACAGAAACAAGACAAATGGTGGCTTTACTCTTGTGGCTGCAGTGACTCATTTTCAATCCAGCTTTTGGGGAGGAAAAAAAACAAACAACTAATCCCAAACTGCGTGTGTCTAGTGATCCTATCAGGTGAAGTCAGACAGCTGTATTAAACAAACATGTATGTGACTTCAAGGTTGTATACTTTGTTCCTTTACTCCAGAGGACCAACAATTTTGCGTCTATTATAGGCCCAGTTACCTGGGTGATAAGAATCCTATCGAGTCGCATAATCCATCATCAGTTAATTAATTTCAACAAAAACAATATCAAAGAGCAGTGATGATAATGAGATCTTTTAATGCTCATAAAGGCGGCCTTTTATTTTCTGGATCAAGGACTTAATTTGAAAAGCAGAGTGAACACAGTTGAGTTCCTGGATGCTTTCATTTGCAGCTATTGTCTTGAGAGTGCCTGTCATTTGTCTCCAGGCTAAACAATGCCGTGTGTGTCTGCAAAGGCTGTTTGATACACACTGTCTAGACTGAAATACAAGAACGTGTACACAGGCACAAACACCCGTGTTAACGCCCTAAACACACAAAGACACGCAATCTGTGTGACGGGCAAAAGCAGCCTTCCTGCAGCAGGCTGGATCTTTAGTAGACGATTGAGGGAGCCTGGAATAAATCACTGTTCAGGAGGAGGCTAACCCTACATGACAACTACAACTATGGGCCAGATTAGTTTCAACAGTCCACCTTCCCCCGGTTCAAGGCGTCTGCTGTCGTGCTGATGTGACACTACTGCTGAGCACAGAGAGATACAGTCTGTGTCCTTGTTCAGACACAGCCAAAGAGAAACTGGCAGCTTATCTTTGCCATCGTTCATAAAGTGGTCGGTGGCTCCGGGGGGGGGTTGAGCCGAGGTTTCACGCTAAAATGTCGAGCAGACAAGGTGGAGGGGGTGGGGGGATTAACACCGGATGCTTCTTTCTGCCCAACAGGAAGCCATATTTCATAACATGAGGGAAACTCAGGGACAGGAAATCACAGTATTATGTGTCATGTTGGAATGGATGGATGCAGGAGAAGATGCTGCAAGAGTTTTATGAGAGGAAGCTCTTCCATGACATTTTGAGGAAATACACAGCCAATTTTATCAAATCGTAACAAAAAAACCCTGTGTTGACATTTAAATATGAACACTGGATGAATTCTTTACGGTTAAATTTAAGGAAATTGAAGTTTTCTGGTTAAAAAAAACCAAATAAATCATTTACATCTGTATATGTTACTACAATATGTCACATGTTGCTTCATTTATTCCAGTTATGCTTCCGGTTTTGTGATTCCTATTGGACCATGTCTTTTGTGTACAAATAGTGTCATCTAGTGGCTACATGAGGCTTCACTGTCAAATCACAAATGTCTGATAAAGGATGGCAATTTTATTTATTTATTTATTTTTTGCAGGGCAGATCTCAGATATAATGATTTTACTCTTCTTCAACTATTTATTTTATGTTACTTCTTAGCCTACATACATCCTCTGAAGCAGTGGTTCCCAACCTAAGGACAGGGGCCCCTGCATAGAGTAAGTGGGTTGTGAGATGATTGCCCAACTAGTAAATAATTAAAAAAACAAACAAACAAACAAAAAATCCCAATTCTGACACACAGAGCATTTTGATTTTTCAGAATTTTCTATATTCTTTAGTTCTCTTTGGTAAAATGCTATAGTTTTAATTCATCAAGCTTCTAAAATTGTTTTTAATCTGAGTAATCTGAAGTGAAAATCTCTCTTCTCACTTAAAGTGTGCAGCCTGTGACTTGTGAGGGGTGACAAGGAGAAACAGCTTTATCATAGGGGTACACACAAAAAAAAGAAAAAAAAAAAAGGTTGGGAACTGCTGTTAAAGCAACCTCCCCCTCTCCTTCCCTGTGTTCTAGCATAGAGGTTTTCAAACTGTGAGGTGAGAGTTGAAGGGGAGGCTGAGGGAGGGAAGTGAGGCAAAGACACAGTGTGAGGTGAAAGGGACAGCTGCATGCAGGCGTTCTGAAAACAAAGTGAGTAATTGTATAGTTTGGCCCGCATATCAGCACGGTCAGCAGTTGGAGAGACCACAGAGGTTGAGACACACAACTCAGTTAAAGGAGAGGTTCACAATTTTTCGAGTTTCAGGCGACCACATTTACACTGAAACAGGTCTTTGTTGCATCATTTCTCCTGGTCACACAGGCCAGTAAATTTACCTGAAGCTAATAAGGTGATGCATCAGACTTCAGACAAATCAAGTGTTTTTTTTAGTGCCTTCCACTGCAGCTTAATGGGAAAACACTGTCTGTGGAAACACAAGGAGGGAATTTCGTACTAACAACACAATAACAGTGGTAGATATGCCCCATCACTTCTGATGAAGGAGCATCAGAAAAAGATTCTTTAATGGCCAATATGAGCAAGGAGTGACTGCTTATATGGGCATGACTATTGTTTTAGGACAGACTTTACATGTTTATTACATTAAAAAAAAACTGCAAGGCCTGATTGTTAATTTGTCACTAATTAAATAACTTCAACACCCCAGTGAAACTGCCTGTTATGGCTGATTTATATGTTGATCCAGGAGAGGGAGCTATTGCACCATGAATCCCCGCCTCCACAATACTTATTCAACCAATTGTACTTTCCATAATTATCTCAATGTGATAATTGACTCGTTATTTTTACAGCTTCCAGGAAGTTAAATATAGATAACGACATGGAAAACATACTGACAAATCTGTGTAGATCTTCAGATGAAGATAATATCACTTGTGATAAGGTATTACTTCTTAATTGTCATTGCTAGTTGGTTTAATAATCCATATCTGCATCATCCATCCTTAATCTAGTGAACACATTTACACACTAAGGCGCAGAGAGATGGGCAGAGAGAGTGTACAGGATATAGAAGAAACAGAGATTGGCTAAAGGCTGCAGTGTCACCTAGCAACAGGACTGCGCAAGCTGAACCACCACTTCAATCAGCAATGGTGAAAAAGAAGTGTAAGCCTAATGCCCGAAGACATGGCCTTCACGCCTGATTGACACCATCAACACATGCACACGGGCTGCATAATTCTACATTTATACATGAGTATAAAATGTCGCAACTGTAAAGCCTTAACATTTCAGCTTGACTCAGCTTAAGGCCTCACCCTGCCCTTTTCTCTCTTTTCAGTTTCCCCACTCCTGACTTGTCTCTCCCAAAAATATGCAGTGGGTCTTGTGTAAATAAACTAGCCCCGGGCACATTCCTCAAGAAACACACATACACTCTCCTCTCTCTGTACACAGTGACCTCTGAGCCAACTGCAATCATTCGCACTACCCAATTTAGCCTTGAATCTGAGCCTATCATCTCTAATGTTCGAGACAAAGTGCAAACAAACGCATAGTTTTATCAAATATCTCCAAGCTAGACATATTCTTATGTAATTTGGGAATTCTCAGCCAATATGTGAGACTTCTTTTTTAATAGACAATCTGAAAAATATAATTTTGAGTCACTGGTTGCATCAGTGTCTCTGCAGGGCTCAGGTTCTGTTCAGGGCGTTTTCAAAAGATGTGCACTATCAGCACTTATACAAGCCCATAAAAATGTCCAGATGGGAGGGGTGACGAGAGAAATGAAGAAACAGGAGGAAAGGCAAATGAATTCTGGCAGTGGGTGTGGTTTCATTCTCACCTGGTCTGTAAAGGTAAAGCATACCTACCACACAGAGGGAAGAAAAAAAACACCTCAGGGTTTGAAGGTAGAGGCTTATCTTCGCTGAAAACAAAGTGAATTTTTCCACATGGTCTCTTTGATAAATAATGAATAGGATTATTTTAGTGTGGACACACACAGCACATTCCCAGTGTACTTTATTTCCAGTGACCAAGCCCTAAAGTGAGTCACTTAAAATGAAACTGAGACATTAGTAGGTTAAAATAATGCAGCTATATGAGGGGTGAGTGTACATAAGAAGCAGCCACTGTGGTTTCCTTCATTGTGATTGTGTGAAGCCGGTTTCAAAATGTGATCAAGCATGAGCACACACACCTTACACACCATACTACCAGGAAGAGTGAGACGATTGAAAAAGCCACTCAAGCCAAAGGAAACACCACATAGACACCAGGTGACTGCAGCAGCATTTCCACGACGTCAAACTCAACTTTATTGACCAAATCTCAACTCTTTATTTTCCTTTTCTCGGTACAAAGAATGAAAAGTCCCACTGTCTGTCCGGTAACAGTGGAAGGTGTTGTGTGGCCTACCATCATGGTTTGCTGACACAGTTACAGTGAAACTACAAAGCAGCCTCCTGGAATCAGCAATCATGCAGAAACAAATCAACTGTGGTTCTCTCACATACGCAAACAAATGTAAAAATAAGAAAAATGCACATTATTATAATTAATTTATTAATAATCTATGTCATTCATATTACACACGCATGAACATGGTAATAGCTAACAGGTTAGCGAGGTGACGTTCAAGTTAAAGACATTAGGGCCAAGTGGTTAAGCTTTTATCATTCACTTGTTAAACTGGTCAAATGAAAAGAGCAAACATGACATGCGAAAGTCCAAAAGTACAGCATCTTGTTTTCCTGCTACAACAAGAAAGACAATATCCACCTCAAAGGAAAATATATATCTATATCTATATATAGCACATACCCAGCTTTGTGCATATGGCAGAAGTAAAAGTACAGTTTAATTATTGTAGTAAACAAAAACACAAAACCCAGCAAGATGGTCCTCCCATAATAATGGAATAAATACAAATATACAAATACTGTGAACATCTCCCTCGCCTCCCTCTGCAGCTAAGCTAAAATGAGAAAATTGTTCTTCAGGAATGAGATGCAGGAGGACAGAGAGAGAAGAGACCAACCACCGGTAGCAAACATTGTCACTGGGCGAGTTTTTTAGATTTTTTTCCAGGTGTGAAAACTGAATGTTGTCAAATCTTGTGGTGAGATAATTACTTGTTATCCAGTCTTAGGAGCTGCTCCTTACCATTAACTGTTAGAGATTTTAACTGACCATCCTCCTCCACTTCGACTCGCTCTTGGCCATTCTCTACGATCCTGTGACAAAAAAAATGTGAAACATTTAGAGATCAAGGATTCAGTCTAATAAAGAGGTCTTGAAAATGCTGGTGAGTTAAAAACGTATGTACCTTTTTGTAGTAATTTTTCTGCCGTTGATGAACTTGGTGGAGGTCGACACAGATCTGAAATTACCCATCCCCCCTCCCCCGCCACCAAAAGATGAAGAGGAGAAAGAGGTGATACCTCCTCCACCCATGTCTCCAAATGAGCTAAAACCTGCATAGAATTCAAAAGCGTTATAAATTGTTTGTGAATCTAGCATCTACAAAATGTAAAGATATCTGTCAGGATGTGCGCACCTGAATCGAAAGCTGAGAATCCGGACCCAAATGCTGGGAAGCTCCCAAAACCAAAGAGTGAGCCACCCATCCTGGTCCGGCTTGCACCCCTCTGGCGACTGCGACTGCCTCCAAAGAAATCATCAAAAGGATCATCGGCTGTAAAGGGAATCATAGAGTGCGACGTGGTGATTTGTGAAGGAGAAACTCATATAGTTAGATTTCATTTTTTCAGCTTTTCTTTAAACCTGTGTTGAATTATGATTTTTTTGGCCACTTGACATCAGCAAAAACAAAAACAAGCCTTAAATGCAACACTTGCTAAATATGCACACACAACACGCTGCTAAATACCTCACTATGTTCACACGTTAACTGTGTCTGTTGTTTGGTGCTGAGCAGGTAGGTTTACAGTGGGTAGTTTTTAAGCTTTTTGTTGCATGCTGTGACTGAAGCAAGATTTCCGAGAGTATTAAGAATAAACCAAAACAGCAAAGTTGCTGGCCAGGAAACCAAAACAATGAGCTGAAACTTTAGCACTCAGTAGATGTGACGGGAACTGCAGTGTTTGGGTGACAATTCTCTGTAAGTTTCGCATGACAAGTGGCCACTTTCACATTAAACACAGTCATTCTTAAAAATAACTGATTACAGTAGCTTTAAGGCTGATTCGAGATTCCAAAAGATTTAAGTACCTGATACAAAAAGAAGCTGTGGTGGATGTCAGATCATCAGTTTGTAATTTCTGGAACAATCTTAACCCTAAACTGTCAAAGTGCCCACCACTAATTCTTATCCTAAAGCCCTGCAGACATGCTACTAATTGCGCACTGCCAATCTGGGTCAGCCCAGCAGGATAAGGCGGGATCACTGGCACCGTTTGCTGAAAGAAGACTCTTCCTTCAACCTTGAATGTACCGAGGCAGCAGCAAAGAAAGCTTTGCTTGTTCTCTCTGACAGAAAGCTTAAAATAAAAGTATCCCCTGACCGCTGTTGTAACTGCATTACTGCCCATTTACCTAGAAGAAGACATAAGAGGAGACAGCTGAGCTCCTACAAAGCTGTCAGTAAGACAGCAGGCATCAGGGGAAGAAAGCACTGAGAAATGTCATTTAAGCATTTGAATTCTGCATTCATTCTTGTGTACATGATCAGTGTACACAAAGAGATAGCTTTGAAGAAAACTCAAGGCATTTCTCAAAAAGAAAGCAAAGTGCTCTTTTGCTTATGTACTCAGAAAGAACTTTAAAAGACCTGTCAAGCACAGAGACTGAGATTAAATCAGTGAAGAATGTGCCACGCCTGTACAGCACTGCACGGGCTGTAATAGCACAGGATAAATTAAAAAGACAGTCTCATCTCATGTTCAGATTGTACATTTAGCTTTTATACATGATGTGCAAAAGCTGAGAAAAACATACTGACCTAACTACACAATTAGGAAAGGAACAGAACATATCAATAAATTATTAGCCCAAGGAGACACAGTAGATATATTTAGTCAAATTTCTGCAGTTCATCTACAAAACAGTGTGTAAAAAGGTGTCTTCTGATATCTCCCTCTTGTCTACTTCTCACGTTCATTTTAGAATGAGTGTGTGCTGTTCTTGGCAGAAAACCAGGCCCTCGTCATCGTGTGAATCTTTATTTGTCTCAACAGCACACCCACCCCCCGACCAACCCTCGGCTCCTTCCCTCAGTCTGCTGGATGCTCTAGGTGAGTGAGTGACAGATCCAAAGGACCAGCTGCTGCTTACTGTGACAAGCTGCTGGACAGTTAGGACCAGAGGCTGGATGGGAATTTAAAAACATATCTGAACTCTCTCTCTCTCTCTATGCCTGCCATCTTAAAGAAAGTCAAGAAAACCAAAATAGTTCTTTGAGGGGACATGCAGTACTTAATATAGGAGTGAAATAAACTTGGTAAGACAGACGTTCTGACATATCCCGTTGCCTACCAATCAAGCATAATAAGGGCTGTCCTCAGTCAAAATAGAAGTTGAACTTTACTCTTCTGTGCGACAGTGAAGACAGCTTTATGGTTTGGCTTTTTTTAAACTCTCCTTGTTTACTAAAAAGAGTAAACAGCAACAGCTGTGCACCACCACTTTATCTTATCCTTGTAAATGAATACAGTGATACATGTCAGTGTCAAAAAGGCAGTTTATAAAAATAAAAGATGATGACTGCATTCTTCACTTTCTCCACAAGTTCTCATTTGTAAACAGGTTTAATAACTCATAATACTGGTGACAGTTTTTTCCTGTAAGTCTATGTTGCACAGCCATGCTTCAGAGCTTGAATCCTATCATGTTTTACATGTGCTCTCACACACAGCACACACACACACTTGGCATTATTACATCTGCTTTTGTTTTAATACGGAAGCTATTTTTGAAAGCATTCCAGTTGAGTGATGTAGATGCTCAAATCCATCCTCTGCCTGCGTCTGAACTCCATATTTAGAGCTACACGGGGTGAACTACACATGCCTTCCAATCAGCCTTCTGCTGAACCCAGACAACCCAGGACAGCCGCTAAAACTCCTGTTACTACAGTATACTTAATACAGCTATTGACACTTCTAAGACAATCAGCTGTTAGGCACTACAAGAAGATGCAATAAATAAGAAACCACTGGTCAATAGTATGATACATTAGGAAGTTTTCTCTGACAAATCCAAACAATATAATTTTGTACTTCTAGGGAAAATATAGGAAAGTAAAAATATAAAAGCAAATTCAATCTACAGAGAAAAATATAAACTAAGATGTAACATGGAGAAAAACATGGCTGAAACTGCTGAATCTACCTGAGCTAAACTATGATAAACTGACATGAATTTACATCTGTATTTCTTTTTATGCTTTTAATGTTATTATCTTGCTTTTTTAAAGTTTTGCTTTTTCACTTTCCCTTTTCATATAATGGACTGACACATCAGGTGGTGCACCTTTCAGTGATGCTGGTTGCAAGGATAATATGGATAAGAGCAGAATAAAAGCTGGAGTCTAAATCCTGCTTATAGTTGAAGGATACCTAATGAAGCTAAGGTCGATATCCAGCAGAGATAGTCAGTGTTTTCCAACATGTGACATTTAGTGGCAGATGACCCCCTGAGGTGAACAGTGCTTAGTGTATTGTAGATGCACATTACAGCGCTGTGGGAGGATTAGCACCAGGCTTTACAGAAAGATTCCTGGGCACTAATGCTCCATCTTCTAAATTTCTACACAGCTGCTAGCTTCTACCTAACAGGCAAACTAATCATTACATACATAAAACTACAGGCCTACAGGATGTTCTCCTTTACTCTCCGTCTCTCTTGAGCATTCCCAGGCCATCCGTGTATATTTTTGACCAGATAAAATTATCAAGTTAATAATAGCAATTGCGTATGCCCCACTCTCATGACACTATTCAGTCCCTCTCTCTCTTCCTACTCTGAGAAAACAAGAAATCCCATCAGTGCCTCCCCAGAAATGAAATGGACTTACCGAAAAAGTCTGCAAATGGATCTCTGCCGCCAAAGAATTCCCTGAAAACGTCCTCAGGATTACGGAATGTGAAGCCGCTGCCACCAAAGTGATCATAATGGCCTCCTGGAAAACATGAAACAACAATAAAGCTCATAAACTATGTATTAAAAGGCAGGATCACAGCTATTATTACAGGTCATACAAAATGCCAATGCAATACCAGGCTGTTTGTACTAAATTTGAGTGAATAATAGCTCATATGTTTACACTCTTGCCTAAATTACTTTCAGAACGATGTAGGAACCTGCTGCTAAAAAACAGCACATCTACAGAGACTTACATCTTATTTCTAATCCTTGTCATATTTTTCCATCTCCTTATTAGCATTAACATCTGAAATCTTATCAGTCATTGGCACTGACATAAATGTTCCTTACCTCCTCCTCCTCCTCCTCCTCCTGAAAGGCCTTCTTTGCCATATCGGTCATAAATATTCCTCTTGTTTTCTGTGGTGGGAAGAGTAGGATTTCAGATAAGACTGAGAGACACATAAAACTGACCAACGGAAGGAAGATTCCTCCCCTGTTGTGTCATAAACCCCAGTTAAGGTCACAAGGAGTCTTCAGCAATATAATTTATTTAACTTGTGAGCTCAACTGCCTGCTGTGAGCATTTCAGAAGAGGCAAAGCTGCAGGTCAACAGTACTAAGTCATAACCATCAGCACCTGAACACATTTCAATACTGAAGTGATTATCACCTAAGGCATAATCTAACAAACAGAAAGTAAAATTAAACCCACTACACAAGAAGTTGCGTGCGATAACAAAAGACACATACGCATTCCTGCATAAACAATCCTGACATTGTGCAATGTGTGAACAATACCTGCATCTTGTGACTGGGTGTGTGGTACATAAGGCTTCTGCTGTGCTCTAAAACCTACATCTGAATTCCAGACACTGCTATCATATCTAAGCCATCATGCTCATCCAGTCAAGAAACAGAAAGATGACTCATCAAAAAGCAAACCTGTTGGTTTACAAATCTGATGAATTTTAAATGTATACGTTATCAGCAGGATTAAGTATCAAACCTCAGTACTGTTTTGGTGCTACTGAAAATTTGTCCATTAACTAAACTAAAATTGGTAAAATTATTTCCAAGAAAAAAACAAAGGCTAAATTTTGCTTGCTCAAACCTTTCAGATGTGACAATTTTCTTCTTTTCTTTCTTTTAAATGCTAGAAAACTGAATATCTTTGGTCTTTGGACTGATGTTTGGACAAATCTGATCTGAAGATGTGAATCTCAGCTCTGGAAGTTTCTTTTGTTTACCAAAAACAATCCCCTGAGAAAATCATCCTCCGATTAAATTGATTTCTTAAAAGTATTTAGATAATGACGGTGCAGTCTCATCTATTCATAACAGCAGAAATGACAACAGACAGCTTCCATATTTGAGGTGCCAAAGACAAGATATGTCTTTTTACAAAAGCTTATTTCACGTAGAGCACTTGAGAGAAACATCAGTTGTCACATTAATACATACAGTGCTCACCATGGCTATATAACATAATTCCTCTCTCTGTCTAGGCAGAAAAATCTTACCATCTGAGAGCACTTCATAGGCCTCTGACAGCTCTTTGAACCTCTTCTCTGCTTCCTCCTTGTTGTCTGGGTTCTTGTCTGGATGCCATTTCAATGCCAATTTTCTGTAACTGGAGCATAAATACCATACAAGTCATAAAAAATAAAGACAGACACACAATGTATGCTGTATAGATAAGGACAGTTAAGTCGTAATGCAAAGATGCTCTAGACACACACACACAGACTGTTCTTCCCCCCACCCAAGCAGAAATAACAAAGACAGTCTGAACTCTATTGACGTGCAGTGTAGGCCTTGCACAGCGGCTTACGCTGCATCAGCTGTTTGTTTCTAAGCCCAGCAGCAGCACCGGCAGCGGACACACAGATGCTGTGGATGAGACTAGGGACTGAAAATCTGCCAGCAAAGAAGGCTGCACAATCCAGGGATTGACTCCGTTATGGATAGACGGTGAATACTCTTTGTAGTCCATGTCTTTGTTGTAATCTGTGACATTATCTGGCTGTCTAAAGCCTGGTCAACGGTCAACCCGGACAGACTAAGTTGAACAATGTAGCGTGGTTGATAATAGTGTAACAAATCAGTTTTTGTGGTCTTTGTAGTCTGAAGCCTCGGTTCAAGAGTGAAGGCAACAGCACCCACTATCACTGCCTGTGCTCTGTTCAGCTCTAATGTCTCTAAGGTCAGTATTAACTCTTGCTCTCCTGGCTATAATTAAACCCTCAGCATTTAATCAACAAACAAGACTCAGTTTACAGCAGCTCTGTGAGGTTGTATTTAGGCACAGCGATACTTTGAGCTAAATGCTAACAGACATAAGATTTTAGAGGCTGATGTCCACAATGATATTTAAGAGTTTGGATAGAAAATCAGCTGATATCTTCTTTACACAACCCACGACATAAATATACATTTCTGATAAGGACATTTTACAATTGAAAACACAGTTTCAAAACATATCTTTTTCTGTACTTAAATTTCTTATCAACTAACATATAGAGTATGTCAATACCTGCAATAAGTTAATATTGGCTGATACAGCAACCTGGCAGATTTATCAGTCAGGCTCTAGTGTTCATCATCTTTGTTAGCAATATTAGCATGCTAACATTGGCTAATTCAATAAAAACAAAGCATGGATCTTTTTCGCTCTTTTTTTTTTTTTTTCTTTAAATGGACAAATTCAAACTTTGACCTGATGATGGCACAAGAAAAAGAAAGAGATAAGGGATCAGCAAAGCTATTCAATATGGTGGAAATATTTCTCTCTGGACAAAAGTGGGGTCATGGGGTAGAGATATGACTTATTGATTGGTGTTAGTCTAGATAACATTTGACTTTGGCAGCCAACAACTGAGAGCATAGAGATAGCACGGTCATAGCATTTACTTTCTATGTTGGGTTCTTGGCAAATTGAATACTCTGACATTGGTTGATCTAATCAGCAATAATCAGTAATATTCACTAGATTCCTGCACTCTCACATGCTTTTACTTTACTTAGTGATTTTCTGCATCACCCAGAATAACTTTTAATGTCCTCTGGAGCACATGTCTAACTTCAAACAATCCTGTTTCTGTTCTAAACATTAAAACAGACACTTCAATTCATGGGAAACTCTTCCCTTGTTGATACAAAATGTGTTGGTGAGAGACTTGTGAGGAAATGTAATGTAATTAACTGGAACTAGCCTGTTCAGTGGTCGACTGTTAGTAGTGGGTGAGCGTAGGGGGAAGGTATTTGACAGCAGCAAGGTTACAGGAAGAAGAGTGGAAACTTTCTGCATTGCAGTCTCTCTGCTCTCTCTGCTCTCTCTCTCTCTCTCTCTCTCTCTCTCTCTCTCTCTCTCTCTCTCTCTCTCTCTCCTTGTGTCAGTTTAGCCGGAGGTGGATATAATTAACCTATTACACCGCTCTGAGTGGCCAACATTCAACAACACCACCTGGGGAAAATGGGTCAGAAAACACTCAGGGGCACTTACGCTTTTTTGATGTCCTCTTGCGTTGCATTTTTCTGGACTCCTAATATTTGGTAGTATTCCACCATGGCTCTGTCTGTGTGTGTTTGTGGGTGCTGTCGTGCGTCTGTGCTGCGTGAGGGTCTTCTGTGGAAAGAAAGTTAAGTTCTGTTAAGACATGTTAGCTGGGGAGATAAAGCCCAACAAACTTCGACTGAGCATGGCCATGTGTGACGGGTACGATATCTCCCCTCCACACCAGAGGGCTAAATTTGTAGAGGGGATGGATGGGGGCAATGGCATTAAACAGGGTGGCAATACCTAACAATGTAATCAACTGCACTGAAATAGAGATGCAGGGGGGAGGACAGCTAAGCTAAAACAAGCCAAGCAAAATTACATAATAAGTGGGTGATCATCCCTCACCCTGAGGCTGAAAGAGAGAAAAAAATGAATCATGTTTTGCTCTTGAATTTTGGATGTAGCTGTAAAGACCATGAAGTATTTTTAAAATGAGCTAATGCTGAAGTTATGAAGCCCTGACTCTCAAAAACAAGACAGAACAGGTCTGATGAAAAAATATCAGAAGATATTCCAGTCATCTAGTTTTAGCCCTAGATATTCACAGCAGACAGAGAACAACCTGCACTGTTATCACCAAAGTCATTTGCTCAAAATCTCTCCTGTATTCTGTACCTAGCTGGATTGATGTATAATAAAAACAGCTGCCAACACAGTGAATCTTGATCTAGTGGCAGATACAAAGAAATATCAAACAACTAAAAGCATTATCAGATTTGGAGAGGTTTACAACACAATAACATGACTGTAGCCTACCTGTATATATTTAGCTGGAAACATGAAATAGACAGCCAGAGGCAGCATTTTCAATCAAGCCTAACCTAACCACACCTGATCAAAACTGCCAGCGACAGTTTCCATTCTACTCAACAAACGGGAAGCCTGCTTTTTGTTTACATCTGTATTATGTTGATAATGTTGTGTGGTAAATCTGCCTCTGTTATCACCATAAACTGCATTGTGTGTCCCACTGCATTCAAATCTCAACGTAGGTCACAAGACCTCTTGTTTTTTGATATTAGACTTTAATATATTACTTTCTTGGAACCAAGCTACAAAAGCTGTACCTCTATGACAGAGCATGGGGGGAAAACAAAAAAAAATATGTTAGGAGATACAGTAAACCCACGCAGAGCCTCTGTTTAGACCAAACCTGATAAATCACACCTAAAGTTGGCACACTTAAACAGCCTCTGGATTCCCTTCCACACGTTGACCTTAACAAATAATACCTCTACAAGTATTTGTCTTTCTTAGACAGGCAAAAATCATACATCAGACTGCAACAGGCCAAATAAAACAATGAAGAAAATGCCAAGGAGACTCAGAACCGAGCATTAATTATCAAGAGATATTGTAGCTATCATACGAAAAATGATAAACAAATCAGCGAGGACTACTTACACTGGGAGTCCACTGTGTCCTGTTTGTTTGCTATTTATAACCTATGGCCTTTGCAGTTAGATTGTGTTTGTGTGTGTTATGAGCATGTGGGGGGTTGGGGTGTTTGGCACAGGGCAGTGCCAGTAAGTGACTCCTGGTAGGGACATGGCACAGGCAGTAAAACTCACTCCCTCTTTTTCTGTTCAACTCCCCATTTACTGATTTGAAATCTTTCTTACCACAACCATTATAATGCTCTTCCCTCTCTCTGTGTATCCTCATATAAACTACAATCTAAATATAAAGAGATATGACCCAGAAAGTTATTGTTTTCCTCTGGGTTCTTCCCTAAAAACCAGCCCAATATCCTGATTCATCATATTAAATGTATCTTCTTTTATCCCCCTCACCTCAGCCATTACTGACCCACTCACCCGTCACCAGTTCCCTGCGGCTGAAGGGATTTAATGGACGCTAGTGCCTGCTAGAGATGTGGTTACTCACTGGTTCTGTCAAGTGTGTGTATGTATGTATGTGTAACCATGCATGTATGTGCAGATTTGTGCCTCGTGGTAGCATTACACAGCTAACCCAGATCTGATGGATTCCTGCTCTGCTCAGAGTGAGAAACAGATGTAGGTCAGTCAATCCCATGGTGCCTTAGTGAACCAGAGGTGACAGCTGTACTGGTTGTCAATTATAATATTTCCCACTTTCCTGAAATTAGCACTGGTATAAGTCATCTGAAAAGCTCTTACTTAATAAAGTTAACAAAGACGGATAATCAGAGCACAGCAGAAGACTGTTTTACTATTATTTTTTCAAATGGATTTGTGCTGTGCAGCAATCCCTGACCAGTCTTTAGCTAAATTACTTCATACATTTTTTAGCGAACTGACTGTGGAAACATCTGTTCCCATAAAGTTTTGGATGTTTAGTGGTTTTCCCAAGTCTATTTTTAAGAGGAAGTTACAGTAATTATTAACCTATTACTGTGATGGTTTGTTGCAATTTTAGAGCTAGTTTTCCTTTGTCTAATATGATAGTAATTTGAATGTACCTTTAAATTTTGAACCATTGGACAGAAAACAAGTAAGTTTTTTGACAAGTTTTTGACATAGCCTAGACAAAATGATCGACTGATTAATTGAGACAATAACTGTCAGCTGCAACCTTACTTTTTTTGAGTGAAGGTAAGAAAAGCCATGAAACTGAAAGCCAGTTAGGAGCAGCATGTGAGCAGTATGTGACTGTGGTTTTGAGGTCAGAGGTTATTCACAGAGCAATTCTCTAAATTTACTGTTTACTGCTGATTTTAAATCTGAACCTGAGCACTAGCTCACACCCAATGAACGTGACTGCGCGTATAAGCAGCCAAAATGAAACCTCTTCATGGGGCAGATGGCCTTATTCTCCAGTAAGTGATGAGGTGAAGACCTCAGTGATGAGCTGCTGCTTGTGTGTTTTACAGGAACCAGCTGAGGTGCTTTTGTTCTGAACCCGAACCCCTAAACCTGTGACAGGTGTACAGAGCATGACTGACTGCAGGGATACCTCAGGGCAGGATTTTAAGCAGACAACATCTCCCATCTAGCTTTGAAATGGGGAATTCCCAGGAGCATTGGGACGACTCCAAAATCAATGGATAGATGAAGGAGGGATTATTCAAAGATTTAAAAGGAGGGTTGCCAAAGGGAAAGCTTATGAGTGGTCGTAAAGGTAGTACTCATGGGGACAGGGGTCTGCATTTAGGGGTATAGCTTGTTAACAGAAGTAAAGTTCTGATCTCAGTGCTCTGATTTTTAATGAAGAGTTGACTCGAATCTACACAGGATTTTGGAGCAAACACTTCCAGACAAGTTGAGCAGTGGGAGATTACAACAACATCTGCTCAACCTCTTTTTTCAGCTGTGCTGTACCCGTGTGCCAAATGAGATTTCTCTTCAAGGGGCAATATTGTGTAACAGCAGATACAGTCAATGAGTCTAAAAGTCAAAACCAGTCTTGCACTGGTGAATGACAAGAAAGATGGGTAAAGCCAGGAGAGCAAAGATGTTCGACTATTTGATGTAGCACTTACTCATCTATTATTCATTTGAAAATGTACGTGGTATCTGGGACACATTTAACATAACAGTACTTAATTTGGTCAATTCTTGGTCATGGTGTATGAATAATTGATAATCACTTGGGCAAATGCCATTAAAATGCATCAATACTTGTTCTGACTCCAGGCCTCAGAGAACAGGTTGGAACAAGTTTTCACCCACATTCAAAACACATTAGACCAAAGGATCTGTCATAACGTGAAAACACATCATATAGATAAGGTTTCAGCAACAGTTAACAAAAAAGTTACAGTCAGAGAGTCAAATCATTACGAATAATGACTGTAAATTAAAAAAGCAAATACACCAGAAATACTAACTAACTAAACCAATACTGATATATTTGTGATAAGTCAATATTGGCTAAGCAACATCTGTAATTGAGCCTCAGTATTAATTAATGCTGGAGATGAAAAGAGGCTGTCACAACTGATCCATATTAACAGATCACAGATGTTATACAAGCTCATTTTGACGTGTGTTTAACAAGTCTAAATTAGTAAAAAGAAAATAAACAAATACGTAATAACAATGAATACTGGATCAAACTAAGGAGACAGATTAGGACTGGAGGCCTAGACTGTGGAATTTCTCTCACAATGACGGCTGTTGAGACTTACTGTAGGCAATACTATGTTCATGTCATGGGCTCATAAAGATAACTCTGTCTTGTAAAATTTCCATTTGCACACAACTCCCAAGTTAATTACCTGGAGAGCAGCTCTAGGTTTTAATCTGTTGAATAAAATCTCTGATTAGACTTCAGTTTGTCTGTTTCTGTCTCTGTCTTTAACAGCACGGTGCGCCTGAAAAATAAATGGTGACTGTCCAAGATTAGATCCTTTTTGTTTTAGGCCCAATTTTCCTCTTCCTTTTTTTAAGAATAATTACCTGCAAATCCAGCCTCATTCAGCCACAAACTGAACACTGAGTACACAGTCGCCCCCACTGTGATTACAATCAAAAAATGCAGCTGGAGTGGGTCTGTCAGTGTGAAAGAACATTCAAATGCCACTACACATCTGATGTTAACAAGACAAGAGCACTGGACAAAACAGACTCTGAGCAGCTAGAAATCAACTCCTACCACAAATCACCACAGACAGAACAGAGACACAGATGAGCAGCTAAACACAACAATATAATAAGCTTGTCCCTTACCTGAAATGAGTCACAGTGAAATGTTTGTGCTTTAAGCACCACAGGGTGTGCACATGATCAGCCGCTCATTTCTCTGGATTTTCTATTCGCTTTCTATAAGTGGAAACATCTTCCCAAGAAGATCTCATTTACTTTAAACAGTACTGAGCATGTTCTTCTTGGACAGGGAAACCAGATATTAAATCCAAGGAGGAAATTTATTTAAACTGATTAAACAAGATTACCACAAGTCGAACCTGAGTAATTCATTTTGTAAAAGTGGTCAAACTGGTTTAAACTGATCTGCCTCTTTAAAAAAAAACTGGGTATCTTTTTAATGGAAACAGGTAAAAACAACGCAAACAACAACTGCTTCTGAAGTCTGCACATGTTCAGGCTGTATTAAAGAGGGCTGACTATAGAGCAGGAGATAGTCATGCCTATATGGGTAATGACTGTGTTCACCGGGCACCAAATTTACTTGAATTCCTCAGCCAACACATGGAAACCAAAAGGCTGCAGATTCTATCATTCTTTATATGCAGAGGAGTTGCCAATCGCTTGACCGATCTCAGTAAAGAAACCATAAAAAAAACAACAGCTTTTAATGTTATTGCTCTGATAAGATATCATAACAAAGAAAGCTTGTAATTCCTGACTTACTGGAATTTCTAAACCAAACTACAATCCATCAGGCTGTAAAACTGTAGTTTAGAACATGAAATCTACAAACCTTTCCAACAAACAACTACTGTGTCAAAAAAATCAAGCACAAGCAATACCAACATAAGTGCTTGGCTCTTTAGACTATCTTCTTAACATTACCACAAGAAGCTGAATCTGGGTAATTTATATTACAAAAGTGGCCAAAATGGTTATTCTCAAAAGCAATCTGACAAAATTCATCCAAGTTAGATATTTGTATATCTTCTTACCTTTATATGGTACTTAACACAACTTCGACAGGAAACACTGCCTTGCATTGTTTTAAAATGTCTTATCAAACAAAATCAGTCATTTATCAAGTAAAAATACCAAACTTTGCTTCTTACAGCCTCATGGGGCTACAACTAACACTTATCTTCAGCATAAGATAACCTGTAGATTACTTTTATGAGTAATTATTTCATTGTTTAGTCTGATTTAAAAAAAAAAAAAAAAAGTTTAAAAGTAGTTTAAAATGTCTATCACGTGTTCTCAGGTGCAAATGTGACTGTTTAAGTGTTTCCTCTCTCCCAGGCTTCTGCAACCAATGGCAACAGTTAATGAAAACAAAATGTAATCTAAACTGTGGAAAATGCAGAATGAAATAGTGTTTACTTCCTCTGTAGGTAACTTTCTGGGAGCTACCATCAACAGGCCGATTAACAACACAAGTGTTGCGGTAACTTTGGAAACACAGCAGCGATATCAGATTAAGAGAAACTTCTAGAAAGTCTTACAGCCGAATGAACATTTTGGAGATGTACAAACATATAGCACGAGGATATCCAGAAATCTGCACTAAGGTTACATAACAAGGGAAAACACCACTAAAAATAGTGATGTCGTAACTTTAATACTGGACTGGTAGTCTCGTATTGCCAGACCTTCACTAACCACGTTTAGACTGGCGGCAGAAACATATAGTCACAATAACATTTACGATATTTACCCACCAGAAGCTTGGAACTAACAGTGTTGCTAGCTGTAGCTATATTATCATTATTTGGGTTAGGATAGCTACAGCCAGGCAAACGTAAGGAACCCCACTCGTAAATTGTAACGTTTGAGGCTAGCTTGACGTTAGCGGTTACTACACACAGTCCTCAACACCGACTGTCAGACACAACTGACCTCTACATCTGTGGTAAAATAATTATATTTTACATGTGATACCGGTGGTGATAGCCGGAGGAGCAGCAGGTAGGGACACCACAGCATCCCCACATATACCTGAGTCTATGCGACGGTAAACTCGGCCAACGCGCTTCCCGCAAATTGAAGCCGTATCGACACATCCAACGCCAACATTTCTACAAATTCAAGCAGTGCTCACCTGTTAAACGAAAATGTCCGCTGTAAGTGCCTCTCTGTTGTCGCTGCCCACCTCTGTCTTCGCCTGAGTGTGGAAACTGTACGTTAACTGCAGTTGCTGGTGGTGGTGATGGTGGTGTGGCCACTGAGAGCGACTAGCCCCCTATGCTGCTGCTGCCTTCAGGTACTGTCGGGCATCAGAGAACCACCACATAAAGGAGCGAGTAAAGTAGGTTATACAAAAATTCAAATTCAAATTCATGGGTGGGTGTGAGCACACTGACATGGTGCGACAGTATAATTAATTGCACATTTGTTTGGTAGCATGTAATAAAAAAATAGAAAAATGTGAGGGCCTCAAGTGGTTCCTGTAATTTTATCTAACCTGTCGTGTTGAGGGGCCCTCTGTCAAACTCTGTGTTTACTACTTTCAGTGTTCTGGTTGTTAGGCTACTCTTGAATGCTTTCAATATGTATGTGAGCAACACCATGAACATTTAAAGAGATTTTCTGAAGAGAGAGCTTTTAGGTATTTTCAAATATTTTCAGTGTGTATGTCCACAGGTTTTAAACACACCACAAGTATTTGCATATGAATGGCTAGAAGAGATATCATTGTTCCAAGTATATAGGAACCATATTAAAAAATACTGATAGTGTGAGATGAAAAAAGCTGTCCAGACTATGCTAAAAACCATTCTTTGAAATGCATACAGCCCTTTCTCACTTTTCTGCAGTTCCCCATTATTCTTTTTGATATTACTGACCAGTTTGAGATGCTTCAGTCTTTTGTAAAGATAACACTTGTCAAGTCGATTCAAGACATCTCCGAACACATGAAAGAAGTTTTTACTAGAGGTACTTGAAAGCACCGTGTCTTTGAGTGTCGACGGCAGCGCTGTTTCACTGACCTGCTCACACATCCACGGTGACACTCAGCAGACCCAGCAAACAGGACAGATGACTGCCTTCGCTGTTCACATGCGCACTGTGCATAAACTGAGACACGAGGTCTGTCCTGCATCTCAGATATTTTCAAACAGACAAGAAATTTGGCCAATTAACGGGCAGGCAACATGCAGGTGCCAAGACCAGACTAACGGCTTTCTGCGCCATCTGTCGTGTAGTGTGGGAAACAGGTGACCTACGACTATGAAAAGCCAGATAAAGCCAAGGAATGACAGAAATATACGGTCTCTTAGTGAGCAAAAATGTCTTTCTGTCCGTAATTTACAACTATACCTGACTTGCTGAGATAAAACTGACATAATAACATGTTACAGTTACAAGTTAAAAGTTATAGTTAAACTGGGATGAGATGAGCTGTAAATGTCTATTTGCACGTCACAGGTGGAAAAGTGCAAGTAAATATAATACATTAATGTCTGAATACCATTTCACACTGTCATGGCTTACTAAGATCAGAGCCATTGTTAATGTGATAAGTAACACCTGTGTTTTCCCTACCATGACAAGTCAAAATGTCTGCTGTGAAAAAGGCCCTTGTGAAAGTCAGCAGAGTCAGCGAGATATCAAATCAAACTATGGTCTCACTCCACAACATCATTAGCAAACCACAAAATACATTTTCCTCTTTCTTGTTACCATGGAAACATGGCCTGGGAATAAGATGGCTATTTTTTCAGTTTAAAATAAGTAAAGAAAATGTCTTAACTTGCATTAGGCTCAACTAAGACTAAAATGAAGACTGGCACAGCACTGGAGACCAGTTTAAACTGTAGTTGTGAAACTGGCCCCAGGACACAGCCACAGAATCCAAAGATCTCCTGAAGAACAAGTTTCCGTATTTTCAGGTTACAGCTCAAAAAAGACACAAATAATCCAAGGGGAATAAAAAATCATTGGGCTGAACTCATCATAACCCAAAGAAAGAGAATGAAACAGCACAGGTTATTGCAGTTTTGAACAGAATTGAGCCTGAAATTACAGACTTGCATTGATTTTAAACGGAAAATGAAGGTCGTTCTTGCAGTTAAAGCCGGCCAGGAGCTCTTGCCAGCTGAGGAAGACCCATTGAAAATGACAGATTGCTATTGATTATAATGGACATTATGAGCGGTCAGTATCTAATTAGACTCATTGAGCAGGAGGAATCACAGCAATAGATATCATGCGCAGGTCATTCTATATCTTATAGTCAATAGCTGTCTCTAAATGTCTTAACATAGACTCTTATGCCTTTCTTTGATTCTTATGGCTGCAGACTGTTGTGCTTGATAAGCTACAAAGTAGAAAGGCCACAAAACAAGACAATAACAACTTTTGGCAGTTTAACTGGAAAATAGGCCAAACAATGTAAACTGCTAACATGCACTTTTTTAAAGCCCCAGAAACAAGGTTGGCCTATCCCAGTTCATGTTGAGACAGGCAGGGGAGTACACTCATAGGGCAGCACTGTCACAGATAATGCTAACTTAATGTGCAGGTAATAAACCTTCATTCTGACATTTCTGTGTTTGTAGATGTTTATTCATGGCACGTAGGCAGTCAAACTTCTTTTTTTTATCTGCTACAACCAGGTCGCCAAATTGTCTTGATAATGCATCCTTGAAATGTTTCTGGGGGGTCGACAACAAGATGAGCTGTAGTTCACTCTGTTTCATATATTAGAGAATGGCACTGGCAGAGGAGGGTGCCTGATTTAACATGAATTGTCCAGCTGTTATACAAGATATAGGCCTATAAATCTTGTCTGTGCAGTATCAATACTTTACCACTAGATGGCAATCTGTGCTAACAAATAGTGAACTGTGAAGCGGTCAAGATCTCTCCTTCATAGCAGCACCTGCAGGTCTCATTTATTGAACTACATGTTCAGGTATGATTAACTTGTAAGATACGCTTCCATGTTTGGCTCATGCTTGTCTGGTTTAATGCTTGGTCTGCAGGCCTTCCTTGTTGACAGTACTTTTTGAGTAATATTGTGCGAAGTAGGCTGTAATCTCCAATCACCCTCGAGTGATTTTTGATGTTTCCTTGCTCTGCAGCAAGATAAACAAGGCTAAAAGCTTCAATTAGCCCTTAAAAGGCCTCAGAGCAAGCTAAAGTATATTACGCACTGAGGATGATTCATAACATCCTGCATTAACTTTGTCAGTTATAATCCATCACAAGGTAATAGTCTTAAATAAATCTCATAGTAATTGAGATGAATCCCTCATTTCAATGACAAGTCTGGTTTTTAAGACCCAATTACCACTTTGAGTTCCCTGGCCCAGCGGATGTGCAGAGTTCGGGCTCCGAGCGGAGAGAAGAGGAGGGCAGGAAGTTGGCTGCATCAGCGGGGACGACGGGATGGAGAGATGGACTCGGTCCAAAGAGGGATGGATATCTTCCTGGGCTGTGCTGCATCAGAGGGCAGGTAGATTTATGACAAACGCACACAATCTTAATTTGTGCTCAGGCCGATAATGCATCTCAAGGCCAGAATAGTTCTGCTCAGTGTTTCTTAACTGGATGTTTCTTTAATTATATGTCAGAGGCCATAAAACTCAGGAGGAGATTTTCCCACAAAGCACTGTTTTATGTCTTGGTCATTACTGTAAATTACAAGCAACAAGAAAAGAGACTTATGGAAAGAAAATGCAAAAAGAAAAGTGGGTTTATTCATTTCCATACACACTTTTTTTTCACCCTGTTGGTTACACACTGGTTGTTTGTGAGCCTTATCAACGAGACATGGTAGTTGCTCCCTAAGAGCAAACTTTGAGGCGCTGACCAGGGAGGAGATTGTTATATTCACCTTAGCGAGCATGTGTGAAAACATGAGGCCTCCAATCACCACGCAAAGGGAAGAAAAACAAACCTGTACAAATACTGAATAAATGAATATAACAAGAGTAGTTGTAAACATGTACATATTCACAAATCATCATACAATACTTTGCCCAAATTTAGTCGAGCAATATAAGTCATCTCGACACTTCAGATGGCATGTGCACACTCACGTTATGGTTATCGAACATGACAGTTATTACTAGTAGCAATTTGAGAAATCACAAAAACTGGAGTTTTGATGACCTCTATGTGGAAATACATAATAGCTATACACAAAAGCTCCTCTGCCTCCGCAGCCCTTGGCTCACCATAAGGTGGCTTTAGAGTCTGTCCCTCTGTCGTTATATTGCCTTTTTTTTTTTAATATGATGCCACTTAAATCTTTGGTGAAAAATAACTGTCCATTCATGTTAGAGCTGCTGCCGCTCGTTTCTTGTTTTTATTTCAGCGTGTAATGATTCCTGCAAACTGCATTGCTGTTCTTCTGAAGTGTTCTGACAAGTGATTAAACATTTAAATTACTTAAAAGCAACAAGGATTAAAAAAAGGCTTCCTACCCTGCTTCATCCTTGCAACCCTTCTCTTCAGTCTGCGGGTGATCATCCCCTCACCCCTCACCCTTTAACTTGGCACGCACACACACACACCCACACACAAACGCACAGTAAATCAGGCAGGTCAGTGCATCACTTGCTTTCCCTCCTCATTTTTTTTCCTCTCTCTCTGTCTCAAGCCTTAGTCTCCCCAGGCCGTTTCTGTGGCGTAGAGTCCATGGATGCCGGGACAGAGAAGCCTTTGCTCTCCTCAGCTCAGCTCGAACCCGGCGGACGACTCGATGGCATACAGCAGCTTGTTCCTCATCAGGTGCTGATCGCAGAACTCTGGGAGCTTGAGCAGGTTCATGCAGGTGCTCGCGGTGGGCAGGCGGTCCAGGTCGTTGCCCCCATTGTGGATGCAGAAGGCTGGGTAAAGCTCCTGTGTGCATGTGAAGGTTCATGTTAATAATCACATGACAAATCAGGAGTAGCTGCAAATTAAAACTTAAGAGAAATTTGGTCATCATGAGACATTTAAAGACAGAAGGAAAAATTGAGACATTAATCAACTCGTGTCAGTGATGATCACAATGTCCAAAGCAATTCCGATTAAAGCAATAAATGTCAAATTCCACAAGGGGATAAATGTTAAAAGAGAGACATTAAGCGATAAGCTAATACAGCAAAAGTATAAATTTAGGAAATCGGCTTAGTGCTTGAAAGGTACTGAATGGGAAACAGGCCCACAGTTTGACCCTTGGATGAGACGCAGAAGGAATGGTCATTTCATGTTGTCTATCTGGCATTTTTTAAATCGAGCCTCCTTGTGATGAGGCCACCTCATCTGCAGACTGTGACACTGACCGTTTCCATCACAAGCTGGCCCGATGAATACGCTCCACCGCCCCCGATTTCATCCTGCTATTTAAAGTTAGCATGTGCGGTTCAGCGGCCATACTCGCCCGATTAAATGGCTCTTCAGGGGCTTAGCCGTAATGACCCCATTTTTCTGACAATTACCGTATTAAACTATCGTTGCTTATTGAGAAAGTGTCATTACCGTGGCTATCATTTTGGAAAAAAAGGAGAGTTTCCATCATCTTTTTTAAATGGCTTCTCCTGACAGAGCTATTTCTCCTCTAATGAATCCTGGGCCGTTTCACGACAGCTAATTAAGGCTTAGCTGGCTCAGGCTGAGGGCCGGGTCAGGGGCCACCCCCCCTACGAATTACCACCCTTTTCCAGCCATGAAGAAGAGACAAGGCAAAGGAGGGGAGGGGGAGCATCCACATGCTGGCCAAAGTCAAATTGATTAAATGAGGAGGGAAGGCAACTCTTAAACCTCAGGAGGATGTAGTGTGAAGGATTTTAAGAAGAGTTTTGTTACCTCGCTCTGCTGCAGAACACCATTTAGGTTTTCTTAACTAATGACAGCCATAAAGAGTACTAAAACCAATCATATGATGATTACAGCTTCTGGTTAGACGAAGTAAGACACATAAAAACTCTTTAATGGCCCTGAGCAACACTTTCTGCTTTTTTCCTCCTATCCTGAACTACTTAAGTGTCCCACAAATCATGTCAGTAAGAAAGTGAAATGGTTTCCAATTAGGAAATCATTTCAGAAATAGGAGGTTAGCAGTAATGATTCAGCACCGCTGTAGAAATGTTTAGAAGAAGGTGGATTTAGATTCCTCGCGTGTTCATTTAGCAGGAAATTGCTGCTTTCTGCCATGTCACACAGAAGGCAAAAGTTCAAAGGTTCAACCTGCTACCGAGTTCTGAATGGCAATATTTGTCCAGCCGAGCTCTCCGACCAAGCCTACACACACACAGCTGCAGAAGGAGTTCTCCAACAGAGGAAGGTCATGAACTATAAAACAACGGTGGACATGGAGATAAGGGCTTTACCACATTGGCCCACTCTTATCGCCACGTAATTTGAAAATGATCATTTTGAGGGCTGTTATCAGTTTAGGTATTTTCATTATAAGCCCATTAAGAGGGAACACCCTTCTGTTAGGCTTGGAAAACTTGGTGATAATGAAGGGTACAGGTAGCACACAGCCTGCAGGGTAAGTATATGGAGGAGAAAAAGATGGGAGGTTCAAGTCTGGTAAGCCCCCACCTTGAAGCCCAGCAGTGGAGGTCTGGAGCAGCTAGTGACAAACTTCAGCAGTTTGCGCTTTTCCTCGTCTGTGAAGCCTTCGACCACCTCCCAGAAGATCTGGATGACGGGGTGAGTGGCCGAGTACCCGCCTAAAGGAGAGGATGGTGGAGAAAATGATGTTATTTACATTGTGCATTAATGACTTTTCCTTCTGTCCAGCGACACTGATGTTCATGTATCTATTATTAATCATTACCTGAGTAGTTTGTGAACTTTTTCAGGTCATCAAGACAAATTGGCACATGAGCCCCAGATATCAGCACCTATGAAAAAGCAGAAAAACATACATTTGAAGTTTTTGTGCCTTATAATTGTGCTGCATGTTTATGTGCTGTTCTGTCACGTGCAGATTACCTGGATCTCCTGCTGGTCAAACATACGCAGCCACTCCAGGTTGACCACGTTGGCCAGGCCCTGTCTGAAGGCCAGGCAGTGAGGCCTGATCTGCTTATTCAGTCTGTAGTCAGCTACTAAATGGATATAGGCTATTCGGTTTGCCGTGGTCACAGGAATGTCTTTGCCTCCTGGCTTGAGTTCAACCACCTAGATGAAAAAGACAGAGTCAGACACACAAATATTACAAATACATTTACATTAATATTTAAATGCAATGTTTTCTCCATTCTGCTGTTGAGTAATATTACTGTCAGGTAGCCATATTGCATAGTTCATTATGCATATGGTCGAGCCTGCTTTTGATGCCAGACAACCAACAAACAAAGTGCTTTAATTGTGCAAGGTGGATTTAATTCAATCACAGGAAGGTAATTAAATATTTTCCAGCGGCACTCTGACGGAAGGTAAGGCTAGATGTGTGTGTATCTGAGTGTGTGTGTGTGTGTGAGTGTGTGAGAGAGAGACTTTAAGTGCATTTCAGTGTTTCTAAATATAGCATGTCCAGTGAACATCTGGTCCAATACAATTTGGCCCCAGGTTCTCTTTTCATTAGCTTTAGAGCAGTTAGCACTTGATAAGATGTGCTCATCTATGTTCATAAAGCAGAGTGTGTGATGACATCATAGCAGCACCGGTGGGACAAAATATCATGTTCATCTTTTTCCATTGCAGTTTTCCTGCATTTGCTGTATGTGATCTTGTGTTTTAAAACTTAATGACTTAATTGCGCAACAGTGATTTGGTAATTAAAGGAACTATCTCACTTTTCATGCCCTGTTTCCTATAATTCCCAATACAAAAGGTGTTAATCTAACATCACTTTTTTTAGGTTTTCAAAGCAACATTAAACAGCTTACAGAGGGGAAAAAAGGCTTAATCATTATATGATGCGGCATGGTGAAAAATCTTGTGAAAAGTGGCGAGGATCCACATACTAGATTAAAGCTCCAAAAACTTTATTTCAGGCCTGATGAAAACAGTAGGTTTAATAGCTTTAGCTTTAATCCAGGATGTGCATACAACTACCTTTCTGTGCCTTTCTGCAAGGTGAAAAGTTTTCCCAGAAGTCATCTGTACAGATGCCAAACAGGAACATGGCATCAGCAATGAGCCACAGTGGTCGCACGTATACTGTCACAAAATCTGACTGACTGACACTTAACAGGATATTTGTTTAACAACAATACAAACTACAGTCAAAAATGACAATAGACATGAATCAGCACCTTTCTGACGCAGTCTCAACAAAAACTGATAAGCTTCACAATGGCATTCATACTGAATTCATACTGAATTAGATAGTATTATCATGTACAGTAAGGTGTTCCTCTTATTTTGTCCACACCGTGAATGTTGTGCACCGTGTGAGGCTGCACTGACAGGTAATAATTTTCTGCCTTTTTTTCCTCCCTCCACAGTGGATTCTGATTATGTGCTAATGTAAGAGAATTACTGTCGTTATCTTGCTTACTTTAGCTATCTCACGAGGGCAAATGCAGGGCAGACTGCTCCCGGGTGTGTGCCTAATCTTTCACAAATTGTTTTCCCTATCGTGTTTGCGATGCCCTATTTGCGACCAGGAGGGCTACATTGTAACTCAACCGTTTCAGGTGTTGTTTGAGAAGAGCTAATAAGACGCGTTAAGGCCCTGAGCAAACAGGGGCTCTGGGTAGAGTGCAGGTCTGGGTCCAGGTGACTCAGTGTGATGGTGGCGGCTCGTCTCCGCAGCCTTGAGCTTTGGAGGGGACGTGCTTAAGAGCAGCTAGTTGCTTCTGTCAGGCGTGTTCTGAGATAATTTCTGGGGGAAAGGCAGGTGGAATGGTCAACAGAGCGGCTGTGTTCCTTGCACTGTGGCAGAGCCTAGGGCGACAGTGGCGACGTGCTTTATCTCTCTCAGAGCTGAAAAGTGGTACATCATGAGGGAAATGAATTATTAACGCCACAAAGAGGAACCAAACAGGAAGAAGGAAAGAAGGCTGAATGAGAGGTGCTGACCAGGACAGAGAGATGGAAAAAACCACATGTGAATCAATTAACTGACTCTCTTCCAACCCTGTCCCCAAGCCCCGGTCACCTGAGCCTCTCCCAGGTCGTTGTTGACCACAGTGAAATTGAGGCCCAGCTCCTCCACGTCACCCTCGTAGCTCTTGAGGAAGAGAAGGTTGCGGTACATCTCTGGGTCCAGCGAGGCCAGGTGGTGGATGTCCACGTCTGCGCTGGTGCCCAGAAGTTTGGACAGGAAGAAACTGGCAAAGGGTAACTCCACCAACATGTTCTCATACAGCGCCTGTGGGAAAATGTGGATGTTAACTGGAGGACAAGAGCAGGACAAGGCACACTGTCCATTCTTGTAAATTCGCCCACAAACGTCAGTCCATCAGTATGCTCAGAGCATTAAACATAGCAATTGTTTATTGCTTGGGTGTCACTGAATAAAACATGATGATTAGATAACCAAGATAACTAAATGGACTGTGGCCTGCATCAAGTGGCAAGTACATATACAAAAATCAGATTAGATATTAGACAGACATTACATAACATTAAATTTACCTACTACTCTGATATCAAAAAAATCAGGTGATAAGATAGTAAATCTGGTCACATCAGAGTGACTGAGAGCAAAATACAGAACACAATCTATCTAAAACACACAGGCTTCTGTTTCACCCGCCTCAAACTTTATAAATGCCAATTCTCACCTTGACCTGAAATGCCATTAAGAACCACAGCCGGGCAGGTGACTCATAAAACCCAAAGCTAATGTACTGGAATAGTCCGAAAAAGAGCCTGTTGGAGGCATTAAAATATACAGGTCTTTATAAATGATAGCGCTAAAAACCCTGACCGCATCAGCTAAATGGATTATAAATCTAGAGGATTTCCATAATGCATGCATCTTAAACACACACGCGCACATAAATCAGGGCTATTTTCTAAACACAGGTTAATTGCACAACTTCAAACATTGTCTATTTTTTATGCAAAATAATCCACTTAGTATTTCTCTCGTGGCCGGAGCTCGTTTCAGACCATATGCGCCGCGTGGCCCCTTGAAACCTATCAATAACACTTGTGCCGGGAAGAGGCAGCAATAAGTATATGGAAAAAACCTGTAGCCTTATTTTTTCAATGCCACTTAGTTTATTTATGAGTGTTTATTGCCAGAAATTGTGCCAAAATGACTTGGGGCTGGAAAGAATTAATTATTATGGCCCAGGCCTTTTAATATAAGTGAGTGCAGTGGCAACGCAATTAAAGCAGATCGCGGCACCATCAGGTGGAATAAATGCCAACAACATTGCAGGTGCATTCTGTTAGCTGCCAAATAAATTCCTTAATTTACAACATTAAGAATCAATAAAATTATAATGCCTTTCAAACGCATCTCTATCAATCAGAGGTGCCAACCTCACACACCTCTAAAGGGAACTATCAGTCGCTGGAGATCAGTGAGGAAAGACTGTGCAGAAATGTGGTGGTTAAGGAGGGAGAAGGATGAAACTTTCTTCACCCTCACAGAGTGGAGAGGCCACTGCTGATGAGGTTGGAGGTTTTGTACTAATGAGAGATGAATGAGGCACAAAGAGAACCTCCCACAGGTCATATTACATAATGAGAAATATGATTTTTGACATCAGTAAACACTCCCATCACAATTAAATTCACTTTTTAATCTTTGGACCAGAGGGTTTGAACGACAAAAGCAAAGTAACCTGTTTTCATGTTTCCCCATTTGTAGCTTAAATCTTTCAGCTTGCCAACTGGGTGGACAAGTGAGGAAGAAGGATGATGACCGGCCTCTATTCTGATGTTCAATCCCATTTCAGTGAGTACCCTAGACAAGCCACTCCTGCCTGTAATACATCACCTCCACAACAATGGCACGCCTCGGACATTAATTAACAATATTAATCTCCTGTGTCCTTTGAGCCGCAACGTGCACTGTGCACATTGCGGCAGCGGTGATGCAATCCCAATCTATATAAACGGTTGCCTTTTATCCAGGCAGTAACGGCACTAAACAAATATCAATACACCTCTCAAATGGCCACTCAAACGTCCATTTTTATGGAGAAAGAGGAACTTAAGGTAGGGTTAATTGAAAGTCAAATTCAAATTAATTTCCCCCCACCTAATTGCCTGAACCATTAGCTATGGAGAGCACAATATTGAGGGAGTGGGGGCGGAGAGCTTGTAGCTGCTGATTGATCATTTCTCACTTGCACAGACCACAGAGAAGAGGAGGAAGAAGAAGAAAAAGAAGAGGAGGAGGAGGAGTTATGATGCTCTGATAAGTGGACCGGACCATCTTGGGGCTGAGCAAGAGAGAAGAGACCTGGATGTTCCTGACTGTAAAACAGATCAAAATGCTATTACCACATGCTTTGAACGCTTATTTATGTCCTGTCTGTGTGGGCCTACTGATTTAGTGCCAGCCAAATGCAATCACTACACAAACAAGAGGTAGGAATCATCGGCTAATGGAAGCCCTAATTGAGAGGCGACCGCTTGTCATGAGGTAATTCTTCTCCGGGTTGAGATGATAGCCCCCCCATGAGGAGGGCATCTTGATAAACAATCACTACCACATGCATTAAGGATGATTTAGAAACATTAGGCTCTAATAAATAGTTTCATCAGAGGGAAGAAGGGACAGAAAAACAATGCCGTCAACAGATTACGCACAGGGCTAATTAACAAAACTATGGCTTGCAAACAGTGCTTGGTTCAAGTTCTAACCCCAACCCTAAAAAGAAAAAAATGACTCTATTTCTCTCAACATTGTCAGTTTCTAGAGCAAACACCAAAACAACCTCTAAATTTACATAAACAGTGAGGGCAGCCTTGACACTGACTGTGACCGATCCTAATTGACGTATTGGTCATAAAGTCAAGGCTGCCTGCTGTCTGCGGCTTAATATCTTCAGACATTCCTCCTTGTTCTAAGGATTTTGAGGTTTATACGCTCACCTTTCCGAGGATCCTGCCTAGGAAGTAGTAGTGTCTTGTGAAGGAGTCTCCGACCAGCATCTCTGCAGCGGGGCTGGGATACAGCAGGCCCTCGTTGGTCGTCTTGAAGAAACCCTGGTTTGGATTAAAGCCCGACTTGAGGAGTTCGTTGAGGAACTCCCGAAAGATGCCGCCACCATCGATCCCCGCCTCATCTAGACCGTGAGCATTCAGCAGGTGGACTCTGATCCTTTTCTTCAAGTCCGGTTCTGATTTAAGGATACAGAGCATGAGGAAGAATTTAGGGAGGTACACAAAGAAAAGATCTCTGATTTTCACTCACTGCTTTTTATCCAGCACAGAACTCAACTTGGAAAGGTTGTGTTCAGTTTCTAAAAGCTGATGGTTGCATTCCTTGTTTGTAACAGGTAGTTAAACACACCTCCAACCACAAACTGGATATGTTTGCAAATATTCTAAGGTTAGTAATACATTTTAACAATCAATCAGATGTACTTGACCCCAAAGACTGAGCTGAATTTATTTAGGAAAAGTCACAAAATACATTAAAAAGGCACAAAGGGAATTATGGTTGCTACTGTGGCTTTCATAAAAGCTGGGATCAGAGTCTTAAACTATGTCCAAAATTACTCCCTATTTACTATACACTGCACTATATTTACCCTCGGCCATTTTATTTTAGTGTTCAAATTATGTAAATGTCTCCACTATATTGTGCCCTCCAAGGAATGAAAAAAGTAGAATCAAAGGCATTTCTCCTAACAATTTCACAATGCAATTCTGAGCATTTTACAGATACAAAAATTACCATATAGCTGTCAGTGATTACATAAATGAACAATTAGTTCATGTCAGAAAATGACACTATAACTGTACTGATAATTTGGTGTTATCAGCACATTTATAGTGTCTAATTTGATCTCTTTTTTATTTCTATTAACACTGCTTCAATTTTATTCTGTTTTGATATTTGACATTTTAATTTTCTATTTTTTAAGGTTCCCCTACAAGATCTTACCCTCTACGCCACTATATATTCCTTCACAACTAATATGTAGGGCTATTTCTGTATTTGCTGCATTAAATGAAACATTAACGTAAAGATAACCCAGAAGCAAACTTTTCAATATTGACCTTATTTGTCCCGTAAACAAAGAAAATGGTTGAAAATTTTAAAATTATAAATATGTATATACTATGCCAGTTAGATCTACTGTATCATATTGTTCCCCCCCCCAACAAACAGATTTTGCAAGAAAGCACTTTCTTGACCTCAGAATATTCAAATCAAATACTATAAAAGGTCATCTTTCAGAATAATTAATGTATAGTGATAAATCATGGCAGCTATAACTTATAGACACATAAATGATATAGATCATGTCTTCAGCTCAGGTTTCATACTACTCTTTTTAATCAGATTGCCCCCACTGAAGTGCCCTTTCAAATTCAAACACAAAAGAGGTGACTTAAAATAATTGATTCTGCTTTTATGTGATCCATTATAATAATCGGAACCACAATTATGCTTTACCAAAATTCAATACTCTGCACAAGGAGAGCGCTAACCTTCATCTTTAATGCTAACCAGAGTCTTGATCCTCAATATTAAGATTTTATAGACCATAACAAGAGTTTCAGTAACAGTGTCAACATTTACTACGCCACGCTTCCACTCCTGCTGTACTTGTCATCTTGAAAATAAATGAAGGAAATAATCCAGCCTCTGCAGCATAACATGATGATAAAGTATGGCAGCTTCACACATCTAACACATATGTAAAAATTGTTCTTTTATAAGTATATTGTGTCGATGCAAGCCGTACCGTTTTCTGGAGAGAGTTTATCGTAAGCATCTTCATAGATGTAGTTGCGTCTGATGGTGACATTGATGCCGTCAGGGAATGGTCCATCCCCCTGCACGTCCCGTTTGTCGGCAAAGATTAACCTCTGGAAGATCTACAAGACAGATGGAAAGCCGGTGGCAGGGTCAGTGACAAATCCTTTCAGTTATAAAATGTTTAATTCTGACTATAGGCTTTACTGTATTTTGTTCATCCTTTACATTTGATCATCTTATACTTGGCTTTTTCACTGTGAAAAGTAGCAGAAAGGAGAGAAAAGAATGTACAATGCAATAAAATCCTTTTTACCACTATGTACCCACTATCATAAAATACATATAGTAATACTTCAAAATACTCTCTTCTCTTCAAAAACAGGATGTTAAATAATAGCACACATTTTTACTGAATGCCGATACATAATTGATAGCATCATCATATTGACACAATCTTGGAGAGACCCCCTCAGCCACGATGTTGCACACAATTTTTTTTTTTTTTTTTTTTGGAATGGGAAAGCGGGGCAGTACCTTGACTCGCTCCTCAAAGGGAACCACAAAAGGGAGCTCTGTGAGGATGGCCAGGTGTCTCTCTTCAGATACAGACAGCTGTGGAGGCTCTGAGCCGACTGCAGAGAGACACACAATATACAGCATGTTAGCCTTTCTAGATTCTGGACAATAAGTCATTCTCCTCTCCCCATGTTTTCAACCCAAACACAGTATGTTTTTTTAGCCAAAATGTTGGTTATTTTTACTCCATATTGTATTTTGCCAGATCTGTCAGTTAATAACTCATGTATCTGATCTTTCTACTTAAACCTCAAGGGACTCTTTTCAGCACTTTAAAAGTATCCCACAAATTCCTTTTACATTTGCACTTAACCCTTTTATCGAAGATTGGATAAACACACTAAAAAAGTCTTTTTAAAGCAGACAGCTAAATACTTTTGGTCACTTCTGTGCTACAGCACTATAACTTAAATTATTTGAGAGTAATTTAAGACTATCCATATATTTAGGTTTATGTTATTTACATGCATTCTTTGGTCCCAATCACTGTCATATATATGCATATCATCCTGTTGTTTTATTACAGTCTGTACAAAATATATTTTTCTCTGAGTCTTTATCATAATTATGTGACATTTTTAGCCTCATTGAAAGATTCTTTTATCTTTTACCTTCTCCCCCGCAGGGTTCAACTACAGGTGAACAAGACTGAATCACAGTCCTGCTTAGGGAAACTTTAGCTCGAGAAATACTTCCCAACATCAAGCGTCCTCTGTGTAACACTCATCTAACAGCATCATTACCATTCTCAGTGCTTAGCTCTGTAGTTAAGACCCAGTGCACTGCTTACAGGCCTGCCATTAAAGACATTTCCATCCTACACCCTTTTAATTACACCCTTTTAATTAACCCAACTGTGAGCTGCCCGTCCACCTGCCGGGCTATATCCATTAAGCTGATGTTTGTTTTGTATTAAACTCAGGGTTTAGACTGTTTAGCCCACAAAAAAAATTGCCACAATAGCTAAACTGCTCTTCATCCTCCTCACTTTGCGTCCACTGCAGCTCAATTATTCTGCTCAATTAGTCAATCTGATCTGCATTTTCCCATCAGGTTTCCATCTTTGAGGAGAAATATGGCCTCAGAGTGGTCAATACGTTGCTCATTCATCAGCCATGGGCCTGTCCATTTAAGGAAATGAGAAAAGGCCAGACAAACACATGCACCAGATGTGGCTGAGTTCATCAGGTACTTTCACACTAATTGAATTTATCCCATACAGCCTCTGAGTGGCATTAGGTAGATCATACACACATTGTTATCAGCTTGTTTTCACACCATACTTCACAGAAACCCAGGATGGCTCAAAGTGAGCCAGATGAAGCTCTGCCTGCATCAGTGCGTTTTCCTCTGAATGCCTAATTGAGTGAACGAAGACAAAATGTGGCACTATATCTTAAAACAGGGATGGTTAATGACTCTTTCTGAGGTTTTATGCTGTTCCCGTGAAGTGCTGTGAAGAAAATCTTTACATTAAAAGGCATTTGCTCCAAGCCAAAAAGTAAACTATGACTTGTAAGGGGGAGGGGGATCTATTATCTATCATCAACCAGATTTTCTAGTCCTACACCAAAGGGCAGTTCAACTTTTTCCCTCCGTCTACCATAGACAGAAACCAGAAAGATGACTCCTGGGTTTTCTTAGTGGAAATAATATCAATGCACAGCTCCATAGCATACGAAAAGCAAACAGAGAGAAGGTGACTTTGGACAGCAATTAGGATGATTTTCTGGGCAATGTATCAAGCTGACACAAGCATTATACGATTCTAAATTTCCATCCATTGCCAGTGGAGTAGCTCTGTGGTGTACATTAAGCCCAGTATTGTGAACATGCTAGGAGTCTAGTTATTCAAGCAAATGAGAAATAACATAACAGACTATTCTAAGACAAAGACAACTGACCCTTAGTTTCATAAAGGACAGGTTAATTGCAAGGGTCAATTAGTCGAAACAGTGTAAATATTTTATGGGTTTATGAGATACAGTAAAACGTACAATCACTCCATTTTTTAAGATTAAGTAGATGCAATCCTTTTTTGCGTGACGCACACAAAAGGACATTTCTAGTACTGTACTGTGCTATCTATGACCTCCATCCTCATAAGGGGGATCTTTTTTTCCTTTTTTTATGATGAAAAAAAAAAACATTAAAACAGATTACACTACCATCAAGTGTTGACTGCAGTGGCCCGATGCGGCCCATCCTTCTGGTTCTCCACACGTGTCTTGCAGAAGGGACGTACAGCTGGGTGACCTGGAAATGGAGAAGACCAATTAGTTCAGTTCGTCAAACAAAACTTGCACTTCTAAATAACCTAAAACAAGTGCAAGGCAAAATCTAAACAGCTGTGATGATGGCAAAGTACCTTATCAGCTCGGATGTTGACCTCCTCAGAGAGCCAGTGACCTGCTGGACAGAAAGGTCGTCTAATGTCGCGAGCTTTCACCATCTTCACCAAGTTAGTGATGACCTGGGTAGTAGATCACACACACACACACACACACACACAGACAAGCACACCCACACACACATCGCATTAACATCTCTAACTCTGTCAACTCTATCCCCACTAAATCCAATTCATCCTTAGATAGCAAAACATACATTTCAAGTACATTTCAAAGTACAAAGCACAACACTGATAATGGTTTTTCTGTGTATAGGCCGTTCAACAGGATGAGGTGCCTTTTCTCAGAGGAAAAAAAAGCAATTTGAGAATTCAGCCATTAGTGCGCCATTTATAGGGAGTATAAAAGAAAAACGACCTGCGCCGTCCCTCAATGTCCAGCCCTGTTAATTACTGGCAAGGTCTGCTGACATCAGCCTTCGGACCGAGAATGCAAAAGACACAGCAACTGTGGTGGTGGTTCACAGCACCGCATGTAAGAGCGTGGCTCTCGCCTGGTCTGCAGAAGGCTCGTGGATATGACTGTATTTCACTTTGATGTAATGTTGTCACTTCGTAACGTGCACAGAGCCATTTCAGGTGACCACCAGAATATAGTAGGAGAATCTGTTTTCTGAAGTGGTCAGTTTTATTTTGTCTGAACTCCTGTCACTTGCATGTGCTATAAAAAGCTAGCCAAAATTCAGATCTGTGATATAATCAATAAAAATGTATTTGCTATAAAAAGAAATAGCTTTTATGTGCTCATAAATAATGTCTACCTGGCACAGTTAAAGAAATATACAATTTTTTCCCATTAGGAATTTAGCTAGAGGTCCAGGATTGGGACTGAAGACCTTAAAGTAATAAAGTTACTTTGCAAACTTACAGATTTCAACCTTATTTGGACTGTACATAAAAGCCTCTACTGTTGAGATGACTAGTTGCTATCAGACACCGACTGTATAACCTCTTGCATACCGATGCATGACTATTCATTAAGGGAGCTGTTATGTCTGCCATAACAGTTACAGCCACTCCATTTCCATATAATACGCCAGCTAGATTATTTCAATCGAAATTTTCTTTTCTAAAGCACGTCATTTTCATAGAGTGACAATCAATCTCGGCCAATCACCAAGAGGCAACCAGAGTCCGCAATAATGGCAAGTGCAAAATGTTGTAAAAGGCGCGTGGCGATGGGTTTGGAGGAGGCCTACCCCCTGACTCTGGGAATGAATAAGCATTCCTTAATTAGCCCATCGGGTTAAGTGCAAGCCTTAATGGGCCTTTCCCAAACTCCGGCGTGACATCGTTCTCCAAACATGGCCAAGAAGAAAGTTCCATTAGCAATATTAATACAAGCTTAGTTGATCATTTTCATTCAATTAACTTCTTTCAATTAAATAGATAGCTCGACAATGGAGGTGATAAAAGATGGGGAGGGACAGGCTGATGACACGAACCAAACATTAGCGTGTTAGGGGTCAGCAGCGTTAAACCGACTGTAAATCCCACCGTTCAATTTGGAAAATGCATTTCCCCTGCTCCCCACTTCTTTAATGGGTCGTTTTAGCTGACAAGAGGCCTTTGAGCAGATCTTTTATGAAAATTCCTGACGTGCTCTTCACGTATTTGCCACCTTTCACAGAACGTCTGTGTTCACTTTTAAATCCTTCTGTCAAAGACTAACAGCCAAGAACAAAGTCGCTTAATTGCCGTTTCCTTGATAGAGAATGGAGGAGAGCAGAGAGGAGAAATGAAAAGGGGGATGTGGAACGAGAAAAAGAGCCGAGGAGAATGAAGTTAATGCTGTCTTCTGCCTCGTTTCCTCTGGGTAAATAACCATTGGATGACCTCCATGGCAGCTCTCCACCTTGTCTTTGCCTGTTCATGCATACAGGCTTGATTTCCACTAACACAGGCGAGCATTAGGCCACTTTGCTTCAATGCACAGACAGCCCACACAACAATTAAGCCTAATGCTAATGTGCCACATATCATGGTCTATGCTCATAGCCAAGAAGAGTTTGGTTTCAAGGATTGCTTTGCGCTATCTATGTTTATTCCAGGATCAAATCCATCCAAAGTCACCCCCAGTAGTGGCAGACAGCGATGCAGACAAGACAAATGTGCAACCAATAACAATGTTAAAAATATGAGCTGTGGTCTGTGCTACAAGTGTAATGTTGTGTGGCAGAAGTGTGTGGCACAGTCTGCAAACATTTTTTGCCAATGCATTATGTATATCTTGGGCACTGTATGCCATGAAAAAAGCAAAATACCACTATATATTATAGGTTAATGAAGTTTACTTTAAACCACTTTTCAAATCATCGCTGTCTCTTTTTTTGAATGTTGGTTGACGAACTCACACACACACACACACACACACACACACACACACACACACACGCGCACGCAGTGGCAGTGCAGTGGCAGTGCAGTTTCCTGACACCTCTCACTTTATTTCCCATGCTGTATTTACAGACAATAGTGAAAGTGAGAGACACAACAGAGAGAGCAGGATTACAACAGACAACAAGTTTGCAGCAAGTTTAAACAATGAATACTTGAGAAAATTGAGATTTACTTCCATGTGACTGAATTGACCAAAAAGGAATTTAGTTGCATGCCAGGTGTGATTACAAAATATCAGCTACATTCAGCTGTAACATGTGAGTAGCTTTACACATCTTACCTTGAAGAGCTGTACCCAGCGTTTCTGTTCGGCCTGGATGCGCTGCTGAACTTCAGTGTTTGTCTTGACACCCACGCTGCGGAAGGCAGCCATGTACTCCTCTCTGTGCTCTGT
The DNA here is from genome assembly GCF_001640805.2 of Lates calcarifer. NCBI lineage: Eukaryota > Metazoa > Chordata > Actinopteri > Centropomidae > Lates > Lates calcarifer. The sequence continues at coordinate 13,662,972 of NC_066856.1, read as the reverse complement.
TTTGGTCTCAGGGTAGGCCAGCTTGATGATTCCCAGACATGCGTCTCTCAGACAGCGAGACAGAGTCACCAGCTCTGACAGCGTGAAGGGCATCATGGAGGACTGCGTCTGACCTGTTGATGGGGAGAATGTATTCATTGTCTTTTACAGATATTGATTTTCACATTTACATGGTGGCAAGACAGAATGCGACTGATGAAAGCAACAGTCAATGACATTATTTTGCTAAGAACACCAAATAAGAGAAATGGGAAATGATAGATGGATGTGTCCAAACGATAACCAGCTCCAGGGAGTTGTGTGTCCCGGCCAGACATACAAACAGCAATCCCCAGACAATGTATTCATTTGTCAAACAAAGCTCTGAAAACAGATATAAACTATGGCACTGATAAGGAACATAAGGGAACTTTCTAAAATCCGATTAAACACATGAACAAGTCTAATACCTTCCATTTCATGCCCAAAAAACTCGCTGTCATGCACAGAGATGAGCGAGTGGCTGAAGAGAGAGCTGAAGAGATAGAAGAGGGGAATGATGCGGTTCGAGTCCTCAAACGACATTGGAGAACCTCGCGAGATCAGCTGTAGCAATGGCACCATGGAGCTGTGGGTGGGGGCAGACACAGAAAGGGAGAGACTAAGAATGGGGCTGATACTATATGTACATAAGCAGAAATATGCTGTATGCAAGCACATATATGTTTATACAATAGCTCACACAAAGATAAAAACATTTGCCAATAATCAGAACCACGTTAGCTCACCCAGTGATCATTTTAGTTGTCATGGAGGTTATCAGGTGCCAAAGATGCCTTAGGAAACGTGCATTGAAAGCTAAACTGTACAGAAGTCTGCAAAGAACAAATGGGGAGACAAGACACATTAAAGTCAAACATTCATTTGAGAGAGAAAATGAGAATGAGTTAGAGAACTATTTCGATTAGATGATACAATCAGTGTGAGGAACAGTAAAATTACTTTCCGCCAATCTGTCTGCTGTGTTAGGACTGTTAACTGTGCCCTGTTAACCAGAGGACATAAGTAAAAGCAGGAAAAAAATAAATGACACAGTTAACCAACATTTTCCTCATAGAATTTTCCTGGCCTTTCTCTCCCCTTTTATACCTTGTGAGGGCCGAAAAGAGATTAAATGAGCCATTAAGCTTTATTTAGGCGAGGCACCTTCCATTAGTAAACTAGTTGCTGGCGAGGGTGCCCAGCTCGGGTCATAAACAGCCCTCTGGCTTCCTGCTGGAGGCCCATTTAACTTAATGGCCAGGGGGAGCAAGACAATGGAGGACGGAGGAGGAGGGGAAGCCTGGTCCTCGCTGTGACCCCGCAGCGCCAGCATGCTTCCACACTCACGGTGAATTACATGATAACACTGAGGAGGGCCCGCATACCTCACTATAGTTGCTCTGCACTCAACGGGCTATGGCACCAAGGTGTGAAGCTGCTCTTTGTTCAAGTGTGTGAGTGTGTGTGTTTGTGTATACTCCTAAATTGCATGGCTTTTCACACAGAGGGTAAGTACAGGTGACAATAATGTGGTAAGTAAGCTAAAAGGCTAAATAAAGTGCCCTTGCATATAATAGGCCCTTGTCTGAAGACTGACAGTACTGGCACCTATAAGGATGCTTGCCTTTAACAGGGCAGCATCATGTATTCACAGTAGAGGAGAGGAGTAAATGTCAACAGAGAAGAGCTAAGAGACAAAAAGAGAAAAGAAGGTAGAGCGGGAAAAGCGAGCCCTACACTTGCTGAACTTTTTCATCTCAATGTCGACGCTCAAACTCCCATCCCACAATTCAATCTACCAAAAGCCATTCAAAAATCCCAAAATGGAAATGAGCTTCAGGAGCAGAGTGTCACACAACCCCTCAGTACAGCTTGAAAAATGGTTTGAGTTGAGCACACACCATCTGTCAGTACTACAAGGCTCAGGAGAGAAGCGAGGAGTAGTGCTGTGGGCTCATAACAAGTGATGCGGGTGTTTGATTGAAATGGGAAACAAAGCACTAAATGCCAGCTGACATGCTGATTTACGGCCTGAGAGAACCCAAACCCCCATTTCAATCATGGAATGAACCACTAATAAACAAAGTCAAGACATCAAAAGAGGTTGCGTGTGTATGTGTGTGGGAGAAAAGCAGCTTGATGAATCATGCCTGGATCATTTCAATTCGCCGTAATGAAAGAATCTCTGTTCAGCAGAAAGAAATAACAGCCGTGCTCAGGTCAGATTTGATACAATGAAGACTGAATGACTGAGTTTCCACTGAAATCCAAATTAGTTTTTCTTGTATTAACATGATCAATGTCATTATCTCACAACCAACACAAAAGTCACAGCAAGCTTTTAAAAGTAAATGAAGGACCAAAGCTCATCTCCACTCACTTTCATCACGGCAAGCCCCGTTAGCAACAGAGTGCTACGCTGGGTGAAACCAAACCATCAAAGTGAAATTACACCAAATATCCAACACTGAACAATTAAAGTGAAATTACAGCATGACCACTAGAACAAACTTGGGCTGAGTAGAATTAGCAAATCAATCAAAAATCAATTTGGGTCCCAAATCATTGCACAGCTTTTAAGATGTCCTCTGGAAAAAAAAGGAAGAGAGGCAGTTTCATGAGACATTTTACATATTTATTAAAAAGGCAGTGTGCCGGGCCGGCCAGACGACTGGCCAGCCTCACTTCTTTTTTTTGCTGTAAGAGCAGTAAATCAAGGCCGGGATGCAATTTGCTCCCCTTAGCCTCTTGTAAAGCTATCCCGTCCACTTCTGCAGTGATTAATCTTTCTCAGTGAGCTAATTATTTTGTACAGATATCCAATAATGATGGAAGACGAAGGGCAGGATTTATGGTAAAAGCGAAGGGAAGGAGGAAGCCGTAAAAAATTAAGGGGAATGGGGAGGGTGTATGCTGAAATTCTTCAAAATTCTGGTCAAGTATTTATAAACATCGGCGCAAAATTACTAGTCGAGCATCTGACTCCAGCTGTATGTGTCCAGTTTTTATAACAAAGGAAGCTTTATTTATCCTTATATGCATGGTTTTGGGAAAGCTGGGGCCTCAAAAGTAGTAGTGCTGATAGGAAAGCAGATATATAGTAAGACACAGCTGCTAACATGATATGAATCTTTCTACATCCACATCCCCACCCACACATACAAATCAACTGGCAGCAACTGGCTCCACTAATAATTAACTAGAGCAGGTTGACCATCCATGAAGCTCAGTCTGGATCACCTCCTGTCAGTCAATGCACCATCCTCCCCAACCTCCCCACACACACACACACACCACCTCTGACATCCTGGCCCTAATGTAATCAACCTGAGAAGAGGTAATTGCCCTCATCCAGAACTGACAGCTTCCCTGACATCCCTGCTTCCTCTGCCGGTTGTAAATGCCAGTGTGTGCGGACCACAGATAACTGCCTGCCTGCCGCACTTCACCGTTATTTACATTACTGCTTACAGCGCGGAAACACATAAAGACACAGTTTTCTTCTCAATCAGGTGGGTGTGTAAACAAGCTCTCTGTATGCAAGGCTGATCTCGACAAGATGTGTAAAATGTTATGATATCAAATAAAACTGAAAAAGGCATTAAATTTATTTTCAAGTTGTCTTCTGATACACAGTGAGGTGCACCTTTATCACATCGTAGTTTTCTTGTCATTTGCATGAGAAAGCCAAACTGACACAGTAAAAACATCTGTGCTGTTTTGTAAAGAGTAAAAATAAATTGGTCTCTCTAGTTTTGAGTATTTGTACCTGACTTTTGGCACCATGAGGCGATGCTGCACCATAAGTGTGTGACAGATGGATGCCATCATAGTGAAAACCTCCTCGCTGGCTGAATCCCTCCACACCAGGTTCAGCAGGGCGTTGGTCTGCTGCTTGGTGTCCAGCTTGTGGACACACTCCTCCGTGATCAGCTGCACAGATATCCGACTGTCATCCTGATAAGGAGGAAAAACGTGGGTTGAAAACTGGAATGATAACAGGAATTTGCCAAGTTGCACTCACATATTAGCAAGTATCGGTAAATAACAGAGTAAAAAACATTAACATACCTTGATCTTTTTATAGGTGTATGCATAACCTTGTCAGTACCTGATCTGCTTGATAATATGAGGCCAACCAGATCCTAGGGCCTAACATATTTATACAAGACACATTTTTGCTAACCTGTGCAACCACATAACTGGATCATACCTGCATGGATGGTGGATGGATGCCAGCATCATCCTCGTCCTCTGAGTCGCTGCTCACCTCAGGCCTGGTGCTGCTCTCCGACACCGGCAGCAGTGGCAGCAGCGTCTGCAGAGCCCGAAGGTACAGCAGAAGGCCCTCCTCTGATAGTGAGCCTGCCAACAAAACACCCATCTTCATTACTGTACATGCTATCATATCTTCATCTCAATAAATCAGTCTCCCTAAGAGTTTATGCTTCGAACGAGTCATGTTTATTTCATTACCTCACACTGCAATATACAGTAGATAAAGGAAGTGTACAGTACAAACACTGGCTTGTGTGCACCCCTCTAAACTGTGCCACCTACCTAAGCAGTTCTCCCCTGCAGAGAGGACAAAGTAAAACAGCCATGGTGCCTGGCTCTGTGCTGCTGAGGAGGAGCCGATGGTGGCCTGGAGGGAGCTCAGGAAGGCCTCGAACGGGAATGAGAGACGGGGGTCCGACAGCGCCGGGATAAAGAAGTGAAAGATCTGCTCGGTAAATGGTGCAGATATGAACTCCTCAGTAAAGGCTGCAAATACAAACTGCCTGAAAGATGACAAACAAGCAAAGATTAGCCAGACAGACATTTGACAAGTTAACGCACTAGATAAATAGCCTGCCCAAACTCCTGTATGTTCATAAAGAAATTAGCTGAGAGGTTGGGTTGTTCTAACATCACCCTGCTCTTTCTCTTTCATGAGTACTCTAATATTGTCTCTCCAAACAGAGCTGCTTTGTGTGGCTCAGTCACACACATCTGGTGGCTCAAGTCAGATAATTAGCTGTTAGAGTTAGTGTGTACACAAGTTTCTCACTCCCGCCTTGCTTTTCTTCAAAGAAGAAAAGAAGACTTCTTGTCGTTTGTTATTAAGAATGTCTCAAACTGAGAGCAAACAGCCTGATATTCTGCACTCTGGCAAGCGAGCAAGTCTGGGGGCCATTTTATGGCTTGTTGTAAATTGGTCTCTGAAGCAATTACTGCTTCACCACTGACTAGAGGGGACAAAAAACTGCTGTGGTTTGTCTGATCAGTTTAATGGATGATTTCAAAAGAATTCACTAGGGACAAACAAACACTTTCCCTTCCCGCAAACATGAAGTTATCTTTCTGTTGTACCTAAAAGGCAGCACTTTGGGAGGTCTACAGACATCAGTGACTTTAAGATAAGTGTATCAGTGAATTCTTATGAACATATAACATGCAGACATATTTGTGATTCTCTATTCATTGTCATATAACAAAGCTAGCAATGCAGCACTGCACAAGGTACTGAGCAAAAGCTGGCTGCTTGTGGACACTTCAACAGAAGGTACAACATCTGTCACAGTTTTTGCTCCCAGTTCTGTTTGCGTTACAGATTTTCTGACAACTCACCTTGTATTCAAAGATTAATGGTGAGCATTGGAGACTGGTCTCCTCCAGGAAATACCAGTAGTGTCTTTCAAAAATTTCTCTTCTTTTGGACAATAACCTTAAATAAATCTTTTCTCTGACCATATAACACCACCTTAGTGTTTCAGTATTACAGTTTGGAAACAGTGACACTTCCAGCATCTAAAATTACTTCTCATTAAGTGTTAAAAAAAAGCAGAAAAATTCTGCCTTTGGTGGAGAACTCAGTAAGGGTGATCCATGACACAATAGTGGGTAGAACTACTAGACTGTATTTTCCCTACACATCAACATACCTTGTCTCTGACAAATAAAATAAAAGAAAAGAAATACACCATAAAGGGGCAACAAACTTATTACAACATGTCATATTTCCATTAAACTATAAATTTTTGGCTGTTGAAATTAAACTTGGCAGATGGATGCTGGAGTTGAAGTTGCTCACTGCCAAAGCAGGAAGATCCATCCACTACTGGTTTAAGAGGCCTGATCTCAAATGGTCATTTTACTTTAAGTGCTGTACCTTGCGCCTGTTGTGCAGGAGGAGTAGGTAAAGTGCAGGGGTTTGAGGATGTGCTCCAACAGTGTGCTTGCCAGAGGGATAGAGGGAGCGTCGCTGTACTCCAGACTGGAAGGGAGCCTGTGATTCACAAGAATGTACAGCGACCTGTAGTATCCTAAACAGAAGACACAAATGGAAATAAGACTCATAAAGAATGTAAGGAATCCTGGTGACTTTGTCAAACATCTACCACATACATACTTTCTGTTCCTATTGATTATATTCAAGTCATCTGCTGAAAATTAAACACAACGCTTTGTGTTGACGAGTATGAATAATCTTAAACAGTGCTGTTGAAAATGAGTCATACTTCTGGGAAAATGCAAATACTATGAGATGTACTTGACCTGTGCACCACACTGTATATAGCCAGGTGCCAGTCAGAGCAGGAACTGCCCATGCACAGATAAAAGTACTCAAACACTTCAGAACAAATGATACTGACACACAGTCAACATTTCTTTACACCCCTTAGTGTTTGGTTTACTTGTGCCAGTGTGGCAGTAAACAGTGGAATAAGATAAACCTCTGCAGTCTTCACAAAACTGGCAGCAAACAACAAATGTAAAATATGCAAATTCTTCACACAAACCCACAGATTTATCAAAGCAACAACAGCTATGTAAACCAGTGCTTCTTAATCTACACAGTGAGTAACATGCCAATTCTACTGCCCCTGTAAACATACCTTTCTGTACCATATAGTGCAAAATCTGCTCGAGTAATGAAGCTACATAGTTAGCATCTGGAATAACAGGAAGATAGGTTCTCTCTGAAGAAAAGATTTCTAGCATCCGCATGGGAACAGCCACATTTAAACTGTCGTCCCTGCAGTTCTGCAGGAGTCTGGAAGATAAAAAGAGGCATAAGTGAGAAAGTGAACATTTATTTGAATGTCTAATCAGGTTGCTGTGTCTTTATGCATCTAACAGCTAAAAAAACATGTTCATTACAAGGTTTTTCAGTACTATACCTGCAACAGAAGCCTAAGAGCCTCTTGATCTGAAACATACATGTTTGCTTCTGTGGGCCCAGCAACAGCCTCACAAACTGGCTGTTGTGTTTCACCAGATTCTGGCACAACCATATCTTCATAAACACACAAACAGAAACAATTAGTAAAATATACACTTAAGCCTCTGGCTGTAATGGCAACTGTTAGACAATAAATGCAAGAGAATCAAACACATTTTGTATTCTCACCAATCTATGTGCATCTGCACTCTGTCTGTAGAAAAATATGAGTTGTCTAGATAAGAGGCAGAGACCAGGACCGTCCAAGACATGCTGAGCCCCCCCTGCCTGCGTCTGGCTGACACACTCATCAAACCTGGCCCTCTGGATGGCATACTGGAGGAAAAGTTCAAAGATCAAATGGTTAGGCTGTTGTCATGAGTATGAGTGTGTGTTTGAGTTACGGTAACTATCCGTGCTCTAAGATGGATTGATAATTTTTGCCAAAATGTCACTTCCACAATTAAAAGACTTGTTTTTACTATATGTATTTTTTGAATATTTTATGCCTTAAATACAGAAAGCGCATACAGTTTGGGCCTGTGAAAGACCTGCGACTAAAGCAAAACATAAGTGACATGAAACAACATCCTTAGTGTTGAACTAACAGTGTTCATTTGCAGCAAAACTTTAAAAAGAAAAATACAAATCAACCACAGAGGAAGTAATTCATCATCAGACTTCCTGATTTGAGGTTTGAGCACCCAGTCCCAAAATGTGCAGATGTGCATTCAAAACAGAATTCAGATTTCTGAAGCTACAAACACTAATCACAGATGTTACATTTCATCAGGTTCATAACACACACTGACAGCCCCTTATGTTGGTTCCTTACACTAACCTGTACTTACAGATTGGGTTTTTCCTGGTTCCTACTTTCACTCAGTTTCAAAAGTTGTCGCATTTTTAATGCAGAACTGAATATCTGATTCTGAAGGTGGCATATTAAAAAGAGGTCTGTACAGTGTTTGCAGACTTACCTGTCTTTTCAAGTCCTGGTAGCCGCGTATGTAGGACTGAATAATGATGGCATTCTTAAGTCGTCTTCTTTCATCCTAAGTAATATAAGAACTCAACTTTAGACCTGATGAAAGTAGTGGTAGAAGTGAAACTTACAGAAATTACTCTTTGTAGAAACAACGGATCCTTCAAATAAGTACAAAAAACAGACACATGGAGTGACATTAAGAGTCGCTTCTGCACAGTCTGACAACAAAGCGCTACATAAACATGTTACCTCTCTTTTTCTTCTCTCTTCTTGAGTGCGGTGCAGCAGAGATGCTTTCTCCTCCTGAAAAACAACAAACAAGAACAATAACATGTTATATGATCTCTGCTAAGCTTAGATAGCAAGAGACATTGGGATTTTTGTTTGCTAAGAACACCAGACATGCTTCACTCTGTAAAAGGTTAAATGACACTGACCTTTTTACTTGCTCCTCCAAGCGATACCTTGGGTCTTGTTTTGAAATCTCCCTCAAAGCTAAACATTGTTAGATTTTTCCCATTGACTGATTCAGAGGTCGCCACTAATTTCTGAAAGAGAAAGTGAAACGAAAATGAAGTCAAGGTCCTAATCTAATAACTCAAGTTAGAGCAAACAAACAGTGAAACCAGTGACAACATGCAACAAATATGACCTGACGACTCGTGACTTGGTTCTAACTTTATACACGATTAACTTCGGCTAATAGACTCTCCAACCATTTTTGTACGTTGCTACGTTTTATTTTTGTTATCTATGTGGTCAAATAAAACAGACATGAACCTCAATGTGGGCGACTGTTGAACGATTAGACAGAAATTTAACCTGAGCTACTTAACTGGCTGGCAGCTTCAGTTTGGATGTAACAATAGTTAGCTAGCCGGTTAATTTAGCTAGCTAATGACTCAGCAGCTGTCAGGCACTAAACTGTGCTGTTTACGTTTTCTGACTCCGAGCAACAATGGAGACAGTAAATTACAAACCATTTATTGGTGACATGTCGCAACACTGATTCGCACATGTGTAAGTAGCATGATTTTGTTGACGTTAGCACTGCAGCTAGCTAGCAAGCAGCTAAGCACTCAGACAGGCTAACTTTACGGGGGGTGTCTTCCTATCCTGTCCCTTTTGACATCGCTCAGATTACAGGACACTCCTCTGAGAATCGTAAATCGACAACCTATGAATTGTTTACCTTCGACTTTTGAATTAAGGAGTGAAACAGACACAATAACTCTGAGAAGGCAGTTTAGGTTAATCCAAACGTCAAGTCTTCTTTTCCTCCTCTTTCTAGAAATCAACACAACACAGGGAACAGCCAGATTAGCTGCATCCGGTTCCTGCAGTGCCAGGCTGCTGATTGGACAAAAGTCACGCCAATAACGGCTTAAACCCGCCTCCCAACTAGAGCCATTGAGAAGCCTCTGTGACTATTCATTTATCTACTGAACAATTTCTCAGGTACAAACAACATGGCTTTAACATCCTCGTATTAGAGAAACAGGATCAGGTGCATATATTAAAAAAAGACAGAAAAAAGACATTAAAACATACAAGAAGTCGAAATAATATTATAAAATGTATTTAAAGGGCTAGGACTTGTTGGTAAGTTGTATTCCTTCATTATACTTTCATTTCAGTTTTTTATTCTTTCATGCCTTTAAGGGCTTTAATATCAAAATATGTTAATACATTAGTGTGCAAAAGTAAAGCACTAAAAGTAACATGTGGATGCTCTAAAAATAATGCCATGAATTGTTTCTAATCATCAATTAACTTGATACAAAGTGGAGTAAACACAAAAATCCTGACTCAAATCAATATTTGGCTTGACCATGTTTTGCCTTTGAAGCAGCACCAGTTCTCCTGCGTACACTTGCACCGTTTTTCAAGGTACTTGGCAGGAAGGTTGTTCTAAGCATCTTGGAAATCTCACCACAGTTTTTCTGTGGATTTATGTCTTTTTTCTCCTTATGTAATCCCAGACTGACTCTGTGATGTTGAGATCAGGGCTCTGTGTGGGCCAGACCATGTTGTATGACTCCTTATTCCTCTGGTTGCTGAAGATAGTTCTTCACAGTTCTGGACTCTCTGGTGGTATTGAAAGATGGATATGAATCTAAACAACCGAAGTGCCTTAAACCTTTGTATCTGTATGTCCTCAGATACAACCTTAAAACCAGTTTTACAAAAGAAATAAGGAATCAAATCATACAGACCTCTGAAGTGGAGGTTTGTTGGTGTATTATGTTAACACAGGAGATTTTTTTCCAACAATCTGCACATGCATCCCCTTGAAGTTGCAAGGTCATATATCAACTTAGAAGCTTTTAGGAAGCTTTCAAATGTACAGTATCACACAGTATGTGGAGCTTCAGTTGTCAAGTAACTTTTCATCTGAAACTTCTTTGGTGTTACTGTTGGTATTGGATCTGATATTGGTGTTAGTGTCCATATTAGTGTTAATATTAGCCTTCCCATCTGTCTGCTGTAAAATGGAGTTACATATAGACTATAAATGTATGTTTACTTTGAATTAGTTGTGGTAATGGCATCGTGTTGAGGTTGGTATTTGTCCATGTTTTGAGGTTGATTTAGGGATTTAAATCCCTTCAGTATTATTAAATGCAAGTAGTGCTATATCTTACTGAACGCCAATGTGGGCGAGTGTTACATACTGCCATAACTTTAGAGCTACACTTGATACTGTACACCATCTTAATTGATGAACTGAGTTGTGCTGGAATGATCACTTTAACTGACCGATATAAAACTGTGTGCAGACATTTTCGTCTCCTCACAGTACTATAAACGAACCTGCGGTGTACCTCATGGCTCATTCTTTGGACAAATTATATTCTGTCATACAGACCTGGAGGGAATGATATCTCCTGCTAGTGTTATGCTGATCACACACAGTTTGGCCAGCTCTTAGTTTGGGAGAGTTGCAGTGGGTAACTGTTTTTACTAATGTTATATTTACAGTGCCCTCTTTTAGACTTTGAACAGCTTCATGTAGTATACTGGGACTGTTGCAACAAAGTTAAGGAAGATGCTAGAACTACTCTGGATGGACTAAGTCTATAACATGCAAGTACAAGGCCTTTTAAATTATTGCCTCCTCAGATTTATCCATCCCTTTTCATTTGTTGCTATATTTTGTGCATATGGAAACTAATTTAATTTATTACTTCTCTGCGTTTTTCTGACCTCATGCAAAAATCACATCTCCAAAGACCTAATTCCAGCTGGCTACAGAAAAATATGCTTAATCATCTTTACTGGGTTTCATACATATACAAGCTGTTACATTCACATGTATCAAATAAAACAGAATCTAATACAAGAAAGTCTAATATTTCTATTTAAAAAATAACCATTTAGATGTTCAGTGCCACTACTATGAAAGAATGCTTCGCTGACAGAGTCAGCATGAAAGGAAAATTACAAGCTTCACTTCACTACTCTCCATCTTTCCCACCCTTCCATCTAACACAGCATCATAAGTGAAATTATGTTTGTTGTAATGAGCAAAGAGCTAAAGCTGCTCTGGTCTGATTACTTATCAAGACAGCACAGAGCAGCTCTGTGGTCATTTCTAAAATTTAAATGCATTGGCTGTATGAGTTAGTCTATAAATATCAGTGTTACTGACTTTTTCCACTTTGGAACCAACTCTATGGAATCAACAATAAGTCACACCAGTGCTGCTAGTTAAGATGCATTTATAATGACTTGAAAAGTGAGATTTTGATTAAAGTTATCAGGCCTGCTGCAGGAGAATTCAGAGCCAATAAAATGTGAATATAATGGAAGTCAACCATGGGGCTTCCACACATAGACCTGTGTTTAAAGAAATTATATCTGGGTTTTATCTGCACCATTTCATGATTTTCCTATCTTTTTTTAAAAACTTATTTATTATGCTTTTGACATTTTCTAATATTATAGAAAGCAGCAACTTTACCCACAGCAGATGAAAATAAGCTGCAATAATATAATAATTATTTCTTATTCAGATTTTGTAGCCATATATAAGTATTTATAAGATGCATTTTCTTTTTATCGTCGTTATTATTATGCATCATTTATATATTTTGTCAACAAACTGATGACTTATTTCATCGGGCTTTTTATTGGCTGAACGAATAAAGGCTTTAAAAGCATGAGCATGAGGCTCAGGCAAATGGTTTCATCAATAAGATCTGACTGGGCCTATATATTATAATACTGTAGTGCTTACCATGGTGAAGGGGACGCAGGTACTCTCCATTCAAAGTGTATTGATGACACGTCTGAGACAAATTAACCAACGATATTGAATTTCATAAAGAGTTTGAGATCTGATGCCACTCCCAGTCTTTTCTCCTAAAGGCTGTAATTATCTCATTGTGATATTGATGACATTGATATTAAGTTATTTTCTGACAGAAATGAGGCAGCCTGTGGGAAATCAAACAGAAAAAAATGATTATGAGCCATAAATGTTTTTAAAAGCAAGTTCCACACATTTCGTGGGAGCGACCATTTGTGCCAAGTTAACCGAACCTACAGTATTTGTCGCATTAACAGAGACAGTGCAGGTCCCTTTAAATTGCCTTTTCATAACGAACACATTTACCGAACGTAATTAATATATAAACTATCCCGATTTGTCACTTTGATTTGTATTTTAGTTAATTGTGAAAGTAATTACGGAGCAAATTAACAGCTTGCAGGAAAGACCAGGGTTTTAGGGTCCGGTTCCATCTTGGGCGCCTTTATTAATTTTCTCTCCCCGGGATGTGATGAGAAGGAGCGATAAATCTGGGTGATCGGTGAAGGCCAATACTAAATGGCTCCATATTTCACCGCTGCTTTAATAGAAATATTCATGCCGGGGCCCTTAATGAAATTAAACCCGCGGTGGGGAGAAGGCGCAGCTCGGGCGCGCGGTGATCAAGAGTCCGGCTGTTAGAATAATAACAATAATAATCATACAGATGGCTGATAAAATGCGTTTAATTGATGAGAAAACTACAAAATAAGACTTCCGGTTCTGTTGAATGTCCAGAGGTGAGGACGTGTGTTTAGCCCTTCCCAATATCGTAATAATTTTAAAATAGCTGCCACCTTTCTCATGGTCTCTCTCACTCTCAAATGTGTCTAAATTGAATATTATACATATGTTTTTTTTTTTTTAATCATCATTATGCAGAATAAAGGTTAAAGAAATAATTAGAAATACATTGGTGTAAGAGAAAATTGTCATTTCAGGAACACTGAGGACAAAGTGCTTAAAGACTGGAGACCCCTCAGTCTAATAAATGTCCCATCATGCATCATTGTACCATTTCCCCTCAAGAATAAGTTCGGATGTTTGGTGGCAGAAGCACATTAGTGAATTGACTCCCTCTGTCCTCTCTCTCTCTCTCTCTCTTTCTATTTTTTTTTATCCCATCCCCTTCCCCATCCCCACATCAATCTCCCCGTTATCATTCTGTAATTGCTCATGATCATCAAGGTTCACAATTAAATGGCGATCCTTTACTTGAAAACTACCCCGTGACTTGTTGATTTCCCCCGAGCAAATAAACGTCCCAGGAGCGCGGTTCGCTGATGAATTGACAAAAACTAATCAGCTTTATTGGTAGACAGGTTAAGGGCAACGGGGTGTCAATAATTCTCATTTTGACCTCCTCTTCCATTAACTTTAAGTGGCTTATTAGGCCGGAGTCACCAGGAGCCACGGGCCTATTACATCTCTCTCCTCATCACACTTTGAGGGTTTCAATCACAATTCTTTTGCTGCTTGTTGCGCACAGATTGTGCCTAAATTTGACATATTTTGACAGCTGCTAACGTAAAAAAAAATCCAGCTTCCTGTAGTGATATTTTTGATTTAATAAAAAAAACACCAACAGTATTTTCACTATTACAGTAGCTAAAACTACCTTTGCTTTTCAGTGTACGAAAGTCCATGAGCAAAAGTCTAAAATAAAACCTGGTTTGCTGATAACATCATATTAGAAGCAGTGAGGGTGTAACCTGATTAATCTGGTTATACAGCTCCATTATAACACATGTCTCTCTCTCTCCTCTGTGTGTGTGTGTGTGTGTGTGTGTGTGTGTGTGTGTGTGTGTGTGTGTGTGTCACAGTCAGGTTTGTGGGGGGCGACAGACGGAGGTCTTTTACTTCAATTTCCCTGTTGGCCTCTCAGGGTGCCACCGCTCAAGATGTTCATTTTTGCGCACGGTGTCTCTCTGTTTTAAAAGCTTATTTAACAGCTATTTATTTAATTTGCTATCTATATTCAATAAGTGATGGGACCTTACATATCGGCTTACATGGTAGCACTGATATTCAGTTTTGTACTAGGAACAAATACTCCTCCACTATATTTCCATTTAATATTTTATACATGTGATTGTTTTCAGTTTTATATCTTAAAGTCTGACAAAACTCTTCTGCTAAACCTGCTCCCATCCTCAGATGAACCATGAGGCACACAGAAACAAGACAGATCACCTCTGTGACAGCAAGAAAATGTAATAATAATAATAAAAAAGCTGCAGTAGAAATGTCTGGATTTTCATTTGATTACAAGAAAAAGAAAGATTTTGAAAATAAATTTAATGTTACAGAATTGTATATGATTAATAATGTGGTGTGTTTATTTTTATAATAATGTTAGAAAGTCTACTGCAACTGCTCAAAGAGGTGATATACTGTATATATGTATATATACAGATATATAAATAAGCCAGAAATGTGCATCACATTTATACCTATAAAAACGAATAAAATCCTCCTTTAAGATTCCTCATGTTTACTCCATAAACCCTCTGTTAATGAAGTGTATATTACTGTACAGCAAAAAATAACATCCACGTATAGCAGTTGAAAAATTTGTAGAGTTTTTTTTTTTTTTACTACCGTGTGCGTCATTTTCCTACAATAGCAATATTTTATGAAAACAATAACGCACCCAACACGGTGCTTTACAGTGATTAGAGCAGAGAGGCGTTGTTGGGTCCGATACAAATCTTGGGACAGCCCCCTCCCAGACTCCTGCACCAATCACCTCCATCTGACAGGGATTAAGTGTGACACGGAGCTTCTCTCTCACACTCCGGACCACATCATAACTTTTGAGAGGTGGGAAAACGGCGCTGGCTTCTCCTTCGTTTTAACAGCAGCAGCAGAGGCGACGAGGACGTGCACCCGGGCCCAAATGGAGAAATCCAAAAACTTTCGCATTGACGCGCTTTTAGCAGTCGATACACCCAAGGTGCAGACCTCTCCGCTCGCGCTTGTGACTTCCCTGTCCTCCGCCTCCTCCTCCATCCCGCCGCCGTCTGGAAGCGTGGCAGCCCCGGAGCTGACCACCACCAGCGCCGAGTCTTTACGCGCCGAGACGCCGTCCCCGCCGAGGATTTCCACCTGCGGCTTGATTCCTAAACCGGGTTTCCTCAACAGTCCGCACAGCATGGTTGGATTACATCCGCAGAGCACCGCAGGGATCCCCGCACAGGCTCTCTACGGCCATCCCATGTACACCTACTCCGCCGCTGCCCTCACAGGCCAACACCCTGCCCTGTCCTACTCCTATCCACACGGCTCCCATCACCACCACACCAGTGATCCCATCAAACTGACAGCCAGCACCTTCCAGCTGGACCACTGGCTCCGGGTCTCCACGGCCGGGATGATGCTGCCCAAAATGTCTGACTTTAATTGTGAGTAGCTGTTTTAATACAGATTTTCTGTCCTTTTTCTTACTCCAGATAAATATGTATATATTACTATACTAACTGTAGACTTATGATTATTTTACTAATAAACATGATCAAGAAATAGCCCTAAAAATAAAAATAAGGCCTACAAGATGAAGCTTCAACACGGCGTGTGTTGCTGAGCTAAGGACACGGATGTATACTGGCATGGCATTCTTATTCTATTTAATAATAAAGTCGGTTTTGGTTCACTATTTCTCTCAGACATTAAGGTCTGAATGAAGAGGCTGTCAGAGAGTGATGGTTTTTCTGCAGAGGAACTAAAATGGACAGATAATGGACAGTGGGAAAGTAGCAGAGGAGTGTGAAACCCACAGTCGACATGCTGTTTGCTCACCAGATACTGCCTTTTTGTCTCTGCTCGTTTTAACAGATTTGTTCAAAATGGAGGGGCAAACAGCTTCTCTATGGACATATTCATATGTGGACGACCTCTCTGCTTAAACAGGGAGCTCAGACATGTGGAAAATTAGGTTTTATTACACCATAACAACACAGGGCTGGTCATTCTGCTCTCATTTTGAAGTTTGCTTCAGTTTCCCTCACAACATAAACGTTTTTGAAATTTATACTATCATTATTTTATTATCATTTATTGCCATAAACTGGCTGCTGATGTTGACATTATTGGAGCCAGTTTTTGTGTCAGGAATTCCGGTAAAACCTCTTCAAGTGAATGAAATTGACGCTGTTTTCTTCCTGCAGCTCAGGCGCAGTCCAACTTGCTTGGCAAGTGCAGGAGACCCAGAACTGCATTCACAAGCCAGCAGCTGCTGGAGCTGGAGCATCAGTTCAAACTGAATAAGTACCTGTCACGACCGAAGCGCTTTGAAGTGGCCACGTCCCTCATGCTTACAGAAACGCAGGTAGATTATATGTCTGCACACAGCGTTTATATTTAACTGATTTTGCAAATGGGTCACCTCACAAAAAAATGCACAGCAAGTTTTTTGCTTGTTTTTTGAAAAATAAATAAAAATAATAATATTTGTGTAAAAAGAGAAATTATAGTGAAATTTCATTTGTCGTCTCACTCACTTTTCCAGAGGAACAGCCATAAATACACTGGTATCTAATTCTCAATAGAGAATGGCAGTTGACTCATCTCACCTATATCATATTCTTTACTTGATTCAAGGACTTTTGTTTAAAATAAAATAAAATTAAATTAAATTAATCAACATTTTAGACATGTTTTCAGTGTAGGATAATTCTAACACCCAAGATGTCAGTGTCAGGTGGCCTGGTGACCTTTACGCAATCTTTACGCATAATTACGCACAGCTAGATTTCCTATTTTTATGCTGTGTTTTAGTATTGTGGGGGCATTTTGCAGCTTTATCTGAAAGTGACAGGTAATGAAAGGAGACAGAGGGTTATGTGACAAACAAAGTTCCCCGGCTGCTGTTACAGTATCATGCTGGGCCATAGGATGCACTCTCCTAGTGGACAGCACGTATATGCTTAAATCAATTAAACTAAACTATCTGTCCTTACTCCAGGTCAAAATCTGGTTCCAGAACAGACGAATGAAGTGGAAGCGGAGTAAGAAGGCCAAAGAGCAGGCCGCCCAGGAGGCCGAGAAGCAAAAAGGCACCAAGAGCGGCCAGGAGAAATCTGACGGACTCGAACAGTCGGACTATCACAGCAAGACAGACTCAAAAAATGGCAGAATAAGAGACTTCAGGGACAGTGACGACGACGAGGGCGACAATTTCCTGTACAACTCGTCAGACTGCTCCTCGGACGACGAGAGGAATCACGCCAGTGACATAAGTCCGCAGCCTTGAAGCTGAAGAAGAAGAAAAGAGAAGAGGGGCGATCTCCATTTCTAATGACTGTGGGGGATTTTCGCTATAAAATGCAGTTGCATGTAATCCAACCTCTAATCACCTACATGGAATTAATGAGCATTTCTTTTTTGTTATGAAAACAATAACATTTAGGTCAAGAATAATAAATGGCCCTCATGTCATAGGACTAAACAAGCAATAAAAACAGGATATTTCCGTTTTATAAAACACACACTGTAGGAGCATCACTCAGCACTCGGCTATAGGTGAACTGTGACACTGCATGGTTTATATGCAAAACGCTGTAAACTGGCTCAGGACTTCGCAATCTTTCTCTGCTGTGATGGATAATTTCCTCAGCAATAGTCTTTCAATAATATCCTATAGCCCACACAGTCAATGTAGTCTGCTGCCATTTGTCTCATTTTGGCCTCATTTTGTTCTTTGTGGTGTTTTACTTCCGTATAGTGTGTCGTCATATCACGCCGGAAAAAAAATGTTATGTTTATTTTTCTATACTGTATTTATAAAATGGTCATACCAGTGCATGCTAAATTATTGTTTAGCGTCTCTCTTGGTGCAAACAATGTGTAATAAAATGTTTTTATATAAAACGCATTTGGTATTATGGCGCAAGTTTTGTGGTTTAAAATGTATGATTTACGGTGCAGGAGTTTCAGGCTGGATGCGGACAGAGGCTGGTGTTTCTCTCCTTGCTCTGACAGGTGGGGTCATGAGAATTACTGTTAATAGCGCTGTCGAATCCGTGCAAACGTGCAGTGAGAGCAAACAGCAAGTAGGCAGGCAGACGGAGGAAACATTTCACACCACACTAGCAATGGGCTCGTATTAATAAACCTTTTAAACGGCTTGTTAAGCGACAGCTTGGCTGCTCAGGCACTATTTTCAGGGCTGAAATCATTTCAATCTCATTCACAACTCCAGAAATATTTGAAATACTATTTTTACATTTATAAAGACAAATTTAAATGTCACTAAATTATGTTTCTCAAATATGAGCATAACCTGTCTAATTTTATTTTGAAGGGTATTTTAATGATATTTATTGAGGAATACACACGATGTCAGAATATCCCGAGTAGGCACAAGATACACAAGTCCTGTGTCTGATTATAACTGAAAATAACTAATAATGAGAAACAATCAACATAAAACATCTATAACTTGGCATCATGGTTTAAGGCTGGGATCTGTATTGTGCAATAAAAGAAGACTTCCTCAAATGCAAACAAAACATCCAATCAGCATCACTTTCCTACTGCACAAAACATGTATTTATTCAGGCTGCGTTATCAACTGCTATATTGATATCCACTATGATTTTCTTTCAGCCTAGTCTTTTATTTTTTAATCTTGTGATGACATTGGGAAATGTCTACCAATGTGACCGAGCTATAGGGACAATTTAATAACTCACCTGTACACGTTTTTACACTATACATCAGTTACTTTCCAGACAACACACACTCCACACAAAATGGTCTCACCTGTTATCATTGTTTCCACAGTCATCAGCCTTAAACTATAGCAGGGGGTTGACTGATTATGTGCCATTTGTAACAGGATTACTGAGGGATCTGCTGGTTATCTTCAGCTGTTTGCTTTAGCTTTAGCAGACTAAAAAAAATCAAAGTTCAGCTGAGGGTCAAGCACAAGCAGAGTACACCAGGTAAAGCTGATGGCAAATCTGTGGCTCACGGGTGCAGACAATGGCCAGTGTATGGACTGCACAGTGAGCCTATTGATCCCACTATCTCCACATATTCTCAAGTTTATTCTCCCAGTGTTCACCATTGCTCACCAAAAACACCACCACTGCATGTGTGTCCTTGCCTTTATTATCAAGAGACTGAATCATACCTGCAGTTAAAAGACCTCTGTTTCTTCAACGCAAGCTGACTGTGTGGTCTGTGGTCAAGTGGAGGACGTTTCCTCTGGTTGACCTTGGTGGCCCATTCCTGACCTCAGACCGCGCTCCGGCCTTTTAAGATTGATACAGGCCGCACCAATGGAGCTAATTAATTGGAGCAAGTATCAAATGTAACAGAACGACTCTGCTATGCTAACCACGCGGGCGGATACTGGTGTCAGCGAGCAAACAGAAAAGGCTAGACTCAAGGCCTCGGGTCATTTCATCAGGGCATGTAAACACTGAACGAGCGACGCCTCCGTCAACTCTGTTCTCACTGCTCTTGTTTATGTCACACTCAACAGCAGCCAAGTGGAAATATCAACAGAAAATGATAAAAACATACACGTGTTAACTAATCAGTTGTGTTTAAGGCTGAAAAGGACTTTATTATAATGTGCTTTATTCTGTGTAAAAGTGTAAATAGACTCAGTAAAGCCCAGAAGAATGGTTCTAGGTGTTGGAACCTTGTGATATTAACTCTTGCTGTACACTGCCTCCATGAGGGCGGTCTAAGAAAATATATATTAAAGCATAAGAAGAAGAAATAAGGAGTTTTAAGAGAGAAATCAAAGCTTTAGGCAAAATGGCTGTTATTTACTGAGGATTTTATGAAGAATGTGTATCAAATCCATTTCATTAACAAGTATAGGAGCCCTGTCATGGAAAATGTACATTGTTATCAAATTGTGATTAAACATAACCTAAATCTGTTGTAATTTAAAATAATATACACAGTGCTGAGACTGGTGAGTGTTTGAAAACGGCTTTCTTAAAAATTGTCACAGAAAAAAAATATTTACAAGGACTCCCCCCAAAGCAGAAACATTGATTTAATATTAAAATCAGATTTTCTTCTTTCAAAGTAGGTTTGTGTTCTCTGCATTAAGAGGCATTTCACACCAACAAGCCTTCTTCTGTTGCACAGTTCTGTTTGAAAGCATGTCTGTTGTGTGTATTACAGTTTGAGCTTGGCCTCTTTGGCCTCCATGGCTTTAGTAGCGACCTGAGCTCGCTCTGACAGCATTGCTGCTTGCTCAGCTGGTCCCTGTGACTGGGCATTCTTCAGCAGGAAGTGGCTGATGAAAAGCTTCAAGCCCTCCCGCAGCATTCCTAGCTTGGGAATTCCTGAAATCCTGGCGGACGGGAAAACAATGAAGGACATTGATTTTCAGACGTTCGCATAGTTCCGAGCAGTAAAGAGGAGTGGTTTTACAAGGTGTGGACAGCGATAGGTTAACACTGCTAACAGTTAAAATAGACTTTTTAGCCATGTGCCCCAGTGGCAGGTTTGGTCTCCATCATTTTCACTGAAATATGTCAACAATTATTGGAGGGACGGATATGAAATTTTATACAGACATTCATATTCCCAAGAGGTTGAATCCTGAAGACTCTGGTCATCCCCTGAGCTTTTCTTTGCTGCCACTATAAGGTTCACATTTCTGGTTTTGAGTGAAAGGTCTCCATGTGTCCTAAGCAGAACCTCACAGGGCTCCTAGCATGGCTCTCAGATCTATTTTTTAGTCATATTTTGCATTAGTTTAACATGTAGAAACTCACCTTCCAAATATGCTGGTGATGTCCTCAGGCTCAGTTTCTTTTAGTAGTTTCGTCAGCATCTGACGCAAGAAGCGTACTGTGGGCTTATCTAGTTCCCCAAACTCTATTACCTACACAGAAAACCACAGAGGTCACTGTAATTAAAATGATTTATGATTTAATTCACTTTATCGCATCAGATATATCAATGTAATATAGTGAAAGCATCAGCATATGCGTCTCTTACTTTAAGTATGGAGAGTGAGAGGCACTTTGTCTGGAGGAAGTGGGCGACTAGCTGGAGCAGATTGTTAAAGGTGCTGCTGGGAAGGTTGGGCAGCTCCCTGAACTTGTCCCATAAGCTGAACTGGAAAGTCATCTAGGGAAAATACGGGACATAAAATTAAAAGATTGTATGACTGAACTGAATGACACTGAGCACACAGATAATTCTCTTGCCTACACCTTCAGGTAATCCTCTCATCCCGATCCAGTTTACATGTGAAAAGCAAACATTCCCACCAGCCCTGATTTAAGCTCTTTGATGAGGACAATGGTCATCAGTTTCTGATACGGTCCCCACGGTCTACATGGCAGCAAAGTAGGAAGTGTGGTCTCGCCCCCATTGTTTGGAGTCACAGTTTGTGTCAAATAATATGAGAGGTGAGAGGTGTGAGAGACTCCCGCACTGCAGAGGTGAACTGCAGGCCACAGGCAGGTCACACACAGTTTAAGAGACAGGGGGGCCACACACACACACACACACACACACACACACACACACACACACACACACACACACACACACACTCTTTTTTAAGAGCTTCTCATGATAAAATGTAGAGTAACTTATCTAACTTTAAAAACACAAATCCACAACTTGTTTACAGTGACATTACCACACAACCTCCTCGTGGACCATGAACTATGACTTTAAAGGGTTATCATTTACATTTATGTAAGAAATAATGAAAATGCTGCACTTACAAAAATTGTGATGACTAAAGAAAAAAGTAAATAGTTACTTTTCATTAAGGTGAAATTATTATTTCAAGTATCTTTAAAATAAACAGATGTTTGAACAGAGTGTATTAACATATGAACTATTTTACTATTTACTACTATTTGTATTATACTATTTTCTATATATATCCTAATCTTTACTGGTTAAAAGCTAACAATATAATGTGTTTACTTATCAATCAAATTGTCAAGGGAAACTGTTAATTGCATGTACTAATCTGATTGTGTCTGTGGTGGTACTCCATTAAGCTTTTGTGGAACAGTTTATTTAATGATGTAATGTACAGGAGATTTACAGTAGGTTGTGTTTATTTGCAGGGCTGTATGTGAATTAAGTGAGAGTACTACTTTTCATCCTCCTTTTGTTAAGGTTTAGCTGGAGTACCTGAAAGCGACGGTCGTGGGAGCAGAATTTTTCTCCCAGCACAGCGTAGAAAGCGTTAAAGGTTTTCCCCTGCAGGCAGCAGTCCATTAGAACGTGTACAATCTCTCTCTCCTGCTTATCCTTCAGTCCCATCCTTCACACACACAGAACAAATAAAAGGCTTTGAAACACCAACCTTTTAGCTGGGTCACTAGGAACTGAAAAATTACTATGATAAATTTCTTTCTATTCTTGATTAACCAAATTAACATAGTGGTAAAGACATGAGCTATAACAAACCTCAGCAGTTTTTCAAATGCATCCAGGTAATCTTCGCTGGTCATAAGAACACAGAAGATATTTCTCCTCACATCAGTGTTCATCCGCTGTTTCCTAGCCAGCTCAAAGACTTTGGCACTAAACTGAGACAAATAAAACAGTGGAAACAGTTGAATGAGAAATATTGTTATGGTCAAACACACATTCCCATAATGTGGGAGTTTTTCTTACTGTTTTTACTTTTTTATACTTTTTTTCTATAAACCCCTTTTTTAATTTCTTAACTCATTTTACACATGGAAATAATCTAGTTTTGCAGATTAAAAATGAATAAAATCTGAATTTTTAATTTAAATACAATACTGCAAATACCATTAATACTGATGCAATCCTGATATCTTCTGTGGTTCTAGTACTTTACCTGTCCTTCAGCAGTACTCTGTTTTGCAGTTGTGTTCCCTTGTTCACTGATCATGGGCGCTCCGCTCCATGAGGAGCCAACAATCCACCAGCGGCCGACTTGTTCTGCAGCCAGGAGATTATCCAGAGAGACCCTCAGTTTCATGTCGCTGCCTCCTGCACTGCGGTTGATCTGAGTTACACACATTCACCAGTAATCAGTCACAAGTGACACTCGGTAGGCAAACACCAGTTTTAAAATATATTAGGAGGACACCTGCAAGCCTGAAGTTGATAACTGTTAAGACAGCCATACTGATGGTCAGGCTGAAAGCATTAGCAACACTCTGAACCCTGAGTCTGTAAAGGTGGTGCTCTGGAGCCACCTGGTGGTACAGGTGGAAACTACTATAAAAATAGCATCAGTCAGTGCATGAAATCAAATTAGTCCCTGTGAGGTGCATATTTCAAATCTAAATCTATCTCCACTAATGTAGGGAAATAACGATATTTGGTCATCTTGTGAAAATCACTCACCAGAGTCCTCTGCAGCTTCCTCAGTTTCTCCACAGGCTCAGGATCATAGCCTGGGATCTTCCGCATATCATTGTTCTTCAAAGCCAGCATGGTTTCCAACATGAAACGCACCTGAGGGACAAGTTTACACATGATTTAATGTAAGATATGCTTCCAAAATGTACACATAACTGAGAAATCAATTATTGTTTATGAATGTCTGCTAAATTAAAAATAGTTAAAGTAATAATTAAAGTAATAGTAATTCCTTACCCTGGTTTGATCCTGAAACTTCGACCCCAAATCACTGGCCTTGCGTTGGGCTTCAGAGATGAGCTCCTTTAAAGCCAGAGCGTCGTCCTTCCTCAGGGCAAAGCCGACATTTCTCAGCACAAACAGAACTAATTCAATGTCTTTCTCTGTAAATGCTCCCACTAAAAGTTTTAGGATGTCGAAGATGAGAAGGGAATGCACCACCTGGAAGTTGTAGAGGTGAGCTACAATGGCAACCAGGTTGTTGCACTCTTTGCCTTCACCTGGGTTCTTGTACAACTCGTCGAACTTTCGCACAACCGTCTCTAGAAACTGGGCCCCCACCTGGAAAATGATGAAATTTTTCTTGAGATTCATTGTACTGTTCGATAGATGCATGTTAATAACTTGATGATGACATATGATGAATATGAGTTTAATA
This sequence comes from Lates calcarifer, assembly GCF_001640805.2. NCBI lineage: Eukaryota > Metazoa > Chordata > Actinopteri > Centropomidae > Lates > Lates calcarifer. Next base: position 13,638,446 of record NC_066856.1, on the reverse strand, counting down.
TAAGCCCACGAAGGAATCAGGAAACAGGAAACAGGAATGGTGTTTGCTTCAGAGATACGTCTGTGTCTTATTTTGGAAAATGTCAGCCAGCTGTTGACAGCAGCTAATTTTACTGATGATCCACTGTGTTCTCATTTGGCAGGATGGAGATAACAATGCAATTACACCTCAAGCAAAGGAAACCAAGGTGTTAGATGTCACTTTCCAGTTAATTAAAAGGGCATTAGCTTACAAGTGAGATATGCGAACACAGCTAATCCTTTTGAAAAAAAGCCTCCAATGAATAATCCAAAAGCTTATGCCAATTTCCAAGTCAGTGGTTGCTGTTTATTTCCTCACACACCAAAAGCAGCCTGACTCCTGCTATGGGTGGAGTGGACACTGTAATGGAGATATAGTAAAGGGAAATACATTAAGAAACTAAAAACTGTGTGTTTGTATATGTGCTTATAAACTCAAAAGCAAGTGGTAAAGCGGTAGTCTTTACCTCCAACCCGACAGAGTGATGGAGGATGCTGACCAGCAGGACGTGCTCCATCAGCAGTCTGTCAGGCATCAGGGTCGGGGTGACGCAGGCTGCTAGAAGCACCTCTGTCAGGGTGTCATTCATATCCTTCCTGCTGCAGTTCATGTACAGCTCCTCCAGCTGACTGCTGATAGATGCCATGTTGGGCTCACTCAGCCTGAAGAAGATGGTGAATTATGAGTAAATTATGACTTTTAAAATAATTCAAACAGAACATAAATGAGATCTAATAGGTGATTCCAATACAAAGAGCACATGCATTTGATTTGCCATCCAATGGAAGATTTAATAGATCTGGAAACTGCTGTGGTAAGACTGTTACCTGTTCACCAGGCCTTTCACATTCCTCTTCAGTCTTTCGAGCTCAGCTTTGCGTTTGTCATCTCCAGTGTTTCGGAAGTGAGGTGGCACATATTTACCAGCTGTAGAGGAGACCTAGAAATGGAGGATGTAAACTACAATTAAATCCATTATATGGTATTCAAGATGTCAGTGCTATGACAGGAATGAAACATATATTTCAAGTTTTTTTTGTCTGAACTCACCGTTTCTGACTTGCAGTCTGATGTCTTTGTGTGTACATCTTCTTCAGTTTCCCCCTCTTCATTTTCATCACTCTCATCCATCTCGTCTTGGTCATCCTCCATTTCCTCCTCCTCTGCTTCATCCTCATCAAGCATTTCATCCTCCTCCTCCTCCTCCTCATTTTCATCATCAAATGAAGCCATATCTTCATCGCTGCCCTCACTTGGCATCTTCTCTCCAAGTTCTTCATCCTCATCTGACACCTCAGAGTCATTCTCATCGAGCTTTTCAAAGTTCTGTTTGGCCATGTCCATGTCATCGTCATCATCATACATACCTGCAGCTGATGAGCTGGAGTCAAGCATGCCAAGGATATAATCGAGTCCATCAGCCACAAAGGACTGTGGGAGACTTTTTTTGTTTTTCCTCTTGTTTAATCCCAGGCAGCGCTCTAGCTTCTTTATTTCTCTGTCTTCTTGTTCATTTGCTTCCATGAGCGCCATTTTTCTTGATTCTTGAAGTTTATTAATTTTCTTGCCTTTCTTGGAAGACGAGGGCATTTTAGACTTATCCGATTTTTCTGTAGTAGCACCAGCAGACTGGTTTGAATGATCTTTTGACACTTCTTTCTTGGTTTTCTCGGTTTTCTTCTTCTTCTGCACCTGTGGCTGTTTCTCAGCTGCTATTCCTGAGTTTCCATCAGCACCTGGGGGTACACTGACAGTCTTCTTACCCTCATAATGACTTTTCATTTTGGCTTTTTTCATTTTTCGCTTTTCTTTGCGTAACTCCTTTCTGCTTTTCTTTTTAACAAATCTAACCCCATGGTCATGCTCTTCTTCTTCTGTGCCACTTTTGCTTTTAACAAATTCATCCACCGCCACCATGTATTTCTGTAACACAGCATTTCCCTTCTTCTTTTTGCTGTTTTGCTTCCATTTTCCCTTCATCTCTACAAATTAAACCCGAGATATTGTCTACGAGCTGGATAACGTTAACCTCAACTTGCGATCCTAATATTAGCTTGTTTGGCTAACAAGCTAAAGTTATTATAGTTTAACGTAACCGAAAGAAGCATGCGATGAAAGCTGTTGCCTACTTAAAACAGTTAAATACTTGCACATGTATCTCCATGAGGATAATATTGTTGATGTGACCCACAAACACGTGACTGTTTCTTTCCGGGGCACGTCGGAAAGCTGACGCCTGGTAATGACGTCCTTTATTTGGGGGCGTTTTTTTTATTTTAGCACGGAGCGGGTTTCCTTCTATGTAAACTGTCTTTTAACCAGTCAGGGCAGTTTTTGCAGAGCAAGGAAGGCGTCGGAGTTGTTGGTGTTGATGCCAGTTGTACGAGCTAGCATGTAGTGAATCTGTAGCTTTTTTGTATTTGCAATATGAAGAATGGAAGAAGACGATGTTACTATCAGAGAGCAGAATTTCCACAGCCAAGTTCGAGAGTACATTGTAAGTAACGTACGGAGAAGGCTAGTCGAGGCTAGCTGGCTAACAACGTCCTTTACTGCACAGTAACGTTAACGGAGCTAGCGTTAGCATCAGCTGTCAGTTTGACTCGGCAGAATTTATTAAGCTTGATACTTCAATTTGTGATGTACCCAAAGATGTCATATTTAATGTACGGTGAAGTTCGTGGCCATTTTAAATTAAAAACAACAACTGATCGCGCTAATTAAAGTTAGCTTACGTTAACGTTAGCTACCATTAATTAGTTGATTACAGTAATTTAATTTAGCTAACGTGTTGTTTGGGGATAGTTGAACAAACGTATTAAATACGCCCGGGGTTCACAAGGATGATCTTTATCTGGGACATGGACAAAATGTCCCAGTCCTCAGGAAGCAGTGTCCCTGAATTGTAAAGTTGATACTTTTATCTTGTATGTTTTTATATTATTCCGTTGAGAACCATGAATGTGCCAAGCAAGTCGATGCCTTGAAAACTGCTGTTGCTGATGATCTTCCTTTGCTATAAAAACCATTGTTTTTAGAGTGTCGTGATGTCTAGCCAAACAACTTAAGCTAGAGAGTTCAAGAGGTGACAGTCTGTGACACGTCTTGTTGATTAATCCTGACAGACACTTTTGAAATATAGAAACTATCAGATGTCTTACTAGCAGGCAAGCTCGACATCTCAGCTGTAGCTTGCACATTTTGTCCTGAGCGTCTCTCTTCACCTGGCTCTCAGTATCCCATATCAACATTCATCAACCTAAGATCCCTCTGCATGATGCTCTAATGTCACTGTGTCATTTAACCTTAATGTTTATGGCGAGTCAGACTATGGATTAACCGTGGATTGTTGTTAATGGTTGTTCTTGCTTATTTTACAGTTAGGGTTATTCTTGGTTAAGTTTAAAGTTAGTAAACATCACTCGGTGGTAAGATGGTACGGTCTTATCTCACCTTAAGTGTGCAAAACTGTGTCTTCCACAGTGGGCCCTACGGTAAATAATTGCTGAAGAATGTCATGCTATGTTTACACTGAACACATAAAATCAGGTTACTGAGAATAATCAGGTTAAGGCAGGATAATGTGTCACTAATATACATTTGGTCTGGTCAATAATTACATTATCCCCTGCCACCTCCACACAAAGCTCTAACATCATTATCAGTGTCTCATATGCTGTGTTGAGCAAGTTGAAATTTTTAATGTCTTTGATGTTACAATTGGGAAACAGTCCAATGTGTGCTCCAAACTACAATACATACTTCCAACATCACACTACTCCTTGTATCATTGTCTTACCTTACCCAAGCATCTGAGTGTTTAGGTTTCTTCAGCAGAAAGCTGATTCTCTTTGCCTTTAACTGCGAAGGGAACCCAGATTTCTTGTTTACACCGCTGAAATTACTGCTGAAAGTACCTAATGAGATTACTACGGTGCATGGAACACACTGATCAATACATGCCTACAGGAATATTCAAGAGTCTAGACCTGACGAGACCCCTCTTTAAAAAAATGTAATTAACTGTGCCTCACCTCTAGCTTGAGTTCATATATCAGAAAGGTGTGAATTGCTGTTGCTAAGTTGGTATGGGATGCTTGCAAACTGCCTATAAGAAGTCTGACTTGTTATTACCTGCTGCTTTTCTGTTGCTTAGTCTATGAATTTTTGAGGGAAAACAGAGTAATATCTAGGCTAGAGGCAGTGGTGTTGACTGATGTGCTTGAAACTTGCTGTTATCTCCCTGCAGACTGTTGTGTCTTTGTGTCTGTGCCAGTTTATCAGCTCCGTGCACCTGATTGTGTGTTATTCTGGGTTCGTCCCTTTGTGGACAGAGGTTTTTATTTGAGCCAATGTCATTACCGACTTTGTAGCTCGGAAATTAATATGTGTTTCATTTGGAAGGGGACTGCAAGTGATAAGAAAAACCGTTTTTGCTACAGCTGTCATGTAACACTGTAGAGCTCCCAGATTAACTGGGGAACATTGGTATTTTTCTAAATGTTAGTTTCTCTGTCTGAAATGTACACGGCCTGCCTGATGTCCGGCTGAGTCATCTCATAATCCCAGCTTGGCCATGATGAGTTGTGCAATGTTGACAGGGTGCAAAGTGCTGAAGTGGGAGCTTCTAACATTAGTTATGTCCCAGTCACTGTCACAGTAGAAGGGGAGAATGTGGAACGTGATCTTTCTGTAAGACCATCCAGCTTGTTTTGAGCCTGGGGTTACCTAATAAATTCCCCGCATTAGTAATTTCTGGATCACTTTGCTTGTAGCATTGGCCCAATTAATGTCATCAGGTTTTGGAAAACAGTGATTCATTGCCTTTTTTCCTCATAGTTATTTTTGGGAGGTAAACATCTAAGATAAAAGGTATTCTATAACACCACTGTAGAACATGGAGGACCTGGCAGGCTCAGGTTGAAAAGTGCATATACACTCTGGACTAGATAGTCAAAGCCGAGGTGATCTACTTTCCACAGTTGACACTATACAGTACATCCCCTGTAAAAACTTGTTATGCTGTTTATGTCGTAGAAAATGCATTATAGATGCTAATTTTACACTCAAATTCCATGTATGACATTGAACCTACCTGTTTATTACCATTCAGGCTGTTAGTCATGGGAAAATACTGAGGCCTTGCTGTTCTCACATGACCCGGATCCACGATTTTAGTTCTCATTAGTTTATCACATCAAGCCATTACATCGTGCCTGCCTAATATAACCTTGTACCAATTTGTGTAACTGATTGTGGACTAACGTGAACTCATGCAGACATATAATCTGACAGTACTTCACATGTAAATTGTAACAATTATCTTTGCTATAATAAACACTTTTTAGGGCCTGTAAAATGACTCTTGAGGCTCAACAATCCCGTAGTCTATGGTATGGGACATAACAAGAAATGGAGTGCAGATGATACTGGATACTGTACTATCATTAACTACTTGCTGATGTGCTGATTCATCTTATAGTAAATCCCACGCTAAGATTCTTATGTTGTCGTTCCAGATTTGTTTCCTCCTGTTTGCAGTCCTCTACATCGTGTCCTACTGCATTATAACCAGATACAAGAGGAAGAGTGGTAAGTGTTTTTGTAGAATATGATCTCTCACTCCATGGGAATGTGAATCCGCATGTGACCATCATACGTCTTAAAGCATCACTTTTAACACGAATGCAGCAGAAATGTGTTTATGGTTGAACCATTTTCACAGCTAACATTGTAGAAGTTTATCATCTCTGTTTATGCTGTGTTTTTGCACACAGACAGAGTCCTTCATTGTGTTTAGACTAAAAGGAAGTCAATTCCAAGAGGGCGTTAGGTGTATGTGTGAGAGACCACACCCTTGCCTGTAGAACAATTTGCCACAGTGTGAGCTCTGTATCAGTGTAAACTGTAACCACCCCAAATAGCTTTTAGGGCTGTGGCAGCATGAATACAATTTCTCACATTATAACAATCAGGCTAATTCTGACATAACCTGTCCTGTGGAATGATAATCACAAAGACAAAGACTCTAAGGAAGTGAGACATTTAGTAAGGACTCAAGGAGAAGGATGTGTCCTGCCCTTCTGGAATGTCTTTCATACAGTTTTTGATCCTTTGAACCAAGTTATAAAGGAGAAAACAGAGGAAAACAAGAAGGCCAGGGCAGGCATTATGAACTGTATCCTATTTTCCCAGGACAAATATAGTATGTCCAGGTCACCTGGGCTTCCCTTGTCTCATTTTGAAAGTAGACCACTTTGCACCACAAATTCCTTCTGGAGTTTTGTACAGTAGAAATCTAGGCTGCTCCTGTTCTTACACCTTGGTTGTATGGGTCTTGGTTATTTTATTTTATTTTATTTTTTACTTTTTTTTGTTGTAAAAGTTTTATGAAAGCTTTTTAAGGACTGAGTTACTTACATATAACTGTCATGTTAGAAGTACACTGTTTTGAGAACAGTTACAGATGCATGTCTCAAATCTTAACCTGCTTTGCTCCTGCATTTGCACTACCACTGTTAATGTAATAAATGTCGGTATCAGCCGATCAGTATGTGCCTAATAAAAAAAAAAAAAAATCCAATGTTATGTTCTTCTAATTTCTGTCTTAAGTATGATGTGACGTTTATAAATGTGGACCTTATACCGCTAATCAGCCTACTCACTGTCCCACCTTCTGACTAAAGTGATTGGTTTTCTTTTTCAGATGACCATGAGGATGAAGATGCTGTTGTTAACAGAATATCGTGAGTGAATCTGGTTTAAGTGTATCCGTTTTAATATGACAATGTAATTCAGAAAATTTGCAAGCACTGTTTAGTTAAGTAACTTTTCAGACTAACTAGTCACTTAATTTTCTGTTTGTTTTTATTCAAGTGAACATATATAAGCAAATATAAGTAAAAAGTCACATGCTTGAAGAAGGAAAATCAGATTAACTGACAATGCAGATAATCATTAGATGGAGCTCTGTTACTAATATTTGATTAAATAAATTGAAAAGGTGTGGCACTAACTCACTGATTAACACTAATTCTCTCAATGTGTTACTTAAGCTAGAACAGTGGTCAAGTATCACATATCTCTCAGTCTAGAATTACACATCACACTCAAGGATGTTTGTTGTAGCCACCTGCATCCTGCCTCTCTGAGTTCAGCTGAGGAGAACGGTACTCGAGGCGCAGCAAAACAATGGAAAGCTTTTCAGATTAATGAGCTTCTTTAGCAATATGGTGACGTGGTGACTTTTGCTGTCCCACTGAGGACCACTGAGCAGATGGTCACTCCCCTGGGCCCAATCTGGAAACCTACTGCCCAGGAATCTGCACAGCCAGCCCATGTCTTTTGTTTCACAACTGGGGCAGGAGGTGGATAAAGTGAGGAGTAGGATGATTGAAAGGATAGATTGACAATGAGCCCACTGGCAGTTAAATCTAGTGCTACTTAAGTGGTCACTAAATAAGTTAATTCCTCACTCGCTTTTGCTTATTAATTCCTGTCACACTGTAAACCTTTTATAATATAACAAATAATCCAAAATTAATCCTCCAGTAACCAAGTAACCAAGCGTGTAACATATAATCGGATTTGAAAAAGAAGAAACTGTGTTATTACTTTGTTGTGATACTGCATGTGTGAGCCCTAACACTTGTGTGTGTGTGTGTGTGTGTGTCTGTGTTTTTGTCTGTTTGTGTGTGTGTGTGTGTGTGTGTGTTTGATTCCATTTGCAGATTGTACTTGTGCACCTTCACCCTGGCAGTGTCGGGTGGTGCCGTCTTCCTACTGCCTTTCTCAATCATTAGTAACGAGATCCTCCTCTCCTTCCCCAAAAACTATTACATTCAGTGGCTCAATGGCTCCCTCATTCACGGTCAGTAGATCACACAGTTCATGTGTCTTTTTAGTTTAATCAACTAATTTACTCTCCTTTTCTCATCTCTTATAATAAAATAATTTTGCTCTTCAGAGAAAGTAAATATCCTCTTAACATATTTGGAATAACATTCCAATTGTGCCAATTGTGATGGACTATGTGGTTCCCACATAAATGTTGTTTTAAGAAACAGTTTATTTTATAATTTAATATTGGTTTTTTTTTTATTTTAAAAAACTGCAAATAGTTCATTAGGAAACATTTGGAAAGCTAACCCTAACACTTCTCAGATTGGTTTTCCAACCATATAATTAATTTAAAAATTAAAAATTAACATTTGAGCCCCTAATATAGTATGAATTTAGGGGCCTTTTAACTACTAATCTGATTTGAGAGTTTGAACACCCAAGTCAGTAATAATTTCTTTAAATCCAATTTCAGTTTGTGCTCTAACACTATATAAAACATAACAGAAGTTATTCTAAACAGGACAATCCACTGTTTCAGCTTAAAGTAGTTTTTAAAAACTACCACAATATAGATTTATAAACTCCCAAAACATACTACAAATCTGGGTATATTTGAATTATAAGAAATAATAAGACATGCTAACATGCAGAGACTTTTTGCTCCATAGTCAAAGCATTTAAATGCCACTAAACATTTTTAGGAACATGTAAAACACAAAAAGGAAGATAAAACATATTGAAACATGACTGAACATTATGATACAATTCTCTTAATAGCGCTGAAATAATATGGATTTGAATTCTGCAGACACTTGTAGAATGAGTGCAAGTTGTGATTAGGGCAAATCATGTGTACACTGTTTGCACCACATATCAGATGATATGTGCTTTGTTCTATCTCACAATCAGCCATTAACGGAACTATGTTGTTAAGGCTGTTGGGAGTCTCAACATCCACCAGGGGGCATTACAGTCCATGACTTGGACATTGCCAAGAAAACGCTTGTCAAGTAAAACCCTCTGCTACCACCTTGCCCTGCAACTACTGTATAATAATATTCAAGGGAAGGTAGTCTATTTGTGGCCCTGAACCTGAAAAATATGTCACATAAAAAAACTGATGGTTTCTTTATCTTCATCTTTATGTCTACACTCTCATATGTTTGGTTTTTTGCAGGTCTGTGGAACCTGGTTTCACTGTTCTCCAACCTTTGCCTGTTTGTTCTGATGCCCTTTGCTTATTTCTTCTTGGAGTCTGAGGGATTTGCGGGATCTAAAAAGGTACATTACCTCAACTGTTAGTCATGGTATTTATATGTATCAGTTTTAGTTTTGTTTATTTTCTTTGTGTTCAGCATGTTTACCAACTATCATCAAAAAAGCATTAGAAATGGAATATGAATAAATGAATACTGCAATAATGCAAAATGTAAAAACTAAGGCCTAAAAAACTAGAAAGCTTTGAAATGGAAAATGAAGAATCCTGTTAATTCTTTGTCTTTTTTCCTGTTGACATATTTGAATGCTTTGTTATCCATGCAAAGGGTTCCCTGTCAACAGTCAAAGCAGCAGCAGCAGGTGCCTAGTCCTTGTCCTCTCCCTGACTCACACCACTGACCGTAACTGCCACCGCAGAAAGCTCATTAACCATGAAAGTCTGAATCTGGTCTTCGCCCAGCGCCACATCCTGACAAACCCTTCCAATAAGGCCATAGGCTGCAAACGCTTCAACACTGCTGCATCGGCCCCACTGATTTAAAGCCTGATTCCTTGTCACCCCCTCCCCAGCCCCCTAAAATAAAACTTCAAAAGGACAGGCTAATAATCGAGTTGTAAGGCTCAGCGAACTTCCTCGTTTAATTGATTACCCCCAAAAAAAGAGGCTGGGGGCTCGTGTTCCAAAAGTCCATAAAGTCGCAGCAACATGACAGCACAATAGAGCCTCGCAAAATGGAGGGGGAAAGATTTACTTTTAATACACCTCTATCCTGTGTCACAGTTTGAAACCTCTCTGGTTTATGTCCCTCCTGGCAAAAGCACATAAAAATTAGTCTGTACTGTAGTGTATAGCCAGTTCTTTTCTTCCTCAGCCCCACTAATTTGTTTCGGTTGGATTTCTTAAACAGAGGGCAGGCCCTGATGTGTAGGCAGCAGGATAAGGGCCTCTTTCACATTTCTCCTTTTTGTTCTTTTTCATTTTAGTGAGACTGTTTCTTGCTACTGATGTTCCATAAATTTGCTCAGAGGAAGCACTGTTCAGTGTTGAGCTGCACGTCCAGGTATATGTTGTGTGTGTGCTAAGGAAGGGGTGGAGGTGACACTCCTGTTGCACCTAAAAAAAAACCTGAGCTGCCTGCAGAGTCAATCATGCGGTCCAACAGCCAGGGGAATGTAAAACACAGATCCGAGTTTTTATAATGTGATATTATCCCTCTCCCCAATAACAGCATTAGACCACAATGTCATAAGGTTTTATGTGGCATTTTAACCTCCTGGGCTAATGTTATGGCACTTCGAGGTCCTTTTGACTGCGGAAATGAAGTGAATGATGAATTTCACTACTAACTTTGTAAGTCAGCCTTTTCATGTGGCTGTGTTTATTTTTGACGATGTACTAAAAGACGCCACCAGAATAAAGATGGAAATGTGGATGTTTTTTTTTCTTAATGTTAACTGTTCAGCTCTTCAGAGGCTCTGTCACCTCAATGATTAATAGTTTAACAAATTGTCCAAATTGTGGATGAATCAGAGTGACTTAGGGTCTTGATGTCAGATGTTATGATCTTAGCTTTATTTGCTGCTGTAAAATGTCTCCCACTTTACTGCTGTGTTCTGAAATCTTTACAGAAGAGCTGCATCACTGAGGCCACTAAAGGTCCCTGTGTAGTTCAGGTCTTTAATTTCTGATCATGTGTAAGAAACCTCTGTGCTATGGTGCATTTGTGCCTTTGCAGCTTGCATATATAGCAGTATTCTTAATAAAGTACTTATTGTTGTTGGGAGGTTTTGAGTGCATAGTGATGGATATAAATGCATCCACTTTTGAGGCTTTTTATGTCCTTTACATGTCACTTATCTGCTATGTTGTCTCCACACCACCAGTAGATGGCATTATATTGATGAGAGCCATCTGTGTTATCCTTATTGAGGTGATCACTGTGGTCTGACAGACTGTGAAGACATCAACACAAGCCTTTGATTTCTATTTATATCAAGGCACTTAAATCAGCACAATAATTATAAATGAGGAGTATGATATCTTGAAGCTAAATTTACTCAAAAATTAGATCAAGGTAAAAAAGTTTTAACTGACAACTTCCTGGTCTATCTCTAGTGAGGTATAATCTTACTTTCTTAGCACTAATGATTAGATGTTTATTATCTCTAGCTAAATTATTGTACATTTAGTATGATGAAAAGTATACAAAATTTCCAATAAGTTTTAATGTCTGTGGTTTTTTTCTAAACATAGGTTTTTGCATGAAGAAGTTGTGTAAAGTATGGCTTTGCAGTGAATAGTCTTTTGGCTTTACCCACAGTATTGAAATGTGTTTGATCCTGAAACGAGTTGGAACGAGTCTGACCCCCTGACTGACCCAGCAAAGGGCCAACAGGTTTCATCTGGTAGTTAAAGAAACTCCTCATCAATCTCATCCTAAGCCCTAACCCGCCGATGATGAGAAGTGTGTTTATTGTGGAGGGAGAGGAGGGGAGGGTGTGGGAGGGGGGAGAGCGAGAGAGAGAGAGAGAGAGAGAAAACGTCTCGCCGAGCAAACCCGCGTGGTGTTACTAAGATACTCCTCTTTGTTGGCGCTCCACAATGGGGGCCTGGATATTTATTTCAAATCTCCTGCACATGCAGACATTTTTCCCAGGCCTTCTTTCGGGCAGGGCCAGCCGGAGAATATAAAGTGGTGTTTACATACCTTCCTTTAAGGTCACAATGTCTCCCTAAAGCTGCCTGTTACAATGTTCGTTACCATGGCAACATATTAGTTCGAGCTGGGAATTTAAAAAAGAACAAGCGAGTTGCTCAGGATTTTTTTCCCTCCTCTCGTGACTCAGTTTTTCTAAACTAAGCAATAAGTTCTGAAACTTAACTGATTCTGTACCAGATTTTTAATTGTTTTTGCTGATTTAAAATAAGACGTCTTCTGCTGTATGTGTGGCCTGAGTTACTTGAACACTTTAAAAAGGAGTATAAGTATAGTATAAGTAGAGTATTATGTTGAAAGGTGGCTAGTACTTGGTGCTAACTTTTCTGTAATCCAAACATGCTGTCATCACTGTAGGATGGCAAATAAAACTGCACTGATAACTTGAAACCAGCATGGATACAGAATGGTCTTTTCGGAGAGTTTGAATTCATATCACACTGTTACTAAAGTACAACTTGATGACTGTTATTTTTTCTGCCAACCCCGCCACACACACACACACACACACACACGCCCACACCCCGGTTTGAACAATACGACGTGATGCCGATCATTTTCCATGCTCTCGTGTCATAGGGGCTTTATTAAGAGGTCTTATTAAGAGTCTTTAGAAGTTCATTCTGCAGCTTTACAGGGAAGTGTCCCTCTCCTCTGCTTTCTGTCTCTGACACGGTCACTGCGCTGTGGCCAACTGGTTGAAGGATACACTAATAAGGTCCTGGGCATCTGGCATGTCTTTAGCAAAGAGGGCAGTCCTTTTTGCTGGGGAGCAAAAAAAAAGGACCCAGCCCCCTCCCTCGCTTATTACACTCTTGGCCCTTGTTCCACACGTCCCTGACAGTGAGCAGAAGGATGGTCCGCGGGATGATCTCTGCCACTGCCTGCTGACCTGCTAAGGATTGATGGCAGCAACTAGGAAGCTCCCGCACCACCTAACTCTCTTCCCTTCCCAAGCATCATCCCTCACTCTCTCTCACACTTGTCCACTATTGCATTCGGCTTCCAGAGGTGAACTCTCTGCTGGATTCACCAGTCGAAGCACTACATCAAAGACGGTGGCAGATTGTGCTTTAGTTTTTCTGCAGCACAGGCTAGGCGAAAAAGCTTGTGAACTGTTTCCAAGCCCTCTGCGGCTTTTGTGTAATTGGGTGGATTTGGAGGTTGCTTTACTTGGCTGCTTGTCTGTCTGTCTGTCTGTCTGTCTGTCTGTCTGTCTGTGTGCGGGTATTTGAATTAATGCATGTTTGTTTGGTAGTGCATATGAAGCGGTAGCTTTTCCTCTCTGGCCACTACATGCATTTCTTGGAAGTCTCTCCAGTCTTGTACAACATAGATGCAGTTAACCAGCCCCTCACTCGATGTCAGTGTGAGGATTGGGGGATGCTGAATATTTCAGAGCTGCTATATTTAGAGGTAGTTACACATTTAGAATGGCAAGAATAGAAACTTTCAGCGGGCGTTCTGAATGCCAAGGCACAGGTCTTTTTCTTTTTTCCCTTCCTTCACCAGTTGACAGTTTTATCTTTGATCAGTGATGATGGCTTAGTTGGATTTTCCTATTTTTAAACCATATTTTTTGTCAAAGCACACATTTGCCCCTCTGTACCTTTTGTGATGATGAACAAAGGACTCAGTTTTCCCTTGCAAGAATAGGTAAGGATAAACAGAACTTTCAATGTGCAATGTCATGCATGTGGATGGATCAATGAAACTAATCAGGCCTCTTGGTTCAGCGTCCTTTTTCTCCTGTACGGTCAAATCAAGTCTTGACAGTGTGGATTGTTCTTTCAGCATGGCAGGAACTGGGGATGATAGTAAGGGAGGTGACAAGCATTGCCTTTGCCCTAAATGATCTGAATGGGTAATGATTTGAGTCTTATAAATGATTGAGAGACCTATCTAAAGGGAATACACCTTCAGCATGGCATGGGCAGCTTGTTAAGGTGGACTGGTGCGCTTGAGCACACGCGCGTCCTGCCTGCGGCTTCTGCTTGTCCTGATGCATCCTTAAGAGAGCGCGTGTGGGACGTGGCTGAAGTCCCTGAAAGCATTCCTCCCTCACCTCTCTTACCTCAGGGGAATGAGATGCGCTCAGACGTTGACTCCTCTCCTCTATTAGTCTCTCTCTGTTGTTCTCTCTCTCTATTTCTTTCTATCGCTCTCCATCTTCCGCTTTTTTTTCTCTTTGATTTAATTTGCAGTGTTGAGCATTCTCCCCACTGCCCAGTTGAGTTGGGCTGTGAGATGGTTGATTGCTCCATCCATCTAGTGTACACAGCGAATGTGAGTGTGTACAAAAGAGCATGCGGCAGTCAGCAAAATGAATGTCTATATCAGATTTGAGGCTTTATTTCTAGTGTATTGATCCTCATTATTGTCATCATGGAAGAATGGCACATATACCTACATGGTTCCCTTAAGATATGCTATCTCTGTAATGTGTTTATCGAAGTAATATTTTAATCATAACATATTTGATATTTTAGGTTGATTTCAAGTTGACTAAAGGCTCTATAAGGCCCCGCTTACCCTCTCTAAGGTTACCTGTCGAGTGGCTGCAGTGTCCACCTTGGCCACACTGGGGCACTCCAGACCCTGCCCGCTTTCCTCTCTGTTGTGCTAGAAAATTCTACACTCAATCACTGAGGCTTTTCTTGAATATCACCATAAGAGGAGGCGAGAGGCATGCACATAACAAGTGACTGCTTATAGCGAAAGGATGCTATGGAAAGGATTTTCAACCCATGACAATGAATGGAATGATCTTAAATCCCTGTATCAATATAAAAAGTCTGCACTTAACAGTGACCTAAATTGTAATACCAACACTAAAGGACAGGTAGTTTAAACTGTGTTGGGGAACAAAAAAAGTAAGCTCTGTCTGTTTTAATCTGCAGAATTAAAACCATTTCCATTCTATAAAGTGGCTTCATGATTAACAGGGGAACTTTCAAAGAGAGACCCCCTTCATGTACCTGTTGGCAAATACTGAACAGCAACCGCACAGCCATTATGTTAGCTGGTAACAAATTGCTCATATGTACCTAATTTAAGCAGTGCTCCAAAAGCAGAGAGCCCTTGTTATCCCATGCCTGGTAGCCGACCTGACATGTGCATGAGAGCGCCTATCTATCTTACAGTGCTAGACGGCTCGGCTCTCCAGCAGGGCGGGAAATGGAAACTGTGTGAACAGGTAGAAGAGGACTTTATTAACCACTCAGCAGTTTGTGACCCGGAAAACCCAAATTACCCCAAAACCCTCTTGTCTGCCCGGCCCGGGACATGATCGTGGTGCTAAGGGAGCTCCTAATCAGCCCCAGATGGGAGGCCTGCTCTTGATCGCAGACAGTAGCTGACCCAGCCAGGCTTCGTGCTCCTTACAGCACCCCGGCACCCCCTCCTCTTTTTAATTTCACCTCTGCCACCACCAGACCCACTTTATAGACCTCAATATGTGTGTATAAAAGAGCTGTTTTACACAGAAATTTGTGGGAGCGTTTATGTCATGTTTGTGTGCTGTGAATGGAAATGATGCTGTTTAGTATAAGCGAGGCAGGATGGAGTGAAGAGGGAGATGTCTAGAAAAATTTCGCTTATTTGGTGTTTAAAAAATATATACAAAATATAAGAAATACTCAGTGCAATGAACATTAGTTTGATTAATGAGTTTTTTGATGCTATTGTGTGGTAATATAAAAATCTTTGTGTCTGTTGTGATACTGATTTTAACTGTACCAGCTACATCTAAACTGATTTCTTTCTTTTCACTGTTAGGGCATTAAGGCACGTATTCTGGAGACCTTTGTGATGCTCTTCCTGCTGGCTTTGCTCATCCTGGGCATTGTGTGGGTGGCATCAGCGCTCATTGACAATGATGCAGCCAGTATGGAGTCACTATACGGTACTTTTTTAAAGGATTCTGTGTCATTTATTCCAGTAAATCTTTCTGATGATTTAGGAAATGCAGTTTTTGCCTTTTACAGAGTGTGAGATGAGAAGATTTATACCCTGCATTAACTATAAAGCTTGAGCTGCAAGTTGATTAGTTTATCTCGGCATTAAAACTGGAATCAGGGGATCTGTTGAACTTTTGTAGTGTATATTTTACTAAGCTGATGTATTTTTTTCCTGTAGATCTTTGGGAATTCTATTTACCATACCTCTACTCCTGTATATCTCTGATGGGAGGACTGCTCTT
Organism: Lates calcarifer; assembly: GCF_001640805.2. Taxonomy (NCBI): domain Eukaryota; kingdom Metazoa; phylum Chordata; class Actinopteri; family Centropomidae; genus Lates; species Lates calcarifer. The sequence continues at coordinate 13,622,447 of NC_066856.1, read as the reverse complement.
ACTAAGTAAGCCATTTAACTTAATCCCACACACACTGAAGCAAACAGAATATCCTAGCTGTTCTGGTGTTCACCTGATTGTGATTAAACATGCAAGCCAATCACACTTTTTTCTGTCTGCTATGTAGTGTGTACTCCTGTGGGATTGTCCAGAATGTTCACCGTCATGGGCCAGTTACTAGTGAAGCCAACAGTAAGTTACTGTTTGGATGAAATATTTAAATGTAAATGGTTAGGTCAGTAGAAAAAGTTTGGTAGTTTAAATTCATTTTTTAAACACAAGCCTCTCTTTGAAAGACCAGTTGAACTTGAACAGATCAGCTCAGACTTGAACCCTCCTCCCTGAACGATGTCCATCTTAGTCGGCCATTTACATTCGCGACAGAGGACTACAAATACATCACCAACTCATCCTCCCATCTGCCATCTCTCCAGTCCCACTTTGGGCCTAATTATAACCCATTTCATCTCTTCCTCCTCTGCTCCCTCCCCTTCAGATCCTGGAGGACCTGGATGAGCAGATTTACTGCATCCATTTGCAGGAGGAAGCCCTTCAGAGGAGATTAAACGGTACGTCTGTGGGAGACGTGTTGGCACATTATAGGGGAGGGGAGGGGTTGACTGCCCTATTGGGTGTGATGAAGCATGCCACACTGGAATCAATTAGCATTGAAAATTCAGCCAGGCGCGTGCTCGCACATACACACACGCATGCACAGACAGACATTCAGAAAAATTCACACACATTTGACACCAGCCTTCCTCTATCACTGTCTTACTCTCATAACTTTCTGCTTAAGGGCAAAGCAGCCACCATAGCAAGGACCATATTTTATGTTTAGGAAGTTTTTAAGGATCCATTTAAGACACTCCAGTGCCACTGTCACTGCTGGCAAAATGATTGCCTCATTTAATGTCAGGCCTAGAATGGTAGCCTGGGTAATAGGATGGAAATGAAATCTTTTACAAGAAGTTTTGGCTTGGTGCTGTGGACATTAAAGAGCAGCAACTTTTCAGTGACTTCTGAAAAGAAAACCAGGAGTCTTGTGCTGGGCACAAAGGGAAAGTTTAAAGAGTTTAAGGACGCCTGCATTTCCTTTTCATGTCCACCCCTCTATGTTCCTAAATTCCTCGTTTGACGTTGAATTATCTCAAAACGCAGGAAGTATTTGGGCCAGGTTCCAAAACCTACTTTAATATTAACTCAAGCACGCAACCAAGTGTACAGATGCGAGTAAATGAAGAGGATGAGTGTCCTTTCAAACCAGGGAGGTAAGGGAGATCACTCCCTGATAACGCTTGTTTTTGAATGCTACGCCGGCCACCTCCATAGACTGCCACCTAAGCGTATGGTTCCGTAGGGCTCATTCCACACTGCAATGCTTTGAACTAAATGATAGAATAATTGTAATCTGTTCCTTATCATCCCCGAGACCGTTTGATCTTTACAAGTCACTGTGTGGCAAAAAAAAAATAACAGTGGTCAACATCTCCATGTGTGCACTGAGGCCAAGCTGCAGTTCATTTTTCCCTGTTAAAGAAGTGGGAATTAAAGGCACGGGAGGATGTTGACATGAATGTTTTCATGCACACACTGTATGTACGCGCACACACTCAACATCCGTGCTCACACATAGTGAAACTAAAGGCTAGAGTGGCGTTCCTTTGATCTGCTGAGAGCGTTGAGTAGAAGGCAGTTCAACAACAGTTCACAGGACACACTCCAGAGGTGAGCAATGCTGTCTTCTTGCTTCACCTGTGTTCTCTCTGCATCCAGCCCCTCGAAAAGATTATCCTCTTAGTCAGTTTGTGTTTGTAGATGTGGACGGTTGAGCCACATCAGTTGATACATCTATGTTTATTTACACGTCTGCGCCTTTGTTGTACTCCCTCTACATGCAATTGCCCATTTGTAATGGCATTGTTGACGTATTAATTCTTGCAGATCGGAACGTTATGGCTTAAATTGGCTGACTGGACATGTGTGTCTGTTTTCTTTGTCAGGGGCATGATGAATCTAACAAGTAAAATGTTTAGAGACATGCTCCTCGAACTTCTAAGTAAGCTGCTGACATTCAATTTACGAGAAACTTTTTTTTTCATTTTCGCTTACACAATTGTGCTTTTAAATGCCTTCAGACTAAGGGTTACAACATTTTACATGTTCCAGACAGAAACGGTAATTTGTTACTGGGTCTGAAACTAATTGAATTGGCAACAATTTGAATAATTCCTCAATCATATAAAAGTTATGCTTCAAGCAAAAATATTAAAACATAGTATCTCCTGCCTCTCAAATGTAAACAACAAACAGGATGTGATGGCATGATAATTTGAAGAATTTTCACTCAGCTCATATCAGAAGCCAGAGTACCAGTTTTTGATCAGATGCATTTTTTTAATGGTTTCACTGCAAACAGTTTTAAGTCAGTACTTCAAGAAGATTAGTAATACACAAGGCCTCCTCTAAAGAGAACGGGAAAGGTACTTGAGATCATTTTAGTACTCAGATCTTAACCTGGTAAAACATCTTTGAGATGAATATTTCTTGCCTGCAAGCCGTGCCCAGTTAATTCACTATTGTATGTACGATTTCAACAGGTAATCCGGCTTGGAAGGTGTTCTAAAAGTCCAATATAATAACTAGAGTTCACAAATATACTGCAGCACAGGCATGTGGCACACATACTTGTTCACACCGCCCTTTCAAGACCCTAATCTGCTGATATCAGAGCAACAGAGTGCCTGTCCAGATGCTATGCGTCACAATGACCTTGCCAGTGCCCCTGTTGTCTCAGCATGGTGTTTAGCATATTTGTAGATGACGTAATTTTTCGACTGTGGTGAAGGTTGGAGAGGATACGTTGAATTACTCTGGGCCTTCCTGGCTGCCAGAAGCCTCACTCAGCATCTCTGCCTCACTGTAACTCAGTCTTTTACTTGATGCTGGCAGCAGAAGGGGAAGCATATATTTAACTTCAGTTTGGAATGATGTCATTGAAGATACTGCAGTTTAATTTCTCACCATTTTACCCGTCTGCCTGGAACAAATGATGATACTGTTCTTTGTCTTTAGTTAGATCTACTATTTATCTGTTAGGAATCTACTTTTTGATCAGTGATTTATCTGTGCTGGGTGACAGGTAAGGCCGTGTTTGGAGATGTTATGCACATAGGTGATAGATTAGTTCACTTGTGGCTGAGCAGTTTTGGCTACCCTGAGGCAGAGCGTTCAGTTCATCTCTGGAGAAAAGGAGCTGTTGAACTGTCCGTGACATTTCCTGTTGTGTTGTGACTGCATTTGCTCGGAGGGTTCAAACTTTCCCTTGCTTAGATCCCGGGACAGGTATCTGTGAGGGCACAGACAAGACTGTTAACTCTCTCTCCCTGCCTATCTCACCTCTTTTGCCTACTTAAACCCATCCAGACAGGGCGTGTCATAATGACAGAGGGAAGAAAAAGGTTTGATCAAAGTGATTGGTCCTTCACTCTTGTAACAAAGATGAAAGATGGTATTTTTATTGCACGCTAGTAACAGTGTAACACTGAACTAATTGGTCTTGATCTGCCAATCACCCCAGGGGATGCAAATGGATACTCTTCCACTTTGGCTCTGAGGGGCCTCTACGCTAGTGCGTCAAGCTGGAAGGAAAACAGAGTAAAATAGATAAATTAGCCTTAAATGAGCTGGCCTTGTGGTTTTCCTGGAGAATCCCTTGCTGTCTTCTCCAGCCCGCTCAACCAGTTGTGGCATGTGCTAGACAGCTCCTGACACAAGAGATTATTTTTACTTGTTTGAGATCACATTGTTATGTTCTGAGCAGGATTACTTGTTTTGATGGGATTGCTTAATAAAGATAAGTCAAATACCATGTGCTGAGGTAAGTAGCAGTGAGAAGTTAACATCCTCTTCATAAAGACTTCATCTACAATCTTTTAAAAATTAATTGGCTATTTTGATAATCGATTAATTGTTTGGTTGCCAAACATTCTCTGGTTCAAGTGTCTCAGATGTGACAATTTTTTTGGGTTTTGGACTGTTTCATAGATTTAAATAATTAGCAGATTAATCTATAAAAAAAATGTTAGTTGTTGCCCTGACAATCTCTGATCATGCAGCAAATGTAATTAATTTCAATGATATCTATTTCCCCAGGATCGTCCTCACACACTTATACTCGAGGAAGCTTTGCTCACCAGCTCAACAAAGAATTGGACAATATTAGAAATCAGAGAAATAAACTGGGTAAGTATTTGTATTATGTGACAGCTCTGATATATTCTGTCTTAAAACCTTAAATTGCTGTGGAAATACATGCCAAAGAAGTTAGCTTTTTACATATTGCTGACAGGCAGCTGCTTTCTCTCCTGTCCGCCTTAATTTCTTAATTTGGACTTGGACCAGAACTGCCTGATAATTTTCCATCCATTTTAGGAAATTATAAATGAGGCTTGAGCCTTTTGGGGAGCAGGGTGGGGGGAGGAGAGCACAAAGGCACTTAGGATATTGGACAAGATGCAAACTTTATATTGTAGCAAGCCTTTTAGTGATGTCATTAATTTAGAAGGATGGTGCATATAAAGTGCACTTGGCAAACTTCTCGGGCAGGCAGGGTGGGTGCACTTTGAGAATAAGGAGGACTAACAAGGTTGGAAATAGAGAAAGAAAGTCAATATGGTAAGGACTAAAGGGCAGTAAGAGGCACATTGTAAGAGCACTGTGGATGTCCATAACAGAAGACATAGTGCATGTGGTCTATAGGCTGTCATCAGTGTCTGCAAATATGACTAATGAGCTGTGGAAATAAGAGGAAGATGGAAGATATAAACTTGAAACGTTTCATCTGGCTCGGAAGAATGAGACACATTAGTTGCCCACCACACACACATTCTGACCAAAATATAAATCACAGAATTAATTTTGCTGCATTTCTTTTTATCTAGGATTTATTATTGTTTCCACTAATTAAGGCAAAGTATGGCTAATTAAAGAGGAAGAGCATAATTTTTGATGGTTATGAAATATATATTACCTGGGGGTGGGGGGTTGGTTGCGATGAAAGGTGAGATTATGTTTGGTACACACACTCACGATATGTTTTACCAAACCAAGCTGTACAACCCCTGTAAATAAAGCCAGAGGGTTTGAGGTTTCAGTAGTTGTCTTTGATGAACATATTAATTAAGTGGTGGTGGAAAGTGGTTTGTAGTGGAGGAGTATAGCTCATCATTGCATCTTGTTTTTAAAGAGTTGGTTCTCCATATATTTCTAAAGACAAATAACCTCACACTTTGTCTCCCTCTCTTTTCCTCTCAGAGAGAAGAAAGAAAGCATCAGGTTGGGAGAAGAACTTGTTGTATCCCATAGTGATGCTGATCCTGCTCGCAGGAACGGTGAGTGCTGAGACTGACCTATCATTAAGCCCCAACTGTTTACTCATGGCGTATACAGCCTGGCTGGTGGCCATTGGGACTAACACTGCACTTCAAACCCCATCCTCTTACAGTTTTCCCACAGTGTCTGGGTGGGGAAACCACTTTTGTTTAATAGCTGTTTAAGACAATGCTGAATAGCCACCTGCAACAACTGTGATTTTCAATAGATTATAGTGTGGGAATACTATTTATGCCACCTGATATTGTTAGATAAGGCAGAAAGGCCATGTGAGACGCATGGCACGTGCATCAAACAACCCCCACATTGTTGAGGTTTTGAGAAGCTTAATGTTGGAACAGTTAACAATCACAAGATGGTTATTACGCATTACCATACTTCAGGATCAGCAAGACCCCTACAATTCAATTATATCATGATGGCAGATACTTTAAGGATCTTTTTATAATTATACCATGTGTAAACAAATCTTTATCTTCCTCTCTGTCTGCAGACAATCTCAGTTCTTATGGTGGCACTGAATATCCTCTACCTTCTAGTGGATGAGACTGCCATGCCCAAGGGATCCACAGTAAGCCTACTGTCTAACTGAAGTACATTTTTACCCCCCGCCCAACACACACACCATCACACACCCAGAATGTAAACTGCAGAGGAGCTTGCCTATCAGACCTGCCATGTTCCTGGCGGAGACATAAATCAAATTCCGGATATGCTCAGGTGCATGCTCGAAGAAAAGGCCCGGCCAGATGTTAATCAGGCCCCAGCCTTGTGCCTCTGGTTTTGTTTTGGAAGCTCATTGAAAGTCATTTCACAGCAGTATGCAGAGTCAGTGAGCTAGCTACGTCTCAAGTCTACAGAGGGTGAATAAGCTGCTTTTCCTCCCCTCTGCAAAGGCAGACAAGGCCAGGTGAAGGGCTCCTACTGTGAGGCAGACTGAGTGTGGAATGGCTCTCAGAGATTCACATCTCTGCCTAACATGCAATGTGTTTTAAGCTCTCCTTATCTCTTTTCATCTGCAGTGACAGAGGTGCGTGCGTGCATGTGCTTGCGCGCGTGGGTGCGTTTGTGGTTGCATTCTTGTCTGAGAGGGGGCAACATAATGTATCCTATTTCTCCCTCATTTCATTTCGCGTCTTGCGGGCAACTGACAGAGCTGCCCTCAACATTCCAATTATTTTATTGAGCAGAGATGTTTTCTTTGGCATGACGCGTCGCAGAAAATCCCCCAAATTACACTTGTCATGCAGCTTGAAGCTGTCCTCCCTGACAGTGTGGCCCCACTAAATGGTTTACGCGTTTGTTGAGTTGGATGGAAGCCACACCTCTGATCTCACAGCGCTACGAGGAGAAGGGAGGGGGAGCTCTCATACTCCAAAACAATCAATACTGATATGCTATCCATCTATCTACCTGTTAACCCTACCCTCCAGCTCTCAAAGTCTATCCCTCAAGCACAGAAATTCCCTCCAAGTTACCTGCACACTGTCTGGAAGGAGATAAGGAAAGGGAAGAGAAAGTGATTTAAAAAAGTAGTAGAGAGAGTGGCTGGTCTAAGGTCTGGATGAGGTTCCGTCAGAGCAAAGAGACTCAGACTGTGGGAAAGTCAAATGAGGCCCTGATGTGCTGATTGTTGTGGGGGGAGAGCACAATGGAAGTGCCCTGTCAATGTTTGTCTTCCCTTCTAGCTAAGCATCCCCCTGTAGTCCTTAGCATACTGAGCAGTGCCCCACTCAGCTTTACAGAGCAGAGGATGGAGGTGGAGGAGGATGATGAGGAGGAAGAGCAGGGAGAAGAAGCAGGTGGACAGAGAAGAGAATGCAAAGATGCTGTAGAAACAACAAGGGGGAGGAGATGGGGGGGGGACTGGAGCTGCCTCAGTCAAAGGACACAGGTGTTTTACAGCTTGATGAACAAGCACTAAAAGGGACCAATAAAATTGTTACTGCAGGCCCTCCTCTTTGGTAGCCACCACACTTGACACTGTATTTTGTAAAATGGACAATTAGCTGCACTGGACTGCAATTTTCACCTCACTAATGTTGCCCTTCTCTCAACACACAAACTTGCAGAAAAGCACCACCAGACTTTCACCCACATTGTTACCTAGTGGTTATCTAAGACACTTATTTAAAAGCAAAAATAAACATGAACATTATTACTTTAAGCTTCCATCATACTGATAGACAGCACTGCAGAACTATCTCCTAATTTTTACTTGTATATATTTATCCAAGCAGTCCAACCACATCCATTCTGGCCATGGCAAATATTAATAAATACCTAAATCTTCAGTAATGATTCTTGAAGGTTAGAGCCCAAATGGAAAGGTTTAATTCCATTGCAGTTGGGATATCTCAATACTGTCATCATTTATCTCACTTTGCAATAATAAAACTAATTATGGGGAACAATTTGACAAGATGGTCTTACAGAGAGAGTTAAAGTACCAGTGGGACTACTGGTGGTGCACTCTTTGCCAATAAATGTCCGTAGCTCCACAGTTAAGAAATTAGAAAAAATGACGTTGACATTTTTATGGCAAGATAAAATAGAATTAAATACATGAAACTGCTACAGCTAAAAGAATAGATAGCACAACTCATAGCTTAATTACTAAATGACTAAAGTAACAGCCACAATATGGTGGTTCTGGAGCAAACAGTATGTCAAATGTGCCTTTACAGCCTCTCCCATTTCTGATTCAGACATCTATGACAAATTCTTATAAATCAGTAGATGAATGTGTCTATGAAAATAAATATCTTGTTTAATCTTGTTAAAAAAAATCTTATTAATGAACCATTACTTACAGGACATACCTGAGGTCAAATGGTCAATGTGTAGCACAGTTCTGTATGTGTGTGTGTGTGTGAGAGGCGGTAACCTTGCCAATGCACAGGTATTGCACGATGCTAATCTTGCAAGCAACAAATGCAATGTGTCTGCTGACTGAGCTGCTGCAGGCAGCACAGACGAATATACCAGCCCCCCCACTCGTCTTTTTGACACTCACAAACACACACTCCATCACCCTTCCTGCTACTGGAATGAAAAGAAGTAAAGAGTTGAAAGGAGGCGTACTGTGAAAGCTAGCTGTCCTGAGCACACGCTTACACGCATATGCAAGTGCGCACACCACACACACACACCTTAATGCATGCTCACCCGCCCTCCATTAATAAATGACATCAGATGCTGTCTGCTAATTCTCTGTGTAAGAGAGAAAGAGCACTGCACCATGGCTCTGCAGTAAGCTCCCAGGGATGACAGTTGCATAAAAAGGCATGAAACAACCTGCCAGGCTTTCCTTTTTTCTTCAGGCTCTTTTTACAAAACAAATCAAGATAAGGACACTCAAGGTGGGTAGGAAGAAAATAAAATGTAGATTATAATGTATCGCCATATGATCTTGCATATTTACGAGATCTGAATGTGCAGCATTAAGTTTTAGGCAGTTTTTAAACAATGCAGAGCTTTAAATAAATATGATTCCTAACTTGTATAAATCTGATCACTTCTTACTTGTGGATGTAATGTATAGTACTGTAAATGCCCCATACAATACTGTGAGTGTAGAGGATCATCACTGGTGCCAAGTCCAACAAAAGCAAATACTTATCAATTGACAACACAGATGCTTGGTATGTGCAGCGTATGTAGATGTATGTCTTTCTCCAGCTCCAGTTTCAAAGGGGGAGGGTTTGGGGGTTGAGAGGGTGTGTGTGTGTGTGGGGAGGGTGCGGGGTACGCCGAGTGTGTTTGCTGAAGTATTTGTTTTGTTGTTTTTATGTTTTTGGCGTGCTTTCAGCCTGTACACTCTTCTTACCGTAAGCAATGTGCCGTTTTTGTTTGAACACCTGTTCACATATTGTATGATCGACAGTGATTTGAAAAGAGCCTCTTTCATCTTGTTCCATTCATTACTTAGCCAATTTGACTCTGTCTTTCTGAAGTGGGGAAATTCTTCATGCACCGCGCACTTACTTTGCAGGATTTCTGTAATTGCATGTGTGTGCAACTGCCTGCAGTGCTGTCGTTTCCCATTTTCTTGTTTTTATTTGTGATGTGTTTATATAAGATTGGTGTGTGATGACATTGAATAACCCAGTTTTCTGTCTGTATCTTTCGTCTTCCAGGACCGAGCCATTGGTAACACCTCTCTGTCCACGTTTGGCGTGGCTCAGGCGGTGCTGGAGATCATCCTCATGTTGTATCCTTTTAGTGACCCCCACCCCCACCCCCTTTGTCTGTGGCCGGAGTAGCATGCTCCATGGCCAAGAGCAACATTGTCCAGCCAGCTTTGTTTATCCAGGACATAGTTCAGCCAGACTCCTTCCGGAAGACATGTTCTGCTGTTTCGTCACCTTTTATCATAGGTGAAAAGGTGCAGATTTGGGATACTTAAAAAGACGATTCAGTTAGGCTGCTATGCCACCAGCACAGAAATGTTTTTGGTCCTTGATTGATTTGCTGAACAGCTACTTGATGGTGTCTTCTGTCGTTGGCTTCTACAGCCTGCGTGTCTTTGAGGGTCTCACTCCCAGGAAGGATGACACAACCATGACAACGGTAAAGATGGGATGGAGGGACAGGGGGTGGGGCAAGGCAGGGGAAAGGCTGCTGAGACTGCTCCTGAGGTGCTGATGTGCTTGGGACCCCCTGTGTTTCATCTCTTTCCTCTTTTTCCCCTTCTCTCTCCCGCCGCCTTCTCTGCTCCAAACTCCTACTGTTCACTAATGTTTTCCTCAGGGCCCCTCAATGGCTTTAGTTGATCTGTCCAATATTTGTTTGTGGGTTGCGCAAACACTGGCAAAGTGCAAGCTCCTTTCTTGTACATCAGAGGGAGAGTGGAGTTTTTGCTGAGTGGGGGGGTTGGAGGATGTGTGCTCTGTTTGCCCCATAGTGGCACCTATTCATTTGGTAATGAGTTTGGGAGTGGTGAGGCTTGTTAACTAGCCATGACGCTCCAGTGAAAGGACTTGAAAGGACAATGGAGAGAACCTGGTAATGAGCAACTTCAGAGGTACTAATTGTACAATATGTGGAACCAATTTAACATCAAGTAGTGTGTGTGTGTATGTATGTGTGTCCTGTCACGCCTGAAACTGTTGGTGCAATTGGTGTTTTTTGCTCCCAATTCTCATAGTTTTCTCCTTTTAAAAACTGTATGTTATGTGATTGAGATTTGAAGTTTGATTATCTGTTGTGATTTTTAGATTATTGGTTGCTGTGTGTCAATCTTGGTCCTGAGTTCAGCCCTGCCAGTGATGTCCAGAACTCTAGGTGAGTACAGGAATGTGTTTGCCTGTATTAGAAAGTGTGGATGTGCTAATTTCCTTACTCACACCTAGTATACACAGAAATGTAGTAGTAGTTCTGACACGTTGGGAAATAGGGTTTTTCTTTTGCTGGGAGACGATTGATAGAAATTTAATATACAGAAATAAATATGATGCTACAGACAGCAGTCGTTTAGCTTAGCTTAGCATAAAGATTGGAAACAGGGTACCAGCTAGCCTGCATCTTTCTCAATGTAAAAAAAATCCACCTATCAGCACCTTAAGATCACTAATTGACAAGTTAGTAAAACGTAAGGAGTAAAAACCAAACAAGAACTGAAGTCACTGTTATTTTATTGTTCTTATTTGTTATTTCAGTTTTTGTACACATTAAACAAACAACAAAACAATGAGTGAACCAATGAGTTTTAGGGGAGCTGGTAGGTGGATCTTTTCACTTTTGGACAGCTACTGGCATGTGGTTGTAGCTTTATATTTTGTGGAGGGAAAAAAGCATATTTCCTACAAACTATTTCTGTAAGAGATGTATAGGTTGAACTAAATTTTCAGAGGTGTCATAATAACCCTGCCATAAACATCCAGAAAGAGTAAATGACCCTCCCCCACAGCCGTATTCAGTACCACCACCAATACCAGACCATTAAGGTTAGGAAGTTGAATTCTCCTATAGTTTCCCATAGTGACGTTAGAAAGGAGCGCAGGGAGAAGGGGTAAAAATGACAGGAGTAGCACCATCACAATGGCACTAATAAACATGCAGAGTGCAGAGCACAGCTGTTCAAATAGCACTACTCTGTGTGTGTATGTGTGTGTGTGTGTGTGAGAGAGACCAACAGAGTGGGAGAATGGGACGGAGCAAGCATACAGTGACTCATTGGGAGCTTTACAAAATATCAACAGGTTCTGCTTTGTGACACTGAATAGATGAAAAGGAATAAATGCATGAGACAGAGTTGAAGAAAAAAGGCCTCCCAGCAAAGGAAAAAAAGACATGGAGAGTTGAGTGTGACGAAGTGAGATGTTAAGAGACAAGAAGGGGGTTTGTGTGTTGATGTGAGGTGTTTTTTGTGCGTATTGGTGTGTCAGTGTGGGAAACATGCACTGTACAAGAGGATGAGGAACTGTATGCTGCAACACAACACTATGCTGAATTCTGCTTTTTAACAATGTACTGACAAATATCAGAAACCTGTTTCCACTCACACATATTTTTCTGGCATCTTTTTGTAAAACTGTTAAGAAATAACAAACCTAACTTTGATTCATATGCAGAGACAAAAAAAGAATCTTGCTGTGCCATATAATCCTGATGAATCAGATATATGCATCTTGGCTGCATGGCCAGCTGCATGCTAATGTCTCCTACTCTGCCACTGTGCCCATGACATTTCAAATGCCAAGAATCTTTTTACCCCCAATTAGATTTTCTCAAATTACCAAACCAAGATCAGAACCTTTGGCATTAGAAATGAATTTAGCCAGACCACAGTGGCAAGCTGCATCGACTGGGGTCTCCATCATCTCTCTCACTGTCTGTTCACAGGCAATTTTGTTAAAGGTCCCTGATGCTTGCAAACTGCTTACTGCGGCTGTAAATACATCTCTCAAGACACTGAATTCGATTGCCCAATCTAATTGACGACAGAGGTTGTGAAGATGTTACAGGAGAGGTAGAATGTCCAGAGACCAGGGCTTCCTCAGTCCAATCCAAAAATCATTTCTGCATACAGACCATACAGACGACTGAATAGATAATTGTTGTGGTGCATAGCTTTAACATATTGATGCATTAATTTCCTCAATCAATGTTGCATGCAAAATTAACATGTCATGAATACCATTAGTAATATTAAGTACAATTGTACACTACAGCTTAATTATCTCCCTACATTACATTAGTATTGGATGGCACAGCTAGCTCTTCCTGTGGCAGGGTGCAGGAACACGTGGATTGGCAGGCTAAATTGGATAAGCAGGAAAACAATAGGGTGCTGATGGCTTTCCAGGCAGCATGTGATCAATTGTGACAGATGGTCCGAAATTGGTTCTAGCAGTGTGGAGCTAAGAGGAGCCTGCAGGAGAAACTGCTACTTTATCTCTGTCTGAAGGTCCTCGGAGAGAGAGATGAAGTCCACCTGCATACCAACCTTTGCTGCTATACTTAGTCTCCCATTTTTTCATATCCCATAGGGAACAATCCTCACAATACAGTACAGCTAGACACAGTCAAGTGATGAAAATAAGCATGAACTTGGCAGTGTAGTGGTTGTTTGTGTAAGTCTGAATGGATGGCTGTTTCTATAAAATAAGATAAACTTTAAGAAAAACTCAGCATTGTCAGCATACTTGCATATTAAGGGTAAATTTTTGCAACCCCTACGCTTCAAACTTATAAGATTGTGTGTGTCAGGGGCTGACTCAGGTGGATATGGGTACAGGTGACTTTGATTCTATGGAATAATTGGGAGTAGCTGTCTTTTTTTTACCTTACTTTGGCCAAATGGGACCTTAAACATGAGCTTTTTAGAGACATAATGCTGATAGGGCTAACAAGTATCCTTACAGTCAGTTACATTAAGGTAACTTGGTTTAATATTATTTTTTGTCTTTCTTCACACTGAGATTATACCTGTAACACACATTAAATTGTTTTTTTTCTATGTAAGCCCTTCTTTCAGATTAAGCTTTTGTACTTGTTGAAAGTTGGACCATTGGAGAGAGACATTTTTCTAAGTGCCTAAGACTGCAGACAGAGACTTTCCTGAATTGTTCCATTTGCAGCAGCCCCAGGCCTTTAATGGGAAAGAAAAAATTGTATGAACACAATGCTTACCCTGTCAAGAGGGAACTTGGCTAAATTAACTTCCTGCATTTTCTTGGAGGTTTTTTTTTCAGTAATTTGGACTTCAGGAGAAATACTTCGCACCATTTATGAAGAGTCATAACAGGTCAAAACTAGCTAGTAATTGCATTGTCATAGTTTGTATTATGGGTGACGTATTTCCCAATAAGTATCAACTTGCTGTCTAACCTAGTTATTTGTTGTGTCTCTCTCTTCACAGGTATCACCAGGTTTGATCTCCTGGGAGACTTTGGGAGATTTAATTGGCTGGGAAACTTTTACATCGTCCTTTCATACAACCTGCTTTTTGCAGTCGTGACAACGCTTTGTCTGGTGAGAAAATTCACCTCGGCAGTACGGGAAGAGCTCCTAAAGGCCTTAGGTAAATTTATCTGTTTATCTGTTTGTTATTCATGTATCCTGAAGGTTTTTAATAGATTACAACATACTATTTCTAGAATGCACCACACAATCTTTCATTGTCCTGCAATGTTTAACAAATATTTCCTTTGACATGATGGATGTGGCGTAGACTATAAAGCAGTCTATTTTGACTACTCAATTTCATCCTAATTTTAAATCCACAAAGGTTTGGTCTGAAACACTGACAGCACAAACCTGTGCTGTGGCTTTGGAGAGAGATAGTGTTTCTCTCAGACAGCACAACCTGGAGTGACAAAATGGAAGAAATTGCAGTGAGATCCAATGTGCTGCGGGACTGACATGTGACAGAGGATGGGGCTAGTCTCAAAGGCTTGTGGTGACAGGCCCTGGATGTTTGATACACAGGGTGGGATAGGGTTAGAAAATGTCACACAGAGGGACTGAGGGGAAAAAAGCACATCAATACCTCTGTCTAAGTGAAAGTCTGAGGCTTTTTAATGAGATTTCTCTCCCTTATCTCTTCCTGCCCAGGTCTGGATAAATTGCAACTGTCAAACAGCCCCACGGACCCTGAATCTGGGAAGCTCTCGGCCAACGGGCATCAGAAAACTCTGTGAAAGGGACGACAGATCAACACACACGCACGTATACATACACACACGCACACACACACCTTAGCATAGCCAAAGGGAGATTTCAACAGTACTGCCTGACTGCTGAAAGGTGAAAGGGATTGGAAGGAACTTAATAAACCCAGGCAGTGTCTGACGGATGCTGCAAATGGAGGCTGAGAGCAATTTAGCTTCGTGACATTCCATCCTCTGCGTCTCAGATGGAAGCTGGGACAGAGCCAGGGATGCGACTGAGGAGTGAAATAGACTGGCATCACTGCAGTGACCTTGATGTTGACCTCAACTGCGACTGTGACTTTAAACCACCCATCTCTTGCTTCAGGGGCACTACCCCACCCCCCAAAGCATTGCTAGTTGGTATTCTTCTACAACCTCCTCAACCTGCACTAGACAAAAGCGAGAGAGTAAAACAGGTGAAACGATGCACCTTCTGTCTTTTTTTAAGTCTTACATTTAACTAAAAGCCAGTGGGTTCTTTTTCCATCACCCTGCTCTTTCTCTGTATTCAGCATATTAAATAAACCCCCACAGTTCTAATGTCTATGTCCATGGTAATCGGTGTCAGTGACACATGGAGCACGTGCAGTTTTTGGTCTCTAATCTTTGGTCTCTGATTGCTATGTGAACTGCTACAGGCATGATAAAGGTGTCAATTTGTCATTTTTGATTTAAGCTCAAAATGTGAAAATAACATAATGTGCTTTGTGAAGCATGAAAGAAGTCATTTATTCACATTCGTCACAGCCAGTACATTAAACTGCATATGCATTGGCACTGTCGTTACTGATAGGCCTCAGATTTTAGCACTCGTGCTGTCATTTGTCTTTTTTATTTGGCTTTACTCAAGTGCGCTTTAACTTTATTGATGATGTCATTAGTTTGTATGAAGTAGGGTAAGAACTTTTTTTAGGTGCTCTAGATTTGACTTGAGCTACTCTACAAATGGGAAACTATATAGGAGTTTTATCCACTTCAGTTCCAATGAGCAGAATGCTTTAGTGCTTTTGGAGCTGAGCCTGTGGTTGTATTTCCGAAAATTTTATTATGCACATAAGAAAATGTCATATTTTTGCTCATCCCAAAAAAGTTAAATTCACAGGGCACAAAAAATGCATTAGTTGTTTTTGTAAATGTTGTATCTACATGTACATATTACATTGTGTTTCATACCTCTTTTGCATTATTTGGATGTAAATATTGGGCTCTCAGTGAGCCCACTGAGGGTCTGACTCACTAAGCAATCTGTTTTTTTGTTTGACTTTTTTTTATATAAACACCTAAATCTAATGCAAACCTGTAACAGTCTTCACATACAGAGTGCATGAGTGAAAATGTGCAAGTTTGCAGATGGTAGAAAGACTTGGTGACTCAGGCCCCATTTACATGTTGTTGTATTGCTGCATAATCTTCTGAACTGTGATGTTCTTTGTCTCCAGAACCACCTTAAATGCCTTATACGACAAGCATCTCACAGGCTTAATGTTAAGGTTGTTTCCTGTTCTGTGTAGTCCGTTCATGTACATGTACATACTGAAAGTGTACATGCACATTGTTTGTTTGTCTCTAGACAGTTCCACTGTGATCCCCTGTACACCACTGAGTTTCTAGTCTAAAGCCAGCTAGATATAATGAACATAATTTGTTTTTGCGATGAATGTTGTCACAGTAGCTCTCATCCAGTGAGAGGCTCCATTTTGAGACTCATTCATTACCCATAAAACTTGAGCACTTGCTAAGAAAGGGTTGAGTGATCAAATGATGTTGTTTTTATGGTGTTATAGATGTCATGTGTTTTCATGGTGACTAATATGACATGATGATAATGACAAAGGAAAAGGAAGGAAATTTTAGTTTATATGCATTTAAAACTTTTGTTTCTCAGGACGGAATGTTTTACATTAAAGCTGTCTGCCATTTGTTATTGCTATATTACAAAGACTGGATTTAAAGACAAATTTGTAATTCTCAATCAAACAACTCATGCTGAAGCTATCTTTCCAAATGAGCAAATTGGATCTATATACCTATAACGGCTCTTAGCATCTTACCAAACCTAAAGCAGGACCATGTTTCTAACTTGAAAGATGTTGTTACAAGATTGCAGGTTACCCCAATTCTTTACCGACAGAAACATCTGGTACAGTGTATGCTATCTCATGCTCATACTACCTGTCTTCAGCTGTTTTACTGATGCTAGAACTATACTGATCATTCGAGAATGTGAAAAATCAAGATGGCACAAAGTGATATGGTAAAGCAAAAAGGACGATACTGTAAACTGCTGAAATTGAATTTTATCTCTCAGATAAATTAGTGAAAGGATTTTATTATTTGGTCTGGATCAACTACAATCACTACAATGGCTCAATATAGATTGTGCTTACATCCACTGAGCTGTAGACTTTGGTAATACTGGGCTCTGGGCTCTACTATATCTGCCAGGGAAGCATCACAATCATACCCCTCCCATTATCTTCTGAGGTGAGAGCTGACGGGTCCGTTTTCTATTCAAGCAAGCTTTTCTGGTTGCCTTTACAGTACATCTGTGTTGTATGGGGGTTTCAAAAGTTGACAGTTGGCCTGTACTGTAAGTGAAGCAGCTTTTATTTCTGTCTGTATGTCAGTCGGTCTCTGCATGTAATTTTTGGTACATGTCATGTGAATGTATTTTTTACAATGTCTCAGTTTGCAAAATTTTTGTTTTGTTATTTTTGATGTTTATGTGTTTGCAAATAAAAGTAGAAAATGCTTCAATATCTTTTCATCAGTGGTGGCTGACAATTGAACAGGCTTTTTTAGTTTGACATGATCAAAGAACAGCGGTGTGGCGTCTGCGGCACCCCAGTGAAAAGTCCATAATGTCAGAATTTCCTGCATTCTACTGTCTAGTGTGACATCTCCTACAATGTGGTACTTCACTTTGACCAATAGGATGACACAGCATTCTCTGGCATAAATGTGGCATTAGGATTATATTGGCGCCTGTTGTTTGGATACACTTTTACACTGGTGACCACTGTGAAAAACAAAAAAATGTGTAGTCTGATCACAGCTTTACTCTCTTATAGTTACACAACATAACATCCTGTAAAGCCACAAACCTTTCATCTTTTCATTTCTTTTTATGCACACCATAAATGGGGGAGATGCAGTGTGTTCAGTGAGTTTTAGATTTTCTCTAGGCTTATTGTTTTTAACTTGGAGGGAGCCAGGCTAATTGCTTTCCCTGCTTTCCATCTTTATGCTAAGCCAAACTAATTGCATCCCTGCCCCAGCTTTAACATACAGACATGAGGGTGGTAATGACCTTCCATCTAACTCTTCTTTGCAAGTAAGTGAATATAAAGTATATAAAGAATATAAAGTAAGTATATTACCCCAATACAGAAGTATTCCTTCATTCTGGTTATCATACAGTGTTGTAATAATTGTGTTTACTTTAAGTCCAGGGCATTTGGACCTACAAATATTACTAAAAGGGATGATTTCAATACCATCTTGCATAAATCTGTACCTGTTTTAGATGAGTTTTTTGTGGTAGGCAGATCTGCACAGGGGACATGAAGGTCTGCTGTCTGCAGCAAAGGACTCAAAGGCCTCTAAGCAGAGCTGGTGGAAGAGATGGGAACAGGAGAGGAGCACGGTTCGTCTGCGTTGTTGATGGCTGGATCTATCAGCTTCTGTTGGGATGTCCAAGCTGCACAGTGCAGTCAGGCAGATGGGGCAGTCCCAGACACCTCTCTGGATAACCTGTCAGAAACAATCAATTTAAGGTCTTCAGCTACCTTAAGAATATTTACAGCTCCCTTTACTGGGGTTCATACTGGAAGATGCATTGGTAGCTGCATAATAAGGAATTATTTTGCACAAATCTAACTATCCTGTTGATTAGCAGGTAATTACAGTGACTTTGTTCCTCCCACTGCTCAAGAAAAGGCCATTCACTGTGAAAGAACTCTGAACCAAATCTGTTGGCAACTACCTGACAGGTTTGATCAAACACGAGGTGATAGCATGTTTACCAGTGATCCTTATAAAAACAAAGCAACACATGCACAGCTCTGCCAATGATTAACCAAAGACAGCTACTTGTACTGAGGGGCCAACATGCCCCACTGTTAAATGTTTCACATCGGGCTGCACTCCGCTTTATAGAGTTTGCACCCGTGAAAAAGGTGCAAGGTATGTGTTGAAAACACATTCACTGTTTGATACTCCATGTCAAGGCTGAGGCACTCCTGCCTTGTGCTCAACCTTTTCACACCAGATAAAGAAAAAAAAAAAAAAAGACATCTTCTTTGCACACACCCCACCCCCTCTATGGAAAATGGTACTGGCTGCTATGAAAGCCAACAATGGAGCCTTATGGAACAGCAAATCTTAATGTCTTTTCAGTTCCTCCGCAGCAGTCCAGGCGATGAAAAGCCTGCCGTGCATTATCAGACTGGCTTGTGTTTTTTGTAAACACAGAGGATTATTAGCCTTCCCACTGCCATTCATTTGGTAAAGTGAATGATCACCTCAGGAGAGATGTGTACTTTCTATATAGCAGCTGTGATGCTGTGTCTCCATGCAAGCGTTAACATGTCAAGGAAAGGCAAGGCTGGGTGTAGAGGAATCAGACTAGGATTAGATATTTTTGCAGAGCCACGTTCAGTGATACAAATGGCTTCTGGTTCAGCAGAGTGTGTCTTGTTCCTGACCTGGCTCTGTATTCGGTCCCAGTCGTTCTCCTGTGGTTCGGAGATGCTCTTTCTCTCCAGCTGCTCGAACACTCGTCTGCTTGATGACAGGGAGCGGTCGATATCACTCAGAAAAGCCTCCGTGTCGGTGTGACAGTATCGGACAAAGCTGTCATTCAACTCCTGCAACTAATTAGAAAAACCATTTTATTGGCACAAAGGAGGCATGTTTCATTCAGATACACAATAGAGTCGTGTTTTCGGCGAAGGCTAATTGTGTGTGTGTATTGTAATGGCTGAGGCACGCTGACAGGGTGCAGTTGTTAAACAGCCAGATCAATACAGTCACGTCTCCCACTAACATGGAGAATTAATGGAAACCAATAAAAAAAGGAAGACAATGCTGGGAAACATGGAAACACACACATCTCTGACACTTTTCTGTCTCAGACACACTCATATAAACATGTTCTGTTTTCTGTCCTGTACACAGTGTCTGAACAATTAATGAATTACTACTCACTCCAAATCATGTGTCATGGAATTACCAATTTCTCTCCCTTGAAATAACTTCTAATTACTGTCTATATGATTTTACTGCCATTCTTCTGGACCAATGTAGCCAGCAGTAGCCAGCACTCGTACACGTATTTTAGCCACCTGGTGAGAGTTCACATTACATGGATATTCATTCATTATTTTATGATAATAATGTCTGAAAAGTCTATGAAACTGCAGTTAGTTAATTAAAGACAACAGAATAAATTAAATATCATAAATTCAAATACTTTAAATTTTATGGACTTAATTTCTGGTGTATGGTCAAATTATGATGAGCTTAATCACAGTCTTTTAACAGCTCTGATTCTAGGATGTGAATTTTCAGTAAATTCTAATTTGAATTTCAAGTATTTCCATTCTCTGTCAACTCTTCCATTCTCAAATTGACCATTTTCCAAAGACTACCTCCGGTGTCTGTCATCCCATAACTCATCTGTCTTCTCCCCTTTACAACAGCTGTTGCTAGGCAACAATTAATGCCTGCATATGCATATTACTGTTTATATAAAAAAAAAACATATTCAGTTGTAAATGACAATGCTATTTGTGTGTGTATATATAACTTTCAAAGGCACTATGCAGCTGACCATCTCCATGACAACTGAACATACTCTGGCCACCAATGAAGGCCATGAGATGTGGCTGAAAGTTCCAGAAAAACCAACTTATTAAAGACCTTGTGATAAGAATGTTTTTCTTAAACATTTTTACTAGTTCAGTAACTGTATGTGATTGCAGAAAACTATTCAAGAACCCAGGGCTGCAACAGACTGATTAAACTATTTTCTGGGTTAATCTTTTGGTCTGTAAAATGTCAAAACTGTGAGAAATCCCTTCACAGTTCCCAAATGGCCAAGGTAATCTTCAGATTGCTTGTTTCATGCGATGAAGTCTAAAAGCCAAAGATACTCAGCTGACTATCACATTCAGTCAGACTTGTCTTTCTGTGTGCAAAACACATTTGTCAATCAACTAATAATTGCAGTTCTACATTAATCTGATACACCACATCTAGGAAAAGTAATGTAACACATTACTTAAAAGCAGCATTTCCTTCAGCACCTGCTTGCACAAATGTACATGTTTTCTCTGTCTCTGACTGACTGACACGCACACACACAAATACAAACCCCAACCTTAGCCTGCCACAGTGACATGAGAATTGCTTTACAGCTAGGCTTTTATCACTAATTAAACAACTGTTAACCATTCGGATGGAGGGTTTTATGAGCCTGGCTGACTTTTCGACAGTCAAGGCAAACAGTACAGCCTCTGGTGAACTTTGCCTTGCTCCACAGTAGATGGGGACAGGAGAGGACACAGAAGGAGAAGAGGAGGTGGAGCGCAGAGGCGTTATCTCACAGCAATCCATCTAGATGTCGGTAGTGTCCCCCTTAATGTGTTGACTCAGGGTCGGACCTCTGCAGCAAGTAAAAATTGAAAGCTGAGCATCGGGATCAGCTGATAAGATTTCAGAACCTGACCTGATATGTAGATGTTTTTTTCCCTAGGGAACACCTGGGGCTACATGGTACAAAGATGCTTTATTGCCTCCTGCTATCACAAGGAAAACTGAAAGAATAGGTTTCTCCATCCCACACAGGTTCCAGCCCAGCACTAACACGCCTGTTTGCATTACAGTCAGCTAAGCAAATAAGTCTTCCCCTTGAAAATCAAGTCTATCAGACCTGTCAGCACTGTGTTGCACAGCTCAAAGCTCTTGAAGATCATCCTCAGTGTGACAAAAGATATGAGACAATCTCCTGACCACCCACGACCACTGAATCACACAACTTGAATGTAAAGTGGCTGACAGCGTCTGTGACTCCATCCCCGAGCATGTAGACCCGGACATGGCCTAATGTGTTAGAACAGAGTTAATTGGATCAGTAAATGCTATGTCTTTGTTTACGTGACATGTTAAGGCACGGTTTATAGGCGAGATGATGGAGACTGACAGGGGGATGGGTAGGACACTCCGACCCTTGCACCACATTATAAGTGTGACCCTCATGCATTTGTCACTTTTGCTTAATCAGCCTCTTTGAAGCACAGGAGCACTCTGCATGATTACAACACTCCACACAGAAATAAATATTCCTGTTGTTGATGACAGTGTACATACAGAACATGTGATTATCTCAAGGTAGGGTCATTGGATGAATTTGCATGAGAAATTACATTGGATCCTTGAAAAACTGATATCTGGTTAAGACAAATGATCAGTGTCATCTCTGGTCATCCAAGGCCTCAGCTGGGGGAGGTTCACTAGGTGGCAATGTTCCCTTTTCCTGGGAGGCACCATGAAGGCAACACAGTCCTGAGAGTCAGACGACCCCATCCACTGGCTGTTCTCCAGACCATCGGTCAGCCACTTTTAAATACTCCCGCCATCAAGTCCAGTGGTTGCATGATTTATAGCTTTGAAATGGGACAAGAGAACAAAGCCTGAAATGACAACCTGCGTCAGGTGTCCAAACACCCTGGCCAACTTCACCTCTTCACCCTTTCCTATCCAACCCAGTAACAGCGCCACACTGATCGATCAAGGAATACCAGACCCAAACATGCAAAGGAGACATCTTGCTTTTGTGTTGACCCTGGAATGCCCAGACTGTTTGACTAAAACACAAAACTCTCTCCACATTAGTGGACAAACAGTGTATGATTCACAAAGCATCAAAGGAGCTTGAGGGGGTGAGAGCAGGTGAAGGTGTATGTGTGGGTTAGCAGCGGGGTCAGTGAGTCCCTGAGACCAACGTCTCGACCCTCAAGATGTGATGTTCATTACAGCCTTTAGTCAACCAACTAAACAGTCAAAGAATGTCTGGGTGAAATGAAACTTAAGGAGACAGACACTGGGCAATGTGACCTTATGTGTGTTCAGTGTGGCCAAAGAAGCATGATAAGATCCTGATGTGATCACTTCAGAGCAGAAGTCCAAACTTACCTTTGCTTCAAAGAATTTGCGGCGCAGGTCTTTGTCTTTTGGGCAGACTGTTTTCCTCATATGTCTGTACCACCTCCGAGCAACATAGCCTCGCCAGCACGCCTGAATTCTACACATACACAAAATACAGCCACAAAAAAAACAAAAAACAAAAACAGAACCAATATAAACAGATCATCTATGGGATGTTCAAAACTAATTGTTAAATATTACATAAATATGGTAAAATTCAAGCTAGGTCGAGATTTGAAGAAACATTTATTAACTCATTTATTAAAAGAGATTGAATTACATATAAACAGTGCATGGAGAGCAAGCATGTTTTTGAGTGGATCTTGATCATGCAATCTGAAAGTCTTCTATAGACTAAAGCATTGCTTGACTTAAATACAACATAAACAAAAACTAAATAAAAAAACCCATATTTGTATTTGACAATTTTTCCTTCAACAGTGCTTTAAGATGCTGGTTTTATGGAAATGACTTGATGTGATACTGTGATGTACAATGCTTCTGAGAATGATAATGTCTTTCATGAATATAAAACTATTTTTTAATGTTATATTTTGTATCTCTGTTTCCAGGCATTTACCTGGTAGCACACTGGTGTCTGAAGAGACGAGCTGCATCGTGTATCACCCGAGTCTCATACTGCTCCCTTCTGCACATAGGACAGCATTTCCTCCCAGAAAACCTCTCAAAGGCCCGCAGACATGCTCTGTGGAAAACGTGAGAGCATGACAGCAACACCTACAAAGGGAGAATGATTTAAGTTAACTAGTTTATATGAATATACAAAATAGTATCACACATGCTGTAAATCAAGAAGCAACATCTAAAGTAGAGTTTAGATTTCATAGAATGACTATATCGGGTTGCTATTCTCTTGAGGATGTGTATTCAGGTTCTCTTTAAGGTTCTCATACAGTACCCAGTCTATGCTTATGCAGCCTGTGTATGTGAGCTTAAAGCCATGCTAAATCTGTGTGTATTCATGCACATATGTGAATGTGTGTATCTGCCTTTAAGTGTTATTTGCCAAGGGGATAGAGGGAGTCAGCATGACCCCCAGTGGGCCGACTGGGACCTGGACTATAGTCTCCTTCTACCTGTGAGAGGGGTTCTTTTATCGTCTGAAAGGAGACAGCCACAGCTATGGGGCTTTGCACACAAACCAGTTTACTCAGATCTCTAGAGGGCAGAGGGGAGGCGTATTGATTTCCTATTGTTTTTGGCCTTACCAACACACTCCATCACCAGTGAAAGGGCCCCCCTGCAGTGCACAATTTCCAAGAGCTCCACAAGCCATTAGACCAGAGAGAAATTTCACTTTCCACAACATTTAAGGGTACAAGCTACAGTTTAAGGTCAGACATACAATAAAGTAATGGAATAGAAATTAAATAGAAAGGAAGGGAACTTTCTCCATAAATCCTGACCTATTACAGACAATTTGTGGTTGGTATTAAAATTGTATGAGCTGGATAGAGTAACAAAGATTCCAGTCCACACAACTGGTTCAGAGCAACTGCTGCTGTAAGCATTTTTCATTGTCATATTAATGCCTGAAAGCAACACAAGACTGTAGCACAGTGGCATTGTTACAATATGAAGGCTTCCAGGAAAATGCCAAATCAACAAAGATTCCCTCTTGTCACTTTCCCTTGTTAGCAGGCTCTAATTAACTTTTTTTTCCTGAGTCAAACTAATATTTACATGTGCATCTATGGCAACTGTGCTTTGTGAGGCCGCCTATTCTAGTCCTGCATTCTTGAGGAGATTGGCATCTTAAAAGGGGATCGGAAAGGTGTAAAAGACTGAATGACCCTAACAGTTACACACTGATTGCTACATCATCACGTCACACTTGAGTTCCAAGGCAGTATGGGTAAATTTGTACAGTTGTCTACACAGATTAGAACATACAGGAACCGCAGGAGAGGGGGCTTTGTGTGTATGTTTGTGTGCTCATGTGTGTATGCGGAAACTCCCTGAGGACAGACACAGAACATTCAAAACAAGTAACAAAAAAAGGAAGAAAGAGCTCTCTCACAGAGTATTAACAGTAGCTACTGTGTTGGGGGAATACCTGAGGCTGGAGGCGAAACTCCTCCCTGCATATTGCACAGGGCTGAGCTGATTCCCCCTGCTGAACAGACCTCGCCTTGACCTGCATCCATTCGTCCTCTGTCAGTCTCTCTGCGGGGGAAGCCACCAAACCCATTTTCTGAGCTAAAAGATATAAGAAATATACTGATGAACCTTTCATGAGTGAAAGTCCTAAACTTCAAGACATATCCTAAGTTTTTTCTACCTAATGTTAAAGGAGGTGGAGCAGGATCGAGGACATATTCTCTCTCATTTCCTCCATCCTGTCTCTGCTGCAGACCATTCTCCACTCTTCCTCTTGCATGTGGATTTTTGGGTGTGTTTCTTTTGCATCTCAGCAAAGGGTCAGAAAATGAGAAATTTGGATGCAGCAGGGTCCGTGTGATGTGGTCTTGAAAGGCAACTGAGGTGATCACCAAGTTGTTGCTTGTTTTAGACTTTGAGCTCTGAAAAAGATGTTCACCACTGCAGTTATAGAACATGATTAATGAGGCACTGCTAACTTTATAACTTGGGCAAAACAGCAAATGTAGACCTCTTATTTATATTATACCAGAATAAGTAAAAAGCAATAAATACAACTACATATATTCCAAAGTAACAAATTTCCCTTTGTCTGCATTGTTCCAGACAAAAGAGTGGAACAATGCAATAATAAATTACTGTATGGTCAAGTGGAAAATGCTATAATTGATAGCTAATTAACGAATGAGTGAGTCAAATAAATTACTTTTTCAGACCGACAGAGCTCAGCTACAATCTCCCTCTGGTTCCCCGACAAAAAGGCAGGTCACTATTTTTACTGTGAACTGAACCGTGTGGAGCCCAGTCCGCACAGGTGTTTGTAATCTAATTAAGCTACCAGGTGCAAAACAGCAACTTTCTCCTACGACAGAAACCGGACAGAGTCTAAAGACAAAATGTACGGATAAGAAGAAACCCTGATGATATATATACCGCAGGTTTTCATATTTGAACAGTTTTATGAATTAATAATTTAACAAAGTTGAGTGAAAAGAAGCTAAAATCCAAACCTTCCGCATTGCCATCCTATCATCACAGTGTTTGAGTGGTTACCAGGTAACCTGTCCCCGCCCCTCGCGTCACCATCACGTTGCCAAATCACTGGCTCTGATTGGCTGAGATGAGACCTCTGGGTTAGCTGATCGGTTATTATTTCCAAATTAAAAGCACCATAAATTAAACTGTGTGATGTCTCTATATAATATGTAAATAACGACATTTGTAGAATATCTCAAGCACCTATTGAAGCCTCTCTGTGATTTAGATTATACATTTTTTTACAGCTTGAATAATGTAATATTACAATTTTTTATTCTGTGATAAGTGTAAATAACTACATTTACTCAATGTGATTTTTTCTTAAATTGATATTTAAACAAAACATACGGGGATGGGGTTGCAACTTTGTTAAGCCACAGAGAAAACGAATGAATGATATCTAAAAAAAACTGACTTGAAAGTTAAGTAACCAAAGTAAAATAAAGAAGAAAACCAGAAATAAGGGCATCTACACTGCACACCTCCCTCCCTCTCTTAACTTTCCCTCCATCTTTCCTGTAAACATAAAAATGCCTTACTTATACAGTTTTGAGATATTTATATTTGAGTAGCTACTTACTCTCTGCACCACTACATTTCTCTTCTTTCTTTCATTACAAACGATGATCAGTTAATGTTACATTTAATAATATAGGACTGATATGATCGTTCTGCTGTATAATGAGTACTTACCTGTTATGAGTACATTTTCCTTATAACACGACTTATATACGTTCTACACTGTTGTATGGATAACATCAGTGCTGACAGCTTTACATTCACAAAGTTGTTCTATCCCCTTCTATCACCACGCAAAGATAATTTTGCTCTTTGAAAACTATGTGCAGTGTCTCAATCTCACTAATGATTATTTTATTGTCAGGGAGGTGTCAGTGAATGGTTGGAACCTGACCAAAGGAGGTTAGCCTATGTGTCTAGGTGACTCACCGAGCTGTCGTCAGAGTAGGTGCTGAACAAAGCTAAGCTGCTCATACCTGTGCTGTGAGCTAAGGGATCCCTCGCAGGTCACCCTTACATGGAAAACCATACACACAAACACACAGTCCAAACCATCTCTTTTTGTGAGCCTGATGAAAAGTTTGCTTTATTTCTCACACACAGCGCAGGGGTGTGTGACTTTTAAAATGCTTTGCAGTCTTGATTGACTTTGATGTGCTCAGTCAGAATCAGTGAAAACAGATGGCCGAGGAGAGGGCTAACGGTGAGGCCTGTCAATCCAGGGAGTCCTCTAAGAAAACAAAGTGAAGACCTGGCTCTGGGAGAGGAGGAAACCCCTGAGATTCTCAAGAGGCTGCTGCATTCTTGAGATTAGGGCAAGAAAAACGCAGACCACTGCTGTTAATGCCCCAGACAAAGGCGTGGAACAATTTATTAGTTAAGAATTCAAGCTCAGAGCTCAATCAAAGGCCTGTCGTCCACAATGCTAGACTTGGGGCTTTGGTTTGTTGTTTTAAGTAAATAATCATGCTTAAAAGATATGGCAAAGATGGGGCTCAAGTCCCCCATAAAGCCTGCATTCTTCCAACTGTCATCAGAATGGATTTCAGTGTGCGCTTTTATTTTCAACAGGGACACTGTTTGTCTTTTTCTTTATGAATACCATTTTAAAGAGCTCTTTATTTAACTTTCTTCCCTCTGGACCTCTTTACCTGATCTGTGGTATTTTTGAAAAGACAACTCACCTTGACATGCAAAGAGCTGATGACTTAAGCAAAAAGTAAAAAAAAAAAATTTGCACCAACAACAGGTTGAAAGGGAAAATAATCCAACATTCTTCAGTACTCATATGCATATGCTGTGGTGCTAACTGAGACAGAGCTGTCAAGACTTCACCTGTAGAAAATATCAATGACACAAACATGACGCTAAACAATACTCGCGTAAATAAAGCATCTAGACTTGTGTAAATGCACAACACTTTCATGATACTGAGTCAGGTCATACTCATAAAACAGGTCTGTGTCCATACATCATACACTGTGATATACTGCTTTGTTGTCAAATGAGTAATTGCCGTGAGATATAGATGAGAGAGGGCAGCCCATAATGGTTAATTAACAATTATGTCAGCCAGTGAGATGACCAGGAGACCAATCACTTTGATAGGAGACAGTGGAGGGGGACAGAAATCAAATTATTTTATGACTTATAATGCTTCCCATAATGCTTCCCTAACATGACTTTAATCACTCCATGGTGGATAGGAGTCCCCCACGGCTATATGGGAGGGAACCAGTCAGGAGTGGAGGACAGCAAGTCTTTACTATTGCGTTATCTCCTGCGTCATTGCTGAGTAAGTAAGCTATAAAAGAACACAGCCATCATTACAGCCGTTTGGTTGCTTTTCAGAGAGATGGAGCTCCTAATGATTAGACATGTCCTTTGTAAATGAAATACAAATCACCCCAGGCTTTTGGTTTTACTTCATTTACTAAGTGCTACATTACCTCATACTTTGGACCTAACAATGGATTTCCTATAAATCTCTGGGTAGTTGAAATGATGAAGGGGCTCACATATCACGAAATGTGCCAGTGCTTATTAGCACTTGAGAAGTTATTGATCGGGCATTTTGATTAATGTCCACCAGGGGCTACAGTGGCATTCAGAGCCCCGTGGAGGCCCCACTGTGCGACTGGCTGGGACTTCTCCTTCTCAATTACCTCCAGTTTGTGCTGACTGCCAGCTGGAGCTCTGGCAAGGCGGCAGCCACTGCAGCGTTCCTATGCCAGCAAGAAAACGAACTCTATTCCACAATTCTTCTCCATTATTCAGACATGAGCATATTGAAAACAAGACGATGGCTATGAAGGGTTTACTTATTGGATTTAGTGTGGTACATGGGTCACAATGATAATGTGGGCAGTTATACAATAAAAAAATCTATCCATGATTTCACAAAGTGGTGGACAAAAGCAAGCTTCCCTCTGGGATGCAGATAATGGATCCTGAAACTAATATAAGGGGTCAGAGGCTTACTACTTGGGAAATTAATAATAAAAACTACCCAAAAAAGTCTTTATGTTGGATTTTTCTCATGCAATACTAAACCCTTCAGGTTCCCTCTAAAAATATTCAAATGAAAGAATCAAAAAAGGAGAAAATAATTCTGCTCACATGCCCACAACCAGCAGATATACAACCTGTTATAAGGGTTCACAAGTAGACATGGCTATAAAATAAGATGTTACAAGCAAAAAAGGTTGGGAATGACTGTGATTAAAACCATCACAAAACAAGAGAATTTCAGTTTAGGCTACTTTTGGCTGAGCTGAACATGCAGTGATGATCTCAATGTAATGTCACTGCAGCAGGGACCAATAATTTCTGGCATGGTTGTGTGGCCATCTTTCTCCATAATGGACAATAATTGAGCAGAATCCATCACTATAGCTAGAAATAGACCACCATAATGGCCATAAATTGTGCCCTGTGAAGGCATGAGCACTGAAAATCCAGCCGCCCCGCTGTGTCTGAGAGGCATGGCAACTTCTACACATTCCCTTTCATCCTTACATTTTGACTCCATGCTGATTACATACAATTCACATCCAGTTGAGTCAAATCATACCTTTTAAGTACAGAGTGCAGTCACTTGACCTTTGTAGGATGTTATAGTTGCATTGTATGGCAGTATGTCTGATAAATAAAAGATGCTTGATTGACAATTTGACATCAGAGTTGTTGATGTAATTTCCAGATCCATCATTGCAGCACTAGATAAACACTCTTTGATTATACTTTGCTAAAGTATAATCCTTGGACTGGAAATACAGAGCAGTATGGCTATGTATATTTACTGGCATATTCCATCAACCCTCTCAAAAAGGAGCTACTGTAACTGCAATTAACTTATTTCATTTTTTAAAAGGAGCACCTGAATTAAATAAGCAGGGCTGCCGGAGACTTCCTTCCAAACTCCGCCATAAATCAGCAGCAGCAGCTATTTCATCTGATTGAACGAGTGCATAGCCTGAAGTTTGCCTGTGCTGTGGGGAATGTGTTTGTGGTGAGTCTCATAAATGCCAAGTTCTTTGGGCAATAAGAATAAATATCACAACCACTCTCTAGAATTACCACATAATTGGGGACTTTCCGCGTCTGCACAGGACCACGCTGTCTCCTCCTCCAACTATACATGTACTACAACGGGTGAGTCCATACTTAGGTGACGAGGGGTGGGAAAATGGTGGGAAGAGCCATATTTAGCATGTCAACGCACACAATTTAAGACTGCTTCAAGGCATCAGTAAAAAAATGGAGGTCCATATTGTTTGTATCCACATTTTTGGTTCTCTAGTTTTCACATACTGAGCATTATCTTTCAGGATTATATTAAAGGGTATGTCCTGTTCTTTCCAAACTTCATTCTAATTCAGTCACTGGATTCTGAGTATATTAGAAAAGTCATAAAATTAAGTACACTCAAACATCTCAGTATGCATGCTACATTTATTTATGTATGGTGGACCCTATTGCATCATTACTGTTCCTCACAGCTGGAACAGTGAAACAAACCTGGGAGAATGCCTCAGAATAAATTTTAAAAAATGTTGCTTTCAAGTCAAAAATAGAATAGAAAAAGAGTGTGTGTTTTGGGTAATCCAATGAATTAACTTACAACATACAGTACTCAACTAGGTATTTATATTTAGAGGTACTATAGCAAATGGAATGAAAGCTTTCTTAGCGTTTAGGGATTCATCACAATGTTGGGTCCTGATTGGGTGGGTCGAAGCAAGGCAGAGGGTGGGAGGGCTACTAACAAATATACACTGCATCCTCAACCCCATTCCCAGCTCATTCAGCATTAAGCTGTCAAACATTTGCTCTAGTAGAACAATCTCAGACTGTCTGACTTTCTGACGAAAGCAAAGCCCAATCATCAAAAAATCTCTGCCGCCTAAATAACACATGTTGCTCCTGCATTCAGAGGGCAAGTCATTCACCATCTCTTGCGCACTTCAAAGTGTGTTGAGATTCTGCCAAACAAGCGCAGTCTCTTGGTTTCTTATTGTAATTTTAGTGCGTGATGAAAGGTAAAGTAGCAACACTTGTTTATATGTTTCTCCATGTGCCAAAGGTACAGCCGCAGATGTTTTTGTTTCCATTGTCTGTCTCATCAATCCATTCCTCCAATCATCTGATGAATGTTTATTTATGAATCTCGGCTTTAATGGCTTCATTTTAAAGAGATATCAGATAACACTGTACTAATGACATAAACCCCATACCTGAGATAAGTAACTATTTATTTACTTATTATTAAGATTTCCTTCCAGTAATGAGACATAAACAGTATAGTTACAGTAAATGTGAGCGTCTTTCCTGTGGCACAGAATCAATGTGTAATTTGTAAACTTGAAGTTGTTGACGTGACATTTGACTGTCACCACTTAGCTGCATTTCTCATGGTGCATCTGGACTTTGAGAGACAGCATGCAAACTGGTGGGAGATGGGAAAGTTGGATATTGGAAAAACTAATATTGGCGACGGTTAAAGAAGGAAGCAGTGGAACAAATACAGACAAAGGAAACAATAACAAAATCTTGGTGTATCCAGAAAGACTATATATTCATATTGTGTTCTAAGCCAATATGAAGTCCTCTCTGCAGTGAAACAATCAGTTATTCCACATGAATGTGATTTATGTCAGAGAAATACCGTCTTTAATTTATGTAAGCTCCACCAGGCAGGACTGATCCTGAAAATTTCCCCCTGACCCGTGCTTGTCATGTTAAGTGCAATGCCAGGTAATGTTTCTGCATGAGTTGCATCGATTCACTCACATGTGAGGGGACACAACCTGGCGGGATCCAGTGGGGAGAAGTGACAGGCTACTGGCTGTTTGCCTGCTCAGCCTCTACTGCCAAAGTAAACAGGTGAGCTTCTCATCTTTTCACACCTCTGCTTGCTCCTGACAGAGAATCAAATGGAACAGAATCAAGAAGAAGCACATCAGATGGTATGGACAATAACTTGGCCTACTTACAGGTAGTGAAGGCGTTTTGCCTTATCTTATATTGCTTTATCAAAACGGAAATTTTAGATGATGATTTAGCTTGGAATAATGGAAAATAACCCCTAAAATTGGATGCTAGATTTTCCCTCAAAGGTAAATCTGAGAATTTATCTCGCTGGAAGAGATCCCTAATGCAAGATCAAGGTTAGCAATGCACAGCACTGCTTTGTTTACATTCCTACATGATGTCCCACTCAACATATTCCTTTTGACACCACAAATCAGTTTTAGGAGAGATGAAGTGGGAAGGAGCTTGTGAAAATTCAAACATTTCTCTGATGCATATTCCAATTCGCTTGACCTTTTGATAGGGTCAGTTGCGTTGTGTCAGTCACGACGTGACGGCTTGGTGTTTATTTTCACCCCAACGTTTGCCACATACTTGTGCTGAAAAACAGGCCTGCTGCAGCTGCCTCGCTGGGAACCCAAGATGTCATACAAACAGCACAATACCTGGCCATCAGAAACTGACAACCTTTGAACTGTCACTCCACCAAAGGACTGGGGCTAAACAAGACGTGTCAGGCTAAACAAGATGGCGTGTAAGCAGACATTTCAGGTCATGCAACATGGGAACCACAGACAAATTCTTTATCAAGGAGCTCTCTGACCATACAGAGATTTACACACACTCACCTGCTCTACATGCACACGCACACGTGCATACACACACACTCCAATAGTGTACACTCACACCTTACCCACGCAGCAGTGACTTCAAAAGGAACAAGGAGATAAAACAAAATGAATTGCAGACACATCAAGCCTCCCATGCCCTTTAAAGCTTAATTATACCTGTTGGGGTGATGAGAGACACATCACAGAACCTAGTGATTAATAAACAAACGGCGCATCCCATAAAGCGTCTGACAAGTCCCTGCTCATCGCCCCTCACACTCACAGTCTGAGCTCAGGTGGAGTGCACATATCAAAGTGTATCAAACAGGAATGAAGTTAGTCCAACCTTGGCCAAGGCTTAACCCCCCCACCGCACCCCCCACCTCCTCGTCTCCTGGCCGTCTTTTTCCTCCACCTGTCCACCTGAAGGCCGATGAGAGCATCATCCAGACGCGTGCTTCAGAGCACCAGTCTGAGTCTGAGCTTTCATCTTTCATTGCCAGGCCCAGATCACTCGACTGGGGCTTTGTACCCGCCGACGGGGTAAGTGTCGCGTTTGCTGGGGTTTTGTAAACAGACACACCTTTTGTGAAAGATGATGTGAATGAGATGAAGTTACTAACTACTGGAGCTGTGCGGCTGTTGCTGAAGGAAGGGGCTGACCTGAGGCTGAGGGCATATTAGATTGCCCTGTCTTGAAAGGGGTACCTGTCTAAGTCTCAGCTAGCACAGAGAGCAAATATGAGAAGTAGTCAAACGTCAGGTAAGACTTCCATCAGTGAATGGTGGAGCTATAAAGGTGTGGGTTGATTTTTCCCTGACAAACATTTAGTCACATCATTATGAGAGGGCAAAACTGAGTGCTAATTAGCTCTGTGATTTCCTGAGAGTTATCATCTGTGGAAAATGCCATCCTAAATGCTATTATGGGGTATTTCATTCAAGCTCAATTAAAACCACATCACTGAAAAGAATGCAGCTCATAGCTTTCAGTATTTGCTGAACAGATGTGTACGTGTGCACATTTGAGGTACAAGTAAATGCAGTAAACAGCCGGGTGCACAATAAAAATTCCAGTACTGACAGTGCATGATGGCAGCTGTTAAACATGTAAATATAAAATCAACACTGATATTAATGAACTGTTACATAAACACAGACAGAATGAGGCCTTTAGACCTAACTGTTTGTTGTTTTGTCAGACTTTTGGTATTTCTTAAGCCTCTCTCCAGTCACTGTGTTGTTATGCTGTCGGCGATGCATGCTTCTTGCTCTAAGCTGCTTTGGCCAAACAAATGTGATTTAGCCTAATCATTTCACTCAAACAAGTTGGTATTGTTTAGGGTGTTTTTCCACTTGCCAGTTTGCTTAATTTGCTTCAAAGCCTGTTGATGTACGCCTCTTTAAAATTTCAGCCTTCAACAGGA
This sequence comes from Lates calcarifer, assembly GCF_001640805.2. NCBI lineage: Eukaryota > Metazoa > Chordata > Actinopteri > Centropomidae > Lates > Lates calcarifer. The sequence goes on along the minus strand of NC_066856.1, from coordinate 13,588,439 downwards.
GACCACACAGTGAAGTTACACCTTAATTCACAAGATGTCACGCAAGAACAACACAAATACATAGACTGATATATTGACTTTTCTTTTCTTTAAAGTTGTCCTTAACCTTAATATTGACTATAGATCAAATGACTTGATGTAATATGAAAAGTGTTGTGTACAGAAAATGAACACTCAACTGTATCCTTGAAGCATTTGAGCACCTTTCAGCTCATTGTTTTGGTTTTATTGGCCTGCAACTTTGCTGTTTTTGTTCAGCTTTGCTCAGTTGCCCCTTAGTTATGCACCAACACTGTAAATGTAAGTTGGACTTCAAATAGAGTGAAAGTAGTATTAGGTTAAACAAAATAAGCAATGGACTTACAACAACCAATTTAAATATCTAAAAACATCACTATCAAAATATACTTCACATCCCTTTACAGTAGCAGAAACATACTATATGCTATAAAGTGTCACATGACAGCTACTGTAATAACTACTGGCTATTAGGAGAGTCTGTGTTGTACTGCAGAGGACTGGTGATAGACTTGGACCAAATGAAAGGGCCGACAGAGACACTAGAAGTGCGGTACAGTATAAATGATCATGCCTTACCATCGATTTAACTAATGATGAGTGCTCAGAGTGCAACAATAGTAATTTTGTCATAAAGCTGTCAGCAGTTAATCAATCTGTTAAGGGTTTTCCTCCTTCAATGTAAGATTTATTAAATGTTCATGCAGGCTTGTCCAGGCACGCTCAGGTCTGTCTATACAAAGCAAGTCTAAATGTTTCACAAGAACTTTGATGTTCCTATTTGTCACAAACTCCACTATTAGTTCATATTAGCATGTTACTGAATAGAGTAAAATTAAGGTGACATAATTGTACATTTTTTTTCACAGGAAATCTCATGAACTGACAAGACGATTTGCGTTTCTTCTCTCACCTGTGTGATGACTTTTTTTGTATCTGGGGTTTGAATATTTTGTCTGAGCTCCTCAGGCTGTGTCTCGCGTAGCCAAGACTTGCACGGTAGATGCCTAAAGGACTTCCAAGCCCTGCTGGTACATCTGCCAACAATAGGAATTTCCCCAGTTTACACAACTCTAACACAAAGCAAGGTTATCTCTAAAGATTTAGCCTCATTGTTTCCTTTTTGGAAGGGTTCATGCCACTGAAGCGTTTGACTGATGTTACTTCAGAATCTATTAACCAAGCTGACTTAATCTTCTGTGATTAATGTAATGAACATTGCTCACAGGGCTGTTTTATAATTACATACTCTTTCATATTATGAAAATTATATTGTATACTTGTGGCAAGGCTCATATAAACCTCAATTTAGAAATAACTGAATGAGCATCACACTGAAGTGTTTATTCTTTTAAATGTACTACATGTTTACTTTGACGGGAGCAACACATTACATCATATTTGTTTACTGTTGTTTACTTGCAAAAAAAACAACAAAAAAAACAAAGTTAAACTCAATGTGTTGATAGGTGGGGGTAAGGCTAGCTCTGTCCTTGTTTCCACTGTTTATGCTAGGCTAAGCTAACTAGCTGCTGTCTTTAGCTTAATATTTACTGGGCAAATATGACAGCGATATCATGCCAAATATTTCCTGAAATGTTTTAACTATGAGATACACAATGACCTTGAGAAGTATTCTACATACAAATTTTCTAATTATTTTACTTTTATGAATCTTTAATCACTCATGAAACATTAATCATCCAAGCCTCTCATTACACAAGGTGAGCATGATAAAATCCCACCTGAAAGTAGATTTGAATTTTAACTAATATTTATAATGATGTGTGAAATTATTGTTTTTGCTGTCAGTGCTTGCTCCTGGTGCTCTCTCTCTTCCACTTTGAAGTCAAATATTAAAGTACTGTCTAATGTGGTCATGGGCTCCTCATACATTGCCTTCCGACTGTAGTCAGCTCTTCTTAAATACATAGCCAGGGCTGTAATTTTTACAAGTTAAGGCAAAATGCACTCTAAATACAGTATCATAGTTTCAAATGGCTGGGATAACCATCTCATTTTGTATATATCACCATTTGATATTCCGTCAGCAACGCTTTCTCTCATTGAGTGGCACAGTGTTATTAAAATGTATAATCATAGATTTTGTGAATGAAACGACTCACTGTTGAGTCAAAATGGCAGGTATGAAGCACTTAGAGTATTTTAGACCGAGCAAGCCTCCAGGTGAATGTGTCATCTTAAAAGTATTAAATCTTTGCCTTTCAGAGATGAAATATGACCGCGGGTTAACTTTTTGAAATGGAACGAAGAAAACAGGAACACACTGATAAACAAACTGATATGAAGCTGATGGGAGGCCTGCTCTCTAATTGCACCAGACACATTTAAAATTCCAGTGTTAATCCCATTTCAATAGTGATATTCACTCTACACTTCTGGAAACAACACACAGCAGATGTGTAGACACACACACAACTGATTTCTTGGCATTTACTGTCTGTTGTTTTATCTTTATTTTTATCTCTGTCATGTGCTTCTATAGATAACTTTGTGTCAAATCTGTTCCTTACAGTGATCTATAAATACACCTGTTTTGACATGATCTGGCTAAAAATAACCATTCACAGAGAACAAATTCAAGGCTTTCATGTGTTCCTAGCCTTCACCTGCCAAAAAATATCTGCAGCATCAGAGCTGAAAAACAAATCTCTAAAGTAAAGGCCCTCTTGAGTCGTAGCCTTTTTGTCTGTAGGTCTCCTCGGATGAGCAGATGATGAATAGGAGGGGGAACTCTGCTGGTAGCTGGGCGCAGACCACCACAAGCTCCCCTCTGTGTCTCCACCACCAATATGAAGCACTGTGGTGTTATGAGAACAGGATAGCTCTTGAGGCGCTCGCCTTTCACTCCCGAGATGGTGCGTAAACAGAGCAGGGGCCGACAGATGGGCCTCAGCAAACTGGTCCCGTTGACCTTTCAACCCCACTGTCCAGCACTCCCCTCTTCTCTATTAGAAAATGCAGTGGAATTCCAAGGAGATTATCATCCTTTATGTCCCTTGGTTTGCTACCCATTGCGAGCAGTGAATATACAGAATACACCAGGAAACGCAGCTCACATTCCCAGGATCCTTAGAAGAACATAGTGTTCTGCTAATGTACTTGGTTATATAAAAGTTACAAACATAAACAGAAAATGATGTATGGTTGAGTGCTTCAGGAATGACTCTAATCTCAAAATGTACATTTTGGTTTTAGCTGATTTAGTGATTTTAAACAATGTTTCACAGATACCCACCCTGTCTTTCAATAGTCTGTCCAAACAAATGGTGTGACTTCACCTCTTTTGTAATATCATAACATAGCACAGCTTAGCTTTGACGCACATTCAGCTCACTACTGTACTGCTACTGTTTACCTGTTCACATCATATGTATGGAGAGAGCGGTAATGAGAGAGTCGTCTGTCTGAGTGAGGGATTTGAACTTGTACAGTGAGACAGAAGAAAGAGGAGACTAGCAATTTGGAAAATTATCACTTGAGATTGCCTGAAGCTATACTTTTGTGTATTCTTGTTCTTATTTTCAGCCTATTTCCTGGTATAAGCAGGACCTGCCCCAAAGTTTTAGTGAGTTGGTATCTACTCTAGGGAGGCACTTTCATTCATAATTTCCTGTGCATAATCATTATTTGCCTTCATTTTACAGTGGCACACTGTACACACTCACTATAGATTTTAAAGCACAGCTGAGCTCAGCTGTTGTTGTAGTCCCATGGCCATGCATTTGCAAACACTGCAACTTACTATTTTTTTAAACATTATTTTCCTCAACTTTTTCACAACCATATTTCATCTAGTCTTAGTGTGTACCTAGTCTCATACTGTCCTGTTTGTATGCTAAGAAACCCAATTTTTGCATGCTTTGTATGTATGGGTTGAAGGGTAGTGGTATATTGGAATTTTCAGGGGGTGATGATGAAGATTCAAAATGGAAGTCTTGGACAACAGGAACATCATAAACTGTTCTCACCTCATTGGAGAGTAAGTTGACCATGCATGCATGACACCTGGCCAATGACTTCCATACCTGTACAGATGCTAAATCATACTGTCAGTAATAGACATTTTGGGTTGATGGGTTTTCAAAAAACACCATAGGCCAAAAGCCTTTTAGTCTAACCTCTCTGAATGTCAGTATTGTGAAGTAAACATTTGTGCTGCTGATCCTTGCAGAGAGGCATTTTTTGCATTCCTGGTTGCATTTTAATCTGCTTTGCATTTTTCTTCTTTTTTTTTTCATAGAAGCAGAGGGAAAACAATTCAGTATAAGCTGGTCAGGTCAGCATTGTGGTTTGTTTTCCATGCCAACTGCAAGGATTTAAACTGCTGTGAGAAATCACCAATTGATCCAGTTACACTTCACACTCATAACTTTCTGTTTACTTTCTTTCGAAACAAAAGAAATGAAGAAGCCTGACAGACGATTGTTGAGAGACGGAAAAAAACGGCATACAGATGTTACAACTGTGAGTTCACGCGAGTTTACTTTCCCAACATTATGACCATAGATTATTTGCTGTGCTCATACTCATCCCTCAATATCAATATTTTTCCCTGGGGGGATGAGCATTCAATCACATAGTTTTGAAGGAAAGCACACTTACTTATATAACAATGCTGATTAACAGAACATTTCCCTTTTGTAGACGACCACAAAGAGCGACTCTTAGCGTCTCTGTGGCTGAGTCACCACACAGCTTGGGCCCCATTCATGTTTTTCCCATGTTGCAATTTACTCACTGAATTAGGCTTGGGCCAAAAAAAAGTGTTTCAGTCCCAATTATCATCTGGCAAGGAGGAGAGGCGGTCTGACAGGGGTGGGGGGTGAGATACTTAAGCCTTTTCACTAGTGCTGCCTTGTTTCCCCTGTTCCTCTCCTTGAGAGAGTAATGTGTTTCCTCACACAAAAGGAGGATCTTCAGAGATATGCCAAGAGTCTGGAGAGTGTGTTTGCTGGACCTGTGAAGAGACCTCTTTAGGAGGCTTTGAGGACAATGGAGCATGGGCACTGGCCGTGGTTTACTTTGTCCACGCTAAGCATTTCACACGCACCCAGGGCAACAGCCGGTCTGAGCAAAGGCACAACATTAGTCTGAGTTATTGAAAAGGCCTTTTTCATCTTTGTCACCCAATCAGTGCAATGATCGCTCTGAGGGAGTTATGTTTGCCCAACAGTTTTTTTTTTTTAATTTCTTGAGACTCTCCACATTCTTTACCTACAAAGTGTTTTTCAGTTTCCTTCCCCCTTTGAAAAGTTAAATCTAATATTTCTCTTTTTATTGATTATGTTTATGTTGCTTAACAGTTTAGCATCTAGAACAAGCTGTCCTGATATTGTAATGAACCAGACTACTAACAGCAGGGTGTCCATAATCGGATTTTAATGTGCAGCTAACACTGCTTCCTGTCAATGATGTGTTTTTGTTACTCATAAATATTGAACAGCAATCAAGAAGAGGATGTAATAGTACAAGTTCTTACTGCAAGCTAAAATAATCAGCACATTAGAAGATATATCCAGTAAATGTGGTTTTACATGAAATAATTCTCTAACAGTAGTGGTCAGTGTAGGTATACACACCACATTCTTCACAGTGACAGCATCGCTGTGACACAGGCTATTAAAGAAAATTCAATTATATTGTTACTGATGTAAATACATTAATGGATTAGTACATTTAAGCAAACCTGATTTAACATTATTCTTGGGTAGTGTATTGTCTAGATCAGTTGCTATACTATTCTATTTTTAAAAAATCTAAATTGCAATAACAAAAGATCTGTAACAATTATAGTTATGTAATTTAATGACGGTGTGTCAGTTAAATCAGAAATCTAGAACATTTCCTCTGAATTGGAAGAACGTTCCATACTGAAGAGGACAAAAGATTCACAGTTTGAATGATGTACAGCAGAACCAGAGGAGACACCCAATACATCTTCATTATAGCTGAAGTTTCCCATCTCTCCTGCGTCTCTAGTCTCAGCCTGCTTCATTTGCTCTGTCACATTGTTCATATCTCAATGGCCAGGCTGTTGTTGCTATAGCAATATGTGGATCTGACAAGGGCCCAGGTTGCTCTTGATTTAAGTAAATGGTACCTTGTGATGCTTGAACAGCCTTTGCAGTGTGTTATATTACATACAGGCATAAAGAACAATATGACTGTATGCATGTGTGCACGAATAACTAATTTCAGGTGGAAAGACATTTAAATCACATAGAAGGACATTAAAATGAACATTTGTCTTATTAATTAACATAGGATGAACTGCAAATCAATATGGTGTATTATTAGAAGTATATGTGCTCAGTTTACATTGTATTGTGTTGTATTATTGCAGTATTTTGGGTTATACAAATACTATTAATAATAAATAAATCCCAGTTTTGTGCTTCTTTCTAAAACAGCAGTATACAAATACAACTCTCAAATATGATACAGTATCTGCCTGTGCCCGTTTAAAGTCTGCAAGTACACTTGGACAACATCAACACACCTACCCATGCATCAATCACTTGAGACAACCCATAAATACTTTGATATGAACAAGAACCTGATAATGGTGGCAGCAGAGCTCTTAAGAAAACACAGCCGTACAAACCACAGACTGTGCAGCATTTTCAACTAATGTTGTGTTAAATATTAATCTCACACACTTTGAGAGCAGCATTCCTGTGAGATCACAGTTGAGGCACCTTGTGGAATGCAACGTTAAGCCCTGAAACTGTACTTCCTGGCTGCGAACAGAGGCATTCTGGGAAGGCCCACAGATACCTTTTACCCTCTGTCTCTCAACAGGTGGCTCTCCCTTCCTGATCCCTAAATTACTGCTCTGCTATGAGACCCTCCATGAGGGACGGGTTTGACAAATATCATTGTAAGTTGTTGTATTCTCTCTTTGATTTAAGTCAACAAAAGCACTGTGACAGCTTGTGCTGACATTTGGACTTTAGCTTTTGAAGACCATTAAGTTCATGAGGTGAAGGTGTGACCGTATCCCATACCCAAACAAAAAATAGCCTAACCAATCACATGGTACATGTCTTGAGCAAGCATGTGCAGGCAGATCTGTGGTAGTCCTTGTGAAATATCTTGATATAAGCCCCACTTGCCAGACCACATAATTAGCTTTTGACCTACATTTCTCCCCAAGCTTTTTGTGCATAAGCAACAGGTCAGTTTCACTGGGATTGTGACTAGGCACATCAAGGAAATCTTTATTTTCTGACCAAAACTACAGAAGGCCAAGTCATTAACAAATGTCTCATAGTGTTTGCCAAACATAAATTCTATCTTCTTTTCAAAAGTAACAGCTGTTTATGGATGTGTTGCCTCAAAGCGAGTTGAGAGGGCGTTTGTGCATGACTCACTCCAATTTTAAATACTAAAAGATAACTTCCTAAGATTGAAAATCCTCCTTTGATGATGTGATGGTGTGGGTGGACAGGTCCATGAATGGTGTTGTACTGTATGTAGTTTGGCATAATGAAGTGTCTGTATAAATATGTTCCTTCTAATGCTGTGCATAGCAACCACACAATGAAAGTATAACATAACATAACATAACATAACATAACATAACATAACATAACATAACATAACATAACATAACATAACATAATTTATCATAGTAACATACAGTCCTGAAACATAACATAAAATGACACAACATATGACATGATATGCTGTGATTTGACATTACAGTAAATTCTATGAAATCACTTAATGTTGTATAATATTCCATGATATGACATAATGTGACATAATATTCCATGGCATGACATAATATGACCTGACATTCCATGGCATAACATTAGATAACATTCCATGGCATGACACATTGTGATATGACATTCCATGGCATGACATAATGTGATATATCATGATATGACATTCCATGGTACACCAACATGTGACAGTGCATTCCACAATAACACGTGACATGACATTCCATGGAATGACATAATGTGATATGTCATGATATGACATTCCATGGTATAATGTGACATGACATTCCATGAAATTACACCAACATGTGACAATACATTACATAATATGACAGCAACAGGTGACATCACATTCTATAACATGACAGAATGTGACATGACATTCCACTGAATGACATTCAGTGGTATGACATAATGTGATATCACATTCCATGACATGCTATTTATGTTCACTAACATGGTTATGCACAACACTTAGCATAGCATGACATAATATGGCATAACAGGATATTCCCTGGCATGACTCATAACATGATATAAAATAATATAAGATGAGATAATGCACCATGAAATGGTATATGATATAGAATATAACATAAAGTTAAAAAAAACAAAAAAAAAAACAACATAAAATCTGTTTTCTAACTTACTTGCTTTTCTGGAAATATTTTTTTGATTCATGGATAGATGTGAAACCATTTTGTTTTTATATAAGACACAATAAAACTGTCAAATACAGTGTGCACTCACTTACTCTGAAATGTTATCTTAAAAATGAACTCCGTAGAATAAATCATACAATAAACAACATAAAACACCCCATATGATTGCAACACAACTCAAGGAGCTACTGGGAGAACTAAAGAGGAAATGAAGACGTGATTATTTGCATTTCTATGACAATTTAGAAATTCATGATGACACTTGACTATTCACCATAGCACAGCCTACTTGTTGTACCTAGTTCATGCAATAATCTATTTATGCAGGAGAACGCTGATTGTGTGTGTAATCCCAGTCGAAATTCTTGCGGTGAAAGAGGATGCAGGCCTTACAGCAGATTAATGCCATGACGATGTGTTCCGCTGCTGATGAGACCAGGCTAAGCAGTTTCTTTATGGATGGTGGAAATGTTGGGGTTCCCTGCGCAGAGGGACGGGGGGCCACAGGGTGATATGCGTTGCAGAATTCATACTGTTCTTAATGTTCTCACCATAGAGGATAAAGGATTTGAAAAAAAGAAAAGACAAAGTAATTCAGGCCTCTTTTGTATAAAATCCTCCCAAGAGCTACTCAGCCCATGATTTCATTATCAGTCCGACTTACACTAATCCTCTCAGAGTGGAGTTGGCCCTTGTTAGATGTCTATACTTGGGTATCAAAAAACCCTGGGTGTCAATGGGTAAGAAGGTTGGGAATATGCCTAAAGTTTACGTGTGCGTGTGTGTCTGTAAGACTGTGTAATTGTGCATGTTTGCAAGCGAGCGTAGATGTGTGTGTGTGTGTGTGTGTGTGTGTGTGTGTGTGTGTGTGTGTGTGTGTGTGTGTGGCGGGTCAGGGTGTGTGCGTGCATGTGGGGGAATGCTGGATGTTTGAGATCATCCCCAGACGCTCAAGACTGTTTTGATTTCCCACTTCATGGAGAACGTGAGAGTAATCCCCTCAGGATTCCCCTCTAGAGGTCTTTAGCTGCCATAAGCCACCATTCAACAGGCAAAACCCAACATGGGCTCAATACAGCCTGCTGGTATTACTGGATGATTGGGGAGGGGAGAAGGCTTAATCTGCCCTGGTGGCTAACCTGTCGCTGAAAAGAAACCTGCAGGGAAGCCAGCCATGAAGCTGGTGGGCTGACAAAGTATATTGTTCATCCTCTGGCTACATTGAAGGAAACCTGGGAAGGATTTGTCAACTGAGGACTGAATGATTAATTACTCAATTTGTTTTTTATCAACCACGTTTGTAGTTTTTAGGCTTTTTAATAAAGCTTTTTATCAAATAAATGTACCAGCATGGTGGCTGCCATGCTGTTAACTGTACAACTGACATACTACTAAAGAAACACATGCAACAGAGAGGTCATATGCTTATAAGTTTGTTCATTATGGATGCTGAGCCAAGCTATAATAGTCTTATCTTTTTTATCTGTTTTAAACAGGCTTTCTGTGCACATGTTGTGCATTAGCAGATCTTACTTCATAAATTACTTAAAACTATTTAACTGCACTTTATGTGAAAAATATTTTTGATAAAACTCATTTAACCCACTCTATTTATATAAAAACTGTGTATATACATTTAATACATGCTGTATAACACACTATAATGTAGTTGTAAGTGGATATAAAGACATTGCAAGTGTTTATTTGTTAACAATTATGGCTTATGTTAAAACATGTTTTATATAATTATAACTGTGTTTTATTAAACTATCATTCATTATCTGTTTACACACCAGCCTCCAATTATGGGTGCCCACAGGAGGAGTTATGTATCTGACCAAATTATTTGCCTAAACCCTAAATTAAAATTAATTTAGTTCCTTAAATTCAATGACAACTGGTCTAAGTGCATGTGGACATGTGCCTCAGCAAAATGTTTAGCAGACATTTCACATGACGAACAGGTGAGTTAAAGCTCTAACTCATTTTATGGTGAACAAGTGTAATATTTATATATTCCCTGTCCCAGTAGATAAGAGCATGTTCTATACTGCTTAGTTACAAACAAGCATCCGGATTCAGAGGATCAAATGGACATGTATCGACTAGCTGACATTTCTGTCTAAACATTTAATCTTTAAGTTCAGTAGCAGGAGTATATGATGCAATGAACAGCAAAATTAAAAGAAATATGTCATGGTGAAAATATTTTTGGAGTTGTATCTGGCATTGCATGTTGATGTGTTTGCCAAATTCTCCTGCCATTCAAGTAAATCCAGATGATACACTAACTCCCTTTTAAGTGCTTGATCTGAAAGCAAGTATTGTTAAGAATAATAACATGGATGTGGGATGGATAACACTGACAAGGAATTAGGTGACCTGAATGCGATGCAGTAGCATGCCCTCCTTTCCAGCCAAAAGATTCATGTCACATTGCACATATTGGTGGATTACTGGCTAGTTTAAAGAGCTTAAGATGAGTTCCTCTGGTGTGCGATCAAGTCTGAGCAGCGTGCCTTATAATGCACTGCTAAGAAGAAAAGGCCTTGTCACACTGGCTCTCCTTCTGTCTTACTCTCAAGGTCTCTCGTCATTTGACTGTCTGAATGGCTTTGTGTGACAGCCGTAGCTACGCTGCACTGATTGCAGCCAAGCCACATGGTGTTACCATGGAAATGGCACCCAGGTTACTTCTTTTGTGCTATGCTTTGTGGCTAATCTATAGCAGTCATACCTTCAATAAATGTATGTATTCATAGCTGTGAGTTTAATGTGCAAAATAGGGAATACAGCGCACACTAATTGCTATATAATCAATCAGACATTGTTTAGAAATTTAAAGGGTCAGTTCATTCAAATTATGAAAAGGTATATTTTTCACAGTATTGAGCCATGCAGGTACTTTGGATTTGTTTGTCTGGTTTGGTGATTTCTCCCTTGATTTTGTTGTGCTTCAGAAATGGCATTTCTGAAATTTATTATCAGTATTACTCTGGATAATCCACAAAATATCTCTCAAGAGTTTTCATTGAAATGGTTTCTGTCATAGGACATAATTTACTCTATTTTGTCTATGACAGTCTATGACACTGAGACCGCCCCTTTTCTTACCATTAAATGAAGCTGCCAGTCTACTGACACTGCACTTGCTAACATGGTTAATGATGTTCTGCTTACTGTGGATTCAGATTCCACCTCTGTGCTTCTCTTACTTGCTCTTGGTGCAGCTTTTGATACCATAGATTGCTGCATGCTCTTTGACCTGATTGGAAAACCGATTTGGTGTCTCTAGCCTGTTTCTCACGTGGTTTAAGTCTGACTTATCTTAACGAACACAACATGCTGTCATGGAATTAATTTCCACTGTTACACTGATGACACTCAGCTGTATCTTCCTGTAAACGCTGATGACCTTCCTCAAATTATTTCAGGCCTGGTACCAGTTACCATACTCCTGCAAGCTGAGTCTCAGTCTCAGTATCCATTATCCTAGTACGCACAGTGTAGTCAATATTAATCTACCAACGAGATTACTGTAAACGTTTTGGTAACCACTGCATCTCTCTAACTCTCTGTTCATTCATTTTCTGAAACGCATGAGCATCTGGACTGTGTGTGCCTCTCTCTGTCTCTCTCTATCCCCCAATCTTCACAATGCACAATGTTTTGTAAATGAACCATTTATTTCTTGTGATGCATATTTTTCCAGAGAAAAATGATCAGCTATGACACATGACCATGTCTAAAAGTCATACGATATTAATCATTTGCATTCCAGACTGTGTGAATATTTACCTCAGGTCTGAGCAATGCGTCACTGGGATGGCCACCACAAAACTCAACATGTCATCATTGAGCTCTTTAGAAGTCATCACCAGCAATGCTCGACATAATCTTGAATTGGCAATGCTCTGTTTGAAGTTGTCTGTGGGAGAGAAGGAGGCTGAGGGACAATTATCTTGTATGTCCTCAAGAGGTCTGGCATTGTGGAGGAAAGGCTGAGTAAAAGAGATCAGAGAAGGAGGGCACACACAGAAGTACATCTAAGGGCTTCGTAGATCCCAGGTATTACCAACTGTCTGAATTAACAGGATACACATACTTCACTAAACAGTCAACATGTCATGTCTTAACAGCGTTTGGCTTCACCTATGAGCCAAAATTCTTACATGAAGCCCCATGAGCCCCTTGCTGTTTCGCAAGCTTAGATGAGGTCTTAAGCCTCAACAGAAGATGAATGCCGAGTGCTAAATTAATTTGAGGCATTTTCTTTTGTGCGCTGACAAAAGCGACCAGGTTGGTGCTGGTTTCCATAGCTGATGACAGATCATCGGGCTGCAGTGTTTGCCCAGGTGTCAGGCCTCCCGCTGCAGACAGCAAAGGGTTTGTCCAGGTCTCCGAACTCCGCATTGCTGAAGCCTCTGTGCTTCTTAATCGTACAGATTGCTTCATTCAATATCGCCATGAAAGAAAGAGCCTCTAAAAAATAATCGAGACAAAATAACAGTGCCCCTTGTTGAAATGTTGAAACATGCCCTGTATTCAAGACATTTCAGGCTGCAAGAAATAGGTAAAGACTCTTTCAAAACACTTTTGAAAGTAGTGTTCTTAAATGTGGTCTTAAAAAAACTTCCGACCTTTAAACACTCACAAACTGATATTTGTCTAGTATCCAGTTTTGTATTGTCTATGCAATACTTTTAAGCACAGTGCTTACACTCTTTCCAAACAACATTAATCAAAAACACATGATAATTTCCCTGCATTGTATACAGCTGCAATAAGGTGTTTTAATTGCTCACCAGTGTACAAAAAGTCATGCCCTGAGGTGTTTGGCAGATCACTTCAGTGTTTGGTGTGGTCAGGAATTTCTTGATGTATAAATATATGAGTATTTATATGGTTTGATCTGTGTGTCATTGAAGTTTGCAGTGTTTGGTTAAGGTTAAGCTTTTGGAGGCCAGTCCAAAAGTTTGTATCCCATCACTCAGGCAGCTTGTTATGTCTGCATTTGGAGGATTGGGCGGAGTGATCGCAGCACAGCTGGCAGGTACAATGCGTCTGGATCTATAAATTCCCCTTGGCTGCCATGCATGACATCCCTCACCTTTACCCAACCCCTTCTGGTAGAGCTGCTACAGGTAACAAACTTAACAAGATGCTTTCTCAGGAAAATGCTCCTGCTGATCTGCCACTTGTCATGATTTAAACACTGATATATGCTGCACATGTTTAACAGCGTTTATAATCAGCCTATTGCAGAGAATGAGTGATCATTGACAAGCCTTTGAAAGCACATTGTGCTTTTCGTGTAGTGAAATCACAGGTGCTCTAAATCACTCTCTTTGCCTGGTTTGAGGGAGTGCCATTTGCACTTCTCCCACAGTCGGTTTCTTCTATGATGTGTTCAGCCTTTTGAAAAACACTCACCCCGGACCCGATCATGTGCTCACATGCTGCTCCTGCAAGTTTATATTTGTCCCTCTTTTCACTTTTAAGAGTTGATATAAGAGGAAAAAAAACAGCTGAATTTCATGACAATCTTGAAAAAGAGCACAAGTTTCTCCACATTGCTACGGCTTACCGGACAAAAGAGTGAGGGGATTCGTTTTTCCACAGGGTGAGCGAGGAAGAATTAGAAGCCTCTGCCACTTAATTTGGCGGCTGAGACTTACCCTGCGAAGTTTTGTTTTTCTAAGCCTCCAACATAACAGAGTGTGCCTTGCCGTCAGCACCTTAAGCAAGTAAAAGCGCTTCCTTTATGAACTAAACCCGCCAGATATTTGCTTTGCGAAGCCCAGCAAGAAGAAAAGAGGAGGGTTTGCAGTGAATAACTTTTAAAACACTGTGTACGAAGCGAAAAAAGCAGCAGGAGACATGAAAGAGCAGGAGAAATGAATTGAATGTTGTTTTTTTCCAACTCTATGAAAAAGAGGGTGATGGGATCTGAAGGCTTCTTTTCCAAAAGCCTTAGCCAGGTGATTCATCACAGCGCTCTGTCAAAAGAGCTTTCCACAACATGAGACGAACAATGACACTGTGATTGCAAGGACAGGAGAGCTCTTGATTGAAAGATATCAGCTATATGTTCAGCTTCCCAGAGAGAAGGAGGCCAAATGCAAGAAGGGGGAGGGAGGGCTACAGCTCACTGATGAAAATCAAAAATCTTAACCCTTCGACATGGGTGTCAAGAGAGCTTTTTAGGGAGTCCTGCGTAACGAGAGCTTCCAGATATAAATTAACCAAAACAATTTAACAGCTGCTTAACCCTGAACAGAGGAGCTGCCAAGCAGATTGATTGGAGATGTAGCAGAGGAGAGCAACTTTAAGATTGCGTTTGTGCTGCTCTGTGACGGTGAGTCCTCAGCTGTGGAGCGATGCTGAACAGATCGTGGACCACTGCCAGATCTTAAGATCACACATTCAGATGAACAGCATTCAGTGGAGATACAGCATAGTAGATCTGTAGTGAGTTTGTTGCCCTAGACACACACAAATATATTTGGATATTTTTGTGTTTTGTTCTGTTTTGCAGTTACACACAGAGTTCGACACACTGCTCAAATATTAATAATTAGTAAACATTCAATTAAAATGTGAAAGTGAGCCAATACTGAATTATTTTCATCTGCAGCCTCTTACTGAAATGCTAAAATAAAGATGAGTAGTCTCATCAAATTATAGTGACACATTATATGTGCATTACACATACAAAATAGATATTTACTGTAGGTATTTTTTTATGACATTATTCAGTTTGGGTAAGTGTGTCTACGTGAGCGTATTTATGTGCTTTGATAAGTCCTACATAAAAAACTTTATTATAAGAAATGTTATTATCATTATTATTCCACATTGTAAGAAATGACATAAGAAAACATTTAACTAGAAATAAAATAAAAACAGCACTCATTTCGACTTTATACTGCAGTAGAAATGTGTCTTTGTCAATACTTCAGCTGTATAAAATACTGCAACTGTTGGATTCAAACCCTTTAAGTAAGTAAACCACAATATAAAAACACTGTATTAGATTTACAGTTATTATCAGCAAAATGAACTAAACGTTAAAAT
Source organism: Lates calcarifer (assembly GCF_001640805.2). Lineage (NCBI taxonomy): Eukaryota > Metazoa > Chordata > Actinopteri > Centropomidae > Lates > Lates calcarifer. The sequence continues at coordinate 13,572,928 of NC_066856.1, read as the reverse complement.
TTACCAGGAAAATGATCCCTGTAGGTGTTCCCTTGTATAAGTTATAATAATGTATCATATTTTATATGCATGTCATATATGTTGTGGGTAAAATCTTAAACTGTGAATTAACTATAGCTGTCAGATCTCCTTCTAAAATGCAGTGGAGGAGAAGAACAAATTGGCGGATATACGAACAATGTGTAGAATTAATGGTTCTAGTAGTGTAGAAATTGTAACTAATAATAATGGAAGTGAGTCCAATAAAAGTGACAAAAGAAAAACTATGATTATATTTTTTACATTTCTGATGCATTTGTGACATTTCATCAGATGTTTCAATCACAGACTAAACTGACAGCTAATGAAGATGAAAATATCATGATGAATTTAAACCAACGTTTGTTTTCTCAGACTGTGGCCCTCTGGTCTCACGTTATATCTTTTCCCCAAAGTGCTTCTCCACCTTTTTCTCCACGTGATAAAAGAGTAATCACCTTAGATACTATTTACACTCGGGGCCGAGGACTACCATTACCCTTCCATCAATATCAGCACTTAAAGTTCATAAAACTGTGAGGCAGACCTCCAGCCTGTAATTTTCGTAGTCCCTAATTCACGGTGAGAAGAAATAATATTACAGGGTATTCAGCTAAATAGTGATGACACTCACGTAATTGTGAGAGGCAACAAGAACTCTCACTGGTAACAAAGTACAATACATTGACATCTATGTTATATAAGAATGTTTATGTGACATAACAATACAGTTATGGAATTCCTCCTGTGGGAAAATACAGGGTGGGTCAAAACAGACAGGCTATTCCTCACTGTATATATACACTTAGGAATATTAGGAATATCTTCCTGTTTACACACATAGCTTGATCCTGCAGACAGTGAGTCAGCACTTAGTTTCTATTGTACTAAATGTGAGAATGGGCAAAACGTGTGATTTAGGCAACTTCGAACATGATCTGATTGCTGATGCCAGGCGCGTCGGCCGCAGCAATCATGGGATTTTTAAGTACAGTGACTTGAATTTGCCAATTTTGGTTCAATAAACATCCAATTAGTGGCAGACCTTAGGATTAAACTCACTGATGAGAAGACTCTGAAGACAATAGCAGCACAGTGACATGCAGGAGGCCACGTCAGGACACACAACTTTGAAGCAACAGGTGACATGACGGCAGGAGTTACACTGCTGCCACTGCAGTGAGGATGTGGCTGAAACGCCATGAATCCACTGTCAACAGTTAACTACTGGTGCTTTAATGGAAATGGAATGTATTTGAATACTGTATATAATAATAAAACATATGCTAAAACATGCTTAGTGAGGGGGAGCTGATCAATTCAGCTTGCCCTCCAGTTTGCAACCAAATAACACTAAACAGATGAGTCTGTAAATGGGGAATATAATTCTGCTGTTTGGTAAAACTTGGTTTCAAATCTCAAGTATTTCTCTGTAATATCAAATATGATGATTATGTGATTATTGATAATTTTTTAAGGGTTTGACAGTCAAAAACTCACTTGCTCTGCCTCTTCAGGACTACGCGGTTTGATCAGATTTGACTGACAGTGCTGGCAACACATGCAAACAACCCAACAACTTTCATTACATTTTGATTCAAGTCTTGCCAAACTGCAATTGCTGCGCAGAAATACATGACATCACCTTTTTCCAAATGAGCCCCGACCACCTCAAGCCAGTGAGAAAAGTAAGGTGACAAAAAGACAGGCACAGAAATCATGCATAAATAATAATCTTTCCAAGTGTAACTTTATCAGTGAGGTCAGGTTTTTTTTTGGAATACAACTATATATCTGTGAATGCTCAAGGCAATATTTTTATTACTATCTAGAGTTTATTAAAATGTGTGGAAACATCTAAATCAATACAGCTACTAGAAAAAGGAGCTTTAGTAAACATGTTATTCTTGTTAGGTCCATCTGTATTAAGATTTGACATCTCTCACAATATCCCATTTTTACATTGAGTGTAACATGTTTAGCGGGACGTATAATGGTGAAAAGAGTCCTACAAAGACAGATGTCTAGATCCTCATCTTTTCTGGCACCTGATGGACAGATTCTGTCTTACAGGTTTGCAATAAACTGGGATGAAAATCTAATATGTTGCAGGCTCTGACAAATCTCACAGGAATGTCTCAGTGATCTCAAACCCTGACGTGCTAATTAATAACATCTCAGATGACACTGTATGCGCCTCATGCAATATATTGTGATTTATGCCGTCCTATTGTATTTCAACTGCGACAGACAGTTAAGTGAAGAGGAAGCTGCTCGGCCGGGAGTGTGTGACCTGAGGTGATTGGAGCTGTGCGAGGAAACGCTGTCTGCTTACTCACTGATCTGACTGATGATATCGTAACTTAATTTACAGCCTGTGTCTACTATTAAAATGTTATCAATTTATTTCTGAAGTTTAAATGGACTTGATAGCTCATTTTAATGGCCAGAAAATACCTTTGATTTAACATTTAGTCCAGTTGGATTTGGCATTGTATAGTCACCATGTGAATTTATGAGTTTTGCTAAAAATCTAATATTAGCACAAATAAATAAAATAAATCTGCCCAACAGATGTTATGCATCACATATTATGCAGATATATTTTGTTACTGTTTTAAGAAAATGATACTCAAAGACTGAAATTCGTCATTAAAAATGGTTAGAAGCAATTTCTTGGAAGTTATGGAGTGTAATTGTACTTTGGCAGGCTCGTTAGCAGGGAGAGGTAAATATTTGCTGTCCGGGACTCCAGTATCTGGAAATTCATCCTTATCACTTGTGTAACTAAACTATATATGGCTGTGTATTTCCTCCTTCAGCTGTGGACTAGAAAAGATAAGCACAGGGGGGGAACAAAGGTGAAAATAAAATATGACAGCAAACATTAGAAACAAAGCTGTTTTGCAGTGCTGCATTAGTTCACTTAGTTAAGATCTGATTAACTGTTGTCATAGATATATATATATATGATTCTTTTTTCTATTCTCTACAGCAGTGAAATCTCATTCTGGATGAACAAGCAGTATGAGAAACACTATCCTCCAGTTATTGATCCTGTTCTGTTTGTTGTCAGGTTTTTATAATTACAGACTTGAACAGATCTAATTATAAAAACACTTTGACATTTGAGCACTGAAAGTGTTTAAAATGATTTACACATGTCTTAAGTACCATTTATGTTTGTCAGTGTCTCATTTTAAACATGTAAGAACAAGACCATCTAATACACTTCAGCGTGCTATGAGAATAGAGGCTGATACTTTCTTCAGACCAATGTGAAAACAATAGTCCAACTACAACATTTCTATCCACCATATTCAGTGATTTTCCAAAGCATAACATTAATTATTGAGATGTGTTTTAGAGGAACTAATGGCACTCTTTTCCCCAGACAGATGTCGATATGGAGGATAGAGAAAATAGATGTTGCACTATAAAACTGTCAAACAACTCTTCAGGGGATATAATTGCTTCTTCCTGCACCCTGGTCTTGTCATTCCCACCCTGAGTGTAGACACATTGAAAGCTTCCTCATTTCCCCCCAAAATCCACCAACTTACCAAACTCCCCTAGACTATCCTGAGATACTCATTTTCCCCCACAGCATTACACATGATTGAAAAGCATCTGCTAAATGATAAAAGGCACCGTCGTTGCCAAATTAGCACCACATTCAAAAGTTCTGAAAGGCTGCTGAATGTCAACAATGCAGGCTGAGCAGCAAAAGCTTAATTATCCTAAATGTGTGTGTGGGTGTGTGAGTGTGTGCGGTTGTGTACAGTATGCACGTGTGTGTTCTCTCTACCCAGGTTTAGTACCGATGATGTAATATCATATATCTGTATTTGTCTCTGGATGAGCATTACATCATTGATACTGCTGGCTGGCAAAGAGGCAGAGATGCTCGGGCTTCACTGACACTGGAGGCAACACTGGAGCGGAAACAGCGAAGGCAGCAGGAGGATCTGTTCAGTCGACCAGGCTGCAGCTTACACAGCAATCCTAACACCTAAAAGTTCTGTTTGTATACTACTAATCTCTAACAGCAGATACATTTTGAGGGATGTAATGCCACCCAGATTATGTTTTTTATGAACATAATTAGGTTTAAAGGTGCTATATGTAAGTTCTTGCTATTGCTACATAGCAGAGGTTAGCATTAACAGCTATTTACTTATTAGTTTAGAGGAAACATTATCTCTCTCCCATCACGTAATACCACTTTGCGATAGTCAGTCACTCTAGTGTTCGGACCATCTTTGGTCCAACGTGAGAGGATGAAGAAGTAGCACTGCCCAGAGAGTTGTATTCTAACTTCTTGTAAACGCAACAAAGCACTTAAACAGCTGTTAATGCTAACGTTGGCTAAGTAGTGATAGCAAAAACGTATAGCACCTTTAATGCTTTGGCAAGTCACATTGTCATATCGATATTCACTCACAACATATTTCTTTTCCTGCAATATCCACTCATAGCAACTATGGCATTATTAGACTTTTTGCCCCACTGCTATTAAGCTAAACAACCAGCTAACCAACTGCTCACCAACTTAGGCCACAAGCCTATTTCTTCATTTGTGCTACATTCACACTGTCAGTGTCATAGACTGACAACTGCATGTACAATTGAGAATGAATCTCATTTTGTGTGGTATATATTACAGCAGCAGGTAAACTGTAGCTAATGCAAAGCTTTAGCTCACTTGACAGCTTGCACTACCAGAGGCATGACTTCATCTGTCACGCTCTAATAAACTGACACCGACTGTGATGTTGTCTGCTTCTCCTCCTGACAAATTTATTACTTTTAAGTGAAGCGCTTAGTGTAGAGCACAGTCTTTGATCAACACTGGCGGAAAGACAGTGACTGGGTTTGAAAATGAGAGTATGTCAACTTGCTCGCACTGTCCCCTTTTCTCTGAATTGAGGCATTGAGAAGAATACATACTGCTGTGAATCATACTAGTGGCTAAAGACCCAAGATCAATTGGCAAATAAAGCAACAGCCAATTAAATTGGAGGTTAATATCGGTACAGTTCTGTGTTATTGATTCTCTTTGGCATCATTAAATGTCAAGGAAGATAGAGATAGAAGAACTCTGGGGGAAATGGGATAGAGGAAGTTGTGTGCTGAGGAGCTCAAAACTTTCTCTCCAACTTCCGAGACAACTAGACAAACTTATAAGAAAACACAACTTGTCCACTCTAACAAACACACACAAACACACACACACACATAGCCTCGCACTCAGGCTTACTCCCATGCAAAAACTGCTTTGTCATTTATTATTTCCGCAATTTATAATCCTTAATATACTTTCCTCTTTGGAAATGCAGATCAGTGGGTTCAACTGAGGCATTTCTGAATTATGAGCCGGGCAAAAATGGTTTTAGAACTTGGCTCGAATTAAGTTTGTGTCGATGACCTCATTACACAATTTAAGTAATCACTGCAACTGAGTCACACATACATTTAGAATAATGCACCCGGGAATGTAATATTGCAAAGTATCGATCTTTCATTTTCATTATTTGGTAACTTTCCCTCCAAGCATGTTGACAGACTGCGGATGAAAATGGCTATGCCCCAAGTTAATTACTTGACTTGGAAACACATCCTGTGTTCAAAGGTTGGAGCAGAGAACATAAAAAAATCAGGCATGATCATCTATGTAAAAACTTCACAGTGGCCCTTCATCTTCGACAGCAGCCAGCTCTACTTAGAAAGCCACAAGAAAGTGTGGCTGACAGTGTGCAGGAGCCCGCCTGTAATTCTTACTGATACCTGTGCATTAAGCTACCTCTCCTGCGTGGAAGAACACATCAAAAGGAGATTAAAATTAAAACTAAAAACATGGTGATCCAATGTATGGTTAAGTCTGCAGATGATAAGCTCTATCCGGAAATTCAAAACAAAAACCGAGACTTTAAAATTACCATAATGGAAATGTACAAAACCAAAGTGGGTTTTTTTCTGCCAGAGTTCTGCAGGTGCCATGAATGATGCAATGTGGACAACCACGAAATATCAAGTGACCCTATTATTACAATGTAGATAACACGACCAATACAGGATCCAAAGATGATGTCTGCTTGTTGTGCAATGCCAGTCACCCAAACCAAAAGATCAGAGAGAAATGGGGATTTGGGGGGGGGGGTCAGCAACAACATGTTTGTGTGGCGGAGTAAATTGATCACTGTGTGACATAGCTTATGTTATCCCCCTTTGGAGCCACAGAGAGGGTCATTGTTGTATTGTGAATACATGAATACAGATGTATGGCTTTCTTCAGGGTTTGCGCTAGACCCTGAATGCATCAGTTCAGACCGTAAACATGCCTGGTCCTGCATCTGAGCTCAAAACCATACAGGAATTATGAAGGGCAAAACTTAAAATGTTCTGCCACGCTGATACCCCCAGACACCATTCAACCACACAGCCATAATTAATACTTTATTCCTCCACCATTGCCTTCATGAGGAGCAGATGCAGGGAAGATGACCTGAGATCAGGAAACCACATGTGAGGAGGCAGCATGGAAGCAAGGTATCATGTTTACTTTCATAAATATGGCCCCCCCGCCCCCCCCCCAATCATCCCCCCTCTTTGCACACCCATTCCCCACCTAGCAATTAAATCCAGTTAGAGATTACTCTCAGCTGCATCCCGGTTTTCACAGGAGTCTCAGCCACCAGCCTGGACTGATAATAACTATGGTCTGCTGTGTTTCAGCCATTCATTTGATAAAGTGCTTTTCACCTTGCAGCTTTCATTACCCACACACCAGAGAGTGTGTGTATGTGCATGTATACGTTTATTTGCTTGGCTTGGAGTGAGCTGATTAAACAAGTGTCATGTCATTATTTTGTAATCAATTTTTCAATTATTATTCAGGCTCTATAATGCTGTAATGGAGGGTGAACTCAGATCTATACTGGAGCAGTGAGGTGAGTAGATGTCGCTGGAAGCTTTCCAGAGAAGAAAAAAAAAAAGAGGGAGAGACTTTTTTTTCTAGATCGATCCTGCTGACTGAAATGGCCTTGGTTCATAACAGACCATGTCTGCTAGCAACAGCTTAGCTGGTCCACTGAGGCGTCTGTCCACACATCTTTTGGGAGGTTCTTTAAAGAAGGTGAGTAAAGCAGCCTCTTTGAGCAAGAGGGAGAGAAAGATGTTTATTGTGATGACCCCGCTTGACACTGTCAGGCTGCTTCCATGGCGGAAAAACATGCTACTCCAGGGCTAGACTTTCAGACAATCTACAAGTAAAGATCTCTGAAACTACATCAGCATAATATGATATGATATATAATGAATCAAGACTATCCTTCAATGCTAAACTTCAATGAGCAAAAGTGATGCAAATCATCTGTCAAAGACCTGACATATTCTCTGCTTTTCTTAAACTACACGGACACTGTCTGCACACACTGCATTAACATACATATAGCCTTTCAGGGAGCAAGTTGTGACAGCATTGCTTAAGGATCTGAGTGAATGATTTGCTTGCAAGAAGGATAAGTTAATCTATGGACAAACCATTAAAAATGACAAATTGAACAACAAGGCAATGCAAGTTTCTTTCACCTAAACTGTAATTTGATGCTGTTAAAGTGATGTGAATTATTTTTTTATGACCAGGAAGTAGACAGGTGCAAGCAGATGTCAGCAAAGTCAAATAACCGGCAGCACTGTCATTTATAACACTATTACCTCCCACACCGACACACACACACGTTCACCTCACACGTAACTTGTTCCTCCTGAGGAAATATTGCTCACTGCACTGGCATGAGTTAGCAAATAATTGCTAGTCAGGGGAGGAGGTAGCTTATAATATGCATTGGGAATTTTAATCTTGACTTTTAATAAGCTTTTGACCTTCTTGCGTCTGCAGCCTATAATTAGAAATTCTGGCTGGGCCAGATTGACAGAATGCTGTGTCTTAGGGGAGGTAAAACCTTGTGCGACTGCGGTCAGCAGACCTTCTAAATCATGCGGCTGCATGAGAAATGTTTAATCTAACAAATTGGTTTCTGTTTCCTCTCCTTTTTTTCATTCTTTCATGCAGGAGGTATTCTGAATATGGAGGTGATGTCATCGTCTCATCCTTTTAAGACTGACTGTGCACCATATATTCTGAGGGGGAGGCAGAGAATCAGGACCTAATGGTCTCTCCTCCTTCAGCCAAATCTAATTGTGCCCTTATCTTCTCCAAGTTTAACTGCCCCATTGAAGAGAATTGAGCTGTCTGGACTTTAACTGTTGACTTGCCTGTGTGCATGTTTTTGCATATGTGAAGTTATATATCAGATCGAGCTGCAGCGTCTCTTGATATCTCTGCTCCTGACAGCACGCAGGTAACCTGGTTTGAACCTCCACAAACAGCAGCCGTTGCAGTCTTCTTGTGTCTGAGTTAAAAAGATGAACTCTCTCTTCTTCTGTGGGCCTCTGCCTCTGTCAGGCAGCACTAAATTTAGCGGCTGGCGTTTATTTACTTTCTGTCCTTGCTGGTGTGTCCTTGCTAAATGAAGGCGAACAGGACTGTCACCATCCAGAGGACAGCACTGCCCAGCTCCTAGGGAGTTGATGGATAACGTGGGGATGTGTTTGCCTGCTTGTGTGTGTGGTGTGTGTGTGTGTGCATGAACAGAAACAAGAATATACATGCGTGCAAATAATCTATGCATGCACACACATGTGCACACATAAAAAGACCCCCTTTTGCACAATTACTGTTTGCAGTAATCCACTCAGATCATACAGTACAGGAAGCTGGGTGCATGACCAGCCATCACAACAGGCCTGTGTGCCTCCAGTCATACAGGTATTTAAGTTTGCAGCCTGTGAAGGTATTCAGGCATCCATGTGGCATAGTGGTATTTGCACCTTTGCTGTTTCAGTGTGTCAGTGTTGAGCGCTACACAGTCCTATGGATCAGTGCCTCTGTATGGATACCCTGGAGCAGCCTCTTGTTCCTTTAACATTCCAGGTACATCCACGCCAGCTCCTTCCTGTCGCTCCCCTTGTGTGGCGCTGATTGACAAGCGTCCGCTTCTCTCAGGCGCGTAATCAATCTGCTAATTGGTGTCGGAGGGTCGGTTGCTGCTGAAGCGTCCCCCCGCTCTTTCTTTGGCTAATTTATCTTTGTCACCGCCAGACTCACAAGGTACATTAGTTGAGAAAGTTCAGTCTCTGCAGAGCCTTGTCTCCCTCTTCCTCTCTCTCTCTCTCTCTCACACACACACACACACACACACATATGCTACTGTGCTTTGTTCATCTTTTTTTTCCTTACTGCAATACATCACACAAAAGAGTGAGGGTAAATGTTAGCCTTGCACTGTTTCCATTGGTAACCACAGCTCAGGAGGTAGAGAAGGAGAGCAGGTCAGTCTCTCTATGCAGGATAATTGGTGACAATAAGGTGCTTCATCATAATTCACTACAGCAAATACACCACAGAAGCAGAGTAGAGTTATAATTAGTGGGAAGGCTTTAAAAACTGCACAAATATAGTGTATACGTGGAAAAATGAGCTGTATTACCTGCATGTGATTCCTGATAGAAACACAGCAGCAGCTTCTACACTTGCCGAGAACTGACTGAACCCTTGAAAAAGCACTTCACATCTGATTGATTTACAGGCCGTTTCTACCCAGGGTGCCAATCAAGCCCTGATTAGACATCACTGACTTGCTGATGACAGTTCAGACAGCAGCCGTGTCCGCCACGGCTCTCGCCGAGTGCGGAAGATTGATTGCATGAGGCCGCTTTAGCCCAGATTAATCTCCTGCGAATGACAGAGTCGTGAAGTTTTCATCTTTCTCAGTTTAACAGTGACAGTGTAAGAGTGAAGGAGTAAAAAAGGGAAAGAGCTTGTGTGTTGAACTACTGCTTGTTCCCAAACTTGTGGATTAGGCCCCCAGTGCCCCCTATTGGCCCCCAAATCATCTGTTGATCCTCTCACACACTGATCCTCCACATTCATGAGGAAAAACAAGACTTCACTCTGACAAACCATATGAATTAACTGTGAAAAATTATAACTCAATGTTCATCATAACATATACATGCCCCCATTTAGTATAGCGATATAAGACAAGCTGAGAAAAAGCATTGCTTCTATATATTCATAGTCTTATCCCTCTTTTCCACCTACATCCTCTCTTTTCTAGTGTCTTTTCTCGCTTGTTACCTCTTTTCCTCCCCCCCTTTTTTTCTGATGCACTGATATATAGGTGCAGAAGTGAGGTAAGGTGCTCTGACGGGAGGAAATTATGGCAAGCAGCAGGGGGAGAAGTCCATATTCCAGCCCTGCACACTTCCTCCCTCGCTCCACGACAAGAACAGCAGCCGCACACTGATCATACCCTCATTAAAGTTGTTCACTTTCTCCTTTTTCACTCTTTTATTTTTTTTCTTTCTTCTTTGATGCACTCACTGCTCTTTAAGTGCTTTAAGCGCTGCAGCAGTCGCCTCAGTAAAAATCTGTCTGTGAGCTGTTAACAGCCACCTTTTCAACAATGACAGGGCTATCAGAAGATGATTTTATGCAAACTTCTCCGGAAATCGATGCACCTCCATTACTTCCACTTTTATTCACACGCTACTTTCATATTAGTGCCTTAAATGTCTTTTCAATGCAAAATAAGGCTCTTAACATAGCTTAGGGATCAGAACAGAGCCGATCTTCACATTATTATTACGCATTGCTATTGTGTGAAATCTTACATTTCCAGTTTTGTTGATTTTTAAGTTTTAACTTTTTTTACTTTTATTACTTTTGCGACCTGGTGTACTTATGTAACCTTTTACAAACCAATTAGATGAAGATGCTCTCAGCCATTCAGTCTGAAAAATTATTTCTTAACTCCTAAAAAGTAAAACATTTTTTGTGTAACATCCTGTCTATCTGCAAAGTGTCTACACGTGATGTAAGACTGTGATTGTTCCTGTTAAATTATTGACATTCAGAATAATCTGATGGAGGAAGGTGACATGTATGTTTTATGGTTTTTTATAGCCAAAGCTGAAGGTGCAGAGTACAATAAGATAAGACTGAAAATGGCTGTGTTTCTATCTGCTATCAGATTTTGGGGCAACACCTATGTCATTTTAATTAGAATAGATTTCAGGAGGAAATCAAGGCACTTCTTGTTCAACATCAAAGGACATAAACTGCTACAGACCTCCAGCAGGTCACAATCAATGCTATAAAGCCAGAAAGCTTCAAGACACCTCTGATCAGCCTATCTGCAGTGTTAGTTGATATATCAGCCTGCATTGCGTCACACTGCACGTTGTTTCAACCCTGACCCAGACATGCAGACAGACAAACGCACTGACAGGGACAAGACCAGCAGACAAGCTGAATGCACATTGTTTTTTCTTACTTTTATACTGGTCTGGTTGCTGCTGCCTAGTAGAGATTTACATACACTATATTTTAATATAAAGACAAGCAGTCACTGAGCTTTCACTGTCATTATGAAATAAGAAAACCTCCCTCACGCCTAAGTCTTACTTCCCGTTTCTGATAATAACTCATTACTCTGTGTCCCAGAGTTTCTGTATTTGAAGAAAAAGCATTCAGGCCTGTAAATTCAACACATTTTTGAGCGCCGAGCTCCAGTCTGGTCGGGAGCTTACTTGACAATGTAGCGAGTGGGTGAGTTTTTACACACTGCCCTGTCAGTTTTCAGGGAGCTACGCAAGCGGAGGATGTGGCAAAGACTCACACCGGCCCCGACCTTCCCAAAAACTCCAGTGGTGGAAGCCAGCCTCTGATAGTTTGGTGAGATTACAGAGGAACAGAAGAGGGTTCAAACTGGACAAAAACACTTAACAAGAGGCAAAAACAGCAACAAATCCATATAGCTACTGGAAAATATCCTGTAATGTGACAATAATGTGGAGTTTTCGTACAAGAAATAGCAGGAGGTGAGGTTATTTGAGAAACAAAAGAGGATCTAAGGTGGGAAAACACCTTGCCGTGAGACTAGAGCATAAACATCAATTTGAGCAGCACTAAACAATAATCAATTTGTGCTGCTATTAAATAATAAGAGGCTTGAGCGAGATAATCTCTGTGAGATTGGCTGCACGGCAAGGTGTAACCACCGTCCCCACTGTGAGCAAGTCCATTTCCTGTGCTTTTGATCTGCAGATAGAACACGTCTTCACAGAGCTGAAAGATAATGTACGATATGATATTATGTTCATATGTACACGGTACTAAAACAGCCCTTCAGTACACTCCTCAAACACCTGCACAGTCTCCTCTGTGATCCCCTCACCTGTGATCTAAGCCTTTTATAAACCTCTGCACCCTGCAGTAGCTCAGTCGAAAAAAAACTCCTCCCTCTGCTCCTGACGGGGCAGCCATTCTCCAGGGCAATAAAGATAAAGGATGAGGAGTTTCCCACCTGTAGACAGGAAACAGGGAGAGGTTCACTTACAAGCTGCCAGACACAGGCTTGATTGTACTTTCACCTCTTAGACCTTATCCTGCCTAATTTAGAAAATAAACTAACACCCAGAACAACTGTGTGACTAACAATAATGTCTGACCTTCTGTGATAACACAAAGAAATACGATGTTTGGAACATGTTTGGACATGCCTGTGCAGCCCCTTCTTCTTCATACAGCATATTACACCTAAAGCAACGTTCCACTTTCTTGTTTGTATTGTTGAAATGTATTTAGCTGTTGGGGTTTTATTTGCAGTGGCACTACAGGATTAGCCCCAGCTTACCAAGCTGTACACAGACACGTCAAGAGGGAGAAGCAATCGGCTCTTTAGACTGTTTGAACCCGGGTGGAGTGTGAAAGAATGTAACCGGCTTTAATTTGCAAATATGTCAAGGGGTGGGAACATATACATTGGAATATCAATGTATATCATAATATTACAGTGCCTAGAGAGCTAAATGCACTGCAACTTAAAACTGCACTAATCAATATTTTTATATTAACACTGGATCAAATTACTACATGTAATGTGAAAAGGGTCATTGTAGTCAACGACTCACAAAGAATTATCACCCAACTCTGCAGTTCCACTCAGCTCTACAGAGCTTTTACCATCCACTGTACACTCCCTGCTCCACACCAAACAGCAGAAAGACACAGTTAGTGACTAGCTGGTGAACACAGTGAAAGATTAAACAGCTACAGAGCCAGATATTTCCCTCAGAAGTTGGTGGAGACCAAAATAAAGCCAAAAGTGAATATTCATCACGTCGCCTACCAACCAACTCCAAATGAATGCTAACGTTCCTTTAAGTCTGCTTAGGTTTGACTCACTCAACTCTGTGCTACCCCATGACTCAACGTTCTTTTGCTGACTGTTGGTGCTATATAGCTAGCGAGCATGATGGCAAGTTCCTAGATTATAACACTGTCCAAATTAACAAATTAGGATAATTTCGGCAGAGTATTGTCCAACTTCTCCGCCATTATTCTTCTGGTGTGTTGCATCACTGGCAAAATATAAGTCAAACCACTTCTCATATGTGTAACATCAGTGCTGACCCTCCAAAGTTCTCCTATACACGCCCTAATCTACCAAACTGAGAGACTTATCATGACAATACATTCTCATACTGCCCAACCCTAGAAGAAACAGACTGATTTTCCCCTTTAAAGGGTTATTGTAAGCCATGTGGTAAGAGGTGTGGGTCTATTTTGCAAATAGACACACCTATTATATTTATCTATTTGTCTGTCGGTCGGTCTATCTGTCAGCTTTATTTTATTGTCAGTTTAATCTGTCTGTTACTGATCAGACATCAAAGGAGTTTTAATGCAGGTCAGTGCCCCACATTTTCTCTCAGGGGACAAAAACAGAAGTCTCTGCCACGTAAGACAATTAACCCAGAGCCCACACAACCTTGCCGACTAAACAAATCATAAAAATTGGTATGAGAGCCCAGTGGCTGATTGTTTGACAGCTTTTTATGAAGCTGCCATAAAGGGATTTGGTCCATCCATGATTCATTTGAAGTTTCTAAGGGAATTTCTGCTTGTTAAAAAAAAAAACAAAAAAACAAGTGAAGATGTCTTGAGGTTGATTTTGTTATCCAGGGTGTCAGGGTGTAAGCAGCAGGGGTCATCGCCAAGGTGCAGCGCAGTCTGGGTGCTAATCAGACTCGTCCTCCAGAGCAGCGTTTGACACTTCCCATCAACACCGGCTCCCAGCTCGCTCCTCACCTGGGCTCTCTCAGACGCTCAGCTCCCAACCAGACTGTCTTCCATACTCTGTTGACACAGTCAGGCTGCTCCGTCAGTCACTCGCCTCATTAACTCTTGTTGGGCTGTTATTCCCACTGCTATAGTCTTATATGCACATGCCCTCGCATATGCACGCTGGCATACATCCACTGAGGCAAAGTTTCCCACTCGGAGGCAGTGGAGTGTTTGTCAGTTTGCATATTTTGACATGTTTTGACGTTTTGCTTCTTGTGTGAATTACTACAGCTGCAGGATTCACTTTCTGTCCGTTATCCTCTGATCAGATGAATTGATTTTGTTGAGTGTGTTGACAGGATAAGTGTGCAATTTTTTTCCTCGTCTGTTTGGATTAAAGCTCAACAGATACATCACTTTTCATACACACAGATAAGGGACTGTATGAAAATTATTTTTTTCAAAAACACACAACATAATGTTCAACCATCTCCATCCCAATAACTTTGATACAGTTCCTAACTGAGCCCTGGGAAATAGATTGCTCAGACTGAGTTGTTTTTGTCTGGATATTAATCAGCCAAACTAGGTGCATTTACAGTAAACCATTTGATTTGAGTGGCAGGATGTGACTAATCCACACATTTCACAATAAATCAACAGATATTGTATGAATGCCAGAGGAAAATATTTGGATGATTGGGTTTCTCATCTCTGTCATTTCTGTTAGCCACAAAGAGCATTGATCATTGCTCAGACCACAGTATTCACAGACACAGAATTTATTGCCACTTTCACTTTGAAAAGCCATCAAATATCCAGCTGACAAAGATCTGTGTCCATCCAAAGCCACAACTCATAATAAGATATGAGGCAGTGTCACTTTTGTTCGGCTTCCTTGTTCCTTCCAGGCAATAACTTTGATCAGTAGCAGCAATTTCCTGGATTAGTAAAGTTTGAATGAACACACAAAGCGAGAAGGATAGAGGTGGCTGTGGAACTGATTGCTGTCGACGTTGATTTAACACAAACTATGACACCTCAGAGGATGCCAGCACTTCCTCTTTTTGATAAATTAGAATATCTGCGGCAAATCCACTTACAATTGGTTTAAATCAAAGGCGAAACTGTAATGCCACAGCACAGGAAATTACATTTAGTAATGTTTAGTAACGTGAAATATGCTAATAATCTATATTTAACCAAACAACCTAGTGAATAAAAAAGTGGGAGTCAATTTGATGACAGACACAGCGTGCTACAGATATCATCAAGACAGATGAGAAAGAGCTGATTGAGGAGAGGAATGCCAGAGAAACATTTAGCATATCATAATTGACTATGAGACACACAGGTGGTTTGTGTGGTTGGCATGGGTAGTGTAGTAGCCTGCTAACGGGGGTGTGATTAAGCTTTCCTGCTGTTTGTTGTGTTCCTACGCCTCATTTTAGTCAGAGGGGAATTATAACCTCCATTTTCATAGCCTGGGGTGAAATGGCACACACTCGAAGCACTCAGGGCTCATTAGAGAGATAGAATCAGTGTCCTCGCTTTAATGAAAGCAAACGCTGAAGAGTTCATGTTGAAGCAGATTGCTCATCTCTAAGAAGTGTATTTGCATATCTGATAGGCTATTCCCACACCAGTGTGATTAAGTTTGATACTTCAGTCAGACATGGACTGTTTCACAACTTTTTGCCTTTGAGTCACCGGTGCTGTTTTAATCAAAGCTTTTTCTTAGAGGTACTTAATAACTTAACAACAGACACACAAAGGCATCTGAGCTTATATTCAGCCTTCAATTCTACCAGTAGGATAACAGATATTCTATAAATGAGTGTCAACATCTAGAAACTATATTTTGTGTTACAGATTGCTCTTCTGTACTGTCTGTGAAATGAAACAAAAGTAAAGAGATGATGACTTAATCTCATCATTTTTGGTAATTTTTCCACTTATTTCAAAGGGACGCTCCACTTTTTAATCAGAAAGCCTGTGTTACAAACTCAGGATGTGGAGTTTGAAACATGGGCATTTACCAGGTGGGGTTTCACAAAAGACGCTGTTGAGTTGCATCATGGGAATTGTAGGATCCAGTGTTTTTGGAACTTGATCCATTCTTGGACTAAAAATTAAGATATCATGGCCACTGCTGTATTAATTTTGACCATCCCTATTCATTATCGGTCTCTTAAAATTCAATATCCTTCTAAGAAATATGTGTTCATTTTTCTGTTCATGAAGCCAGAGGCAGGAGACAGTTAACTTATCTTAGCATAAATAATGAAACAAGGGAAAACAGCTAGCCTGTCTCTGTCCCAAGGTAAAACAAATGCCTAATAGCACTTCTAAAGCTCTTAATTACCAAATTAATTTGTCTGAATCGGAAGTAAAAACTTCCTGTTATCTCAAACCAGCGGCAGTCACTTTTTTTCTTAAGGAATGAAAAAAATTCTGCAGCTCAAAAACAGACAAAGCAATTTGTTTAGATGTAAATTCTTTACAGTGTTTCCACAGAAACTCTCAGTGTAGTCAGGTCTAAAAGTAAACAGCTACACATACTTGTCAATACCACTGAGCCCTTCCCTTCTCTGTCACCGTTGCCTAAGATTGCAATGGTGTTGCATGGCGGCCAGCACTGACTCACCTGGTGGAGTATCGCACACACACCGGCCCCCCGCTCTCCACTCACTCACCTCCCTCCCCTCCCACTGAGTTCACCCTGCACTGCAGTTCAAAGTGGTTTTGCCTGTCTAGCCTTGGCGTTTAATGTTTAAGTATTGGGAGCGGCTGGAGAGTGCAAATAAAATGCCTTTACAGACTCCGGGGCACGCTGAGGGCTGTGATTCCAGATACTGTATTGTGAAATTTCCATTGTGCTTGACAAGAGTAGTCTCAGGGCACCTGAATCTGTTCAGCTGAATTTTGACTCTTTACTTCTTCATAATGCTTGATGCGTGCGGTTTAGATAAACAATTTAGAGGGCGATTATTCAAACTATATAATGCTGACAAAAGAGTACACATGTTCACGGGATAGATGGCAACGTGTCTGCGCTATAAAGTCTTTGTCAAAAGTTCAGAACAGGATAAAGGGTTGAATGCAGACCCCACCTGTGAGAGAAAACCACAATGAGTTGTGGTAGGGCCAGCTTTGTGCTGAGCTGGAAGAAAGGAAACCCTATTTTTCAGCAGAGGAAAACAACACAGAGGGCCTGACACTACTTATATGTTTGTGCGTGATTATTCTGTAGTCCTAATCCGTCTAACAATGTTACAAAACATTCAGACAGGAGGAGGCTTTAAAGCAGTAATTGGGGGGACTTACACTGGTAAAACTCTGCTCAACCACTTCTAGTTGCATCTCGCTCATGCTTGATCGAGACTGTGGCACAAGAAATCAAACATGGGTGTGGATTTAGTCTGATTCGAAGCATATCTCTTAATTCCCTTGAATGTCAGGCTGAAAGAGGAGCTTTTTTAAAGAAACACAGTGTAACAGAGCAGATGTAGAAATTACAGGGTTAAGTGAATGGATGCAAGGTCTGCATTTTGGGGGGTAAAGGTCTTGGTGGGACACAGGGGGAGCTAAAAACTGATGACTCATTGGCCGTTTTTCACGCCTCGCACTGGATTAGCCATCACATGCAACAGGCTTCTTAATATGAATTGTGTAATGGCCTCAATCCCTCCAGAATTATTTCATGAAATCAGCCCTAGTTTTGCTGTGTCACCTTCAGAAAAACTAAGGTCAGTGAAAATAAAAGAGTAACAGAGTGTCTTGGTTATTAGAAGCTGTTTGTTTTGTTTAAGACCCTAAAAGAATTCTTTGCTTGTGACGTTCAGGTAGCTTATACAACAGAGAGGCTTCCAAAAAACCCAGATAACGCTGTTGTCAGGTGAAAATTTCCAGTTTGCTTGTTCTAACTTAAATCATAGGATTATGTGCTCCTTTGTGGTTTAGCTGTTGGGTTTATAAAATCCTTTCAAAACCCATTTGGCAAACTGAAAACAGCTACTCTGAAGCTGAAGGGGAAATTCTAAAATGTCCATACGCGTTTGAATATACGACTCTTGATCATGTGTTAACCCCAAAACAGTCTGGGTGACTGGATGTTAATATCTGAGCATGCATTCACCCTGAACGGTAGAAACCATGTTTTTAAGTCTTGCAGTACAGCCAAGTATTTTTGGTGTTTGTTTTAAGGTGTTTGAGTTTTTCAAACACTATCAGATAAGTTCTCAATCAAAAGTTCATATACTAAATTGACCTTAGATACTTTGATTAATTGTCTAAACTGTCTGCTGTGATTTCCACTGCCTTAAGTTGCAAACTCCACCCATCTGGCACTGAAGGAGGCCAAAACCAAACAATGAAGTGTAATGTTTGCAAATACTATTTGCCCCAGGTCTAGCTGATAGATGGTTGGTTTCCTCTGCGGGAGAAACTCAAGTTCACATCTATTCTGTCACATCAGCACACCTTGCTTTTTAGGCTGCATTATTCATCTCAATCTCTGCATTAATCATTTCACTTAGCATCACATTTTGTCATTTGGTTCATTTACAAAGAGCCCCTTACAGTCTCAGTTGTTATTATTATTATTATTAGTCATACTATTTGGGATGTGAGGACTGAGACATCTACGGACTGTCACTGCCTCATCTTTCTCCCTCTGTGGTTTTGAGGCATTTGTGTGGCATGCAGAGCTGTGACACCTAAACCAAGACTCTGACCCAGGGCCAAAACAGCACCTCCAGTGTCCCCCAGGGCATCACAACCGCTGTCAGCTCTGTGTTTGAACAGCACCTCTGCAGAGGCAACTGCTGAAACGTGTCTAACACATACATCTTGAGAATCTGAATGACATTTAGCAAAAACAGAGGGGATTCTGTGATATGTGGACTGAAGGCCATCGCTGGTAGTCGAACATTTCGGTTGGGAGTTTACACGGCGGCGTGCCAAGTGCACAAGCCATCTTTTGGCCAAGACTTGATGTTCATGGTCTCAGTGAGCAGCAGGTAGCCTCACCTGTTCTGGTTGTGGTGCCACAAGCCTGGCACAGACTGAACAGCACCAGACTGGAGGTCAGCCAGAGTGAGGTTTAATGAGACTGAAGCCACACCAAAGGCTGGCATATCTGTCCTCACTTCAGAGCACCTGTGCCACAACGCCAGCGTGATGAGAGCTAAAGCTGCCTCAAAACAGTCCCTCTTCCTGTAATTACTCTTTGTTATCACACAAATAATTTTCCTTCCTGAAACATTTTAGATATCTGTTTTTGTCTGAGCCGATATGTCTTGAATGTGGATACAGCGTTGTTTCATGTGTGATGGTACACAGCTTTAACCAACAACACTAAATATTTCTTAATTGACTCTAATCACAGGAATATAACTGTGTGTGTTGGGTTAAAAACAACTTAGGAAGGTTGGTGATTGAAATAAAATGTGTTTTAACATCTAAGCAAAATCATGCTGGGTGTAGTGCTGGTTGCTGGCTTGCCATGAGATAAAGAACCCCCCTTTTGCCCTTCTCCTTTAAAGGAGAGAGTAAAAGAGAAAGTTAGAGTGACGCACAAACGTCTGCCACCTCCATGGCCGGTAAATACAGCGGTTATACCAAGGCTAAACCTGTCATTGAGGTGGACTTTGGAAGGAAGAGAGAGAGAGAAGGAGAGCCTACGGGTGATTCTTGGCCAGTAACAGATGCACGTAGAACACATTACGCATGAAAAAGGCTTGTTCCAATAGGATTTGGCCTTGGATGAGTCGGACAGACCTGAAATACACCTTCTAAAGCCTCATCTACTATTGTCTGCTAAGTCTGTCCCGTTCCCACCCTCATTCTTGAGGAGTCAACTTCATGATGTGAGTCAGAGTTGTAACAATGTGCTATAATTAGTTGAATAAAGACGTAGATTTAAAAAAAAAAAAAATGAATCGGATGGAAGGATGATTAAAAGAAGTTTTGACGCGTAAAAATGGAGGGCGTACAAGGGCGCACGGCGCGCGCACTGCAGGGATGTTAGTGCGGGGTTGTTTTTACCTTTTACTAAAGTTTGACGGAGTTTGAGTGGTGTCAAACCAAGAGGTGAATCCCGTTATATTTGTTCAGCTTTCTTTAGACTTTGATACCAAAATAGAATGAAACGTCTCCTGAGTCATTTTCGTTCTTATGCTCACGTTGGCATGCGGCTGTTTTACAAGGGAAACTGGGTTCCACCAATACAGTAATCAGTAAAGTGAGCAGACTCGTCTTTATGTTTATTGTGGTGGATACGGGGTCACAACAAAAATCATCCAGCGCCAGGCGTGTGTGTGCAGTGCGCGTCCACGAGCAGTTTTATTCTCCGGGGAAATGGATTCTGTGCAGAAAGTTCCTCCAGACGCACTTCAGTTACCAGCACACACACACACACACACACACACACGCACACACACACACTGAAATCACTTCAATTACACTGCCTCAGATTGGAGCTCAGCACCGTGCAAGTGCTCCTGTCTGTCTATCCTGCCATTCCTGAGAAATCTTGGAAATGGGAGGGTGAAAAAACGGTATATAATTGATGTTTTCCCATGAACCTGCCCCTCCTCCCCGCAACACAGGCTAACCCTCAGGTGGAAGAAATCTTTTAAGATTTTTTTGTGGGATAACATCAGGAGGGTTTGTCTAGGCGAGCCAATCAAGTCCCTCCCCTGCTATAGATCGGTGCTATAATACAAAGCAGTAAAAGCACTCGGCTCACACAAGCGGCTGCAGCTCGACTAGAGATCCCGTGGCTTTTAATTCCCTCACTACTTTTTTTTAACCCTCCTTCGATGTGCCCCGTTATTGCCATTTGTCTGAGGCGTTCATTTCCGCACCTGCCACGGTAGAGACCAGGCGAAGGCGAAGTAGAGGAGGAGACAAGGACATTGCGAGAGCCGGGAGAGGCAGACGGTAGAGATAAAGCAGCGGCGACTCGTTTTGAGATCTTAAAAGGACACCAAAAAAATGCTGCTCTGGACCAGAATCGTATTGGTCGGTCTCATCTGCTTGTCCTTGGTGTCCTCTGGGATGGGATGCGGACCAGGCAGGGGCTACGGCAGGAGAAGACACCCGAAGAAGCTGACACCTCTTGCGTACAAGCAGTTCATCCCCAACGTGGCGGAGAAGACCCTCGGGGCAAGCGGCAGATACGAAGGCAAGATCACAAGAAACTCCGAGCGATTTAAAGAACTGACTCCCAATTATAACACAGACATCATATTCAAGGATGAGGAGAACACCGGTGCCGACCGGCTAATGACTCAGGTAAGGAGACAAAATAACCTTTTTCGCCCCTAGTGCCCGTCTCCTAACGCACCATCACTGCGCACTGCAACAACCTCCTTGTCAGACTGATTGCGCACCTTAAGTGAAGTCTGTTTTACCCGCTGCTGAACTCTTCACACTGAGCCTTTTAACTTCACTGTAAAAGCAGATGCGCTTTATGCACCAGCATGGGAGTTTAAAAAAAAAAAAAAGAGGGGGCTGCAGGCTTGAAGCGAATGTAGAAATCCAGCCGGAGAAGTAATGTGCAGGCGGACAGTCAGGACACTCGGCCTTCATGATTGTGACAGTGTATTTAAAATATTAATGTGCCCCTCTCCTCATATCTATATTTGTATCTCTGTGAAACAGTATTTGTTGCCTTATAGGCGCATATCCACGCTACCTTATATTTCACGAAGACGTTCAGTATTTGTTGCATGTCTGAGCTTTACATTACGGCTTGTTTTAAAGCGCCTTTTCCTTTATTCCAGCCCTGAATACAGAGAGCTGGGGATGCGCACCCGCTTCAAATAGCCGGGCTTATTCAGGCATGGCGTGGCTCATTCAGACATTTTCTCGCACAGGGCTGCTGTAATTTAGCCTTTTCGCATGGTGTGCATCAGTGCATGAAAGCAGTGACATTTCTTTGAGAGTGTCCAGGACTTCATAAATGGGTGGGACTCGGCCAATTAATATAGAGATGGTGAATGTGTCTTTTATAAACGCACTTGCATGGAAGATGACATCTTTTTAAAAAATACTCCATCCTCATGTAGGCAGTTAGTTATCAAAGCTCGTTCAGCGCAGTTCAGCACAGATAAGATGAGCTGGC
This sequence comes from Lates calcarifer, assembly GCF_001640805.2. NCBI lineage: Eukaryota > Metazoa > Chordata > Actinopteri > Centropomidae > Lates > Lates calcarifer. The sequence goes on along the minus strand of NC_066856.1, from coordinate 13,550,585 downwards.
TCACAATACATCGGAGAGATGCAGCCTTGATTTCTCTCCAGGCTGCAGGATGCCGCGTCTCTTCAGCATGACTTTTAGCACTCAGATGCTGGTGAATTATTAAAAGCGCTTGGGTGATATTGGCTCAGTAATAATAAAATGCCGGTGGTGATGGTGGCGGTGCTGGTGGTGATGACGCCGGGCGCGCGCCGGAGTCCCTGAACCCGTGCCTCGCACCATGCATGAGCACGAGCTCCTGATGAAATATTCACTGTGCGTGCGGTCTCGGCGTCCCTCTCAGCCCTCCCCACATCTCCTCTGTCATAACCCTATAGGGTTCTCATACACAGCATGAAATTACAGGCGCGTGGGGATGAGACGCGCAAAGTGGGGATCAGTGACCCCCCTTCCCACCCCCCCAGCACAGGTTTCCTCGTGGAGGGTCTCCAGAAAAAAGAGGGACGGGTTCATTTTACCCTTATTTCATTCATTTCTAAGAACACAGAGAAACGTGTCTTCATTAAAGCTTTCAATCTGAGTAAAATGCCCCACCTGCTGTATACACACAGTGTGTTTGCAGGCCTGTATCAGATCATACTAACTAGGTGGGAAATCCTCTGACAAAGGGTTTTGTCTGTTTTGGGAGCCTTTAAATAACATGTCTGGGAGTTTCTTTCTGTTTTACAGATTTATATTTTTTAAAATCCTACTTGCTGGTTCATCATCCGTTTACAATTCAGCATCCGAGCATTTACAGAACACACAATCACTGACTCTTACGTGTGAAATGTACATGAAAGGGCTTTAAGGCACCCCTGGCCTGAGACGCAATTTGAACTTATGACCTTCGGTCAGCGGGAGGCCATAGTAAGTTAAAACAGGTGAGATTGTCCTTATCGTACATGACGCTGCAAAGCCGTCAAATTAAAGCATGTACATTCAACAGAGAGTGACTGTGGCTGGTTTGTAGACTACTCTGACAAAGGCATAAGCGTTATCACATGGGGATTTACGCTGTGCCAACAGTCTTTGCGCTGTTCCGCGGCTTTACGCATGAATCCAGAGGGCTTTTACGCACGGAGTTTTACGCACGAATACAGCGAACTTTCCTCGTTATCTGACGTTGAAAGATGTTGTGTTCATATATAACACGTGCCTGATTTAGCTCCCCTGGGTGTGTGTAATAAATGAATTAATCAAGTTCAGTTCACTGAGGTCTAGTCAAGACTAAGGACCGCTTGAACAAGCACCTACTCCCTCAACGATAAAGACACAGCTCAGTCCCAGGAAAGCTGCCAATAGAGGCGTTTTACAGACAGTGTTTCATGGAGTGACAGGGGCCTAAAGTGAGAAGGAGCATCAGTTTGGAGGCTGAGCTGCTTATCCTAGCTACACTGGTAGATTATTTCTCTCATAAGTGGAAATGTTCTCCTGTGGGGCAGTGTGAATGCTCAGTCTCTTAAATTCCATTTATTTCAATTAAAGTTTCGCGTGTTTCAAGAATTTTCTAGAGACAGCCTGTAAAGCAGAATAAGGCATTGCAGTAGATGGTACTTTTAACATTTAAGAAAAGGATCAAATGGCTTTCAAAAGTGGATTTTTTTTTTGGCAGTGAAGCACTGTCAGGAAGCTGCAGTCCCTGCCCACAGTGCAAACGAGTCGGAAAAGAGATGAGCTGGCGGCTTGTTTGCACTGACAGGTAGCTGATAAGTGTTTCCTCTAACCAAATCATTTGTGAAAAGATTAAGAGGGAGGCTGTTGAACAACTTTACCCTGAGCACAAAGCGCCGGTCCGGGGCGCCCTGCTGGGCTTCACGGTGGCTGAGCAGAATTTGGCTTGATTTGCGGCACACGACCTAATGAATTAATAAATAGGTTAAGCTTTACGGCTCTTGACTCCGACAAACCCACTCAGAATGTGGGAGGTTTTTTTCTAAGGGAGCTGTTTTTAATTCAACACATTCTACAAGTGTGATATCCTCATAAAACGGCCACTGATATACGAGGAACCTCTTTCTTTTTTTTTTTAAACGAGTTTTTGGGTCTGTGTGAACATTCTTGCTTTATAGGACACACAGTCTGTCTATAAGGGAAAGGGACAGTGGGTCACACATAGACGCTTCTCTGTGCGCCCATATACCATCCCTGGATATTTCACAAGTCTCGTCAGTCAGCAGCCAAAACAGCGCGACTTAAGGAGGCATGTCACGTTTCTCAAGACTTTGCAGGGGGAAGAATAATGAAAGTTTCCCCTCCGCGGTTGTGACTGAAAAGACTCTTTGTGATGTTTTATTTGACATATTGGTCGAGTGTTGAGAATAGTTGTCTTGGAGAAGGCCAAGCATCTTCATTGAGGGAGCGCAGAGAGAGGTTGGGGTGCGACGATTTATTTATAGGGACAAACTCCAGATATTTTTAAGGCGGCAGCAGCTGCTCTTGAAGATCATCTTCATATCATCTGCATATCAATTATTTATTCAAAGAAAACAGACAAGTTGCAAACCAACAAAAGGACTCGCTCATTTCATGGGCTTAATACAAACTCATGAATTTATAATGTATGCATGTTGTCTTCAATGCAACACTTTTGTTTTTGACAGAGAGCAACTCTGCTCGCACCTCGTCCCAAGACCAAAGACTCATATGTTATAGGCCAGTGAAGCGAATGCGGTGCCTTATCAATATTTCATCAGCAGCTTTCTTATCCGAGATGTGCCCTCTGACGCTGCTGCTCACACTGAGAAATGCAAGCTCACATTAAAGGATCAGAGCTGCAGTGTTTCACTTCAGCTTGGGAGGAATGAGGAGATTGGGAGGGAGGAGGGGGCGTTAGGTGGGGATGGGCGAGGCCTCAGTGAGCCCAGATATGATTTTAATCGTTATTATTATATAACAAACCGCAGAGATCAAGCAAGCTTTCCATGGATCCAGTGGGAAGGTGTTTTTCTAGGGGGAGAGAGAAGGACAAAGTTCTGTGTGGCGCGTGTTTGGTTTCTCTGACCAAAAGGTGATGTATTTTCAGACAGCCCATCTAAAAAGGCTTTGGTACCAGATGCTGTTCTAACCACATAGTTTTTTTGAACTTTACGCACCAGGACAGACCGATCCATGCCTTAACAGGTGACTAATTGATCCATCTCTCCTTCCCACAGAGATGTAAAGACAAGCTGAACTCGCTGGCCATCTCAGTGATGAACCAGTGGCCCGGGGTGAAGCTGCGAGTGACCGAGGGCTGGGACGAGGACGGCCACCACTTCGAGGAGTCCCTTCACTACGAGGGCAGAGCCGTGGACATCACCACCTCAGACAGAGACAAGAGCAAGTATGGCACTCTGTCTAGGCTGGCGGTGGAAGCCGGATTCGACTGGGTCTATTACGAATCCAAAGCCCACATCCACTGCTCTGTGAAAGCAGGTACGACCGCGAGACTGGGGGGAAACCGCCTTTAGGAAAAAAAAGACTGCCATGCGCAGTGTGTGTGTGCGCATGTGTGTGTGCTGAAAATGACCAAATCTATCAGCACCAATGCGCTTTTTTTCCGTCAGGTGCGATTGTAATCAGCAGGTGCAGCTCAGGGAAACTGCAGCCTGCTTTATCTTCTAGAAAAGTTTCATGCAAAATCGGAGTTTCATCAGCTGCTTGTGAGTGAAAAGTAAATTAGATAAGATATAGTGAAGTTAACAGAGTCCAAAAATAGGGAGACGAAAGTGATGCCTGTCATGCATGGACTCGTGCAAGTGTCCAAAAAAAAAACTGCAACATTTACAGGCTCCAAGAGACACGCTGTGACTTAATACAATAACAGTAATACACAGATTATCACTCAGTTAAAGAGTAATAACAAAACGAGTTCTCAGTATTTATCTGATGAAGTAACTGAGGTGCTGAAACCAAATATTTGATTATAACTATTAATTCTGACTGGATTTTTGCAGTGCGAAATTGTAAATATATATTTCCATCAATGATGTATGGGCACATCCCAGCCTGTGGCGTTCTGAGCATTTCCCATGCAGCTTATTTCTTGATCTTACATCGCCCCACACTGTCTCCTGGTGGGAACCACGGCCAATAATCTAACAAGGCTCCTCCGGTGTGACCTAGAAAAAGCTAAATCATTGTGTTGCTGTGGGTTTCTGCCTCATGCAGCTGCAGACAAAATAAGATGCTGCAAGTTGTGTTCCTATAGTTCTAAATTGGGTAACATTTCGGATTTGAACAGGGAATAAAGGAAAAAAAAACTTGCCTGTTAACTTCTTTTTTCCGGATCTCATTTGTTCAAGGTTTGAAGTTTAATTTTAAAACCTTTATCTGTGGCTTACTTTTGGCTAAAATAATCTTCCTCCTAGGCCTTCACTAAGCAACAGGACACCTAGGGGGCTTAGAAGATATTTCTTCACACTGATTGATGAAGCATGGCACTTTTTCTTAGCCCAGACTTTATTGATAAATCCCTTATTTATCATTCAGCACACACGTTTTGAGATCACAGTATGGGCCAGGCCGACGTGTCATTAGGGGTCATGCGACTTTACCAAAAGGATTTGGCTGAACAATGTTGAATTGGTCGGGGTAAATCTGGTTTTCAGTTGTCACCTTATTTCATGCTCGGGAATCTCAAAAGAAGATTAAAAGCCCCAAATTCTGAGTAGGAAACCCCCTTTTTTCTGTGTGTAGGACAGTGTGATCCTAGAGACTGGTATGTGAAGAGCTCCACCAAGGCCAAAATTATTGTCATCAAGACTGACAACAAAGCAGGGAGAGGTGGTAGAAAGAGGGGACATTGATGTTGCACAACAGAAAGCATTTAAGAGTCCGGGCCCTCATTTAAATTCAAATCTACAACTCGAGAGGCTTGGAAAAGTGGCTCCACTGGGTAAATAGTAGTTGTGAGTCGCCTATTTGTGTGAATTGTCACATAGAGGTTTCTGCACCTGAGTAAATATGGGAAGAGTAGCTGGGAAAGGCGTAAGTGTTCTTTACCGAGAGTAGCTCGATCCACAAGCTGATTTAGAATATCAATGGCCGCGCTTTATTGGGTTTTTTAATTAAGAATAGATGAGCCAGGGCTTTCAGTTTTCCTCGTCTCAGACAACGTGGGCCAAGCCAATACGCATTTGGCATGGAGAGGGGGGCCGACAGGCATCATTATGCAAAATGCATATGGCCCACCATGATGTGTGGAGGCAGGAAAAAATACAAATACGAGCAAAAAAGAGAGGTTTTTCAATGGGTTTTTGAAATGGGGCAGTGGTCCTTAATGAGTCAAAGCAATGAGTCTGTAATGAGTCAAAGCACGTGTGATTTATTATCTTTTAAGTCTTAGTGTTTAAGTGTTTAAAAGCTGTGAATATTGCTGCTTTAGGAGACTGTATGTGTTTTTAAGATGTTTCTAAAATAATTTCGTATCGGCTCTACCATGGGGGAAGACTTGTTAGTCATTTTCTGATGGTGTGAAACCGTATATTAGGGCAAGATTTCATTTTTTAAACAACATAATCTTTTATTTTGACAGAAAACTCAGTGGCAGCAAAATCAGGAGGCTGCTTCCCAGGCTCCTCCACTGTCACCCTGCAGGATGGTACTAAGAAGGCGGTGAAAGACCTGCAAACCGGCGACAAGGTGCTGGCAGCAGATGAGGATGGAAACCCGGTCTACACCGACTTCATCATGTTCATAGATCAAGAGTCGGCGACCCGGAGGCTCTTCTACGTGATCGAAACCGACTCGGGTCAAAAAATCACCCTCACCGCCGCCCACCTCCTCTTCGTCGGCCACAGCAACCACACGGAGAAGGTGGTCAAGCGGATGTCGGCGATCTTCGCCAGTCAAGTCCAGCCGGGACAAGAAGTGTTCGTCTTTGACGCCGAGCGTCGTCGACTCCAGCCTGTGACCGTAAAACGGATTTACACGCAAGAGCACGAGGGCTCCTTTGCGCCAGTGACCGTGCAGGGGACCGTCGTGGTGGACCAGGTCCTTGCGTCTTGTTACGCAGCGATCGAAGACCACGACCTGGCGCACTGGGCCCTGGCACCTGTCAGGCTCGCCCACTGGGTGTCCTCGTTGATTTTCAGTTCCCAGCCTCAAGCCAGTGCACAGAACGACGGAGTGCACTGGTACTCCAAGATCCTTTATCAATTAGGAACATGGCTCTTGGACAGCCACTTGATCCATCCACTTGGGATGTCAGTATACCCGAGTTGAAACCTCTACTAGGAGCAGAATGGGACTTATAAATGTAGGACACACGAACTATTCAGTAGATTAAAAAAATAAAATAATAATAATAATTAAAAAACGAACAAACAGACAAACAAGACAAAAGGCCCCAGCGGAGTTGGGATATTTATTTCAGTGACTTTTCCAAGATGTGTCCCCTTTCAAAGAATGAATGGAGCCTTAAAAAGTTTCTCTTTGAATAATTTATTCTCATGTGAACTCGCTGCTGTCATACAAATGGATTCTGAAACGGTGTGAGCAGCAAATTGTGCATAATCTATTTTTGTATATCTCAAATGCAAAAAAAGAAAGAAAAAATCAAGAAAAAAATGAAAAAATGAAAAAGAAAAAAAATAGCGCAAAGAGAAAGAAGACCATGTAGAAAGGAGCTAACTTTGACAGGTTGTAATGTTCATATGTGCATATATGTGCAACTGACTGTTATATTTTGGGGAGAACAAACTTCGCGGGGTTCCATAAATTATATTTTTATACACAGAATTGTAAATTAGATTTTGACAGATCGCTACCGAATCACATTTCGTTATTTGAAATAGTGTAAGATATGAGAATATATTTTAATTTAAATACAGTAGTTGGGAAAGTATTGGAAAATCTTGTACTGCTTTGGTTTATTAAGAATTTTATTATTTTGGAAACTGTTCGTTTAAGTTGTCGGAGAGGGACAGATATTCTGCCTCATGTCTGCATTCTCTTGCATTTTTTTCTTTTGTGTGTTTCTATTTTTCTGTTTTCTTCTGAGAAAAATATGAAATGCAGATTCTGACAATTCAGTAACAGTAAAAGTAGTACTGAAACGGTTTCGTTAAATAAATTAATAAGTAACTCCTGTAAATGTACTAAAATGTATTTTTCTTTTCATATTTTGTAATAGGGAAATAGTTTTATAGAAATGACCTGCGGCAGATGCACAGTTTGGATAGTCTATATAGCCAGACCATACCAGTTAACTTTCATAACAGGGCGATGTGTCAAAAATGTCTAGAGTTTATTATTTATATGTTTATTACAAAATGAGATAAAGAAAATCTTCAAACTTGCGGTTGTTACATGTCTTTGTTTGAATGAGCTTCACAGGAAACACAAAGAGGAACATTTGAACGATATTATGAGATATTTTACAGCCATGTTAAGGTCTTAAATTAGTTGTTAGAACAGCTAATTGATAAATAAATCAGTTACAGGCATGTATGAATTTTCCACTGGGTCCAGTTATCTTTTATAACGAACAAAGCATTCAGTTTAGGCGGTTATAATGTAGTCAACAAGTTTTAGGGTACATAGTGACTGGATGAGTTTAGCTTACTGGGAAAGCTAGCAAACAATTTCGCCCTCTTTGCTAACTTTTACAAAATGGCGAAAATATTGCGCTTTGAACTACCTTTTGCGTGCTTGTGAAATGTGGAGAGTCCATGTCAAATTTAACGAGGTTTGCCCTCCGCAAATAACTTCTAACTTGCAGACAAATTAAACAGAAGTGTGTTTGTTGGCCCTAAATCTGCTTCTCGGTGTCTGCTGGTTGAGGTCATATTGCACCATCAGTGACTGACAGTTTGGTCCAACAGGAGAAATACAGTCATTGTGGTCTAAATCACAGCCTGGTAAAACATTTGTTAGTCTTAACAAATCGCTATAATCCTCCAATATTTTTCTAGGGACTTGTACTGTGCATATAGCACTTAATAGTGGGGTTTTAGTGCATTTTTGTGCTCTTGAGGTGTGCTCTGGTATTGTACATATCTCTGTGTAATTGATTACGGCATCAGTTTCCCCCGTTCTCGTTAATAAGTTGTACTCGTGCGACACCATGTGGTGAATTACCGGTACTGCAGCCTAGAAATGATTCAAAAATCACTGTACACCTGGGAGTTGTGAATAATAGAGAAAAGAACACAATCTGCTATTTAAGTTCATAAGTAAATAAATGAATGTACTGGGAAATTGGGGGGTTATACAATAAACTGAAGTGGCTCTCACTTTGGTTGTTTTAAGGATTAAAGTTTGATCCTTGAAACAAAATAACTGCAGGTATAGAGATAAGGAGAGGTTGAGTTATGACAAACAGTATAGAAAAATACAAGTCAGTGATGCAAATCCTTAATAGATTTTCAATTCTAAGAATCGCAAAAACTATAAAAGCCATCCTTCACCGAGACTTATTAAAGGTAAAAGGGGCCATTGAACCTGAGTTTCTGAACACTGTTGCAACATGAGCAGGAATTCCATTTCCTTCTCCCACATTGTGTTTTGTTGTTGATATTGTGAGGTGGAAACTTTGGGGAGGGACAAAGCGGCCCATCTCTCCCGGCACTGTGACCTTGGGTCCCTGACAGATACAAAAGCGTCCGTGCAGGGCAGCATTCCTCAGAGCAGGTAAACAGAGCCTCCTCTAATCCCTCAGGGGGCCCTCAGTCTGCTGGGGCTCAACAACGGCTTTTACAAATGTTGACATTTGCAAACATGAACAGTCTGGCATTCTGGAAAACAAAACTCCCCGTTTCTAAGAGAGTTCTGCAAATGGCAGCGCTCCGTTCTTTCCAGGCAACATTTACTCCTCTGTGGCAGCAACCAGGAGAGTGTTCAAGACTCAAGTGGTAAGTTGAAGGGAAAAGAGAAACCACAAGGATCTGATTCTTTACAAACCATCGCACTTTTACTACTGCCACTTTCCTTAACATCAATAAACTGAAACAGAGCTGAAACATTTAAAACAGGCTAATTACACACATGTAGATTTTGATGATGATGATGGATGGATGGACAAATTACTAGACTGATGATACAGTAGATGAACAGAAGATAGATACTGAGAGACATACTAGACTATATTGGATTTTAAATGACATTCCTTCAGATGAGTGGTTCCCAATCTAGGGGTCGGGACACCTTGAAGGGGTTGTCAGATAATTAATAGGACAGGAAAGAAGAAAAATGTTCTGCTACTCACATACAGATCTTTCTTACCCAGATTTTTCTCTAATTATTGCTTTTTTCTTGTAAAATACTAGTTTCTTTGCTCTCTTCACTTTTTGAAGTGTCATTGAACTGTCCACAGGTGAAAAACAACATATTCAACCAGTGAGGAGAGGTCACAGGGAGTCAGTCCATTTTAAGGGTTCACCAGCCAAAAATGGGAACCACTGCTTGAGGTGACACCCATTCCTGTCTAGGCATTTACATCTGACGAAAATATCTTGGTTGTTTTGGTCTGACAGTAAGTAGATTTGAACTACAAAAATTCCAACCACTCCCAAGTTCACAATGAAAACAAAGTCCATCCTACAAGTGTGTGCAAAAAATTTATTTTCCTTTAGCTTCTGGCGACAAATTTGATACATTTCATCTCTTTAAAAAAATATTGAGTTTCATTTTTCCTTTTTACAAAAAACAGAGTTTACAGTATCAGAAGTACTTTCACAGTGATTTCAGAATATTCCAACATAAACCACCTTCATATGATACATCAGTGTGAAGGGTGAAAATACATGACAAGATGTTTTGTCAACAGTTTCAGTCAAAACTCAATAGGTCGGATTTTCAGTCATTATTTGGTGCACCATACTGTTCGAGATGAGGAAACCACTGTAGTGTCTTTTTCAAAATCCAACCAAATAATGAATGTCAAGAAGCTGGGATGACCTTTGGTGCAGTGAAAGCCATAAAGCGGCTTTACAGTTACGTGTCTGATCTGTGAACCCGGCTGTCGTCACAGAGATGGAAACCTCCAGCCACTGGGCTAACAAACAATGGTAATCCAGGTAGGCCACCCTGCTTGATACAGAAGTCTTAAGTTCATTCAACAACAGCAGCATCAAGGAAAAGATGAGCAACTGTAAAAATATATGAAAGCTGGAAGAACAGTGATGGCAGGAAAAGCATAATGGGAGGAAATGTGGCAGGCCCAATACTCTGAATGCAGCAACATCTACTTAGTGAGGGAAATAAGTTTAAGTAAAGTCTTCATCCCAAGGCTGCAGGCTGCATTGCTGTAAAAGAATCCAAGCGTGAAGTGAATGAGTTAAGGCAAGAAAAGTGACAAAGCAGTGTCATGGATAAAGCTGGTAAACGGCTGTTCCCACCAGTATGCTGTTGAAAAATGAACATGTTAATCTGAGAGGTCATAGTTTTGCAGGTACAACCTCAAACAGCCCAGTGTGATTAAACCAGCAGCACCACAAGTGTTGGACCATACCAATGCTTCTGCGTGCTTCTGCTCAACCTATTTATACCTCTTATGTAATCAATACATCTACTTCTAAGATTTTTGCATCAGTGACTACTTTAAGAGCAACAGAGTTAAGCCAGTGACTACCTAAAAGATAAATACAGGGCAAATTAGAAAAAAAACCCAAAACTCCAGGTCATTTGACAACACTTAATGCCACATTTTGCTGGTATAAAAATATTCCATCTGGTGTATAGTAAAGGAAACTTAAATGAGGTGCAACTATTGAACCAAACAAGACAAAAACTGGAGATGACATACTATATCTCCTTAGTTGTTTAGCACAACTTCAGAAAGAGTTGGATGAAAACCTTTTAAGTGTTAGTGATGTGCTGTATAAAACATGCAGCAGATAAATTATTTTTTATACCAGCAGGATAGAAAAGTCTTTAAAGTAATCTGGAAATGTCTTGAAAGCAGCAATAAATGATGTTAAATGACCTGCTAGGTTTTTATCAAAGTAGACCACAGATGATTACATAAGAGATATAAACTGGGGCTAGTTTAGCGCATCAACAATAAACTGCGCAACTCCAATTCCATGTGTTGAAGCTTTTCATAAGAACCAAAATGCATCAAGGAACAACTAACAGAGATCAAACATTATCATGAAACTATTATAACTTTCACAAAAAGAAAGCCCAGCTTTAGCAGGTTTCAAATGTCTGAAGCAAAGTGCAGACAAACAAAAACCAACAGCTGCTTTGAAGCATATTTCAAAATGTATAATTTGTAAGATGGTCAGTAGTAAATTCTAACCTATTTAAGACCGACATTGTTGATTTGCTAAAACATGCTAAGCCCTTGGTATCGTCCATTAACTTTGCGTTTGGGGCTAGCAACCACACTGATGACTGCTTGAGACACCACTCTGTTGATGTGAATGTGACCTAAAGAAAAAGAAAGAATGAAGTGATTATTTCAGGTGCAGTCTGCAAAATATCAGCGCCCCTGAGGATCTGTTGAAAAAAAGTTGTCAATTAGTGTTCTCTCAGACCTAACCCAGCATATTTGACCCAAAGCTAGTATAAACATTCTGATACTACTCATCAGCAGTAATAATGAAGGTCTCTCATGCAAGCACAAGAAAGTATCCCTGTATTCCTGTATCTAATATCTAAATACCCTACTGCAACCATATGAGGTGTGAGATTAGGTGTGAAACACCTTGCTTATTAAATAGCCTACTGTAAATCAAGTATTTAGTGAGCACCATTTTCCTCAAGAAAATGACATCATATCTAAAAACTCAATGTACATGTATGTACGAAATTCTTAAAATTAAGGTACAAATAGATCCAGTGTGAATCTGTTCTGACATTACAAGACCAGATGTCTTATAACAATATCACTATGACTGGCATTGCCGATACGTTTTAAAATCCACAGGATTTACCACAGCACTAAAAAAATTAAGCAAAACCCACAACATGAAAGACAGTAAATACACATTGTAAGAGAACAAAAACCTCAACATCAGTTCAACTCAAAACAAAAGGATTAAAACATGAAGTAAGTTTAGAACAACTGTACAACATACAAAAGACTTGAAACCACCCAACCTCAAGTTTTACAGGAAGTAAGAAGGAATTTTAGGGGTTTGGACATTTTCAGACACCCCATTCCTCCAAATACCTTCGGTACTTAAAAGCATTTTGAGAATCTACTGATCTTCACTGGCAAGAATCACTAAGTGTAGCTTATTTAAATAAAACTAAATAGATATGGAATTATCTCAAGTATTAACTAACTTAAGGGAAATACCACTAAATTTATGAATTCGATTCACACATGCAGAAAAGACAAATATAACTACTTGCAGGCCACTGATGAACCACTACTTCATACATCTCAAAGCCAGAGAACTTAATCTGTGATGTCATCCAGATGCACAGCCAGGAGTTGATTTTCTGACAGTAAATAAAAGACTTTGCAGACATGTTAACCCTCCAATTTTTCTTATTATATAGTTTGTTCTAACCCAAAGTCATGTAGGATGACGCAGTTATTATTGAACCTATTCCTATATCTTTCTCATGTCATAGAGCTGCACATTAGTATGACATCAAGGTTAAATTTGCAGGACCAAATGTCTCTTGTTTATGACTATGAAGAAGATAATTTCAATGCCAGAATTCAGTGGCATTCCCCTTAATCTTTATGAGGTAGAATTGCTTGCCATATTATTGCTACAGTCTATGAACTTACAAAATTAATAAGAATAAATCCTCAAAGTTGTGCATTAATCCCAATATGGTAACGAGTTTTTAAAAGTATATATGATATGTTGCAAGGTGAATACCCAGGAACTTACAGAATACTTTAGGTATAAATAATTAAAATGTGGCACAAATAAGAATATATGTCATTGTAAAGGCACCAGACACATGGACATCACACACAACCACACATCTTTGGGCTAAAGTTTAACCGGCTTTACATACCCGCATGTTCACGGTATATTGGCCATGTTTTTATTTTCTTGTTTTCCCTTAAACTTATTACCAAATGTCTTATAAACAGAAACGTGGTCCAGTCATTGTTTTTTCATTTTGGCTCTAAACAAAACATCTGTAAAATGATTTATGCCTGGACACATCAGCATATCCTTACATATAAAAATGTTTAACTCGATACAACATGAGTAAAGAATAACTCAAAAAAAATTTAACAGGATAAATATTGAGTTTAAGTTGTGGTCTACTTATGTACATGATCACTACAAAGATAATGGTTGCCCCCTCACCTTCTTTCGTCACACCCTATTGATGAAGTACGCGAAATTCACTTCTCAACTTCAGTTTAGTATACAAGGATAAACAATTTTTGATTTATATTTCTGTTTTATAAATCTTAAAGCCGGGACAGACAAAAATGTTTTGTGATTAAGAAAAAAATGGAATTATGGAAATAGTTAATTAGCCTAACTTGCAGTATTTACTTAAATAATGATGCCAGACGTGGAAATTTAGACAATTTTAGATTTTCAGTGATGTGGTAGCACTCCCTAAACAAGGGCACATGCTCAGAGAAAATGTTGTATTACTGATTGTACAGGTATTTGTGGTTACTTAAAATTTATGACACGTATGAAGGAATTTGACCCTCTGTAAGAGGAAGATAGCATTATGCTTTAGAGCCCAGAAAATATAGAAAATTTATATTCTATAATAAAAAGGGAATTAAACATTTGTGGCAATTTTTTTGGTGAATTTCTTTTACTTCTTCTGCCAAACATCTACATTACTAACTCGGTGTGAAGGCCTTTTGTTGAAAGTGCTATTCCAGGTACATTACGCAGCTCATTGGTAAGGCATCGAACTATCAGCTGATAGTCAGACGGATTCAGATCAGTTATTTCTGAGAGGAGGAAGCCAAACATATATCCTAGCTCAAGTAATTTATAGAAATGTATCCTGAAAAGAATTGCAAGCAATTCTCTCTGACCTTCCAAATATTAAATTCACAACAATTTCCTTCCATTTAAATTGTATTAATAAAAAAACCTCAAAAAAACTTACACACACACTTCCTCAAAGCACACTCAGCACAGATTAGAAAGCTAAATCTAACTCCATAATCAGACATACAACTAAAATATACATCCAAAAGGCATGAAATATTTGCATTCCAGATTTTAAACAGTTAAAAGACTTTATAACATTTAGATCAAACAGCAATGAACTAAGTTTAATGAGAAATATGATCTGACCAATTTGTCTGAGAGGATTAAATCACCACAAAATCTACAAAGCACAGTCCCAATTCCCAAAACTACTGGGAATTTAGAAAAACATTCACATTAAATCCTGTGCTAATGTGGTTTTAGTCACTGCTACGTGTCCTCTGTTAAATCGCCCACCCAGGCCAACTCTGTGCCTGTATGCCAATTCCCCACTAGGTAGTGCCATTCACCCAAAAACTGCTTGGAGACTCATCTCCACCTGAAACCAGGGTTGTGTTGAAAAAAAAAAAAAAAAGAAGGAAGCACCAATAGTGATAAAATACTGCCATCTACAGAGGGGGAGAAACACTGCTATGGAGGAGCCCACATATATAGGCAACAGTCTACTACAACCATTCCCTGCATGTAAACCAAACAGTGAGCCACAAATAATAACAATAATAAAAGAAAAGATACTATGAAATGGTCACATTAGAATTACACTGTTCAAGTGTTCTTTTGCATTTGTTATTATGAATCTTACTGAGGAGGGGAGCAACCATTATCTCATGATATGTTTTACTTAGTGTCCACGTAAGATGCACAAAAACATTCTTTACAAACTACATCACAGTAGGATTAACTGTCCAGTGTCTCTCCAGTGCCACTTTACAACAATGGACAATCGGTAGACAAAGTCAAACATGGGCGTGCTCGCAGCTTATGTCTTTGTGTTCACTGTTCCAAGCTGATAGGAGACTGATGATGAATGATGCTTCTGTGTAGACGTTGATTGTGAGCGACCCCAGAAGGGCTGAAGAAATATTCCTATGCCAAGTTGGAGCTGCGCACGAGAAGCTCCCACGTCAGGAGAAAGTGACTTCTTGTAACAGGACTCCCTGGCTCTATTGTGCTCCTCATCCATCAATCAGCGACACATCAATGTGGGACAAATCAATCATGTGCCTGTGTGGTAATTGTGATAAGAATGTTTGAACCAGTGTCTCAGGGCGCTGAGATACTAATGAACACTTACATTGTGATTTGTACAATCTGTACTTACGCTAAATTCCAAGCCCAAAACATTGGCAAAACGTGAATGCCTACCACAGTATGTAATCATTTAACTGGCATGTATAAAGATTATAAAAAGAAGATGTGATATTCATTACCTATGGAAGCTCATTTGAAAACTTGCTGCGTGCTGGGGACTGGAAAATGTAGCAATTGCTTTCCTCTGCTGAGGCATCATTTTGAACATCTGCAATAGACAGAAATAGAAAAGAACACATTTAACACAACTAGATACTCCTCTCATCCACAAGAGGGAGTGAGGGTGGTGAATGGAAATTGATTAGCTTATTCACGTTCACTACCTACCTAATCACTACGACAGAGGGCGCTATGAGATCACACTAGGAAAATGTCATTACTGCCACTCTGTTAAGTGCAAATAAATATCTGTTTTTCAAGTTTTCCTCGCGAGGCATATAGCTTAAATATAAAAATGACATATAAGCACTTATGACATTAACTATAGCTTTAACTTACGCACATTGCCGAGAATACTGTTACTCTTTATACAAACCGGAACATGTTAAGTTATAAGGAAGGAACTGAAATACTACACATTTGCACACTTAAGTATTAAGTTAAAAAGCGTCTGGTACCAACCTCTATGGGGCCGATGGATCTGAGAAGATTCTTCAGCTGAACGTCCGTTGTAGATGAGGAGAGGCCTTCTATGGAGACAGTACAGCGTTCGCTCTCTGCGCCTCTTTGGCTCTGTCTGGTGGACATTGGACGACCTCGACCCATTTGACCACCCCCTCTACCTCGGCCCCGGCCCGACACGACAACCTACACCAACGCCAGGTGTGAGAAAAATTGCCGACATGACAGAAAAATACGGGGGAAGGGGTATAAGGAAAGGCGGCGAAAATACTTTTCCTTTTCCTGCCTAAACAGGCATGTTGATGTTTTAATCCTGCATTCAACCGTGTAGAGAGGAGCTATACCGTTTCTCAGCACAAAGGAAAATTTTAAAAACACTGTTTTCCTCTCGCACCTCTCAGACGTGCCACACTTTCACATGATTGACTTATCATATTTCTACATAGGACATCAACGTCAGAACATGATGCATGTGGCATGGCATATCTTCATATGAGCTTGTGAGTGAGAGGTATGTTTCTTCAGCTGCAGAGGAAGAGGAGGAGGAGGGAGAGACCCCGAAAAAAGAGGAGGTAGAGAGAATATGTGTGCGTGTGTGTTGGGGCGGGGGAGCATTAAGAGAGAGGAGCCATGCAAGCGTCATGGTGGCTGCCTTACCCTGTCAGCATCAGTGAGTATGGTAACTGTGACAGCAGCCTGGTGGTGACAGGCGTGCAGAGAGGCCAGGGGACCTTGTGTAGCCCCCTGTGTTACACTGCTTTCAGCTTGTCAATACTCCTGCACCTGGCATACTGTCCTGTCTTATTACCACTACTGCTCGATTGCTATGTCTACTGAATGCCAGGGTAGTGCCAGCGGCACAGGACAACTTTACAGGAGACATTTTATCTTCTTTTATATGAGAACTGCCATTACACCACAGTCTGCACTACTAATATATATATTTCCGGTGAAATGGTTGCTGATGTCCAAGGCACAGAAGGTAGCGAGCCCTCATTTATGACATACCCTGTTTTGCTGTGGGTTGCCCATGCCCCCTCGGCTAGCCTGCGGTGTTCCGCCTGGTCCTTGTTGCTGCTGTCCTGCCATGGTAACCTTCCTTTGGACACCCTGGTTGAGCGCAGTTGCCGGCCAGGTGCCTTGTTGCTGCGCTGGGCCGCCGGTGGCCTCAGGCCCCTTTCCACTCTGGATGATGAGAAAGACAATACTAACTCAGAAACTCAAAATATTTCCAGCCATTATCTTAGTTTGCAGGCTTCACAAACTCCTGCTTACATAATGCATTTAGGAGAGTGTCAAATTTACGGACAAAAGGGAGACATGCAAGGCCATTTCTGCAAAGCAAACAAAAAAGGGCCAGCAGTGGAGCTGGATCCCTATCGCACAGGCTGTGGGGAATAAAGATCAACCCAACAAGGTGATGGTCTCATTATCAAATAAAGTCACAGCTCAACTCTGTTGACATGCGGGGAGGAATTGAAGGTCGTCTCTTCCCCGACTCTGCGGAGAGATGTGACAGATCAATACAGGGGAAGAAAAGAGCGATATCTCTGACCTGTCCCCAGTTGAGAGTAAATGGATTAATCCCTCCTATAGAAATCACAGCCCCTGATTGCACCCATCAAATGCTAAGCTGCATTACACTGGAACGACAGCAGCTCGATGTGTACCCCATCCCCCTTACGCCCCCCTTCTCCCTAGCTTTTGTGTCTTGTGCTGCTTTGTATTATCCCTGATGAAAATATAATTTGCCTCTTATCTGTGTGCCTAAGCCATACAAATCCAAATCCTCAAAAGTGGCAACTTTCTTACACAGGTATTATGTTGCCCCCCCTTCAACCAAGAAAGATTAATTACAAGGCTCTTGGATTGGCATTCTTTTGTTGCCTTGCACCTGAGAGATGGGTTGATGGAAAAAAGCAACTGAGGGATGACAGAGAGGAAGAGAGAGAGCAAGAGAAAAAGAGAAGTGAGGAGATAACATTGTCAAGCTCCCGTTGATGACAGCAGAACAATGTGGAAGAGGGAACATCTAGAGAATCTTCTTTTCACTGCGGCTATAGGCCTTAGCTCTGTCTTTCTGTTTTCATCTCTTTTTCACCACCTCACATCCCACTCCCCTTTTTTCTCCAAGATGCAGTACATCAGATATCTCTGTGCAGGTTTCCATTAAGGCACTGACACCCAGTTATCTTCATCTGCAGCCAGCCTGCGATTTTGGCTCTGCGGCTTGATCCTCTGGGATGGAGTCGGAAAGCGGCTTATTTCAAATACTATCACATCCCACCAATATGTCTCATCAGTGACAAGTATGAATGTTTAACATGCATGCCTTTGTGGTTTTTCAATAAAGATTAATGTGTAATTAAGGCCACAGCAGTAACTTATCAAGTGAGTATAAAATAGCCAGCAGTGGTAATTCTGGACTTTGTTGTTGTTACTGTCATTCTTGTTTTACCCTCTCTAAGGCCTCTATCTTTTTAAAAGAATACTCTTGTGCCCTTAAAAGAGGATATCAACCTTTAAGAGCAGTGACGAGGTGTCCCCATCTCTACAGATAAATGTCATACCTCTCTAAAATGCCTACAGCCTCTCTGTGTTCTCAAGGTAAGATGTACATAAAGGCATTGTGGCTTAAATACCAGTTCCCAAAGCTTAAGAGAGGAAACTCTTAACAGATCAATTTTGCCAAAATGACACAGACATCATCTTGTCATTCCCATAGGTTAGATATCTTTTAGATTACAAAATAGACAGCGTGAGGGCAATCAGTGGCATTTAAAACTATTTCATTTCAAAACTATGTAGTTTCCCTAGCGAATAAAAATCACTTGTACAGTATAAAATAAATGTCGAACCAAAACAAAAAAGAAGGTGTCAGATAAAAATGAAATGACATGCTCACCGCTCCTGAAAGTTTGACGACTCTGACTTTTTGCGGCACCTGCTGACCTTCAACGGCAGGATTCTTGGCTCGCTGCATCACAGTTCTCTTAGTCCCAGGTTTAGGTCCTTGACTCTGAGCCTGGCCAGGGCCCATTAAAGGAGTTACAGGTATGTTCTTCTGAGTGGACTGGATCGGAGCGCCAGGTCTGTTTACGTTCTGCAGAGCACTGTTCCTTCGTTGTTGTAGCTGCTGCTGATTTTGTTGTGGCTGTTTCCATTGCTGGTCTGGAACGGGCCCAGGGGGCTGCGGGGTGCTACCCTTTACCATCTGCAGGCGTGTCTTAACATTAGGACGTGGTGTAAGGGTCTGAGTTGCGCCATTAGGAGGGATGGGGGTGTCTTGATTAGGATTCTTTAATGATTGATTTAATGATTGTTGTGTTCTCTGAGGAAACTGTCTTTGCTGTTGTTGTTGCTGAAACTGTTGCTGCGGTTTTTGTTCCAGGTGTTGCTGTGGTGGTGGTTGCTGCTGTTGCTGCTGCACAGGGTGTGGTGTTTGCGGATTTTGCTGTGCAGGTTGAGTCTGTGTAGGAGCAGGGCCTTGGCTTGGTGTGTTTGTCTGAGAATTAAGCCTTTCCAGTAGCTCCTTCTTTCTGACACCAGCTTGCATCTGCCGTCGCATCTCCTTCCTCTTCAGGATCTCCTCTCTCAGACGCTTCTGCTCCTCAATCTTCAGACGATACTGTCGTGTCTCCTCATCCTCATCAGGGTCCTGTGGCACAAAAACACAAGCTGACAATATGAGTGCCTGTCTCCATTTATGTTAAGGGGAGCCACAGCGTCCCATTTGAACCATATTACTTGGCCTGACACTCAGATGTAATCAAAGTCAAAACCCAAGAGAAACATGCAATAGTATTGATCTGTTCTTTCCAATTGAATGAGACTGCTGTCATTAACAACCTTATGATTGGGCTTTTAATAAATGGGAGTTCTTCTCAGCACACTGATAAGCTCAGCTGAGCTTACAATTTCTGGGTCACTGAATTTAGCAGGGAAAAAATGAAAATGACTCAATTTACAGCACCATTTCAGAGAAATATTTGAGAAAACATAATAAGCAGTTATATGAAATTATTTATGAATTTGCAAACAAACTCAATATTTCCCCATTTCTTTGCTTTTGGGTTTTTTTTTTTTTTCTTTTTTTCTTTCCTTTGTTTTTTTTTTTTATCATGAGTGTTAAAAAGCTGACCTGTGGTGCCGTGCTGGACGGTGTGCTTGGGATTTCCTTGCGAACCACTGTCCTGCCTGCTCCCCCAGGCTGCGATTCAGTCTTGGCAGCAACTTGGCCTCTTCCTCTGCCACCGTCAGGCACCGGCTGAGTGTTCTGCCCAGGACGCACCCCCTGCGTTGCCCTGGCAACAGGCCTGACGTTGGGGGCGGGGGAGGCGGTGGGGCGGGCACTGTTCATGTTTGTGTTGCCAGGTGCTACAGGGAGCTCCCGTAGGTTGCTGTTGCGCTGCTGCATTTGCTTGGAGACAGGTGTGTTCTGAAGAAAGAGCAAAATGGAAACATTTTATGTTGAGTTTACAATCGATCTGCTCCTAATATACAGTTAATTCTACCCAATTTCCCAATGCAATATTTTGTTTATGGAGGAGAACTGCGGACAGAGTAATGTAGGGAAATTAAAATGACACTGTGATAAAATACGGACAGCATGTAACTGCTTTTCATTCATTTGAGCAGAAAATAGATAAAATGCTAATAAGCTGATATGTTAATCTCTAACCATCCTCTGCCTGTTGGACATGTTGCGCTGTTGGGGGTTCTGAGGGCGGGGAGTCATCTGCCTGGGGCTACCATGCGCCTGCTGTTGATGGAAGGGATTCTGGCCATGGTGCATCATGGGGCGAGGCTCGTTGAGATTTGGCTGTTGCTGCTGGTGATGGGGTAACTCCTGCCTATGATGTGGCTGCTGCTGCTGCTGGTGCATGGGCTGATGAGATGACATTGGGTCGTGATGTGGGAGCTGGGAGACAGGAGGACCATGCATTAGTCCCTGAAATTATAGAAAAGAAAAACTATAACATGAGTAACAGGCAGAATAAGAAATTATCACATATAATGCATGAGTTTTTATTAAAAAAAAAAAACAGCATAACATCAGTCCCTATGAACACTATTTTCAACATATAATTAACCTCCAATTGGTGTCCTCATGTATCCACATAATTCTACTACAATAGAGATTCAGTCACTAGAGGGAGCTCCTGTATATGTCTCAACAAAATGCTGATGCCCAACAGACATGAGTCTCTTTTTTTAACGCTTCAGTAGCAGTGACTATGGTAACTAGTGTAGTTTATTCATGTATACAGTACTCTAGTCATCATTCTTGCCACAACCATTTAAATAATCTGAAGTAAATACAGTAAAAATTCATACACTCATAGCAGAGACAGCATGTGAATTGTATGCCAGGCAAGACAAGATACTAAAGAAACATGATGAAAACATGAAACAAAAACATGATACTCAGATCAAACTACCATATTTAACAAGCAAATTGAAGTAGGCAAATTATTGCACAACATAGAGCAAAGAACATCTATTAGTTATAAAAATCACTTACTCTTAGTCGTACCTGCATCCCAAACTGAACTTGTGGAGGGGGAAAAAGGTTCCCCTGCTGGCCAAACGGCTGACGAGGGCCCATGAAAGGTCTGGGCTGGTTAGGGGGGGCACCTTGTTGATTCAAGCCGAGCATCCCTTGGTGACCTTGGTGGGGAGGGAGGTTTGGTCTTGGGGGTTCTCTGGGAAACAGTCCTAGTGGGCCCTGGCCCGGCTGGTTGAAGTTTGGTCCTGGTGGGCCAAAGCCCATGTGGCCCTGTCCAGGCAGATGCTGCGGCTGCTGGTGGAGGTTGTTGCCGCTGTTCATCAGAGGGCTGGGGCCCTGGTGATCAAACATGTGCTGCCCTGGAAACCGTGTTGACTCTGTGCGCTCTGTGCACACACAAGAAAGACCAAACAACAACAACACAACAGAGATGTCAGTTTTTTGCCACGTGAGCCAATTTCAATACATCAGTAACTCCCTCTCCAAATGTATAGTGTTTTGGCAAGGGAAACAAAAGCAGACAACTCTATCAAGGTGAAATGGTAAACAACCAAGTGAGTTTTATTTAATTCTGCATTAACACTGTGAATGAAAACTCAGAAATATAAATGTTTAATGCATGTTTTAAGTTTCCAAGGCTCATTCAGATGTATATGTATACACATGCATTTAACATGAGTGTGCTAATAGAGCAGCACCAGAAAGCTAGCAGCATACCCTGTAGGTATACCGCCAGAGTTGATGTCGAATAGGGTTAAATATGCTAAGACAGCTTTGTAACTGTCGTCAAGGAGGGGTGTGAGACTCACCTGCCATATAAAGGGGGTCCCTGTCCTGGGGGCCTAGAGGTGGCTGGTTCCTAAAGGGTTCCATGTGATGAGGGGGCCGCTGGGGCTGACCAAAATTACCAGGCATGTGCTGCTGGAAGTCTCCCGGTCCCTGGGAAAACACAGAACTCATGAATTATAGGCCATACTGGGAACTCAATAATCGCAAACAAATTAAACTAATGAAAAATGGGAATTTGCTGTGAGTATTGCACCGGGCAGGGAGCGCTTGTAATTGAAGGGCTAGGGTCATTAAAAAGACACAGAATCTTGAGTTGTAAACATCAATATGCATGCCAATATTAAAGAAACCCTTCAGCATGAATTCGTGAACAAACCTGCAGTAGTGCTACTTCAGGCTTTGTTGATAAACCTTCTAAAAGCCTGTCTCTAACAAGGCGAGGGTATTTCGGGGGGGGGGGGGTAAGTGCCCTCATCATTGTTTCAACTTCGTTTTCACTTCGCATGTTCGACAGCTTTCACTGCATGGGCACTACTCCCCATCTATCTTCCAAGGAAAAGTAGATAACAACCCTTTAATCCCTCCTTGGAATTCGAATCCCCCTCATAACTGTCTCCTTTATTCTTTTAAACATCCATCTCTGTTGAAAAATTAACCTGCTATTCAACACGTGGCACTTCCACAAATGGGCTTGCTTGCCTCCTCCAAGCCTATTGTAAATTACTTAAGATGCTATCAAGGCTTAATCCATCTTTATTCCACTGCTGTGTGGCGGTATTTAGAGAAGAGAAGTGTTAGAAAGCCAGAAGGCCAGAGTCCCAAAAACTTGCTTAACAGAAAGTTAATCAAAGGGGCTTACAAAGACAGGGGATCACAATGGAGGCGCAATCATACTGTTCTAAAAGGTCAGACAGGCAGGTTTGCACAATGAGGACTCTGGTGTCCATATAATACCTCTAAAATCACACAGCTCATCCTCTCACTTCTAATCCTTGATAAAAAAGACTGCAGGCTGCTCAATATGTAACTGATGCTAGGATAGCGCTTAGCAGTGAGGGGATAACGATGACAAAATATAATGGAGGGGGGTCAAATGTCACATATTTAATAAAGAATGGAAATTTGAGCTTAAAGAGATGTTTGTTTCTGGGTTTCATGTTAACTTCTTACAGCCAATAACAAGACAGACTGCATTAAAGCATATTCTTTGTTTTCACAATATTACTGTGCTCATAAGGAGCCAAGGAGTCAAGGAGATGTGACCGCCACCAACTGCCATTGAGGAAGGATTTAATTATCAAAATGTACAATATGACATAAGCTTTTCAAAAAGGTATTGACTACTAGAAATTACAGCCAATACTGACAATGCTACCAAATAGTGTAGTTGGTGGTATCTATTTCAGGTTAAACTGAATGTCATTATCTAAACGGATTAAATATTATAATAACTTTAATTGGCACTGAGATTAATATTTCAAAGCCAGTTTCCACCAGCAAAAATTTAATGCAGTAATACTAGAGGCTATGACCCCCATTCGCCTGGTCTTTTAACAATTAAATTTGATGGGATGATAATGTATGATAATCATGAGTAATCAGGTGCCCACTGGTAAATGGAATGTTGCCGGCTGGTATGTCACCTGCATTTCAAATTGTGTCCTTGGCAACGGCAGCCTAAATGCAATTGACAGCTGGGGAATCCAACACTATGTTGTTCATCAGCCCATACCCTTCCAACCCCACCTTCTACTGTCTGATAAGAGCCAAAACAGCTCCCTGCTACCGTGCTATCAATATCTAGCACCATCACAGACCTCAGGGAACAGGAATTGCACAATACTGACATTGGAGGTTGAGAAAGAGGTAAATAAAAATACTATATTTTTTTGACAAAGACTGACTCCAATTTGAAAGCCCAGCTCATTTGGCAACGGGGTTGTAAATCCACATGAATGCAATTGGATGCAGCTATTTTCCAATGGCTAATTTGCATAAATCCATACAAAATGTACTTTCCAGGAAGATGTCAGTCAGTACCAGCGCCACCTGATGCCTGGGCATCATTAACTAGAAGGACGGAGTAACTTAAGGCACTTTGGCTGACTTGCTGGCGAGCCATTTCCCTCAATACAGTAATTACTTTAAAGGCATTTCTGTCATCTCTTCGATGGGTTCTTTGTGAGTGAAATAAAGGACCTTTTCTTACAGGAAATCACTGACTTAAGATCCCTTTTCTCTGACATGAAATTCAGCCTTCGGAATATATAGTGCAAAAAGGCAAGAGGCTCACAGCCCAGCCCCGTCAAACCACCACCATGTTTCATTAATTCAAATACCGTTCAAAAAAGGTCTCCATGCCTTTGGGACACAAACTTGTGGAAAGTGAATTTTAACTGGCAATATATCCTAGTTTCACAATTCCATTATGTGCCAAGCTGGCTAGTCTGAGCCCCAGCCCACCATGAAGAGTTGCTAACTAAGTCCCGCCACTCCAGCCCCGACCTCCAAAAGTCTATTGCCTAAAGCCCATATCACGCATTTCCAGTTGTGCAGCCAGACTCGTATCAGTGTTTACAGATTTGCTTTAACAGTATTTGGCCAGGGCAGGACGGTCTAATTGCCGTAATGATATTGCCCTCACAAAAAGGGACGCTAACTGTGTGGAGAGGGAGAGAAAGTGAGGCAAAAGGGAGGGAGAGGAGCAGCTGCTACTCACAGGGAACCTCTGAGGACCCACAGCAGGTCTGGGCTGGCTCTGAGCAGGAGGCATCAAGGGCACTGCAATGAGAGAGAGGGAGAGGGAAAGAGCAAGAGAAAGAGGGGTGGACGGGGGAGGGGGAGAGAAATGAAAATGAGGGGCAGTAGGCAAAGAGAGGGTGGTGATAGTAGAAAGGGAGGAGACCATTAGACATCTCCATGCTAAAGGCTGTTACACAGACCTACATCTTAAATTTTGAGGTTCTCCTCACATCTTTACACAGCTGGGTACAGACCAGGGAGCCCAAGGAAATATTAAATACATGAGAATCATTTGCCAGACTCAACAAATAAAAATGAATAAGACATATGCTATTTGACAACATTTGGCACAATGCAATTCAATAACTGGATTTTTTCATATTGCTGGCATACTGCATCAAAATAAATACTGTAATTGTATGTCAACATCTACAACTGGAAAACATTCAACTGGAATCTATCACTTAAATAAATATAGACGTACAGACATAAATACAGACATATATACAAACACATGCACACACAGACTTAATCATAACCAGAGGCAATCCCTGATCTTCCAGAACACGTCCTCCTCTCAAGAGCAAAACCCAAACCCCCACATGCGCACTTACACACTGTGATACACACACACAAGCTTTGCTAACAAAATTTCAATCTTGGCCTGGACAGACAGGCCAGATAAACCCATCTCAGGGAACGAAATGGTGATGCCGCCAGAAAAAAAATGAGGATAAACCCATTACTGGCTGAGAGAGCTATTCACTTGTCATTCAACCAAACAACAAAATGACATTCTAATCCAGACACCTTTCAGGACAGTGTAAGAATAACTGCCAGCCAAAATGGCATGTCACACCTAAACTGAGCATCTTGCTGATAAACTAGGGATGCATAATTTTGGATAAAGTGGTAATTACCATTTTTAAACTCAAAATTAAGATTATGAATCTTGGACAAATAATTTTTTAAATGAAAACATTTGTTGCATTTTCATTTGTCTTCATGCAGACTTCACATTAGTATAGGTATGGGACAATCGCATCAACTTCACACAAGACAAAAGGCATACTTGTGTTTTAAACAGACAAAAAAAACTCAACTACAAAACTATTTTTACTGTGCTTGGACATCATCAACTCCAAAAAGTTACACAAAACAGACATAATCAATGTCTATGTATAATTCATTAATTCAAGCACAATTTTGCATCTTATATCTCCCACATTCTGCCTTTGTATAGTTCATCACATGGTACTACTGATCATGTAGTGCTGTGGTAAATCCAGAAAAACACTGTGATAGAAGTCACAGAAGTTAAATAAAAAAACATTTGAATGATTGTGGATTAATTTACCTTGTACAGGGGATGATGTGGGCCCTCTGAAATGAGGGTTGATGTGGATGTTTTTGGGCTGCGGAGGTTGCTGCTGGTGATGCTGGGGGAAGTGAGGTGGCGGGGAGCTCATCATTCGTGGTGGTGGCTCCATCTGGGGCCGCAGCGGCGGGGAGCGGTGAGCCATATGTGGGGGGATGAGGGGCTGAAGGGGCTGCTGGGCCAGCGGGCGCCCATGCTCTTGGAAAGGAGGAGGTCCTCTTGGACGTGAAGGGTGGTGCTGCTGGGACTGCAGTTGCTGCTGATGAGGCTGATGAGGAGGAGGCATTCGGGAGGATGGCTGCTAATTGGAAAGAGATGGGGAAACGGAGAGGAGGGAAAACCAAAACAACCTGTCAAAACACATTTCTTTCTGGGAAGATTCTGATATCATTGCTTGCAGCCATGCGATGACACGCCAACAAGTCAATTCACCAGCAAAACTGGCGATGGAATCCTAAAGTAATTTGGTGCAAGTCTCCCGTGAAGATTAAACATGCATGTGTTTTATATAAGACATAAAACTGAAGGCAACCTTGGTGGGATCACAACATATTTTTCAAAGTGAGCTGCAGCCATTAATAAAAAGAAACAAAGACCAACATTAACAGCTATGCTATCTGCTAGCATTGGAATTATCAACCGGGGATGCAGCAACTGATAAATGTTGGACCCATAATTACATAGTTAAATGATGTTTCAAATGGGTGCCTGATAATTGGTCAGTCTATCTATTCAAACTAACAACAATCAAACAAACAAAAGAAAACAAAACAAACAAACATGCCAGTGACCAAATTAGTCAAGTGGTTAAACTCAACTACAACAGTCTGTTGTAAAAAGTACAAGCTCATTAACAGCACTCCGCACATTGTTTGTGGTGTTGGTTTGTCGTCCATCTGCCTTTAAATTTTCATTTCCAGTGCTGGTGTTATGTTTTGAATTTTACAGCCTATTATCATTAATTAATACTACCTAAAATAATGAAGAGGTGGAGAGAAATGTCGTACAACCTTGAGAAAAATTGCTTCAGTACAATGGTATACTGGCCTTGTAGCCTTGGTAAAATGTATAATTTAATTCAGTGATCAAATAAAAAAAAAAAAAACATAAAAAATGGAAATCCAATAACCTGTTACCGAAGATCATCATCGCTAGTTCTTTTTATTAAAGTTCCATGTTCAAAGTGACTCAGACTTCCAAAGGCCTTGCATGAACTGATGAGCCATGTAAATCAAAGGATTAAATGCATGGCGTGATATCTAATAATAAAAGCCCACAAGATACTAAATCCTGGGCAAAGAACAAATTTAATTTTGTATAATACTGTCTAAACGGACTACTGCTAAATGATTCGCTATAATCCATATATCAACACTGATACGAGGGAGCGTGACTTTTTTTACTTTTTCATGCGTAAACAACCACTGCTTTGGAGGTCTTAGACAGTCAAGAGAGCAGCAGTGAACAACACATTTCAAATACAAAGAAACCCAGCCTTGTTGAAACTGTGACGATTACAGGAAGGTAAAAAGTCAAGCCCTTTTCAAATCATCTTATCCAGTGAAGCCCTTGCGCTCCCTTTAGCTACTCTTCAAGAGGAGCAGTTCAGTACCGAGTGATGCATTACTCTGTGTAGCCAAATATTTTATCCCGTTAATGTAGTTCATGTGGATGACTGTACAGTAGTTTACCTGCATTCCCATGTTTCCCATGAGGGGGAGCCTCTGGTCATTCATTCTTCCTCTGTGTCCTCCTCTAAAATCTGCCATTCCAAAGCCATGGAAAGCCGCCTCTTCCTCTGCCTCCTCGCCCTCCTCCTCCGCCGCAGCCTCCTCCCCTACCTCGGCCTCCATAACGGTTTTGTCTCTTCTGCCGTTCTTGTTCCTCAAAGTCCCTAAGATCTTGCTTGGCCTTCTCTGACAGTTCTGATGGTATGTGAACAGGAAAACAGAGAACTTGTATAGTAACCATCTTTCAAAAACTTTAACTTGGGATAAAATATATAAGTTTGAGTCCATATTAATGTAAATCTATTGCAAATCAGAAAACATGAGGTTTCACTCCAGTTGTCAATGAATCATGGACAAATTAGGAACAGCAGGAATGATTTCTACCTAACGTTTCAGGGATATTCCTCCTTTTGCTGCCTGCATCAGCCAACCGCACAACAGCGCCATCTTTTCTCTCAGATTTGAACCGTATGCGACCGGACTCTTCATCTTCCTCATCCTCCTCATCTGATTCCTCCTTTGTTTCTTCTTCAGCCACAGCTTCATTTTCAATCTGAAGACATATTCAGAAGTTAAGAACAAAAGTCAATTTGTTTGATATTGAACCAAACATCTTTTGGTTTTTTGACTGGTAGACAGACAGAACAAGACGTCTGAAAAGTACATCTTTGGTTGAGTTTTAAGAAACTGTGACAGAATTCTTTTGTAGTTTCACAGATCAAATGTTCAACCAATTTATTGAGAAATAGCAGTCCCATAACCTACAGTGAAAATAACTCTTATAGTGTTCAACATTTAACAATGACCATCAGTTTTCAGACAGTGATTAGCTATCTGCACCACCTATGCTGGGTTTTAACAGCAGATTCTTTTCATACCTCTTCTGTGTCAAAGACCTGAGAGCCCTCTGCAGTGTCTTCCTCCTCCTCTTCCTGCTGCTCTTCTCCCCCCACCACGTCCTCCTCCTCCTCGGGGGCCTCCCCCTGTTGGACTCCATGTTCATCCAGAGGCTCATCATCATAGGAGGTTTGATATTCATCATCCTTTAAAGATCACATGGATAATAAGTATGATTAGTAAAGAGGTAGCAAAGCTCTGATAAGGATCAGCACTGGTTGACTGCATTTAAGGCCATTGCTGGAAAACAATCTTAGTTTGTTTCTCTTGAAATGAATAACAACTGTTTCATAACTGCAATACTGTTATGATGCATGGCAAAAATATACAAGCAAATTAAATACAACTGACATCTAACAGCTGATTTTACGAATATGAAACTATGCCTTTTTTTGCTTGGCTAAAATAAGTAAAAGTGGGCTTAATGATGATACACTTTAATATTTATGAAGAGACAAATAGAAATTTTAAGACAAAGGCAAAAATCCTACAGAGCACAAAGGCAAACATTAAAATTTGGGGAGGCACCACATACCCCACCCCCCACCCCCAACCCGAATTACCATAACAGTGGGAGCAAGGCTTCATTACTATTCCTGACAGCATTTGAAATTCAATGAGATGTAAATGTTTGACATGATATACAGAAATGCAGGCACAGATAAAAACACTCCTCCCCGCTTCAATGATGGTGAAAATATCATTGACTGACTCCTCGCAAATCACTCTGTTATTGGCCGCACTGTAAGTTCACGACTCCATGCCAAAAACATGGCACAGATGCAAACATTCTGGGAGATGACAAATCATTTTTTTCCTACTCCATAACAAGATTTTGGTTCAACTCATGATACAATCACTTCATATAATCCCAAACACACATCTCAGTTATTCCAGAAAGCCAACAAGCAAAGAGGCCACATAGCAGTTGCTTGTTATTCAAACATCCTATCTGCATAACGCCCTCTGACAAAAATTCATTGCTAAATAAGGTCAGACTGTAGGTCACACAATGGTGTTTGGTGTTGCGCTCCATTAACCTGCAAAACAGCAGCACATATTAATGCAGGAAAAGAAAAAAAACACTCTTGGTAAACCTGATGGATGGACAGGCTGCCCCTAGGGAACACAACGGCTTAATCCTTTAAACTGTTCCACATAGTACTCACTGAATACCATGGTGAGCAAAATGTCAAGGCCAGGCAGTTTAGTGACCTTGTAAACAGTTATTATACATAACACAAATACACATCCACACCTGCAGATGTTTCCCAAAATCAGAAATAGGCAACCACTTGTCCTGTGCACCCTCAGTAAGAAGGTCAACATCTTATCTTTGTTTGGAGAAAGGAGGTAGGCTAATATATCTCTGTCAGGTGCCAAACACCATCACACCTTGGTAAATGGACCATAACGGACATTTGCACATGGATCTGGTCTTATCTTTGATCCTCTTAGTCTGGGCTAAGAGGGAAGGGAAACGAATAAAAGGGAAACTCGCATCAATCATTAGAAAACTGTATGGGGTGTCCTCAGGAAGGTCAATAATCTTTTCACCTGCATGAGACTTTATCAGATCCAGTCTAAAGCCTGAGATAAAAGCCCCCCACATTAACCTCCGTCGATTGGCAGCACATCTCCTCGACACAAAGCAGCTTCTTACTCCCCCAACAGATACAGGGCCCAAGGTCACAATGGCACAGGGATTTGGAGGCGACAGCAGAGCATTACTCCACACCAAACAAGCTGTCAACACAAACTTTGTCAGCAAGATGGAGAAATTAACTGGCAGGAAGTGATAATGAATCTAATCCTCCCCTGCCCAAAAACGCCAACCTACATCTCCTTCTCCTGAATAGATTTTCAGTCCTGACTGTCCCCTTACCAAGGCAGGAAAAGTGACATTATCTCTGGGATACAATAGAGTTAGACAGAAAAAGGAGAGGGAGGACGTGTGTGTGCGTTTGTGTGTGTGCATCTGCAGGTTTTTACATGTGAGCAGGCAAAATGTGAGAACTCACTTGAAATTCACCATCTAAGGGCTCATTGATTTGGATGTCTAACACTTCATCCTGGTAGCCTTCTTCACCCTCAGCTTGCTCTCCAGTGTAATCCATCTGGTCTTCAGGCATCTCTGCGTTGTTGTCCTGGCTGTATTCCTCTGTGTACTCCTCTTGCCGATACCCCTCCTCCTCTACATCCCCTTCTTCATAGCCCTCTGCGCCCAGGTTCACAACGTCATCTGTGTAGTCTGCTTCCTGCGAGGTGTCATGCTGGTCATAGGATGTGCCCAAGCTGTATGTGGCATTGAGGCTCACATCCTGACCACTGAAAAACAAACAAAACATTACACCTTGCCGGAAAACAGAAACAAAGTATGACAGGAAAATATGCAAAACTTGGAGCTTTTCTTTGTTAGTTTTACAACTGAAAACATTAAAAGACTTAATATGTAAGACTGATGTAACTAGCTTACCTCATATTTACATCTTCATCATCACTTTGTAGAAGGTCATCATTCAGCTCCTCATCTGACACTTCCGATGGATTCTGAAACAAAAATATAGGATCATTTTCTTCTACTTTTTTTTTTTTTTTAATTGTACACTTCTCTTCCTCAGTTGTGTTTGTGTGTTTATGTACAAAGCGTGGGGGCAGGGGACCACCTCCAACCCCAAAGGATGCTCTATTCCCATGTGGTGAGGGCAATCTGGGCAGGTCAACACAGTTCTTTTTTGTCCACTGTACTTCCTCCTGGTTCCCATCAACAGTTCCCCCTGTGGAGGAGCCACCTGCTCCAAGTCCACTGCTCACTTCTATTTTCTAAATGTTCTACCAACACTAACACCCAATGTTTTAGATGTTATTTTCAATTTCTCACTTGTCAGCAAAGAACCCACACTGACAACCAAAGTGCTTTTGGTGCCTAGCATAAAATCAAAGTAAACGAAAAATGTGAGATTCAAAGAGATTTTGTTTCATCTTACCTTTTTACCTGAGAGCCAGTCCTCCTCCAATAAATCCTCTTCCAAATCACTTTTATGCAGAAAAGACAGCCAATAACAGGTTAGCAAAGTCAGATGGGGGTGCAAAGTTTTATGTCTTTTTACAAATGATTAAATGCTGCCTTATACAATACTGTCACTCTCCCTATTCTAATATCAACAAAAACCCTTCTTGTTAAACTGGTAGACTGAAACATCTCTACCACAGTTTGATATTTTAAGAGTATTAAGCAGTGAGAAATGTTGCAATAATAAAACATCACATTTTCAACACCGTGTGCTTGATTTACCAAAGGATCCTTTAAAAAAAACAAAAAAACACACACAGAGATCATGAAAACCATGTCTTTCCAGATTTTGTGTTTTTGTCTTTTTCAGATAAACTAATGAATCAAGTGCTCCTTTATGGGATGGAGATAAACACACTTCTCCACCCACTGACTGGTTTGAAAAATACACTGTCACAAAGCTGGAAACAGAGCCATTTTTCTTTGTTTATGATAAGTTTATGTTTTGTAGGTAAGTGGTTTTCACCGGGCAGTGTTATTTTGTTTTATGCTGCACTGCACCCATCTTGATTCTGACTACCTCAGCAGGTTGTGAATTACGTACAGCACAGCACTCTGCCTGTAGACATGAGAACATGATAAGATGATTTACCTCTCTAGATCATCATCTTCACCTCTCCTCCTGCGTGACCGCTCAGCACCGGGTTTGTCATATTCATCAAAGTCATAATCTGCAACAGAAAGGAACTTTTGTTTACAAGCTATGCTAATAATATGCAACATCCTTGTATGCTGCGAACACACAAGCACAATTTGAAAAGGACATTCCCATTATGTAAACCCAAATCAACTACTTGTGCAGCAAGTACACAAACGCTATGTTCACCAACAACATGGCTAACAGTAGAGACCACAACTTCATAACTGAATTCAAATGGAAAAGCCCAATATTTAAAAGCTGTCCAAAGATTAAAGTTAAGATTTCCCTGAGTTATAGTTGTATAAGCTGATGTGTTTATAACGTTGATCTATCCAAATATTTATTTATTTGGTATGACACCTAATCCTCAGGAATTTGTTATCACAGCATCTGCCCTACTACCTGATGCCGTTTAATCCTCAACTGATACAGATCAACAACAAACCCTCTGCCTCATGTGCTGCATGTGCTCAGTTTAAACAGGTTTTCCCAACCTTACCATTACATAACATTTGGCACACTGCTTACAAAGGAACATAGTCCTGGACAAACAACAGATCAGGAAACCTTAATTCCCTCAAAGTCATACATATTTAAAAAGAGTATGGGTAATGACAGTAAGAACTCTGTTCCATTTACTTCCACAAATGTAATGACAATGGTACTGATTTTGTGATTTAAGCTACAAACTGTACCCACTATTACAACAAGGGTCATGCAAAACTTGAGTGCAAGGCAAATGTTTAGAAAAATATTGTGTTTGATTTTAGTTCTTGGAGCCATTTGGTTCTAGGCACAATTTGAACCATTTAAAACAGACATCGACACAGCAGACATTTTGACTTGTCAAAGAAGGAAGAACACAAGTGTAATTAATACCACTATGAATGGCTTCATTTTGTTCAAGTGTCCCAGTAAGGGCCACTGTGTACTTCTAATGCCAAGATCTGCAAACGTGCACACATACCCACAAATCTCTGCAATTACATAATTGCAGAAGGCATATGGACCTGCCACAGGTCTCCTTCCAAAATACACCAATAATCAGATAACCAATATATTTCTAAAGACGACAAGAACAAGGAAACAAGCAGAGAGCAACACAGATGCTGGTCAATAATGCGACAAATCCACTATAAAACCTACAACAAAAAGCAATTACAGGCAGATTTTCATGCTGTTTTCTTCTCCTGTATGTTTCTTCTAGTCTTGTCCACAGTGCCTACTACAGTGTTGGGGAGCATTGACAACTCCTGGTGGCTTGTGCGTGTATGTACCCAATAATTGTTGTGAACAATGCAAATACAACTGCAAAGGGTTTCACAGGGAGCATGCTAAGAGCTTAAGCCATGACACTGAAACAGCGAGCCTGCATACACAATACCAAGACACTGAGACCAGCTAAATGGAATTCAGATACCATTATTCCTAATTTTTACACCTGTGCTGTGACATGCCACAATGTCTTGCATGAGAAAAGCATATTCCTTGCTTTAATTTGAGGTTATGGACCTGGCCAAAATTTTGCCTAGAACTGGTGGTATAATATTTCAGTCTCTAAGCATGTAGCTCTCGAGTCTGACACTAATATACATTTTAAGGCAACTTTTTGATTATAATCTCTGACTATGACTGTAACTGGCATGCTAATTATCTTCTGATAGCCACAACAACCCAATGCTAATAAAAATCAATAAAGACAATGTAGAATTCAACATCGCGTAAACTGCGTCATATACTACGGCTCCTGCGCACATATGGAATCGCTAATTCACTCCCAACCCTGACGACAAGGCCAGAAGATAAAAACCAACACTGACTACATGTTTTAAGCGGTCAAAATACACCACTGATAGCCAAGGAACCGAGTGTTCGTTCTAAACTATTGCCTTGTGCAGTTCAAGGTTAGCTAGCTAGCTAGCTTGTGTCAGCAATGTTATGACTGTCGTTAGATTACATTAGTACACAAACACCAGATGTTTAATTTCCATTATAATAGTTTCAACACTTTAAGAGCAGCGTTAAGTGGTAAACACTCAACAGCACCCACACAGGGTATGAGACATATATCCACCATTTAGCTGACTAGCTAACTAACTTGCTAACGATCTTTGCAAACGCAGCTGCTAACAACCACAAGCTAGAAATGTGGGATAAAAATTTAAGTTAACGTTTAGGTCAGCCCGCGAATTAGCCTCAAATCCAACTAGTGGATAATATTATGGCTCTGATAAATGTCGATAATGAAGCGAAGCTGTTAATTTCTTAGCTGCCAAGCTAACAATGCCAATTGCTTATATTTATGTCTGTATTATGTAACGGAGTTAAAATGATAAACATCTACGAAAGTCAACCACTGGTGGTTAGTAATGTTTGTTTCGAGGTAAAGCTAATAAGCTAACCATAGCCGAGATCCAGTTTGCGGCCTACAGTTTATGCAGCAGTGTTTTTATCTGCTGCTAACTGCTACCACATTACCTAGCGTAGCTAGCTGCATAGCTAACTTAGCATCATCGACAAAAGCCGCTATCAGTACTCACCCGGAGCGTTGGCTGACATGTTGCACTGCGCGTCACGCTTGGAGTCTGACTATAAAAGTGGGGATTGCATTTAATCTTCAGTATTTTAGCCGCAGGATAGTGCAAAACACGAGACTAGCAACCGAACAGATTCAATGCGGCAGTGACTCCCATCCACGATCAGGGTACAAACATGGCAGAGCTGTAGCTGCTGCGGTGATGCATTGTGGGTGGGAAACACCAGCTCCCCCGGTCGGATTTTGCTGCACAAACATGAGCTGCCTGACAGGTCAGGGTAAACACGCAGGCTGATCTTTATGTATCTGACAAATATCTGCCCTCCACAACTGCACGTCGTCCATTACAAGCGTTTGTAATATATATGTTTGTTGCATAGTTGGATAGATGATGCAGTTCAAATCAATTTTGCTTCAAGGAATGGGCCGCATTAGAAGGCTTAATTTTATCAAGAAATGTACTTTTTTACATTTTGAAATGCAGTAGATCTATATGTAGGCTATTAATATATATTATTTGTATTAAGGGTTTCTCTCTCTCTCAATACTGCTGGGCTGAATTGGAACACTATTTTTCTAAACATTTGCCTTACACTCAAGTTTTGCATGGCCCTTGTTGGGCAGTAGGTACAGTTAGTGGCTTGCAAGATCATTTAAACAAAAATAATAGCATGACAGCCACCTGTATACTATTTTTTTCTTTGTTCTCCATGCTAATGATACACAAATTATTCAATGGGATTACATGCATAATCCTGGCCCTCTGGTGAGAACTATGTATGAAAAGTTATTTATATTTTGTTCTTGGTGTATTAAGATGGACGTTCTGTTGAGCAGAACAGAAACTGCGTTGTCATGCTTGTTTTTCCTGTTTATTTTTAGCAGGTATAAAATTTGATTGAAAGTGCAAATGCTACATCAACACAATGGTGCAGAGATTTTTATATAATTCTAGTCTGTGTTTAACATTATGAATAAAATGTGCAGTTACTGTCACAGAATTACACATTGATTTTAATATGAAAGGTAATATTATGATAGGTAATATTATGACCTGATTTACAGGCACATGCTTTGCATACATGTTAGCACCGGCATTTTCATCTTACATGGACACATTATAGCTGGTTCTATTTTTTCATTCCTATACATTATTAGCTCATCATATGGTCAGGATGCATAGATAAGCTATACCGTAGATTGTTCCTAGAGTGGGGTTTTTTATCTGCTTTGGGTCAGATTTTGTGTTGCGCTGTCTTAAGGTGAAATGAGTATGGACAGAACTTAACTCAATCTAACCAGTCCCACCTTTCTTGACCAATGCAGGCAGGTTTAATAGCACAACGGATAATTAATCAAATCCTGAAGATTGATCAAAGTTCTTAAAAATGGCCATTCTTCATCTCCATTTTTAGTACTACAGCAAAGATGCCACATGTATAAATGTTTGCTTTTTTCAAACCCTGGTCACTTTGGCTGAAATTCAAGATGCTGCTTAATCTTTATTCAAGTCATGCCTTTGATTTTTCTTGCCTGTAAGGTCAAAGCCTTTTTATCTCTGACCAAATTTTTTCCTCTTTCGTGCTTAGGTCTGGGAGTCAAAGTTGTTGTCTGACTCCACAGCTCGACTACAGCAGAATTCTAACCCCCCAAATTCCTCCTGGGCTGACAAACGTCAACAAAGACCCCGAGAGACACCAAAGAGAGGTGAGCAGTGAACTGAAGCCTCATTGTATTGGCTCATTATGGGGTCCTGCAGTGAGGAAGAAGCTATTTTGTAGCACCACAAGGTCAATATCTGAAAGCCGGGGCGATGGAGGGGATCAGCCATGAGATTTTTAATTTGAGAAAGTGTAAAGGGACTTTCCCTGTGAAGGACAGTCTGTGAATTATAATGGATTGTGAGGATTGTACAGACATGTTGAGTTGGCAAACGTTTTCTTTTCTTTCTTAAAACTATATTAAATGCAATTTTTCCATAAGTTCCCAGACACTTCCTTGAATGCCATGTGCAGTTACTGCTACTGCTGCATTCAAGCTTTACATTAAAAATGGTAAGGGTGTAGTGCTGCTGCTCTTTGATAACATGCTTTCTAAAGTTTTTAAAATCCTGATGTTTCAGCCCCCAGAACTCACATATTTCATGTTGTACATACATGCACAAGCTCATACATACAATTTTTCTCCTTGAAATGAATGCAGGTGTGGTTCATCTCAATATGTATTCCACACCTTACTAAATATTCACTCCAAACAGCTGTTTCCAAAGCTGTATGAGATATTTCTTTGCTCCCTTGATTCACTTTCCCAGGAATTTTGATTTTACTTCCAAATAGATGTGAAAAGAGGAGCTGTCACACTCTATTATGGTGACTTCAATGATTCTGTGCCCTACCCAAATCCAGCGGTTTTCCATAACAATGCAAATTAAAGGGTGCAAAGCTGAAGGAGACAAGACTTGTTATTTTCCATCCAAAGGACAGAGGTTCTTTACAACAAACTTGTCTGTACGCCTTGTGTAGACTTTGACAGAATTTAAATGCCAAGTTGGAAGTTGCTTTGTGTGAGACAATACATTTTTGGTGTCAGTTCATAAGGCTCAGCAACTGTCTTGAGAAAGTGATACTGGATCTGTGGAGTTTGTGTATGTAGACCTGCAATAGATTGTTCTGTAACTTAAATAAACTTAATCTGTTAATTTTTTAAATCAGTATGTACTGTGTTTAGTTTCAGACTAACTCTGTCTGAGACCTTCTGAGACTGATTTTGCCTCAGAGTATTATTTTATTACCATGTGGCCATACCGAAGACCTATTAGCTTAATACACCCCGAGAAGGAAGGAAGAAGGAAGATCTGCTTTTGGCAGATTTGTAAGTGTCTGGTTCAATCCCAGCTGGGA
Organism: Lates calcarifer; assembly: GCF_001640805.2. NCBI lineage: Eukaryota > Metazoa > Chordata > Actinopteri > Centropomidae > Lates > Lates calcarifer. The sequence continues at coordinate 13,512,609 of NC_066856.1, read as the reverse complement.
GACTGGGGTTTGAATCCCATATCTTTCACTGGACATTGGTCAGGGATTTGAGCTTCCATTCTGAGCATCTTTTATGCAGAGGGTCCAGTTATTTTATTCTAATATGCAAGGACAATCCTACACCTTGCTGTACAGCATACAGTACACTCACATATAGCATTATCTATTTGACTTGCACGACTAATGTAGAATATATTCCTGGGCATGATCCTTGTATAGTAATATCTATCTATCTATTGGATAGATTTGAATATACATTTAAAATAAATCATTTTCTATTTATCTGTCTTAATTTTTACTTTTCACACAGATAAACAGACAGAGATGTGGGCAACAAACACATCAGTAACATTCACAGAACCATAGCAGGAATTGCAACAATATAATGTGCAATGAAATATTGAAGCATATGCAGTAACAACAGCGACGCTCTCTGATTTGAATCTATTTGATAACTTTATAACCTGAGGTCATATTCATAGGGTTTTATATGGTATTTAATACTGTATATATTTAAAATGCACATCAAAAAAGGTAGTTTGTGATCACAGGAATTGATTGCATCCAGACCATTTGGTGTACAGTTAATGTTATAATTTATGTACATGTCTGAGGTAATTATATATCATATGATTTCTCTGTAATACATAGGACCATGCACCCCTGCCATTTTACTATTCCGAATAGGCTGCAGTCAGTGACCCACATCTCAGTGCAATGAACTGCTTAACTCAGACTGTTGTTTTATTCAGTGCACTGTCAACAGACGAGTGAGGAGGAGGAGGGGCGGGGGTTTGTACTTATCGGCTATTGTGATTGGATGCCGGGCTCGGCTCCTCTCTGCTATTGGTCACTCGCGGTGTCACTCTGGAACTGTTATCGCAGCTTCCCGCGCCATTCAGCGTGCACGCGCAAGGCAAGCAGGCACGTAACCGCTTGGAGACTGTCTGGAGTCTGTCTGAAATTGATAAAATTGGAGATGGAGTTTTGCATCTCTTTTGCTCATTTGCAAGTAAGCTGCCGGTTGGAAATGGGAATTTATGCTCTCCTCCTCCAAACGCTTTCGCCCATGAGTCGCCAGGCTCAGCCAAAAATATTTTTCAGATAAACGCTGTGAAAGTTTTTTCTCCTGCAGTCTATCAGCAGACAGCTCTTTATGCACAGGTAGGTATGGCAGGCGCCAGAGTGCAAGTTGCTTAACATACAGTGGATATTGCAGCATTACACTACCAGAAAAGGTGTTTACTTGTGAATGTTAGCTTCGCGGTTTTTGGAGTAAAAACGGTTTGCTAGCTAATAATTTGAATTAGCCCGTTTCACCGTAACAAACTGTAACTAGCCTCATACATTTTTGTCGTCTAAATATTGTGTATGAGATATATAAATGTAGAATTTCTTACGAATTCCACACAGTAGGTGTTTTGTTTTCAGTACTTGACCTCATTCACACTACTTCAGGAGGTTGCGCAGGTGACGCACCTTTGCTGACGTGAGGTTGTTGATTAACCCCAAACGCGCTTAAGCTACCTGTTACTCAGCAGACACCTGAGGGGGGAAAAGTGGCTTTACTGTGTGGACTCATCAGTTGTCTCTCTCTGTTTTAACCCTTTCAGCTGTGCTACTAAAACAATTCCTGATTACAAAGGATCGAACAATATCTTTTTCATGCACACGTGCAGTAGCTAATTAGCTAATCTAAACTAAACCACGTGGTACTGAGGTGAGGTAATATGAATCCTGTATGACATGTTTTGTCTTTTCCTCTCCTTGTTTGTTCTCTGCAGGGGATCAGCCCTCAGCCCTGGAGTTCAAGAGGAGTGCACCATACAGAAGGCAGCATGCACCAGTGCAAAAAGGTTAGTTGCTGTACATAGTGTAAGTTCAGACAGAGGCTACCATGTTCATTTAAGTGTTGTTGTGTTGTGATACTGCACTGATTTAATAGTCTTTATCAAACCATTGCATTGATTAATTAGTCATGGTTACATCTCCAGCCAACAATTTTAAAAACAATTGCAACACAAATTGTTTTCAGTAACTAAATGTAAACTTAAACTTCCAGCAAGTAGCTTGAAAGTACAATAAAACAAACAATAAAGCAACATCACATAAAGTATATGTGTCAGCTTTCTTTCACAATAGCATATATTTAAGCTATAGCTGTAACTTAAATATTTAAATGCCATTTTGTAGGTGCATCATCACCTGACATATTTGGTATATTTGGAAATTTTGTAATCTTTACTAGAATTTTGTTCGAACAATGCTTCCTCGTGTTTGAAGAGGTTAACCGTCGTACTGTGTGCTAACCAAAATGACGAGCTTTTGCATCACATTGTGCAGAAATAACGAGACGGCTATACGACTGACCTAAAAACAGTACGGAAGTCATAATAAGTTGTGTGTGACAGTGAATGTGTACCTGATGTGCTGCTGCCTCAGACCCGTCTAGACGCTTTTGCTCTGTCACTGCAGTTGTCTGCAGACAGTGCAGTCATATGACTTGGAGAGCCTTGTTCCCACCTCCCTGTGTCTGCTCTTTTGGGGCAAGATGGCTGCTATAGCATTGTTGTTCCCCATGACGTATATGAATTAATGTGAGGTGGAAAAAAACATGGGAAGGATAGTGTAACGCTGTATTTAAAGGAAACAGACATCACCTGCCTGAGCATGTAGTGCACGCTGAAGGGAATGTGAATGTTAACTCTTTGATGGGTTTCTCTAACCTAAATTTGTTGTGCTCAGTTGACTGAATGATTATTTAATCACTAATCGCCATCCTTAGGTCAACGTAGCCCGGTCACTAGACAGTTAGAATATTTTCATCTAATTCTTGACTTGTTTTTTCCTTGCTAGTTTCTCTACCACTGCCTCTCTGTCTGTTACTGGGACGCTTGGTAGCCATTTTGTCTGATTCATCGCTGCCAAGTACTTGCAGGGTATCCCAGAATTTGTTGTGGACAACCATAATGTCTCTGCATGTCTTATAAATGTCAGTAGTGGCTTATGAGTTTGAAAGTTTTGTATTGTTGTAATCGGTATGTTTATATATCCTTTTATAATGTATCTTTGAAAACCATACTGTTGTGAAGATTCACCAGTGTCTGTTGACTACACTTTAAGTATCCACACACACATACAATAGCTGTCGCTTAGATAATTAGTGTAAGCACTAACTTTTACTTGTAACTACTTAGCGTTTTTAACATGGTGAACACAAATTGCGAAAGCAACAGTGAACACAAATATCATTTTACGCAGTCTGAAATTATATTTTTATATTGACGAAAAATAATATAGCATTTAGTTAATACTTCTGAATGTATAGCTATCTGGTGGATTTTGGTCTGATAACTGAAAGTCACTGAAAAGTAAACTAATCTAATTTGAGAAGTCTAGTAGATTGCATGGCTCATCAGTTCTGAAGGAAAGGCAGTCTGCAGCAGGTTGCTGTTTGAGTGTTATGAATACTTTTTTTAACTTTATTTTTTTCAGTTCAGTGCTGCAGTAAGAGCCAGTGAAACTTAATACCATCATTACTATCGTCAAGTGGTATGCAAGATTATACAAGATAAATTTTCACAGGAGGTTCAGTATTATAAACAGCAACCTGCCATTCAATAAATTTGGTGAAACACCAACTCACTTAAAGATGAGGAAAGATCATTAATATTTTTTTCACTGCTTTAAAAAATCATATTATGCACTAAGCAAAGACATGTTTTTAAAGTCAAAGTAGCTGCAGTATGCTTTTCACAGTGCTCTCTGTCAGCGAGGGAGGGTACAGGCAATATTAACTTCCAAAAGGCTTTCAAAAGTGCTTCAAGCTTCACTCTGACATTACAAGTTACTTTCACTCAGTGAGTCTGTGATGTTTATCTGTTTGCCATATCAGTGACCAGCCTGGACAGATCTCTTCATTATCACCTACTTAGCGCATACTCGTCTGCTGTCAGACAGCTCCTTTAGTCTCATCTTGTCATATTCCTTAATGGTTTTTGAGTGCTTGTTGATTATGTTTTCACTGGGGCATACAGCCACACTTAAAACATGCTGTATCTTTGCAGGCCTGTCCCAAACCTGATCCAGGGCCTGACTAAAACGATTGGAATTGCAATTAGAAAGGTAAGAAAGACTTAGAAAGCAGTGTTTGAGGTTCATAAATTCCTCTTTCGGTCACTTATTGCAGTTTGCATTTATAGTCATAAATTGGTGATTAGAATATAACTTTGTGAAAGCACAGTAGGGCCTTGATTTTTTTTTTGGTTTCTGCAACACAAAACATAAAACAATGCTCATGTGTCATAAGATTTTTTTTAGTTATTTATACAGTCATGTAAGTTTATTATTAGGAAAGTGATCACTTGTCCTATAAAGTGATCGCTATAATCGTGACCTTAGTAATGATTGGACAAGGATGATTTGTGTAATCACTGCTGCTTGTGAACATGATAGAAATTAAAATGAGGCTTTACTCATTACCACCTTAAAACAACGTTATTCCTAACTATGTGGCTTAAATTAGATAACAGATATTTTAAAGTAAATTTTATAATAAACGACTGCAGCTCGCGTATTTTTTTGAAATGTAAACTACTGTTAACAATTATTATTTGCTTTCAAATCATTTCAGCAATACTGGAAGCATGTGCAATGTAATATTTATTTATATATTGTAATTTTTTTTGCAACAAATTTGGTTGAGGTGTTTTACAAGCCAAATATCCAATGTTATAAACAAACCAAAATGAAAAAAACATTTTCATTTAATGCTTGTTTTTGTGATTTATTCCCATTTGTGTTTTCTCTGTCCGTGGCAACATAATGTGTGTGTTGAATATTTCCAAGCTGCATAGTTGTTTGCTAATGTTTTTTTCTTCTGTTTCACCAGGAGATCCATGGTTTCTTGCCGCCTGTCATGCCTTCATGTCTTCGACGCTGGAGTGTGTCTGCCCAAATGGTAAGATCCGTGTTGACCTGTTCATTAAAGCACGTTTAAAGTTGAGAAGAGCAATTCTAGGAATGCTTTAAGGTGCTGCTGTGAGTGAATGTGATTGCCTGAGGGAAATATCAGTCCACTGCACACCAGTATTTACAGAGGTTGAGCTCTGGCTTGCAATGCCAATTCTGCATGATGTTGAGAAATGGCTAATCAAATTCACCGCTGTCATTCACTCGTCAGCAGCAATCATTTTTTATTAACACTGATTTTTTGATCTCTTCATAACATAATCATGGATATGGATCTCGTAACTTTCACTTGAGGCTTAGCCGGAAAATGCTGATGCAAGAAGGGCTCTGAATCTTCATCCTGTTTTTCTATTGGCTCATTGTCTCCACCCACAGTGCAGTCACGAGGTCTAACATCATGATGATGTCTGGAGAAAACCGGCTTTCATCTAGGCTCTAATGCTTCCTGAGCTATAATGAAAAGATTTCTTGGGTTATTTCTGTGCACATACAGAGTAAAATTTGAGTGTGTTTCAAAGCATTGCTCTGTACAACAGCAGCACCTGCCATTGTCTGTTGCAAACAGTGGGTTGTTTACCTCACCAGCCTCTGCTGCGTAATGACGCAGTTTCCTTTGACATTGGTGTGGCATATTTTAAAATCAAGGCCTTCCCTGTATTTTAAGGAGTCTCCTGGCAGTGTGCCAATACATGGATCCATTTGCCAGTTCTCTCCTTAGAGCACAACTGCACAGCTGTGACCCTTAGCTGGTCCTAGCCATTGATAACTCAAAGCCAGCAGCGTCCATTTTAGGTTTTAGGCAGTGGTGAAAGAGATGAACTGTAATGTAGCTTGTAGAGAAAAGGAATGAGAACTCTAACTCTCCCTGTTAGAAAACGGTCCGACTTTGGTGGAACAAACAAACTTTTCGATGGAACAGATTTGAAAATAATATTGAACGGGTACATGTGAAAAATATCTACTCTGAATTGTGGTTTATGATTTATAGATTTACTTTTTGTCAAGCGCAAAGCGATTCATTCTTTTTTTGGATGTGCATGTTGATTTAATTATACAACTAACCCTATTTTATTTTTATACATTTTAAACTATTTTACAAATACTTTTGATGGGATATTTAATATGATTTCTAAAAATGCACATTGATGAAGATTTTACGTAATTAAATTCCACATGTATAATAACGTACTACTTTAACATAATATTAATGGTTTAAAATGAAATTATATGCTATTAAATGTTGTGTGTGAAGCAAAGTTACTATCATTTATTTACTATTTTTTTATTTCAAAAATGAGCAAAGCTACAAGTTCATCAAAAGGATACAGTGACGAGTAAGTCGTGCAGTATATTTGGATTGAAGAAAAATTCAAAAGCAATGAAAACAATTTTTTAAAGGTGTATGGTTCATCTTGTGTTTGGCGATTTGGTGCAGTGAAGTTGTTTTCACTCAGTGAATATTAGAAAAATCATTAGTTCTCGATGTCGTTAGATTGTGTTTTATAGCAATATAGAAGAATTTGACCAAATGTACATAAATATGAAATACAGTGCCGTTTTATTTTCTTCAGCGAATCATGCATCTTAAAGACAGAAATATTTATTTATATTTCATCGCAGTCATAAGTAACATTAAAATGATCAATATCGCTATTTTTTTCTGATTTGTATGATCATTTTATGTATATATTTTTGAATTATTTCAGTTTCCAACTATTTGTTGAATTATGCACAATTCCATTTTAATTGTTATAAAACTAACAATATACATACATGCAGATATAGTAAATATAATTACAATAAGGAAATATTTTTGAAATATTTTTGATATATTATGCTTACAGAAGTCGTTAAAGCGATATCACACTATATTATTAGTTTGTTATATTGCATTAATTGAAAATGAACAGTAATCCTTATGTCTTTTATAATGTAAATGCTGTAAAATGCACTTTATATTAAAATCCACTCATTGCAACATTTATTTAAAAGTTATATGGTATATTGTGATGTAGAACTGCTAAAAGGTTTAGGTGACCTTTACCCCTTTGAATACTTGTTTTCGTCCACTGTTAAGACCTCGTGTGAAAGCCAGACTGTGTTCTGATGCCACCTAACAACAGTGGCTGTCAGTGACATATTAAGTTGGGCCTCTGCTCTGTTGCCACGAAAATAGAGAGAGAAAAGGCACTTTGGGTTTATGCATGTGTTGTGGTGTCATGAGGAAACTAGGTAGGTTGAAATTACTCATAGATTAATGTCAGATTGATTTTGTTTTTTTTGTTTTTTTTCGCACTCAAACCTGTTGACTTCTGTGGACTGGACAAAACAAATGAGGTTTACTTCACCAACACATTGCAAATTCCACTAATATAAACACACAGTATGGGCATTTTCTAATTGTAGTGATGCACATTCAAATTAGACTTTTTCAGCTGTTGTCAGACTTAGAATTGAAATCTTGATTGTATTAAATTTTCAGTATTGTTATTCCTCTCAATACCTCTGTTGACCACAAATGCTCTTGATAATGTACTATATTGTTATTTGATGTTTAGATCGAATGCTTCTATCGATCAGTTACTGTTGAGTATGTTTCCTTTATAATGTATTCAAGATGCCTTGATAATAGAATAACATCATGAGTGACTTGTTTATCGGCTGGATTTTGCAAACTGTCTTGTTTTCAGCTCAAACACAGTTTCTTGGGTATGAAATTGATCTTGGGTCAACAGTAAGATCTTTGCTTGGAGATAGCAGACCTTTGTTTATCATTTAAAAACAAACGCACTCAACACACCACTCACTGAATGAGCAGAGATTTTGAATTTAAGCTGCAGCCACAACATCAGTATCAACGTCTCATAAATATTAGATCCTCATTAGAAGAAGGCTGCCTACCTGAAATTGCACAATGACTATAATATAAATGTCAGTTGTTTTAACACTGTTTTTTTTTTTTAGGGTTGTTAGAGTTAAATAAATAATTTGCTTTTGTTGACTGGATTCTGAATGTTGTGTGTTGCCTGCATTTGTTTCCACTCTTTGTGATCCAGCCAGTCTTAAGATGTGCACATGCAGCATGTCCGTTCCCACTCAGCTGCGTAGCCTTGACAGCTTCAGCAATACTTCCTGTTTTCATTTGACTGCAAATCCACCACTGACTTTTAAATGGAGTGTGCTCATCTATAACACCCTCATGAACACTACAAAGAAGGCTGTAGGCCTGGGTGACCACTGTTTGACTGCAGTGCAAGGCTGCATGCCTGCTTAAACTGAACAGCAGCCTGAACAAGTACTTAGTTACTGGGAAGAAACTTTTGGCCTGAGATGAACTTCTGCTTTTTTACTTAAGTCTTAACTTTCGCTGAGTCTTGAGCACATAGAAGGTAAAAACATACCGCAGGACTGGGGCAAGTGAAATGAAGAGGAATCATCCTCTAAGTTTCCAGTAAAATGGCAAAACCGTTACATGCTTAATAAAGGATTTATTGTTCATTTAAATGACAGGATCAACTCATCTATCATAATGTTATTGGATGCCTGTACACTTAAATGTCCAGTAAAAGATTTAAATTGTTTTTACTCTTTTACACAGATGATGGGGGGGGGGGACAGTGGTTGCTGTTGGTAAGAATGGGTCAACATCAGTTATCTGACCCATGTCCACCTTGCTCTCAACCGGGTTATTACACAAGCCAGATACTTTATAGCTTTGGTAGGAAAGGTTGATGCAAAGTACATTCTGTCCTTGTAACTCTCTATAGTAGTTGCTATGTAGAGCTTTACAAATCCTGGACTTTGGGGCTAGATAGTGATATTTAGGAGTCCAAAAAACATTCTGATAGCGATAAATCGGCAGATATTTATTTGGTGCACATTTTAATCAAGGACTCCTCAGAAATCAAAGGTACGTTACAGTTGAACAATAGGGCAGTTGTTCTTACCAGGGTGTGGACTAATATCTGGTCAGATGGTAATATTGTTTATTCCTGAGAATCTTTCCATATAGTTAATCGTGCAGTGTTAATATTTTGTCTGCTTAGTTACAAATCTTGCTCTTTTCAACCCCAAACATGCTGAACGAAAGTGTAACTTGTTGCATTAAGTTTATATATCGACTATGGAGAAACTACAAAGTTATGCATGGGTTTGTTCAAGGTCTCGCCGAGTTTAATCTCAGGTGTGAAAGCAAAATAAAGCAACAACTACTTTTAATGATGCAACAACTGTGTTTAGTGGTAAGTAGTAGTTAAGGAGTCTTGTGTAAATGCAGACAACCCAGTATTTATGTGTCCAGTAATTTGGAGTAGATACTGCATCCACAGGTTGCGTTTAAAGGTTTTTTCTCACTGTCAATCTAATTTCTCTGTATATGTGATGAATATGTTAAAAAAGAAAAAAGTAGTTTAATATACTGCAGCATTTCAATTTCCCCAGTTCAGAGGCTTTACCCAAAGTTTCCATCAAAGTCAGATATGTGAGACTTGAGGGCTTGCATTTTTACCTAATTGGGACTTATTTTAACACACCTGGAATACCTGCTTTCACTTTGCCATTTGACCTTTTGTGAATTAAGACAGCAAGGCAGCGTTAGAGCTCGTCAACCCTGCGGTATATCATGGCAAGGGGAGGCTGCACCATGACTAATTAGTAAATCTCACTTCTCTCTAAGGTGAAAAAAAATATTTCCTTTGCAAGGAGGATGGGTGTTGATGAGTAAATACCCACCTGCACCAAGTTTCAGAAACCTAATAAGTCTCTCTGGACTTTCAAAGTGAATATTTCATATTTCACTGATCTCTAACAGCTTTTCTGCATGTCTCATATTTGACTCTCCATAAGCCATCTAAGATGAGGAAAGGGGAAACACAGACTGCAGGGTCTCTTTCCTGTCGCACAATGGCGTGGAAAGGTCAGGCCTAATGAAGTCAGGGTGTGACCCCTAGTATTCAGTGACTTTGCATGGGCCCCCATCCTACTGCTGCAACCATGCCGGTTAATCCCTTTTTGATCCTAATTGATAGGCATTAACATGATCCTTATCCAGGAGCTGTGTTTTGTCTTCCACAGCCCGTCTCTCTGGGTGTCAGTGACACAAAGTGTGAAAGCGTTAAACCAAATGTGAAATTGATATTTTTCGTGTTTGTGTGCTTAAAATCTGACTGTCTTTCTAAACACTCACACAAAAGTGCTCAATGTTCAGCATTTGCCCTTTGAGGCTCTTAACAGGACTTAGCACATGACCTCTAGAATCCGACTGTGATGTGAATGGTACCAGCCCATTTCCAGTTTGTTTTCCTTTGAGTCCTTTTATCTTCATCACAAGGTGATTACTGCCTTTAACTGTTGACTAATTGCCCTCTTTAAAATGTTTGCATTGACTTTAAGTCAGGGCACATGTCGCTTTCATTGAAGTGTAGACATTGTATGATTTCCAAAGTGCAGGTGTTGTACCAGTTCCCAAGGGCTTTCTTATAGTAACTTTCAAAAAATATAAATAATATAATTTATTTAAATTGCCATAGTTTTAACCTGTTAATGATGATTATGAATATCTGTTGATCGTTGATCGCTTCTTATAGTTGGCCACTTACAGCATTGGCTTTTCTGTTTCATTGTAACCACTAGAAGTGGTCGTCCACCTTAGTAAACTGTGGGAGAAGTCTTTCATGATTGGACATCTGTAAGAACTAGATTGTTTTCTTATTCTCACATTTGTTTATGGTTTCATTTTTAACTTATGCTCTAGTGAATAATGACTGAATGATGATCAGAATTTGAACATATTCCACATATTGGAGTTTAATATTATATATATACTTTTCATAATCTCCTTGTATTTTACATATCTTCTCAGTGGATAGTGGAAGCATCTGTATGTTGGTATGACAGTTGTTATTTTAGGACTGATTCATTTTTTATCTTTTCGATCTTTATTCAGGGTTTAGGGTGATCGCTATCAGGTTTTGAGTAATATTTAAGCTTGATCCTGTGATCAGTTTGTTCAGTCTAAATAGGTTTTGCATGAACAAGTGTGTAGTGCATGTACACTACTTTTATTTTAAAATACTTTGAAAGGGTTCAACAGGAAATCATTCAGCTGAACAGTAACTTAGTCATGTTCAACTTGAGCCCTTTTCACTCTTAAAAACATGACTACATTGAGAGACCGGTCCAACCAGCCAGTTTTCCCCCCATTTACAGATCACAGTGAATATCTTAGACTTCTGATTTCCCCCATGCCTCTAACAATACAGCTGGGCAAGTTGTAAACCTATTTGTTTATTTATAGCAGAAATACAACATTAATAAATGTGTTACCTCAAAGGACAAAATAATAACAGAATTTGTGCATACAGGGCTTGCTATTTGAGGAAAAAGCAACAAAATTGGAACCCTTGCAATATTTTTGTAACTTTTTTCAGTGTATACTAAGTATATTGATTAACCCTAGACACCTTTTTACGGTATCTTGTTTATCCTGTGGATACAGTTCATTCTTCTTAACAAAAGTTTGCCATTTCAACTTTCATTCCTTTGTTTGTTTGTGATATTTTAATTTTTCCCCATTTCATTATTTCTGATTCTGGGTTTCTGTTTTTTAATGTATTTATACTACTGAATGCTTTTTAAAATATTTCCTCATAATGAGTGATTACTGGATGGTGAACACAGACGTCAAGATTAGGTGCCTTTTTAAAAATGTCTAAATAGTTGTTACACATATATATCAAAAATATAAGGTTTTAAAGCTGTTTTTGGACAACCATATGTGTGATTTTTATTTTTTTTCTTTCCTCAGCATACTCAAACCTGCACAATTAAGAAGCATGTCTTGCTATTGTGCTCAGCAGAGTGCAACAGCCCACTTTAGCTGGAAAATGCCAGGTGTCGTGTTGGTTCTTGTTGGTTTCACACAGCGACTCAAGTCCCTCCCTGGAACGCAGTTCTCAGGTCTCCATAGGATTGAGTGTTATTTCCAGCTTGTTTGTTGCACTGCATAATGAGTATTCTGTAAGGCCTGATGACATAATTTGGAGATTGCTATGGAAAAATAACTAATTATGGAGCTAAGAAACTACAGATTGGGACTATGCTCATGTATTTCACTTGACTGGCACCACCTGCCCTCTATATGTCACACTCACTTCACTTATCCCACAGTTGTGAAACCGAGCTGGTGTCTGCCTTTTATGTGCAACCCCCAGCAGACACACATGCAATGAATCAGTACTGGATTGGACTTCATAATGCTGGTGTTATTTAGATTTCATTTGCCCATAAAAAAATAATTTGAAGTGCAGGATTGAGAGTTTTTTGGAAGATGGTTTCAGAGATAGCTAAAGTGAGGCAACTCCCTTCAGTGTTGCTGTCTTCATTGAGACAGTAGGAAAGTTTAGAGTAGAGCACTGGAGAGAAGGTTCTAGAAATATTTGTCTTTAGGCGAGTAGTGGCACATGTGTTCCTCTGGACAGTATTTGTCAGATTTTGTAGCTTGACCTGCTGGAGCTTTGGTTTTCTTGCATCTAGTCTGAAATATTTTTCAAATACGTTGGGAGTAGGCATTTAGCAGGGCAGAAACATGGAGTATGATCACATGCAGTACTGTATGAGGCATTTCAGCTCTGGCTAAGGTTGTGAATTTCTTTCCTCTGCATTATTTTTTTTCCTCCACACTACCTGCTTGAAAAAACTGGCAACTTAGTTCATGAATATGAAACAGTTTTCTGTTTGTAAGACCTCTGTGTAAGTTCATCTCAGCTTATAGAAAAGCAAGTTTTAACATATGTGCCAGCGTAGCACCGGTATAGCAAGTTCAAACACATTAAGTGATTTTCTAAGATTGTCAGGAGTTCAGTTGTGTGAATAATTCTTGGCTGACAACCACACTGTGCATCTGACTTCCAGATATTTAAAGTAATATTTTACACGATTCACCAGTATATTTACCAATTTATTGTCATCAGCAGCTCATGCTCACCTCAACAAAACTCCATAAAATTTCTTGCTTTAGCAGCACTAGAATGTTTTATTTTCTTTTGGTATGCAGGCCTTTCTTCTGACTGCTTTTTATCAATAATTGCAAGGCCAAAAAGTACAAAGAAAAGCAACATCAGCCACATCAGTTTCTATGTGAGCACTTTGACTGTCAGGCTAAAGGAACCAAAACAAGTGAAAATGTGCAGCATCATTCTAAAGCACAACTGACTTTGCAAGCCACGTTTGTGCATGTCATATCCTGGTTTGAATGCAAGTCAATACATTAAGACTTAAGCATTATAGAGCAGTTCTACCTTTATGTGCCAGTGCCACATCTTTGAAGTTTGGATAGTGTACTTTTATTTGGTAGTGAAAAAAATCAATTTTCCTCTTGAGGTTTCTCACAAGAACAGCAGACAGATCACAGCATCTCACCTGCTTCACTGTATTCTCTCCATATTGTTTTAATACCAACTGCTTCTCCCAGAAATGACAGTGATGAAGAAATCAGATGTAAAGCACTTGCAGGATGTTGCTGCATCACAGCAGGGATGAGAAGAGCTTGTTGTCATGTGTGAACTAAGTCTTTTAAGACACTGAAGTCTATGATAATTTCTTCTCAGAATATAGCTGTCAAAAATCATACCAGTAGACTGTCATTCGCTTTCAGTTCATTTTTATGTATAGGCTTATTTATCTGTGTCATCTGACCATTTTTGGCTAGTGAGTAATCACAGTTGTTTATGATATTTGTTTAGTTATTTGTTTTTGTTTGCAAATTTCACTTTTCTTACTTATTTATGTTGTGATTAAAAACGGGGCGAATTAATAATGGAAGCAAGAAAAGCAGATAGAGAAAGGGTAGAAAATCAGAGAGTTAGAGGGTAAATATTCACCAAAGTGCTGTTTATCTTTAAAAACATGTACTATGTCAGACCTAATTCTGTATTTTTCACACCAAAATTAAATTTAAGATATTAAAATTACATAAAATTTCAGTACTTAAAATCAGCTTTACATAATTTCTTTGGAGTTAAACTATTCAGAAAAAACTTTATCCAAAATGGTCTTTAGGCACATGAGTTTTACCTTGATATGTCCAAGTTTCACCAGCAATATAGATACAGCTCATCATTCTTTAAAACGTGTGTTTGTTCTGGCAATACTTTTAATTTGCATTTCATAAATCCCCCATATCTACATTGAAAGTTAGGACAACACGTCTGTCTGAAACCTTGGATACATACATTCATTTAAAACTCAAGTTTTTGTTTTAGCTGGTTGTATAAAGTGGGATTTTGTTATGTACAGGTGTAGACAGGCAGCAGGTATAGTTTTAACAAGGTGACAGTGAATTGGTTCATGGTCCAGGCTTCCCTATCATGACTGGTGGACAGTGTGACAAGTCTATTAGACAAACTCAGAGGTTTTAAGCACATTATCCCTGTGATATGTAGCAGTTAGAATCATGTAATGTGCTAAAATATGTATTTTGGAGGTAGCTTTGTGTTTGTACGCAGTGCTTCTTTCCATATCATCGTTGCTTAGCTTGTGCCAGCCAAGAGTTGAATTCAGATTTGTAGCTTTGTTATGAAATCAGTTTTCATAACAAAGCATGTAGTCTCATATGGGCAGGCTCCTCAATCTAACTTTACTTCTCAATGCTGCTCATTCACCTTTCTCCAGACAAAACCATTCAAGATCAAGGGCAGTCATCACCTTTGCCACTAATGAGGTTGTTTATTTACCAAATTTCCTTGTGGACCTAAACTGTGAGAGAAAAACAGGCCATGCATAGCAAAGCACATAATCAACATTAGCAAAACAGAGCTCCAAAAGCCGCAAGTTATACATTTTGTGACAGTATAACACTGTGTAGCTTATCTGAAATGCCTGCATGTTGAACATGGAAACCTCTCAAAGAGGCTGCTGAATTGAACAGACCACATTATTATACTGTGAATGAAGTGCTACTGGATTAGAAATTGGACATAATCTTCAGAAGACAACAATGAGGACAGGATAACTATTTTCTAACATTTTTACTTTTAGATTCATCTCCTGTAAGGTCTTCAAAAACCTAGACTATTTGTTAACAAACCAAAACTGACAGCAACAATGTTCAGGTTACTGATGACTTCAACCATCTTTTGAAACCCAAGCTCTTCATGTGAGTATTCATAGCTGGGTTGTCACTCCATAGTATCACTCCATTAGTTACACTGCACATACAAGAGATAGACAAAACGGTGACAAGGAATGTTAAGCTATTAAGTAACTTACAAAGGCAAACTAACTTACCAAGGCAGGTAATATTATGTGGAATGCCAGTTAGCAGCATTTTATAGTTGCCATGTGGATTAATGGGAGTTTTCAAGGTAACAGGAGCTGCAGTTAAGATAAATCTTTTTTTTTTGTTAAAGGCAAAATTATTTAATATGTGAAGTGAAGAGTCAGAAGTCATGACAAAAGTTGAAGTTGAAATCAACCAACACAATGTGCAGTATCTTACAAACACTGCTAACTGGCAATCAACTCAATGTGATGCACCTGTGCAGCAGCACTTCTGATTTACTACATTCAAAGGTTAGGTTAGTATTACCCCATGTATTGGCTTTGTTAGTTGTGGTTATAACCGATGTATGGTTTCTTAACCCATTTACCTCCATTCCTATCGACTGTATTATATTAAAAACTCAGAACTATCGCTTTTTAGTGTATTTTTTTCTATTTTCCATCACAAATCTATCCATGTGGTCTATGGTTGTACAACATAGATTAGCTTGAACTAATGGAGGAGCCTCTGGGCATTGATAGCTTGCAATAATAATGATGTATGTGTGGCACAGTTCTCTGTTTGGTGCACAGCAGAATTCCATTTTTGCTTAAATCCGCCAGTGATTTGCAGGCCTGCTCATCAGAGCCCATGTACACTGCTTTATTTGCTGATGTAGATTGGGTTCCAATCTCTGCGTAAATGTGTGAGGCTTTACTGTATGTTTGCTTATCTGTCAAGCCATCCCATCTATTCAAACTGCTTTCCTTTCATTTAAGGCTGTGTGCTGGCTGGGCTTTTTTTTTTTTTTTCTGGGACCTTTTCTGTTATTTTGGGACCAGATGGCGAGGGGCACGGAAGCGTCTCTTTTGTCCGGGCGCCCCTGTGAAAAGAGGCTGTCCTCCCTAATGTAATCAGTGGCACCGGAAGGGTCCATTTTGGGCTGTGAAAGAAGACAATTGGGTCTGGACACGTCTAGATTACAGAAACGCCGAGTTCATCTCCCGACCCTGCCCCCTTTGACCAGGGCTCTGGCATGGAGGATCCTCATCTTTGATCAGTGGAGGGTGGAGGTGCTGATCCGACCTCACGAGGGCCAAAGGCCACCCCCCCACCCCCTGCCCTGTTTACCCTGCACTTGGCTGCTGCTGACACCTCCTTCCGGAAAGAGCCAGGGGTGGTGGGTTGGTTTGGGCATTGGGGGGGGGGATACCATGACCCGTCTAGACACTCTTGCTTGTTGCCCTGGTGTTGCCAAGGGGATATAATGAACTTTGACCTCAAATGTAGTTGGTTAGGAGCCACTCTGGTTATCCAAGGAAGACATTTTTTTTTCTTTTTAATTTTCAGGGTTGGGGGTGGGGAAATGAGGCGGGGTATGGATGTGACCCACATAACACAGAATCTGCTTTGAGGGACCACAAGCATGAATTTGTTAGCAAAACTTTCATTTTTGATTTTAGTAATAATGTGACATTTTCAGTTCAGTTACAGAATGTCAGGGCAGCTGTGCAAGACAAACGACCGTAGTGCTGACTAATGCCTTTGGCTTTCAGCTCTGAAATTCAAGTCACTTATCTGAGAATTTAATGTTTGTTTGCTTTAGTTAATCTGAACCATGATGATGCTTCTTGGAGGGAGTCGTGATGTTTTTTCATTTTTAATTTTTTTATTTGTGATATATTCTAACACCAAGGAAGTCTTGCTGGTTTTTTGATTCGTGATTGTTTTTGATATTGACACATTTTTGGAAATTGTATTTCTAATGCACAGTAAGTAATCTTTGAATTTGAGATCTCTTGTATCCTGAACTGAAGAATAATATTCTTCCATTCACTCAGTATTTTACATTAACATTGTTGGGTAAGAATCGCTTCTCTGAGCTGTATTTATGTTGTGCCTTGTTGAGCCAAAGCCAGTTTTCTGTCTTGACCATATGTAACATTTCATTCTATTTTTTTCTGTTTTATCTTTGTGAAGCTCTAATTTAATATTCAAGCATATGAAAGTAATATGCACAGTGTGTTTCAGCTCTTCTCAACATTTGCACTTTTCTCGTAACTTGTACTTACAAAGAACATGTACGTACACAACTTAAGTGAAAAGATTTTAATATAATAATATTCTGAACAGATGATCAAGAAATATGCAGTGCAACAAATAATGCTGCTAATCTGAGTCTATGTAAAGAAAAAAGAAAGAAAGAAAGAAAGAAAAAAAGGTAGACACTAACCCTGATGTACAGTATTGAAGTTTACTGCGTATTTTGAATTTAAACATCTGATTTGTGACCTCTGCTTACGAATCAAGTATAGTTGCATATCTTTTTTTGAAATAATTAGGATGGGTTTTTCTTAGTAATTATAAAATGTCAGAATAACATAATTAGTATGTTTACACCCTTATTATCAGAGTATAAACCTACTACTTTCTATTACAGTCTAATAGAAATGTTTCGTGATGCAGATATTTGAGATGTTGTTGATATTACTCTGTTATTGTGTGTCATACTTCGTCCTATACCTTGAGTCCCTGGTTTTGGCCTGAAACACAACATAGCCTAATGTGTGAATTGGCTTTGATGTTGAGGCTGTTCCTCAGGAGTGGGTGTAGCGATTCCACCATCATGGCTGCCACTACCAACCCCGCCCTCTCGCCTGCCACTCAGAAACAGTTAAAATGGCAGCATGCAGTAAAATGAGTGAGAGGGAGAAAGGGAGGAACGCCCACTACTGTGAGCTAAGGCACAGTCGACTGAGCTCGCCTTGTATGCCATCTTAAACTGAGATAATTATTTCTGGTGAATTCGGCCGTCTGAGTACAATGTGGAATCTAAAGATGTCTAGACAGGTAGATTGTGCTGAAACCAGTGAAGGGTTAACTTCTTTTGTCGCAGATTTACCCAAAATCTGTAGTTCATGACAGTGCTCTATTTTTGGCCACAATATGTCCAGATATAGAACAAAATGTCGCAGTATATTCCTCTGAAAAATAACTGAAGTTTAAAGTATAAAATTGATCCAAATATCATTAGCGAAACCACGGCTCCACTATTTTCAGAGAGCATATGCAGCCAAATAGAAAACATCTAAGCTAAAAATGCTTTTTGTATTCATTCTGACACACTGCGTTGTAATAGGAAGCGTTAACATTTTTTGAACTCTTCACCCAGGTTTTGGCGAGCTGCCATTTTATTCTCCAAATTATCGGTTGCAGCTTGGCACGATTGAAATGGGCGCTAGCTTATTATCACAGAATTTTCTGCTTTGTAGCATCTAAGATGCAAAACTGCTATATCATTCATATGATGTGTATGTTTATTTTTTGTTGTAATATGTCTTAGTTTGGGTTGTCAGTGTTGGCCATAGCATCATTTGTATTCTGTAGTGGTGCAGTACAGTATTTCAGTGACTGTATTCATTTTTAATGTGGAAAGAACAAAGTGCTATGATCAGTGATCATTGAAACCCTTTGCTCTTAGTCAAACAGCTTTATGCATGTGCTTATTATGTCATCTAACTAATACCAATTAAAGGCTATACGCTACACCAACCCAGCGCTATTTCAGTGAGCTGGAGAGCCATTTAAAATGGTTCACAGAGTGTAGATGTGTGTATCCAGTCTCAATAAACTGACTGAAATTAAGTATTACACCCTATCATTTTAAATCTTTGCAGGTCTGGCTGCCACTTCAGGACAACTCTATTGCAAAGCACTCCCTATCCAAACTGCAGTGTGGAGAATTTTAAGGTAAATGTCCAAATCTTCTATTTTTAGGTCTTCCTACTCACATTGAATGACATTTTATTATTGGCTCTTGGTGTGAATGTGTTTTTTTCTTCCCTTCTACAGTGTAGAGAGTTGGTGGTGGACTAGGAGGAAGATGTCATGCTTTTGGTGATGATGTTGCTGCTGTTGATGCAGTATCGAGCTCTCACTTTGTGCCTCTGTCAGCTATGATGCGTAACCACAAAGTGAGTGACAGGCCAGTCCCTGGGGGAGAGCAAGGGGCCTGAGGTGAGTCAGATGTATCCTTGACCCTGTCTAGCTGTGTGTCAGCAAGCAACACAAACTCGGTTAAAAAAAAAAAAAGGCCAGAACTGGCATGACTGTACATTGTACATCTTAATTTAGTATGTAGAAGAAAAGTGTATGAGAGACTTTTTAAGAAACACCTAGAAACATAAACACCTTTACTGCTTCTGTTCAAGAGATATAGTTTTCATTGCATAGACTCCCTTATGAATTATGAAATGATAATGCGGTATATCCGTTACAGCTGTTATCTTTGACAACTTTGCGTGCGTTTGTATTTCCACCGGAGTACTGAATGTTTTACTCTTGTCTGTGTGATATTGTAAAGAATGAACTCTGTACTTATTTTGGAAAATCTTCAACATTGTTTACTTCCGTGCAGCACACAACACCCAATCCCAGGTTGGAACTCTGAAAAGAGATGTCAGAGAAAAGTAGTATCTGTGTCATTCTGTGCTGTCACAACTAGTTTTTAAAGCTTGTTTATCATGAAGGTTTTGTTTTGTTGCATATACTTATTTTAGCTTTGATTTTACTTATATATTAAGTTGCAAAGCCCTCAGAGTTAAAGGACACAAGCAGGTAGGTGCTGTTAAAAATTCTATTACCTCAGTTTATTACCCAGATATTCTAAGCTAGAATTTGAGCAAACCTTTACAACTACGATATATACCGAACAAAATGCATGGCCAAATGACTGAAGAATCATTCAGTGTTCAACTGTAAATCAGCTACAGCTCTAGGTGTTAAGATAATTGAAGAAAATTCGACTGCACAGATAGCATAATGTCTGTTTTGTATTAGAAAAGTTTGGAAAAGATTTTAAAATGAATGCCAGGGCATATTTTGATAACATGAATTGCTAATCAATGCTTAATAAAACTTATTCAACCCAAGTAATCCAGAAATTTGTGGGAAGAAAATCATGCATGCAGTTATTCATGCATCAGTCATCTTGTTTTTGATTTGCCATATTACTCATACTATAAGACAAAGAACATAAAGTGAAATGTTACAGATTTTACACACATTGTACTCCTATGGTATTATCTTTATATTTGCTGCTGAAACTGTCAGTTGATTAATCGATGAGTTGATCGACAGGTCGACAAGTATGTAACAATATTTCTGATTATCAGAAATGGCTTATGTAATTTATCAAGCAAAGCCAATCTTGCAGCAAATGGGAATGTTTCCTGCTATTCTCCGTTATATATCATCAGGAATAAAATATCTTTTGCGTTTTAGTTGATGGTCGGTTAAAATGGGCAATTTTAAAAGTCACCTCATGCTCTGGGAAATAGGGATGGGCATTTTTTGTAATTTCATAGACTAAATGATCAGTCGACTGATGAAAAATGTAAAAAAAAAAACCAAAACAGATTTATTGATAATAAAAATAATCGTTAGTCACAACCCCGATGATGCTAAGTGGTAGCGTGAAGTTAAAAATTGACTAAATCTGTTGATGTTTCTTGCATTCAAATAAAAATGAATCACTTTGGTCAGTGAAAGATATCTGCTTCCACTCGGCATACAATCAGTACACCATTTTGAAAGTTGGAGTTAGTTTCTGAAGTGACTGTTGTCCTGTTGTCTCAGAATCCCTGTAATTTTACCAAAGCCGTAGACAGTATTGTATCAAATATAGCTTGCAAAAAAATCATGCTTGAACTGATGCAACTTGTTATCAACTGAAATTTAACATAAACTGATTGCTTACAGTTAAACACAAGCTCTTTATGAGCAGGTATTTCCTGTAGTGTTTCCTCATTATTGTCTCCACATTTTGTCTGAAAGAAGAGTCATCTTTTTGCAACACATCCATGATTCAGCCAATGTAGAGAAGAAGTGCTGCTGGTCAAACCATGTTATCAACAACTTTATGAAATTTAATGCAAGATTTCATGTTTTAATTCAGTCCCACTGAGCAGAAAAACATCCACTCCAGAAACCAGATGTGGTCTTTACATAGGAAAAAGAAGAGTGTTTTTTTTTTTCTTCTTCCTGAATTTCGTTAAGTGAACAAAAAGACTCTTTAGTGAAAAGTCTTGCATCTTTTTTCAAGGGTCACTCAAACACGGTGTGTGAAATGAGAGTTGCCTGGGTGTGACTTTTCCAGAAAGCATCCGCTCGCTATTGTCTGCCTAGTCAACTTCTGCAGGCCCCAGTGCCCTGACTTCCATACATGAGAGATCAAGGGTTACCAAGGTGCTTTTGAGAAAGGAGGGCTCAATGTGAGAGGGGACAAACCAGTCCACAAAATACTCATTTCCTTTGCATGTTATGTGCCCTAGTGGGGTTTCAGACGGGGTCACTGACACAGCTACTGGGGTTGAGTTTTTTTTTTTTTTCCATGGTTGTTCTTAATGAAAACTGTTGCTCGCCTTTTCAGCGGCTCCTATCTGCAGCCTGTACAGTATGTGGCTTTATAATACGCCGAGTTTGGCCAAAAGAAAGTTTGTTCAGACTCTGGCTGTTTATCCGGTGCCAGACAGAGGCACCTCATGTAGAAAAGGTAAAAGTAGTTCTGTCCACCTCTCATTCTTGCCAAAAAGTTCAGTCACTGAGCCACGGCATTAACTTGTATTCTAACAAGATTAAAATATATTCGTCCTGGGGATTAGCATAGTTAGGTGTCCTTTTGCCTCTTTTTTTTCCTGCACTGGTGCGTTGACAGTGGGCTTTGATCTGTGTTGCGAGGCAAGAGTCCTGGCTTGGACCTAGCCATTCGAGTGCCAAGTGTGAAATTGGCCTGATGTCATCCCCATTCTTCACCTTTTACATCTTTCACCACTTTAATTATGTTTCCGCCACAAAGCCCAGGCACCTCTGAGCAGATTCCACTCTGGCCCGTAGGAAGCATTTAGAAACTGTGGGTAAATGACACAGTAGGGGAGGGGGAGGATGGTAGGAGAGGTCATAGCAGGATGGGGGCCCTTTTGTGTTTAGAGGTAGACATTGATACTTCCCTGATGTATCCTGCGCTCACTTCCATTTTTACAGCATGAGAACTTTCTGGAATTGTCAGCAGTACTGCAGAAGATAACTTTCATTCCAGGCATTTTTACAGTTTCTACCTCCAGATGCTTATTTTTCTGTGTTATCTATACACATTACAGATGATTTATACTGTTATGTATTGTGTTTTGACAGCAACTCATATCTTTCCACTTGCAGTTAAGATCCCCGAACAACGACCACTTGACATCACTTGACCACCTGAATCTCACTTTCAGAGACGAGACAAATCACTCTCAGATAAACGCTTTTGCTCCAGGAGAATGTGGCCATGCAGCCTTACAGCTTTAGCTATTGTTCATTCATTGGTGTCCCTATCTGAACTTCAGGGAGCTTCTCTTCCTGTGAATATTTTGATGAAGGTTCCTATTGAAGCGCTGAGTGAAGGACCAAAACAACAGGGGTGTGTGCGCATGTGAAGAGAAGCAGAAATGAATGAAATGTGTTGGTATGCATGGGGATGTGTGGCAAGAATAAAATAAAACCAAGTGATAGTAAGATGTGTGTATGAGTGTGTGTGTGTGTATAGATATATATATGTGTGTGTGAGGGAGAGGGAGTGTATGAGTTAGTGAGTGAGAAAGCTGTGTGTGGAGAATGGGTTACTGCGGGGCGGGAGGGGGGGAAACCAGCCACCTGCAGCCATGACAGGCTTTGACCTTCATTGCTCTCTCTCTCTCTTTCTGTCTCTCTCTTTCTCTCACCCCCCCCCCCTTTCTCTCACTCTCTCCTTTCGACTCCCATTTCTGCCTTGCGATAGAAGCACAGGCTCTTTTCAGAAGCAGCAAGGAGGACTGACCGTCGTGGAGACAGTGCTGGGAGCAGCCCTATCTGCTCTAATGGTAGTCACTGGCCGTTAGACATGGCGTTCAAAGACTAGTGGTGCAAGTATGGAAATGCAGATAAGGCATTGTTGAGGAAACATGCCTGGGAATTGTTCAAGGCTTTCCCTTGCATAATGTTGGATGCTCTTGCGAGTGTTTTAATCTCAAAACCCGTGAATTTGATCCTCCATGAATCTGATCCAGAACCGCCCATAGAATGGGTGGGTGTTTGTTATGCTATGCAAATTAATACTGTTTGTGATTAAATTTGTGAATATTTGACATTTTGCAGCATTTATTTAAAGCTATTATTGTATGTATTCCTCCTCTAGACAATTGGAGCTAGTAATGCAGCTGTTTTTTTTCAGGCCTGCAGAAGCTCAGCACTGATTGAAGGTCACATTTGCTGCTTTAACCAGACCTCAGTTATTTTTTCAGAGTTTTTAGAGCAGTATGTGAACCTTTGCTTCATAGAAACATGCTAGAAACTTGTTTGTGTATAATCTTCAAGGTTTATTTACTCTTCTTTTGCAGTTTTCAGGAGGCAGTTAATTACACAATTAATACATGATACAAATTATGTACATTTATACCAAAGAATACTTCCAACATAAAATAAAAAATAGCATTGTATTCTACAACTCTGTGTTGTAATTTTATTTAAACATGTTCATATATAGATAGATATACGCTGATGAGTAAATTCATAATGTCGTACCAGCAGTTCTCATAAAGGCATTAAACTTGAATAGTCTGCATTTGAAGTAATACTGCTTCTCTGATTCGGCACAGTTCTGTTTCATAAAAAGTTCACACTTGAACTTTAAGGCAAAGTGTGTTTCTGTTTGGTGGATTTTAATTCACACACACTTTTTGCAGATACACAACAAAAACACTTTGAAAAGGCAAAAAGTCCACAATTTGGTATGGATACAGTCTAAAACTTAGCTCGATCATACTTTCGTCGATAATGACCAAAGTTTATAAACACAGTTATTTGCCCAAGTACAACAAATTGCAGCTTTCATGCAAAGGCCCCATAAACTATTTTTCATTCACGATAAAAAGAAAACAAAAAGAAGTTATTGCAAGATAAACAAGCAGTGTAAACACCTCAGATATCTACTCTAAAGCAACACTGGTCATTGGATAGATTTTTTTCTCAATATAATCTATATAAATACACATATGAAGTCCTTTCAACAACGATAAGAGATTTCCAACATTTGTAATACAGTCACTGACGGATTTGCCTTCTTTTATGATATATGGATATGTAATAAAAATGTATATAGAGAAAGATTTAACAAGAACATCCAATAACCTGCATTTATAGTCTATACCCAAAGAGTGCGCAAAATGGTTGTCATCATTGTCTTTATGCTACAGAGCTGTTTCTGTGACTTTATAGGCAGCATTATAGCCTTGAACTCATTTAGCTACAAAACAAATGATTTATATTGCTATTTAAAACTATAATAGCTGCACTGATGCATTGGTATAATGAAGGGAATACGCGCATAACGTTTGTTTAAAGGCTATGAGACGACCACATACATATAAACAAGGCTTAAGTCAGCATTTTAGTTAAGTGGCGTGTTAGAAAAAATCGCTACCTCTCAGTCACTTATAATAACAAACTGTTCCTGTGAATTTCTTCCTTCCTTTTAAAAAAAAAAAAAACGTATCAAAATTCATTGTCTGCCCGATTAGGTCTACGAGTGACACAAAAAGCCACCTCCCTTCTGTCCCATTTTTACATCAAACACAACCAAGGAAACCAACAAGCATGGAAATAAAATTCGTGTTAGCATTTATTTAAATTCACAGTAGCCTGGATGCAGCAGAAAAATATTCTTTGGACTTAAGTTTTTGTTCACTTCACTGACAGATCGCAACGTCAAGTGCCAGTTAAATGTAAAATGATGACAATCATGATAGTAGCAGTAGGCCTATAGAAAAAATGAAGGGTGTAAGCATTTGTACCTCCTGTGTTTGGGGGGGCGGGGACGACAAACAATGAAAACATACCTTTATACAACATCTTTTATAGACGTGATATTGCAGAAATATCTCTCTCTTATTTTTTTTAAACAATTTATGCTGGTATACTCTATACACTGGCCCTTTATTCGATGAAATTATTGCATTGTAGGCTTGATTCAACCTCCCATATAACGAAAAATCACTATAATACTCCTATAGAGATCATTAAATCCTCCTGCTGGGACTCTCAGTGGTCCAGTGACCTTAATGTTCATTTGTAGTGTTTTTTAATTTTCTCATGGTGTCCTGGAACCGTTGTATATCTGTAGTGAGTCAACGTTTACTATAGTGATAGTAATAGTACTTTGTGGTATTTTTATCTGCTGTGGTGCCATTAAATATTCCTGCAGGTAGAGTTTTGTTGTGATACCTCTTTAAAAAAAACTATCATAGGATTACTATAGGTTCTTTTTCGTCAGGAGGCTGCTGTTTACTTCTCTGGAAATCAATCGCTGTCTGATTTTTCGTCTTTCGACGTGACGGTGGCGTGATTGTACAGTCCCTGTGCCATCAGGTGCAAGGCCAGACCGTTCTTAGTGCCGCTGGCCTTCTTGATTTTGGCCCTCTTGTTCTGAAACCAGATCTTGATCTGGGACTCGTTCAGGCCCAGTTCCTGCGCCAGGTTCTGCCGCCTCTGCTCGGTCAGATACCGATTTGTCTGAAACTCCGATTTTAGTCTTTGCAGCTGTTCTGCTGTGAAGGCCGTCCGTGGTCGCTTGTCCTCTTTGCTGGTCGATTTCTTCTTTGGTTTGCGAGATCTTGGCCCTGCAGTGGAGGGGAATCGGGGAATGTGGGGTCACAGACACAGATATATTGGTCACGAATATGGGCGAAAATAGAGAGATAGCAAAACTTTTACATGGGTCATAGTCAGGCAAACGGCTCCATATATTTTTGGGTTATCCCATTAAAATACCCCATCAACATATACATAGTATACTGTTCTACTTTACATGTAGGATAGTACCGAGAATCTATGTAAAACAGCTGCTTAAAGTCTATTTTACAAGAAAAATGTAGAATTTAAAACTTATTTCAATCTCAAAAAAAAGTTCAGACATCTGTTGCCAATACGTTACTAGCCTACGAGTCTTTCGAAGCTTTTTTGTTAAGAAAAATAAAATCACAAATGTAAGTTTATCTGGTGCCCCCAAACATTTTGGACAAATGAGTAAAAAACCCGAGAAGCACTGATTGTAAAATGTTTTCTCCACTGGAGAAAACATCCAAGAAGCAAAAGCTCCCCTCCCTCCCTGTTTCCATCACTCTTCTTCGCCTGCACACACATACGTACACACACACACACACACTCACACACTCACACTCACATCACACACACTGACACCAATAAGGAATTATTAGCCAATAGGACAACACTGGGGGGGAAAACATCAGTGACACATCTCAGCTACTGTTGTTGCAGGTGAGTTGAAAACCAGGATAAAATTCAGTGCAGCTACTTTGCATTTTTGCTTTTTGTGAGCCACTTGAAAAGCTCCTCAATGGGCAAACGTGAACAGAATCTGAGCAGCACACATTAGATCCACATTAATTTCCTATCTGGACAGAGGCCTGTTTGGTGGAGCTTTGGGCTAAGTGTTTGGTTCCCTCCTCCAAACACTGAAAAAAACATTTAAAACGACATAATACAGGCCGAACCTTTTTACTGATGAATCAGCTTGTGTGTGTGAGTGTGTGTGTCTTTTTTCCCCAAGCAGCCCATATAAAAACTGTGCAGCTCTACAACTCGTAGTAGTCGCCTACGCCACTCTATACAGCGTTACATAATGCATGAGAACAAGTTGTACCCCACTTTTGATGGACACTTAAAAAATAGACAAGATATTAACCTTGCTGCAGGCAGAGAAGTTGTAAGCAGTGAATTCTTATAAATAAAGATTAGAAATAATACTTTAAAGCTCACTACTGGCCTGGGTACACACGTGCTAATGCCAGCGTCCATTGTGAAAACATGCATTTTTAATTCATCACAAACACAACTCGTCAAACAGCCAAACAGCTCTGACATATAATATTTTGCAGACCTGCAGATTCTCCTGAAGACATGCAGCCTATCAGCGCGCTTATGTTTACTCTATGTAGGACCCCAGTATTATCATATTCATAACCCAGGGAGATTTGCAAGAAGACTGCCTGAATGGGAGCATTTTAATAGAGAAATATCTGTGCGTAAAAGCTAAAAAAAAAAAAATAGCTGTTTATTATGTTTTGGTATATTTTGGTGAGTAATTAAAATATGAAGATTTGACAACGTGTTTCTGTTAAAAAGAAATATTTTTCTCTTTCTGTTTGCATTTAAAAATAGGCCTACTCTTACCGAAAAGCCAGTTTTATTTATTATTTTTCAAATGGTATTTTTCTGCTTTGCACAAGTGCATATTCTTAATAGGCGAGCTCTGGATTGGCGTTTTGCATTCAATAATTTTCTATTTTTTTAAAATGTGATTTATTTTTGGGTTAATTGTGAGTTTGCGGTGCACTGACTGCACGCTTCGCTCCACTCTACTCGGCAGAAGTCGGTCAAGGCATCCGGGGTCAGTGTTACGGGGTATTTCAGGTTACCGAGAATACGGTATATAGTAAAAACGCATGCACGATGCCACCAACCTGAAGAAGGCCTGTCCGAGTATCTGGTGCAGTAGACCCAGGCTGGCCACAGCATGGGCTGAGACAGGGCTTGGTTTGAGCTGGCTTGGGAACTGTCTGAGTCTGAGCTTAGGCACTGGTCTCCGTTCTCCCCGCGGGGTTTCAGGGGCTCCTCGGCGGCTATAGCGGGCTTCTTAGCCCCGGTAACCGTGTGCGGAGTGGAGGTCCCTTCCGCCGGCACCGTGCTCCCCACCGGCTCGGTCTGAGGGGCGGCGGGGCTGTTGTGGCTCTCCCGCGACGCCAGGCTACCCTCTTCGCGGTTCGCGCCCCCGTCCTTTTTCTTGCCGAAATCCGGCCGCAGGATGTTGTCGATGAAGAAATTGGTGACCCGGTGAGGGATCTGCAGGTTCCCCGGCGCTTGTAAAAGGGGAAGGATGGCTCTGTTTGATTCATCCGCCGACTCCTGCCGCTCCACCACGTCTCTGTTGCCGTGATCATTTTCTTCCATACTGATTCACTTTCCCCGCTTTACTCTCTTTAACCCCTTTATCGCTCTCTCCGCTGCAATAAAATTGGCAAAGAACTTCAGGGAAATTAAATTGCGAAAAAAACTGCACGCGTAAAATAAATAAAAAAAAGGAACTCAAATACTAGTGAGTGCCTTGGACACCATGCAAAGCCTTGCGGTAGTGTCCTCTGAGAAAAGCATACTTTTTGACATATATTCCCTCAACCTCGGGTTACAACTGATATCGCAGAGCTAAAACATGTGCCATTTGCGCACCGTCCAATTTAGTGTTATCCGATTTCAGTGTGCTCAGTAGTGCCTACACCTAAACTAAACTAAGGGTAAATAAAGAGGCTCCTAAACTGATGCTCTAATACTCTCACTCTGGAGTTTTGTTCTTATTTTCAATACGAGCCCCCCGAGTGACGTTTTCCCACCGTCCTCCCAGACACGTGCCTTGCACCAATGGCGAGGCAGAAACCAGGCCACGTGACGCAGACTCCAGAGCAGTCCACAAACGCCCATCTTCGCCTTAGTAAAGGGAAAGAGTCCTGGACTAAAACGGTGGAACCAGCCTCATTTAAATCCCGTGCATGCTCTCAGATACTCCCAATAATTCATCTGCGTTTATGAACATGTAACTTCATTTATTGGGAGTTTCAGTTCGCAAACGCGACGCACACCGACTCGTTTGTGTTTCTAAAATAAGATAAAAAACAAAGAAAGATTGAAGCATCGGTTGTCAGAGTGGGTTGCGGGGACCCCCGGGGTTCCTTGCTTGCAGGGCATAGAGGGATTCCCAATAAAATAAAATGAGGAATTTTACATTTTCACTTCATTTTAAGGCACTATAGCACATCCTAGGAGCAAAGAAGTTTAATTTAAGACACTTTTACATGCATGTTGTTACATATAGTTACATTTTTTAAATCAATAATAAGGAATATTTATATTAAGCCAGATGAATCACAATCCTATCAAAATAAAGTAATATGGCCTCATGTGGATGTATGAGGAGATCCGTGATGTGAACATCTTTGAGGCAACATGTGTTTAAATATCTGAAAATAGGCTTTGGACAACAGTGAAAACACAAGTATCTGTTGGGAATGTGTCAGATTATATAAAGGTTATTATAACACCTGTAAGGTCAAATGGATTGGGAGTTAGTTAAAGTCATTCTGTCCTGGCCAAGGTTAAATGCGGACAGAATTGCTGCATGCCTCACGTTCAGAACTGAGGGTGGAGTAACTGTATTTTTCTCGAAAAGTGAATTTAATCTCAAGACGTTTTTTTACCCCACAGCTGCAGCACGTTTGTTGGTTATATCATGACATGTAACCAGTCTGATTTGCAGGATGGTCTTAATGTGTCGTGTTGCTTTCAAGTCGCCTCATAATTGGCGACAACAAGAAAAAAAGCATCAAAACTTAAACGTGACAGCCAAAAGAGTCTGCCCTGGGTGATTTCCAAAACGTGCAGGTGGAGGATGTTGCGTTTAAGTATTTTTCATGTTCTCATGCGGTCGACCAAGAACTGGGTCCGTATCCCTTTAAAAGAAATCAGTGATGCAAACAAACTGTTTTGTGCGCGGCGCTCGGGATACTGAGTCGCGCCAAAGACAAAACTTTGGAGGAACTTTGCTGACCAGCTACTAAGTTTGTATTTCTCCTCCCAGGACGCCACCGGGCAGCAGGCAGGGCTCAGCCGGTTCTCCGCTGGCGTTTGAACCGGGGGAGAAAATAAAATAATAAAGAAAAAACACAAGGGGCATCGAGGAAGGACCAGAGGAGCAGCGAGGCTGAGACTGAGTGAGGAGCCTTTGAACAATGCAGTTAGAAAGTCAGCTGCCTTCTTTTTATTATTACAAGCATGCATTGTCTTTTCTTCTGTTGGTTTCTGAGAGTGGGAGCAACTTTGATCCAAATATCTTTAAATTAATACATATTTAGTTGTATAACGTGATTATTTGTGCATCACTGGCCAGTCAGCCGGTATGATATTGATTGGTTAAATGTTTCTTTGAACTGTGCTGTAAAAATGAGCTTTTTAGACAATGTGTATGTTGCGTTCGTGGCCCACAACTGTTGTTTTAATTTGTATTTGTGGCACGTTAAAGCTTGTAATTTAATCTCGAGTTTAAGCCAGGCTTTGTCCTGCGGCAAGCATCATATCCTTGACTTTTCACCTGTTAAATACAGGCTTTGTGCAAATTGCAAAGCAATTATTGTGAGGTGTTATTACCTAAAATATTTGTTTGGAGTTTATCTGGATTTGTTTGTTCAAATGCGCCTGGACAACAAAGTGCAACATCACAGGCTTGTAGTAGAGGTTTGAATACGCTTCCTACATTAAAAGTGAATCACTTCTGTCTGATAATGCTGCCTTTTAAAAAAAAAAAATCTTATCCCAAATCTACCTGAACGACACCCTCTGGTCACTTATCAGTCACAAAGGGCCCATCCAAGCTTCTCCCGTCGGCTGCTGAAGTGAAAGTTGGGAGTGAAAGATGTAATTAGACAGGCCACTCTCATGCTGCGATTGTTTCTCACTTGTGAGGGGAAGCGCAGATTAATGTTGAGCGCTAAATAAGCAGCAGACAATGGAGGCACAGACAGGGCCGCTACCGCCTGGGCTTGGCCTCTAACCTCACAGCAAAACAGGGACGTCTGGAGGAAATGACACCATTTCAGGCTCTGAATTATAATAAGAGCTTGTGTGCACTACAAAAAAAAATACACATTTTAACACCCAAGCAGTTTGCTATTGAGCCCCAAAATCTTATATTTCTTTAAAAGTGGCATATCTTCCAGTTAATCTCAGTAGTTTCCATATTGAAACGGTGTTTTAAAACAAAAAATAGACTTATGAAGGTAACGGGTCGTATATGGTGCTTGTTACGCACAGGACCTATCTTTAAAAGAAAATTCTGGAAGTAGGTGAAACAACAGTGTAAATAAGTCATCTCACTCTGCTGCAGTCTTCAGAAGGAAAACAGGTTTTTAAGCTTCTAAACTAGACCATGTGTGTATTTTTTGCAGTGTATACTTTACAAGCCCATAATCCCCACTATTGTAGGGTTTTGAGTCACTATTGTCTTGTCACTTTGGACCTGCATGTTTTGGTCTGCAGTGATGTAAAGACAAAAATAAGAACCGTGTCCTGTTTTTAGTGGAAAACCTGATTCCAGTCTTCACTATCATCGCTTTAAACACTGACAGTTTGTGTGGTTTGACACATAAGCGAGATGATATGGTTCACCTGTCTACTAGGACACTTTGTCCTGGTTGATTAAGGGTTAAAATATTATTGTACGATCAGTTGATTAGCATATTACGGTGTTACTGTTTTGAGTTTTTTTATTTCCTAGTACAGTTAGGCATTATAGATATATCCAAAGCCATTAATAAGTGTATTTATAAGCCTGCTTTAGTATTGTTTTTGGCTGTTTTTGTTTCCATGTTTTCTCACTGGTATATTGTTTTGATGTATATTGTTATTGGCTATTATGTGCTTTAGATAGTGAAGCTCCTCCATATTTAGTCTTTGGGGTGTTTATTGTTTATTTTTAATTATTAATTTATAAAGACAATTATTGCAAAATTAAAAGGATCCATCTGTATCGGGGCCTATGGTGTCCAGACGCGGAGAAACTCATATATAAAAAATCCATACATATATTTTTCATTTTTACTGTAGTATTTTTAAAAACTGTCCAATGAAATCTGTAATAGCACCGCTCACTACGTGAATGTGCTCATAAAGCCAGGTCATACAGGCCTGTGTTATAGGGCGTATGTAGTTTTTCTATAAGATGGCTTTAAACCTGTACACGTGCGAGCTACTTTTCACATTTTTTGGCAAAACATGGTCCAGTGTTCAAACAGCCGTGGAGTCAATTAAAAAAATAACATTTTGTCCAGACTCTGACGTGTATAAACCCGGAGCCCTGGTCTGCCATTATTTCGCACGCGGGACACAAACGCACACTTTTCATATTCAGGTGTTATTTGCTGTGTAAGTCTCATGTCATGGAACCTGCAAACAGCCGCCTGCAGGCCCACGTCAAATCAATAAGCAACGATATCAAGTTTTATACAATCCTTGTTAACATATAGCCAGCATGGTGTCACCTAATCAATAATCCTTTTTTTTTTATCATATTAAAAGTGTACATTGAGATTGCCGTCCTATGGTTAACGCAGTGGCTGGATAAAATTATTATTTGCCATGGATATATTCTGCTCTTGTTCAGGGAAGCAGGAAATATTGATTATCGCACATGTCATGTCTGTCAGGTTCTACTAAATAAGCGAATACTTCGGTTTTCTTGTCTCTTTTCTCTTGTTTGTTTTAAAAAGCACTGGAGTGTCTCTTCTGCTTTGCAGGGAAGGGTTAATATTCCCTGTTTTTTTTCTTCTTTTTTAATTCAAGGCTTGTAGCGCACAGTTTGAACGTCTGATTTAGTTTCTATGCAGCCTATAAATCCAGCAACTGGGTCTATTTCATATTCACTTATAGCTCAACACCGCTACCCCTCCCTCCCTCCTCTCCCTCGCGCACACACACACGCGTACACACACATATATGGACAACCCTCGTAGTACTATAATAAATTGCATGCATTGTGCGCATGTGCCCTGTCCTTGAGTTCCTATAACCTATTTTTTTCCTCTGTATTTTCCTTGGTAGGATTGTCTTACACGTCACCAGCGCTCAGTACTATGGAGTACTACAAAAGGTGACGCGCAGAAGGAGGATTTGTGAATGGACGCCGTGATGTGTGCCAGCTCACAGATCAGAGGGCGGTGGGACCTCTGCAGATGCACCCTGAGCCCCCCTCCATCCCTCTCCTCCTTCCACCCCACCCCACCCTACCCCGGCAACCCCCCCCTCCCTCCACCCACCCTTTCCTCCCTCCCTTCTCTACCCGGTCACCATCCCTTCCCCTCCAGATGAATGGGGGTCTCTAAGATATCAGCTCTGTCACCATGCAGGGGTCGGACCAAATCCTCCAGCTTCCTGTGCCTTTCAAAACCTGAAAGCCACGTCTCTCCTATTTGATGATCCTGTATGATTTTTTTTGTTGCGCCTTTTGTGAGCCTGGAAGCTCGCTGCCCCCTGTCCCCCCCCCCCCATCCCGGGTCAGCCCAAGAGCCCGGCTAACCTGAATTAGAAAAGATTAGAAGCGGGCCTAATTGCATGTAGTCTACACTGCAAAAAAAGTCAACCAGTTTACAAATACACATCTAAATACGGATATGTATATAATATGGAAGGGAGTTCCACCTGCTTCCAGTGCCCCATTGTTTTACCAGGAATTTTCCAGAAACAAGAGGTCTGCCAGTGCACCGAATATGGCGAAACTGAGCAGGGACCTGTGTGGAAAAAGGAGATTTAGATTAAAAACAAAGGCTATTATTATTTTTGCCACAAGCGTCAAGATATGGATATTTTTTCAGTGTAATATGCAAGCTGTAACCGCTTGCTCCTGCTTTATTTTACTGTTAAACCATGCTGAATACTGTATTCTGCATGTTAGGATCATTTGGGTTAAATCCCAAAGTGCTCTTAAGTTTGGATTTTTATTTTGGAAGAAAACATGCAGCGAGATGCTGCTTCTTAAAGGCTAATTAATTAATTTTTCTATTCTCACTCCAGATGTTATCCTTTACCCCACTATTTATTCATCATGCAGGTGATGTCTATATAATTTTTCCGTGGTGTTTACACAGGAATCCTCAGGAGTCGCCGCGGACTTTGGGGCAGCAGAATCTTCTGGTTTCAGCCCTTCATAGGTTTTAATAACTCTTAATCCGTCTGATCGGTCTGGCGTAGATAAGTCTCATTTGAATTGGGATTGTTCTTAAGGAGAAGAAGTCTCAAACAGAGCTTAGCGCAAACAACTGCACCACCCTGAGCGCAATTAAGGCTTCAGCTAAATTAGATGAAGGCTAATTGAATGCGGCTCAGTTCCCATCAGCAAACTCTTGAATGCCCCACTAATATGAGAAAAATGCTCAACTGATGGCCACTTCTTAAAGTTATTTTTCAAGTGTTTGTCTGATGTAAAAAGTACATTTCCTACAGGTATAAAGCAGAAAAACTCCAGTCTTAATTCACATCATTTTAGAGAAGAAAGCGGTTTTCTCATTGTCCATAAGAGAAAGTGGAAAAAGTTTCTGTAGCTGTGCCGTACGTTCAGTTGTGTTGGATGCAAAGTGCAAAGATCAATTTAAAACTGGCTGAAAATAATCATCTATACTGTTGCAACTTTAGTTACTATCACATTGATTTCTGGTTCTGCCGAAGAGTTGGAAAATATAGTTTTAACAAAGTGTATAAATGAACAAGCTTATTACAAGCTCAGTCTCCGTGAGAGTAACGCAACACGAGGAGTCAGTTTGTTCAGTTGCTCAGACTTTTAATGCCAGACTAAAGATAAAAACTAAACACAAAAATACTTCAAAGGCTTAAATTAAAGTTACAAAATAAAACATAACTCCAAAAAGAAAATGGAAGCTGTGTCCTGCACCAGTAATTCCAACCGTATAGGCAGTTCTTGCCAAACATGCATTTTAAAACTACATGTTTTATTTTGAAATAAAAAAAAATATGAAAGGTTGAAAAAATTATTCCTGATTCAAAGAGTTTTAAAACAGCACAGGCCCAGTGACAATGGACAGTAAAGGGTTAGAAATAAAAATCTGATTGTTAAGGAAAAAATTAAGAAGGTGCGCACAAGATTTGCGCGTGTATGTGCAGGATTTCTTTTTTCAGACTTGCATGTTTTTGCACAGCTTTAAGGAGGATTAAACGTGTAAAAGTCAGAGTAGTTTTTTATTGTTTAATAAATCCCGGAGTTTAGTTCAGACAGACTATTAAAGCCTCATGGAGGTAGATCCCGTGTGATAGTCAACTGGTGTCAGGACCACTGAATTCTTCACCTACCAGGTTTCCAGCTGGTCCTCAGGACTTTATCGGGACGTCTTACTTGCGACAGCAAAGAATGAACTGCACGTGGTGGCTATTTCCGTAAGGTTAATGGGTTTACATTCTGAGTCATACAGAACAAATAGGCTACCACTGCAACATGGAGGGGGTGGTAGTGGGGGAACTGGGGGGGCATTTATGAATGAAAATGTGCCGCTAAACAGACCTCAAAGAAAAGCCAGTGTAATGTTAAAGAGTCCACAGTCTACCTGATGTTCACTGCCCCCCACCCCCACCCCATTCATTCAGCCCAGCTCAGATCGGTGGCCCCTAAAGTTTTTGGCCCTCGATGCTCCTGCGAGTGAGGGGGAGCACACACGATGCTTTGCGGGTTTTGGATCGTCCACATGCCTCGTGCACCTGTCTCGCGTTTATGAGGAGGGAGGAACAAGTGGGAGAGAGACAGGTGGAAAGCACTTGCTGCAGAATAAACTCAGGTTTCATTAGCAGTGCAGTTAGATATGTGGTTAGGTCATCATAATGAGGTCGCCAGACCAAACTTAATGAGATTTTTATTCATTTTAAAGGTGTTAAATCTCATGAAAATCAAAAGGTGTTAGAACTGAGTTTGCAGTAACTCCATTTCTGCAGAGATGCAAGGTGCATTTTCCAAAAATGCATATGGGCCACACTAAATAGGCTACATGTTACAGATCTTACTCATCTTCAAACTGTAGCCTATTCTAGTGGACTTAATGAGTATCAGCACAATGAAAATTATCACAACAACAAGCCGGAAGGTTTTATATCACAGTATAGAGTTTTCAAAGTTGCACGTTTAATTAGTGGTCTGAAAATCCTGGATTGCCCTCGTGTTTTTTCTCCACATTATTTCCGTTTTCAGATCGGAGTTCATTCTAAACGCTAGGAAACAATTTCTGTTATGTCTCTGGGTCCAGCTTGCAACTTTAATTATAGTGGAAAGAGGTCAGTCATAAGCGGTTATTCGACCCCTCTCCCTGTGTGGCATCGCGCCCTGTGCCGTTTAACTCGCCAAAATAGTGCTGGACTCCCCTGAAAGGGCCATGTGCGACGGAGTCCCTTTCACCCCTAACACCGACCCCCTCCTCCCGCATGCACCTGAGTTGTTTTTACCCCCCAGCCGCGAATATGTTGTGAATTTGTCACTTGTCAAAGGCCGTTTTAGGCACAATAACTTTCCCAGATGGTTTTTAGCCTGCCAACTTCGTG
This sequence comes from Lates calcarifer, assembly GCF_001640805.2. Lineage (NCBI taxonomy): Eukaryota > Metazoa > Chordata > Actinopteri > Centropomidae > Lates > Lates calcarifer. Next base: position 13,476,155 of record NC_066856.1, on the reverse strand, counting down.
CATCTCTCAGCAGCGAGGTGAATGGGCTCGCATGCCTGTTGCTTCCCAGAAATGTCTCTTACGCCTACTAATGAAGACTAATTAAAACATGACAAACATCGACCTTTAATGCATCCTAAGCACGGCTGCAAGCATGATTTTGGATTATGCAAAGGTGACACAGAACATACTCCCTATATGTGCGTGTGTGTGTGTGTGTGTGTGTGTGTGTGTGTGTGTGTGCATGAACAGATTGGAACTGGCTGTAGATGTGTGTGATATCAGGTTTGTATAGCCACACAACAGGTGTCAGGGCTTTTAGTTTTTAGGACAAACAGACAGTGACTGAATCATTGTATTTTTAATGTTTGATATTTTGATTAAAGTGTCTAATTTACACAATTAAAGCCCACACACAGGCCTACAGATAGAGTGTATTTTGGTTTTTTTGCTTATTTTATGAGTAAATTAGTTGAATCTGGATTGAAAGAGCTTCCCCTCATATTTAAACCTTTCATTATTTATAGAAAACCAAGGCATGAGCATGCTGATTTTGGCCTGTGGTGTAAATTTGTAGCCGACTCCCTGTTTTTGACTTGCCATAATATGCAGAGTTTTTGTTGTCTGCCTCTCAGGATAGATCTTGCAATGGAAATGCTCACCTTGATTTATTCCATTAGCTTTTTATTCAGTTGTTGTTATTATTACCCTGGTCGATTTACAGGGTCTGATCTGGGCTGTAAGATGCACTGGATGTGTTTAATTTACACTGGGAAGGATTTGTCTGGATGGCATGCATAATGTGCCATCACCTGAGGTTTATGCTGTCATTGTATTATTGTCCTGCGGAGGAAGGAGAGGAATCAACAGGAATGGCACACAAGGCTGAGCATGCTGACTGAACTGATAAATCCCACTGAGACATGGACTGTTGTTTACACTGTTAAAGATGGTGCCGTCTCTTTTTCTGTGTGGCTTTATTTTTTATGGAGATGTTTTGTTTCCATTCCTTTTGACTTTTCTGAAATTTAAACTAGAGCACTGGGGGATTGACCAGCAAAAAAAAAAAGACAAAAACGCAGGAATCATAGCTACGTAAATGAGTAAATGAAGAAAAGGGCGTGAGTGGATCATTTCACCCTCAGATAGGAACACGTAGAGGAAGCAGAGAGCAGCCTGAGACTGCCATTTGAATGGGATCTGAGAGGTAATTTGAGCTAAAATGGAGTCCACTTCTGAGCCACTCACTCAGCCCCCCCATGGCATCCACTGTAATTCATTATTCCTGGCCGGCACAGGGAGAGGCAATGAGCGAGGGCAAGAGGACAGGAGTGGACCCAGCTCTGGTGTAATGAAGACTCAGTAGACCTAAACGACTCACACACAGACTCGCACACTCATGCACGCACACACACAGTCTTTCATTATATATCACAGAGAGCAGGACATTAATGCCACTGAAGACCTTTTGGCAGAGAAATAAGAGCATGCAATGATTTTCTCCTCACTCAATCCATTTCATTGACCTTTTCTATCATGCATGTGACTCTGCCTGCTCACTGCAGTCTGAGATAAATATTCCAAGAATAATATTCCTGCCACTGTTTAATAAATTATCCTCCTGAATCTGAATTTTGACATTCATCAGTGGTTTTAAGAGGCTTTAAGGAAAATCTGCACTTTAAAAAAACATTTACTGATATATAATTTTCTAGTTTTTCCCTCTTTTGTGTGCAATGTGCATTTTTCAACATATAGAGCTTGTTATCTCAGATCAATTAAATACAGTCTATATCTATATATGTATGTTGTCTAAAGGCTCAGGAGATTAATGCAATCAAAATTGAGTCCTCTGAAAACTAGTTAGATGAATAGGTTAAACCTGCATTGCATGATCAGGCACTGCAGGACGTTGTTGTTCCTCTTCCCTCCACTAGGGGTCCATAGATGTCACGGTAATGAGGTCCAGACAAGCTGAGAGGATAAATACTGTCATCTGGTGGTAACAAAAGCCATCACCACTAAGTAGACAGCATTGTAATCTCATATATACTGCATGATTTACTCCTGCACAATATCTACTGTCACCTTTATGTATCTGTTTTACTTCTCAGTATGAAAATAAGTTGTTCAGATTCAACTCAGTCTAGTCCAGAAGAGCTAAATACCAGTTTAGCCTCAGAGTGGGTGCACAAATCAAAGAATCAGAGCAAACCTTTGTTAAGATGTCTATATAATGACACCTGACGGATATATTTAATGTTTGTGATAGGAAGTTTACTACTGTGTTCAGGGGGAGACAGGCCATCTGCATCCAATCAGGATAGGGGCATGATGGAAGACGTATTCAGATCCTTTACCAAAGTAGAAGTTCCAGTACAACAATATAAAAATACTCCAACACAAGTAAAAGTCTTATTTGAGTAAAGTAAAAGTACTAATTCTCCGAGGAGTTGTGAGATGATAAACAGGGAGGGAGAGCAGGAAAAACATCCATATGTACACATTTGAAACGTGAGGCACAACACAAGTTAGCAAGGTTAGGAATTGCTGCTTTAATCTTTTACAATCAATTATATTTTCTAAACTTATGACATGATTTTTATGAGTAATCTGAATATTAACTCCAACTGCCATGTAGCGCAGTAAAAAGAACAACATTTCATCTATATCATACAGGGAACAATGGAAGTACAGTTATTTTCCACCATCCACAAACTGGGCCCCGAGGTAAAGAGCAAATACTGTAAAAAAAAGTCAAAAGAAGAAGTAATTTAGTCTAGTATTGATTTCTTAATGTAAGTGTGAAGATCACACCTCTTCCCTGTGCAAATCAATAATTGTATTGACTCTGTGACAAGTTAGCTTTTAGAGATATTGCCACTTCATAATAAATTCTCAAAGCCAAACAGATAAGATTCAGATAAGAGCTAAATCAAAGGCAACTGAACTGCTATAGATTATTGACGAGACTTTTTTAGTTCTACAAAAATTCTACACTACCCTACTGTACAGTAAAGTAACATATTATCTACATACAGTACATTCTGTTGTATCCATATATATTGTGCTACTGTATTCTTTAATCTCATTTGTTGTATATATTGTACATTCATAAGTTATATAAACATGTTTATCACATAATAATTCTGTATTTATATTATTTTTCACATTATGCATGTATACAGTACCAATCATATATAAATATTCATTCCAAATATATACCATATCTATAGCTGCTGCTTTGATGTGGATAATCAGAAAACTGCACTGCTTTTACTCTGTGCATATATTTATGCATATTTATGCACCAATCTTATATGCAATGATCACTGTCCAGTAAGCAAACATGATTTAAAAACATTAAAGAGAAGTAAACAGTGAGTTAAATAACTTAAAATGGGCACATTTAAATCTGTAGTTGTTAAATGTTCACATCATTGTGTTCAAAATGCAAGCTATATAACACAATAATGGTACAATCAATGACACAAAGATGCTCCAAGGAGATGAAATTGAAGTGTCTACCAGGCGAACCTATAGATGGCGCAAATCAATAGATCAGATGGGCCCTGGCCTTGAGGAGAGGACAGAGAAAGAGGAAGGGGGAGAGAGAGAGAAGAGGGGGGCTCTTTTGGCAATAAGAAGGTGCTCTAATGGAGTCTTTCAGTTTGCTGTGGCTGGAAATGAAAGGAGGTTGAAGCTCAGCCAATTATTCAGCCTGAGAAGAGGAGGAGACTGGAAGAGGAGGGAGAGAGGAGAAGTGGCGTGTGGCGTTGGATCGTTGCCCTGTCAGAGAGATGGAGGCATAGATAGATAGATAGATAGATAGATAGATAGATAGATAGATAGATAGATAGAAATACAACAGGGAAGTATAAAGAGCCTTCCAGAACGAGGGTCTGATTCAGAATAGCCCACAGATATTGGCCCCACTCCCAGAAATTTCCCCCAGAGCAAAAGGTTAACTGTCAGTCCCCCGCTAGGTATAAATAGACGTCTGCCCTCCAGAAAGGCGTGTTCTGAGAGGGGGTAGACGGGGGGGGGGCAGTTCCTCCCAATCGCAGTGACACACAGGGGTACACAGGGTAGTTTCAGGGGTTCTTCGGTGGGGGTGGGGAGGGGTCTTACAGAGGAGAGAGAGAGAAGATGCAGCTGAGGACATATTATGGCTCTGGAGACTGACAGAGATCCCAGACAAAAGCGTCCTCATCTATTCAACTTGGCTGTGACAGCAGACACAACAAATGCCATCATCAGCACCCCAGAAAGCTCTGGCCCAATTGAGCTGCTGCTGCATTTGACACCCAAAAAAGAAAAAAATCAGAAGGTTATTGTTTTACTAAAGCTGTTGAGATGTGCAATTAGGTTGGTGTCTAGTAATCAAATGCTAAATAATTGGCTGAAACCCAGTTGAATTATATGTATATGATGGTATCAGGTTTATAGACCAGGGAAACTACAGAGTCCTAAGTGCCGAGTTTAAAATCCCCTTAAATCAATCCAATTTGTGTAAGTAATGACTATACACACGCCTTATTAGGTGTTTTTATTTTTCACTTAAATCCAAGGTAGCAAAAATGATACACAGCTGAAATATCAGATGCACACAGAAAACTCTAATACACAGAAACAAAAGGTGCTTCACCACCTCAAAAAAATAAAGCTTCCTCTTCAGTTTAGTACACCTGAATGTAAGCAGATGAACCTGAAGTGATCTGCCGTTAAAAGTCTTTAAAAAAATAAATCAGGTTTCCTTCAATAATGCTACTAAATGAGATTTTTTACAACAGTTTGACACAATATATATATTTTTTATGTCGTCTCTCTGATGAGAGTCATTGGTTTTGACTCTAAAAGGCATGTAATCTCTGACAAAATTCTGGTTCACAAAAAACAAAGATGTTATTGCTTTTTTTGAAGTATCCACACTGCATATACTTACAACGAGTTATACTTTTTTTAGCCTTTGTCAGAAATAATAATAAATAAAGAATAATAATCGGCTCATGTATATACTCTGATTGCACTTAATCCTCTAGACCCCCAAACACTAGCTAACATACTGTAGGTCTAGTATGGTAATATACCTGTCTGATTACATAGGCAAGCCATTATACATACAAGCAGTAATGTCATTATGTTTGTACAAATGATAAAACTAAACTGTTATAGTGACAAAAGCACTACATTCTATAATACACAGGCAATCACAGATTGCAAATCTTAAGTAATAATGCCCCCCCTCCCTCAGCCCCCCTCCATCACCCTGGTGTATGTTCCCAAACTATCACCACTAGTTTGAAGATGTAATCTAAGTTGAAAATGTAGTAAAATGTTTGTCTCAATGGGAATCACAGGTTCACTCCACAAGACATTTAACACGTGGTCACAAAGGTCAAAAAAGAAAATGCGCTGGAAAGTAGTTTAAACTGGTTTTACAGTAATCACAGGTGCTGGCAAAAGTTGTTGTAGAATACTCCTGGTACATTCTTTCAGAACTCTATCTTGGTGGCTGTCCTCACTCTGCTAAAACTAAAAAAAAAGCACATTGCTGGCAGTTGTTTCAGTCCACACTAATACTCTGATGTCGCACTCTCTCCTACAATCCTCTGTCTGTCTGAGACTACTCAGAAACAGACACAACAACATACTGAAGGTCTCAGAGTAGTTTTAAAAATGACAATGTGATCTTGTGCTGAGTGGTGGCTGTGAATGCGATACTGTTCACAGGTAAATAACTTGTATTGAGAATTTTCCACTCCAAATATCTTATCAGTTGTCCTATATCTTCTCTCAAGTCCTATATACAGGTGAATATTGGCCAGTACAGACTGGTAGCAAATTAATTGGCACTTCCATGCATTTAAGTGTTTCATGGTCACTTTAAATTTATAGCTCCACTTAGGTGAGTAGATCGATATCAATCCTCTCATCTTTCCCTCTAACAAGAAGCGTATTTCCAAAAACATCAAAGTTTTCCTTCCAAACTATCGAACTATTTTTCTCAAAATGGGAATTATCATTCATTATGAAACATACAGTACATTTGGTTTGGGGTCATTCAAGAATCCACAAAATAAATACTTAATTTGGTTTGATTGGGAACATACATCTCCCCTTGTGCCACAGTGGTACCACTACGTCCACTTAATACATTTCTACGTGAGAGTAAAGACAGTGTTTATGCCCACTCATACAATAATTCCCTTTTAGGATCATATTAATTCAGGCTAATTGAAAAAACAGACATTATAGCACCCCCTGCATGTCTTCTCTGCTAAGACCAAGATACATCCACACTAAAGCACACGCACGCTTCCACTCCATTAACTGCAGGAAGATACACACTTCCAGCATGAAAATAAAACCAGTCAACAGTTCACTTCAAAAAAAAAAAACAAAACAAAAAACGACAAAATGAAAGGCAGGGAAGCCTTAATGCTAATGATGGAGTACAACAGAGGTGGGAGGGAGAGGTTGTTTGGCCATGAGGAGGTGCAGAGGACATGGCACGTTAGATGAGGGGCTTTTCTGACCCGCACTTCTGTTATGAGAACAACAGATGAAGTCGAAACAATGAGTCTTTTCTCTCCTGTCGTCCTCCTCGTTCTTCACATAACTAGTCTATTTTTGCATCGGGTGTCTTTCGCCTGGTTTTTCTGTATTTTCCACTGTTCAGTCCATGTGGGGTTTCTCAACACCACCCTGAGGGAAGGCAGAAGAAGAAGCCTGTTGTTAATATGATACAATAGTTACATTTGGATACAGTAGAAATCATGCTCCTGTAATGTGTCCAGGCAGCTTCACATACAGAACATTCACTCAAACGCTCTCATTTTCAAGTCCGGAATCACACATGAACACATTAGTTTCAGTTTCCTATAAACTCAAAATAAAACTGCAGCTAAAACCAAACTCCATGGACAATTTCCTGATTTTTATTTGCATTTAGTAGCCTTAACATAACAAACAGTGTTTAAAAAAAGAGGCAATTTTTCTTTCAGTTCCCTTTTGTTTTGATGATTTGTTCTTTTCCAAATGTCAGCTGAATATTTTGAACAAAGAAGAGAAGGGAAGGTTGCTCGCTCAACATGGGAAAACTGCATAATGCTTTGCTCATTACTCATTTATATTCAGACATAAAGGTCTCAACAGTTTCTGTACTCAGCTATATTTTCCTTATTTACACATGGATTCTAAAACTACACGTCTGACTGTAACTTGGTAAAAATAAAACAAAATGTAGCCATTCAGCTGATCTAAACGGTACAAGAGCTGGACAGAGCGGGGCTTGTTTTTTTTTTTTAATTCTGCATGGTTAATGCTGCCAAACTGATTGTTTCACTGTAACTTGCTTGAACCCAAATTAAAAGAAGGAAAAAGCCACCCAAAAAATCCTTCAATCCTTCTCATAACTGACCCACTGGAGCGAAAGGGAGAAAAACACGAAACAAAACCACGAGCGTAGACTTGTGCCAACATTCTTCAGGCCTCATCACAAACAAAAACAACAAGTAGCAAATGACCCTCTGGGTCGGCCGAGTCCTGACTGGCTCTGTGTCTTCGCCATGACTGTGAAAAACAACAGCTCTTAATCTGCTTTCACGCTTTCACTGAGTCAAACTGAGGGAGTGACGGGACTCTTACTTTACAGACAGAATGAGGTGAGGCTTCTGGGCAGACGCTTAATGAAGACATCAAAGCTGACTTGATGGGATAATTATGAAGGAAGCAGGGCGTCCGGTGCTATTTGCGCAATTTTAGCTCTTTTGACAATGTTATCTGCTCTTCTGCTTCAGCTAAATAACTGCAAATAAAGCACATGTGGTGAAGGGGAGTCTTTTGACTCCATTGTTTTCTGTTTAACTGCCTAGACAAGAGTACAGACAAGTTCTTTGATGGCTGATTCCAATAAATGTGGAGGAATAGTTTGTGTGAATAACAGGGAACAGACTTCCAAACCAACACACAGAAACACAGGTGTTTACCCCTGAATTATATTCAAATGGCAAATCAGAAAAGCAGTACTGAAACTGCTTTGGCAGCTGTTGAGAGGGATAGTTCACCGCAAGCAAGACTCTTCCTCCAAGATCACTGCGTTTTTAAGTGGCACAAACCAGCAAATAATAAGATAAATGCTGAACTTTGGGACCCAAACCCTTATTGTTTGTCTTCACACGTTAATTATACAAGACTTGTTTGATTTCATTTATCAACTTTGTTCCCATTGTTGGAACTAAAGAAACAGCTTCTATCGTCGTCATTTCTGTAGAAGTGACAATTAAACTTTATACTTGCATGAGTCATGAGACTGATAACTGCTGACTAAGAACTGACTAAAGCTAGAGATTGACTCTAAGGTTACAACATTATATATTAGAAATTGTTTCAAACTTTACCATGGCAAGCTGGCGTCCTATGTTTCCCACAGTAACACCGCCTGAGAAGAATATACAAGGGAGCCAGGAGCGTACATACAAGAAGTCTGGAGATGTGTACCTGAAAGAGAGAGGGAAAAAAAACAAACTGTCTTATTAAATATCATCCTTAGTAATGCAGAGCAGGTTTAATGCTGTTAAAGCAGCAGAGCCTGACCTCTGACCTCCCCAGATGGAGGGGGGGGGGGGGGGGGGTCAAATGAAAACAGAATTCCCTCCAGAGCTAAAAAAGTTATATAATAAGCAAATTACACTGCGTTGTTTTCCCCCCAGGCAAATCTCTGAATAAGATGTGCGTCATGTGCGTCAGAAAACACATCTCAGACACAAAGCCGTTAAAAGATCTCTGACAAATCTCTGATTTGGGAAAAACATACAAAACCTGTCATTATCTCCCCTCACTCCTCCTCCTGTGCTTCTACCTTGTAAAGTCAGCAGGAGCTACAGCAGCCTTTTGAAGGCAACGACATATCGTGGGCAGCAGTCCCTTTTCTCAGCTGTGGATTTTTGATGATATGCCACTGGAGCAGGTAGGGGGGCCTGTTAATTGGGCTCCAAGAGATGAGGGGAACCGAAAATATAACTCAGCACCTCATGTGTTATCTGTCAGGTCCCGTTTTGGAATCAGACAGGTGGGAGTACTTCCAGGTACTTTATTTACTTCATTCACACCAGGGTGTGGCTTACTCTCACAGCTGTATAGACAACACTTAAACCAGGCAACACTGTTTTTATTGCGCGTGTAAAACGAAACCAGAAATTTGCGAAGAGTGATGATTAATCATCAAGCACGGCATCAGTTTTGTTTCCTCAAAAGTAACAACTTGGACAAATTCTGTTTCACTAGAATTGCTGACTTACTGGTAGACTCCGTTGTAGACCAGCAGCTGTGTGATCACAGTAGCTAGGAAGGCAGTGGTGATGCCCAGGCCAAAGCCGCTCCTGGATCGGTCGAAGGTCCACCACAGGCCCAAGGACAAGGCCGCCAGTGTTAGGGAGAGCTGCACGTTGTTGTCGAAGTCTAGTTTCTGTGTTACGGGTGGTTAAGGACAAAGTCAAACAGTGCGATGTTGGCATGGGATTTGTACTTAGCCAAATATTTGTACAACCTGCTAGCACTACGTTCCATCACTTCTTAAGGGTAAGGGGACATCCTATACCTTTAGCTCCTATCCAAACTAGCGATGGAATTTGACTGCAACAAACTGGCCTTAATGAAGAACAACAGTACAAAAAACACTGTTATTTATGACACTAGAACATGAGCACTGTGAAAGGATACAACACTGGCGTGGTTGATGCCGACGAACACGGCTATGCACCTCATGACGCTGGCCCACTCCCTCTTAAACTTGTGCGGCTCTCCCAAATGGCTGTCGAGGCAGGGATACAGCAGGCCAACAACAGCTGTGAAAAGGAACAAACAGACCCAAATTACACAAGATAAGCAGAAATTCTGCGAAACGCCAGAGGACAAATCCTGTCATAGAGCTGCTGTGTGGGATTATTTGCTGAACATGCGTTTCCATAATTAGTAACTCATTTATACATGTACTGTAACAACACTCAAAAACCCTCAACGTTTATTTTGTAAGCTTATCGGACTGTATGGACTTTTGATGAAAATCCCCATTTTGAGTGAGGTTAGGCTCTTGTCCTGTTTTGTACACTTTATTCTACATTTTGTCAATGAAGTTAAACAAAAAAACACAAAAGAAACAACTACAGAAGAACGCTACAAACATATCACAGAAAATATACAGTATGTGTCTCTGTAAAAGTTTCAGGAGCTGAAGCTGAAACAATGAGCCAATTAATCAATTAACTGATTGACAATCTGAATCTTTCTTGTTTCTTTTCACGCAAAAGTAATTCAGTTTAACTCTGAGAATTTGCTGCTTGTCTTTATGTGTTGGTAAATTTAATATATTTAGGTTTTGAACTGTTGGTCGATTGGAAGAAGCTAATTTGATAGCATACATATGTACACTTTTTACTTCGAATTCAACAAACAATTATTCTCAAAAATAATTGTCCCCTTTATGTTATTATTCAATAACAAAAATTAGTTGTAGTTCTAACAGGAATATTATATTCTACACTACACCAGTAGCTAGTTAAACTCCCATAATTAATCTTTTATCAAGGACAAATTACCAAACATTTATTTGTACCAGCTTTGAAAACAAGAGCTTAGCTTTTCTGCATGTCTTGTCGCAGTAGATATGATATCTTTGTTTTGAACTGTTGGTCAGACAAAGCATCAGTTCTGGGAAACTAGGACATTTTTGTGTATTTTATAGACCAAATAGTTAAAAGTTAAATCAAAAAGCAGCAATAACTGACATTAAAACATACCAGAAGTTACATTAAATTAACTGTAAACTGAGCATTGAGCACTGACTGCACATAGTTAACAAAATGAAGACCTTAAACAAGTCTTTACGTGGCACTGAGAGTCATTAATAAGGCAACAGTCACCAAAAACACGAAGCTACACCCCCACTTCCATTTGTTTTCTGCCCTGCAGCACATGGGAGGAGGAGGAGCACAGCAAAGGCGCTCTTATTTATTTATTTTTTTTCTCCCAACTTCCTGGTTCCTGGACCTGAAATTACCTCCCCCTCAGCTCACCCGTTATGACATCGACCAATGAGCGCGCAGCTCACCTCGTGTCCGGCTGTTGCGACCAATCAGAGCTCGAGAATCGCTACCATCTGTGCGAAGTCTTTTTTTTTTTTTTAAATAACTGACTGCCAGACAAAACCATGAAGTCCAGTACAGCCTAAGAGAGGAAGGCTTATATAATAGCCAACAAAAACAAAGCCGAATGATGATTCATTACCCCCTGATCAAATAGTAGCTGTCTGATGTAGCTATTGTTGAAAACTACTGTTTTTCTGCCCTGTATAGTTTAAAACGGCTCCGTTTTACTGCTTACTATGGCTTGTCATACAAATAAACTTCAAACTTCTAGGCTTTTGGCCACCATAAATGTACAGTAAAGTGGACTCTTAACGACTTTATTTTACTTATCATTTTCTCTTTATATGGAAAAGGCTGCTACACTGTAACCCCTCCCCTTCCCCACATTCCTTTGTCCCAAACTTAGCAACAAACTACAGATAACCTGGGTCAACATAGGTCAAACTGCTCCCAAAAACGATTAATAACGCACTGCTTAACTTTTTAAACAGGCACCATTGTTGTCTACTCACCAGCTCCTGTGCCACAGCAAGGTGGGATCCACCAGGCAGACGAAAACAAAGTTGTCATCACCTCTTCGGGAAACAGGGTGACATGTCTTTGTATCTGCAGCAAGTTGAGCACCAGGGCGAGGAAGACTCCGACCGTGAAGAGGACGAGACCCCTTCGGATCAGGTTGGCCGTCCGGACATCGTGCAGGGAGCCGTAGGCATTGCTGAGCACCGAGGTGATGATGGACATCATTTCTTCAGCTTTGGATGCCAACCAGTTTGCTACAGATGATGGATGCTTAGTTTCTACCCTTGATGCACAGGAGCAGCTCCAGCAGTGGTCCTCTAGTCTGGGCATTTGGCACTTTTGGGCTGAGGGAGAAAGAAATATCTTTGTCGTGAAATTAGATACATATGTGTAACGAATAGACATTAAGCTCACAAGCACAGAGATACACTGTTGCAGAATGAGAGATAGACAGTTATGATTTTCAGGACTCTCCTAAAACTAAGTTATAGTGAGAAAAAGCTGTGATCATTGCCCCATACCTTGATCTCCAGACGTCTTCGGTGTCTGGTCCAAACAGAAACCTCCTCTCCTGTTCATTCGCGCCTCGCAAATGATTAAACCGGAGACCCTCCTCCTTGTTTTCCTGTGCGTTAACAACAAGGACTGCGATCACGTTGTTTGTTTCACATCATCGTTAGCAGACGCACAGAGAGAGAGAAAAAACTACACAGTGTGCTGCTCCATTCCACAGCACAGAGCTCATACCAGGGACACGAGCTTCCTCTGCAGAAAACAATCACAGCTGTGTCGGGTGAGAATCGGCAGCCAATCAGAGCGCGGCGGCTGATATGACGTGACGCCACCCCACCGCCCCCTCGTCCGGGACAGACGCACAAACCAGGAGGCAGGAGAGCTGAAGTGAAAGTGGAAACAGAGAGCTACCTTAAATGGCAGTAAAACATATGTTACTCTCATCCTATAGAGACACTGAAGAGCTATTATGTAAAGTGCAGGGACAGAGCATATAACAAAGTCAAAGTGGAACATTACAAGAGCGAATATGGGAATTTAGGTGTAAAAAGATACAATAAGAATAGCTTAAAATTGTTATGGTTTCAGAACTGAAATCCACAGCTGCATTATGTATCCAGAAAAAAATATGAGTTGTTTTCTAAGAGAAAAGATGTCTTTACCAGGCTAAAATCAGAACTTGAGCTTGACCCTTCTTGGATAAACCCTCAAACTTTCACAGACATGTCCCAAAAAAGTCCAGCAACTCCTCCTCTATCACAATTCCAGTAAGCTACACTTTCCCAGACTAACCCCCAGTTCTCTTCACAGGCACCTTTATATATGCTCAGCTTTTGGGAAATGGGGTTAGTGGTACACGTTTTTCCTGATGCTTGTTTAAAAAGAAAAAAAAAGTTGTTGAACTTTGGGTCAGGTCAGAGGGGGTGTGGTTTGCAAGGGGGAGTGTGCAGGGAAGGCACGTATGGGCCCCCTTGCACGTCAGCCAGTGATAATGTGAACAGGGAGAGGGGTTCAGGACCCAGATGACACAGTCTTTTCAAGGGCTGACAGCAACATGAAAATGTGTTTTGCAAGACCCTGCGTGACCCAGTTGAGTCTATCAGACTGAGCGATAACAAACCTCCGCCCATTGCATACGTGCAGCAGAAAACATTCATCTATAGGTACATGTTTTGCTTTTCTCTGTGCCTGAGGACATGCATAGGAATCATAGTATCTATCTGTCAGTGAACAACAGGTGAAAACTCACTGTTCAATTTTATAGAAAATAAAGCAGCACTATTTCTTCACAGTGATCGACTTTACGGTCAAAAAGTCCCAAACTAAGTCATATTTACTTAATTTCAGCTGCTGGCACTTTGTAGAAAAGTAATACCATGGGTGAATTGTCTTTTTTCATGCAAATTGGCTTGCAAAATTGAGTGATGCTTCATGACCTACAGCAAATTTGGTAAACAAATACAGAGAGCATATCAATCAGATAGCATTTCTTTTCAATTAAGTTTAATTAAAATCCTTTTTTTGGTGTAATTAACTGTGCTGCTGATGTCTCAGGGTATTGTATTCATTTTTTTGTTTTGGTGATTATGTGGTGCTAAAATGCAGAACTGCGCAGTGTTGAGACTGATTTGTGGTTGTCACGCAGTATACAGCTTCAAAGCCTTAACCCAACTGCTGAATTTATCTCTTCTTTTTATGGCTGGTTTGATGTGCCATGTGGAGGAAAATGATGCCCCAATTACTGGGGATATTGGTAAAAACACCCAATAACTGTATTTCTGAAGCTAGACATGGAACCACTGCAGGCACATCAGAGACTTTATAGGCATGCTAGGAACATGGCTCTAGGGAGGGCAATGTCGATCCGTTGGTTGGTCTGTCGGTCCACCAGTTTGGTCTAGAGTGAAACATCCCGACAACTGTTTAAAGGATAGAGAATCCTAATGACTTTGGTGAGTCTCTAACTTTTCCACTTACGCCACCAGCAGACCAAAGCTTTCTTTGATCCAGTGAAATATCTCAACATAGCACAAAACGTTGCACAGATGTTCATGGTTTATACGTGATGTATCCTAATGATTTTGGTGATTATTTTTCTCTTAGCATCACTATGAGGCTTACGTTTGTGGCTCTGTGTGAAAATGTCTCAACAGTAACTAGAAGTACTGCAGTAAAATGTGGTACCAGTATTCATGCACCCCTCAGGATGAACTGTAATAGCTTTCATGATCCCGTAATGTTACACCTAGGTCAAAATGTTTGTCCAGTACTTTGGTTTATGGTTATGTCCCATCAGCCTCAGCTGTACTTTGTATTTAGTGCTGATTAGCAAATATTAGCATGCTAAGATGCTAAACTTATATGGAGAACATGGTAAACATCATTTCTGCATAGCATTAGCACATTAGCATTGTCATTGTGAGCATGATAGCATGCTGATGTTAGCATTTAGCTCAAAGCACAGCCTCACAGAGCTACTAGCATTGTACCTACTTACGGTGATGGCAAATGTGGTGGAGGTGAAGCTAATGTATTCCATTGACTTTCATATTGCAATTTACTAACCATGTCATCACACAATTGAAAAGATAAAGCAGCTTTTTTAGTTCTGCTGAACCAGTTTCAGAATGAGTTTTTGAATGTTAGCATTACATTATGGGTATGTACGCCATCTTATAGGTATTACAGTTTCCAGACAGTGCATTCAAATTGACCAAGTTTAAATTGGTTCCACTTGAATTGAATGAGAAAATGCCATTTCTAAAATGGCAGTGATAACTGAATGGTTAAATATAAATGTCACAGTTGCACTCCATTGGAGCTTTTTCACCATTCTGTACCAAATAAGTCAAGCATGAAAGTGTATTGAGAGTTGAAAAGTTTGCATTTGTCCTCCCATCACATTTCTGAATGCTTAGTTGTGTTGGTGCATGCAGACAGCTTGAACAAATACAGCATGTCTTACAGGATGAGAAGAATGTCATAGTGGAAATTGAGCTTTTTAACTCTCTGAACAGGTTTCTATTTCTTCCTCATTTACTTCATAGCTTTCTTAGAATACACTTGGATATAAAGGCATAGATCCTCACTCATGACCTCTTTACAAACATGCTGCCGTGATCCTAAAATGACATTCAGAGACATTCACTTTACTGCAACCCATAGATAATGACATCAGTCATATTTACTCTATCCTAATTTCAGCAGACCATGTGGTTAACACAGATAAATCGCCACAGCCTCACAGTTTCACAAAAAGGGGGAGGAAGGAGGTCAAAGGGAGAAGGGTGCACCTACAGGGAGCTCCCCAAGGCCCAAACTACTACACCACCCCACTAATCCAACAATAGTATTCTCTGCCTTGGGACAAAATGAGTATGTTGAAGACTCGTCTCTGGGAAGGAGAGTGTATGTTCCCCAAATGAATACGTCTCTCTCTATGTAATTCTTGGCAATCCAGGTGCCTGAGGATAAAAGCCTACAGCAGTGAGTGTGTGTGTGTGTGGGTGTCAGTGTGTAAATCTGCCTTTGAATGTGTATATGTGTATGTACAAAGAAAAGATCTATTGTTGGATACACGTGACCTGAGATGACTCCCACTCAATCCACATTAAATATTATATGAACAATAGGAGGGAAACACGTTTAATGGTGAAAATGATGAAAATGTAGCGACACTGTGGAAATTTATATTCTTTCTAGTGCCTCTACTGACAGTAACACGTGCATCAACGCGGAGGCTGGAATTGCAAGTTGTATGTTAGCTAACACAGGGCCATAATAACCATGAAAATGACTCGGCATATAGCAAATAGCTCCTAGCAACCGGCAGAGCAGGCGCTGGCGTCAAGGAGGTCTCAGCCACATCAGAAGATAAAGCAGGATGCTACGACACTTCAAATGAATAGCAGATCAAGCATGTCATAGATTATGCTGTTAGACTGGGAGGGATTGAATTATAGCTAAAGGAAAAGCCTGCTGGAACAGCTAGTAAATTGATCTATCAAACTGGGGCTTGACAATTTTGCTCCTCAATCCTGTGTGAAATTATGAAGGGAAACATCCTAATCCGTCCTCTCGGATAGTTGATTAAGACGAAAACGGTTTCAACTTCATCCAGTATATTCCTTCTAGTTCAGGTGTCAAAAATCATACTGCACATTTAGAGAACCTTTGAAATTGTATAAACCATTATTAAAGATGGTTTTTTCATGTAAATCCACCACAGGTAACTGTAGCAGCCCCTTTTTATAGGTTAATAACCCACAGTTTGATCAGAATTCTCCAACCCTATCCTCTTCCTTTCTCCAATACCATTGCTTAAATGCTTTCTGGGCACAGTCTTCTCGACACACACAACCTTTTCAGTAGCTCTCTCTCTCTCACCATGCCATGGAAGATGAAAGGGGATTCTGGGGTATAGAGTGTATCAAGCAGCTTAACAAAGGGTGCCATAAAGGCCCTGACTCTACAGCCTGAGGGCGTGGCACCAGGATGCAATCTCCCATCCCCTTTGTTCTTTAGCGCTCAGTTCACCTTTTTCCATAGCCAGATCCTACAGCCTTTTTCTGTACAGCATGCTTATTTTCTGGGTGTATTATGCCAAAACAGAAAGAATATGGGTTTTAAAGGATGATACACAGATCCAGAATCAGAGATACAAGCCAAACAAACTCTGTGTTTTCAGAGAGAGAATGTAAAAAGAATACATTTCAGAGACAGTGACCTGGATTTAATGCTGTTGCTTAAAGGAATGCTTTGACATTTGGGGAAAAGTCATTTTCTTGCCAAAACTTAGCGAAGAAAATCGATCCTACCCTCATGTCTGTAAGGTAAATATGTAGCTGGAGCCAGCAGCTGGAAAGAAAGTGAATTAACCTGTTTCTCAAAATGTCAAACTATTCCTTTAAGTTGATATACAGCCTTCAGTATGTGTCTGTTAGGATGAACTACACTACCCAATGCTCTTATCAGCTGTGAGCTTCCCGCTGCTAAGCTTATTGCTGCTGTTGACCTTTTAATAGCCATTTTACTTTAAAGGAAAGCACTCCAGTTTGCTATCTTTCTTTCAGGGAAATTGCACCAAGGTGATAAGTACTTTATCTACAGAGCAGATGGTGGCTGTATTTTAATTACTTTATTATTGTTGTGCAGCTTAGTAAACAAAGGGTGTGAGTCAACACCGCAAACTCAGAACTTCCAGTGTTGTTCACAACAGTACTATTTTGTGGCAGGGTATGTATCAGACTGCTTTAGTTTACAGCACAGGTGTTGCTCCCCCATGTCTGCATATGTGGCATGTTTACACAAAGGCTCTACTCAAGTCAGCCATACTCAAAGTGCCCATGAACAGCACAGTTCCAACAGCCAATGAGCATCCTCAATTATCCCCGCCTGTCTGCCAGGTGTCATTCTCGACCAATCACTGCAGCTCCCTCAGTGGGTACATTTGTGTGTGTGTGTGTGTGAGTGAGTGAGTGAGTGAGTGAGAGAGAGAGTGATACTAAGTGGGAGAATGAGAGATAGGAAGAGCAATAGATAGTTTGTTTAAAGTTGGACAATGATAATAAAATACACCTCACATGTTTTTTCTGAAATACTGTACAGTGGTGTTTTATTTGGTAAATCTTCTCCCCAAGCCAAACAGCACAGAGCCAGAATTTAATGATGATGTAATCCACAGACAAATCCTAGAGCTGCTTTACAGACAGTGAATAATAGGACAGCTCACTATGACAGCACCCATCCATGGTGTTTACTGGGAGTGGGCACATGACTAATAGCTAATATAACTCATCCGGTTGAAATGTCTTCAACAAAAACCCTGTCAGTCATTAACTCACACTCCACTCACAACTCCAGAGATGCTCATGTATCAGCAGCATTAAATAAGGGGCGCAAAGTTTGACTTTACTGTGAATTTAATTTAAATAATGAAATATGCTAATTTGCTTTCTTGCCCAGAGTTAGATAAGAAGACTGACACCACTCTCATGTGTGTATGCTAAATATTTAGCTAGAGCTAGCTAGCACACGGTTAACTTAATTTTGTATTAAGACTGGAAACAAGGAGAAACAGCTAGCCTGGCTCTGGCCAAAGGTACAAAATCTGCCTACTAGCACCCCTAAAGCTCCCTAATTTACATGTTATATCTCATTTGTTTAATCTGTGCATAAAAATCTAAGCTGGCTAGCTACTGGCGGCATATTTCTACACTGGACAAGCATCACCATGTTAAAATGGCGCATTGTTGTTTTTATACCTCAGTTTTTATTCAGATTAACCCAAAAAGATATAACACTTTAATTGGTGAACCTTTGATGCATTGGTTGATGGATTTTGTTACTTTTGAATTTAGCCAGGCTAGCTGTTTCCCCATTTCACTGAGAGTGGTTTCAGTCATCTCATTTAATTCTCTTCCAGAAAATGAATGAAAGCATTTCTCAAAATGTCAAACTATTCGTTTACCTGCCCAAAGTTAATGCAATAACTAATATTATTATTTTAATTATATATATTAATTATTTGTTCTCCAGCTTGCTTCTGTATTAGGTTTAATCATAGTCAAATCCTCTTAAGCTTTTTGGCAGATTATAAAAAGTGAACATGGCATATTTACAGCCATTCTCTCACAGTTATCCTCACTTTTAAGGACTATTGCTTTTGATCACACCACCTTCACCTGAGGCAACTGCTTCCTGAGCTGACTTTGGCTTTAGCTTAATGTTTAACATAGTGTGGCCTCATCTGGGGAAGTACTCAGCACCCTATTGCCTAAGAGGATTAGTGTGGGAAAAAGTATGTAAAGGTTAAAAAATAAACTCACCTTGTTTACTGTTCCAAGACAATTTCCACCTGACCCTGTTATGTACAGAAAAGATAACATCATTCCTACATTGTTTGGATGAATTATGACATACTTTGGGTTTTGGTAGAAATATAATAGAAAACTTGTGTAAAGTTTGTATTTCAATTTGAAGTGTGCAGTTAAACAAATGAAGCTTGTGCAAGATGTACAGCAGTTACAAAATAATTCAACAATTCTGAACATGTTTCAATAATACAAACACACACTCAAAAGAAAAAATAGTTCACACCAGTAAATGACTTTAAACAGACAAAAGCCTCCTGCTGTTTCACCGTCCCAGACCTTGATTTCACTGTTTGATCATGCCACATTGAATGGCCAAAGACTCTCTGACATCATGTGATCATGAAAGTCACAGGACTGGCTGGAGATTTGAACACTGTGTCCCGTACAACTGTTCTACCATTGTCCTTGCTGGCCTGCCCTGCACTTGTCACAGATGAAGCCTTGATACATCGTAAGCATGTGATTTTCCTTTGTTTTGAATCGTTTCTTCAGCCTTGCATCACGGCGAAGCACTGGAGAGCAGATTTTGAAGACAAAATTGCCCACTCAGCTGTTCAATAGATGCGCTCAAAGACGAGTTGTTATCCTCGTTCATAGAAGAGAATCTCAAAATGAAAGAACTGATGAGAGAACAACAATGAAACTGCTTTTTTGTTTTCCAAAATTGCTTAGAATTAAACACAAAGACAGTCCTATGAAAACTAAATTAGTGAGTGTAGTGTGACAGAACACACAGCATGATGAATTTTGTCATTATTTTTTGAAATGTCCTTCCACAGGGGTTCAACATGCAATAAAAGCTATTAATTTAATCTGCTGGATAATTTGACATGGTGTCATTATATCAGTGATTATAATGATCACTGGGTATTAGCTTCAGCTATTACTATTTCTGCTAGGGCAAATGATTTAAAAATCCTCCTTATGAAGCCATGAAATGATTAGTGTACTATTCTATCCAGGAATTTATTGCATATATAGACTGTATAAATGCGTAGAGGCCCCTTTTATTACACTTCGACTTGTAATATTATCACTGTCAGGTTTCTTATCCATAAGTACATGTTGTTATTGTGCTTTTTTTCTCTGATAAAGGGTGGCAGTTATTGCAGGGTTACTATTGGACAGAGGCAGACAGCCTGTATGACTGATCCATATCTCTGAGAAGTTAGAATGGTGATAGTGCTGGGGAATTGGTGGCCTTATCTGTGAGATAAAAGAAACAAAACACAAGACTTTATCTGGAAAAATGGTTACAAAACCCCACTGGATGTAAGTTTTTATCAACTAATGTTTTTTTTCCAGTCATAAAAACAGTTTGGAGCCTACTAATTTCACACAATACAGGCAGTGGTACAATACCCCCCCTAGTGGTGGGTTGGGGTAAAGCACAGGGTTGAGATTTTGCACAGGAATAACCAGCAGATGGCAGCCACATAACAGCCAATAAATGACTAATGGAGCTGACCTATTCCTCTCTCTCTCTATGCTTTCACCAGTCTTCTACACACCTGATAGAGTCTGAGGTTGCATCAGTGTATGTCTTCACCTGTTACAGACCTGAGTGGACGTGAGAAAAAACACCTGCAGAGTACACCGCTTTCTTAACATTTTAGTTAGTAGACTCACTGGAGAATTAAGTCAGGTGATGCACTTCCTGCTCATCATTTCCACAGTAGATGTAAGACTGCGTTGCTATGGCACCAGAACAAAAACACGTATCCTTCAGCTTTAGTTTCTGAGAGACATTTTTAAAAGAATGTCGAAAACTTTGATGGTAATTTGAATTTGACAAAACTGCTCCAAACTTTCTGAGACTCACAGACATCTAATACACAGGCTAATTAAAGATTTGTATGCTCTCTGCCGCAGCATAAATTGGAAATTAGAGAAGCAAAGAATGTCACTTAGGGACATTCATTGTCCAACTGTTGTTTATATTTTCAGTGTAAGTGGAAGCAGACATTTTCCACTTTGAGCCGAGATCTCTCTCAGCTCATTTTAAAGACGCCAGCGGGGACCAGGCCAGGCGACAGACATATTTGTTGATAACAGCTCGTCTGGTGGCCAGAGGGGTCAGAGAAAAGTGACTCTCCATTCCACTGCTGGCTCCAGAGTGTATATTACCTGTGAATGAATCTCACTTGAGATAGCATGTTTTTAAAGGTACACTCATATTATTCCTGTTTAAGTCTAGCCTTTACCTAACATATTGTTTTAATTAATACAGCCTTATGTCATGAACATTGGTTTATGTTATTTACTCAGTGTGCCACACCGGAAAATAAGATGTGCCTCGCCTTCCTCTTGAAGCTATGCAGCCACAATTGTACTGTTGTTGCAGGAGCAGGTAAATTGTTTTCTACTTAGTCTGTAATTATCATCCCTTTAAAGGTAATTGTTCTTCATAGATCTATTACAGTTGGCAGTTTACAGGGCACTTTTAAATCATGAAACAAGTGAAATGCTAATGGGCGCCGGCTATCCAATAATTGCAGGCAATTATTACAAAAGTTCTCTTGTCATCTAATTGCAGATAATGAAATCATGAGATAGTGTAACAAGGATGATAATTTCAGTGAATATACATATCAAAAACCCTACTTTGACTGTCAAGTGGGCCTGCTTGACGTCACTATACTTTGAGCTGGAAAATATCCCATCTCAACATGACCAGACTGTAATACAGATCAACTCAGTATCACTGGTGAGCACCTAAAATGTAAGGTGTTTTGTACTCTTATATATACTCTTATATATATGTCCTCACATGAAATCTACGGAAACCTCATTTACATTTTCATGCTGTGCAAAAATGAAATATTTCATAACCGAGAGCTTCACATTTTGCATTATGTTTCATTGATAAGTCAGTTCAGCCTGCTCCGTGCCACACTGCGGCGAGGCTCTGAATGGGGCACGACTTTCATCAATGCCTGAGCGCTTGTGAGTCGAAGCGAGGAGAATCTCTTTTGGTTAGTAAAGCCCTGAAGGTGGAACTGAATCCAGCAAGTCAAATAGAGACTCAGATGTATTACATTTGACACCCACTTGAGGCATCTGAATGTACATGAGGAGAAATGTACCAGCCTGGGCTCAGAGGGTAGTTACATTATGAGTGTGTGCTGTCTGTCATTAATCATTCTGAGCAAACAGAAGGAAAAATGAGCCGAGAAATGGCATCAGTGCCACATACTGGTGTTCATATTTCCAAAGTCCTTGAGACAGAAGAAAGTTTGAGGATATGAGAGATATTGCTTTAATAGATTAAAAAGGAATAAAGATGATTATGCTCTTTAATCAACTTAGAGGTTATTAACAGATTGGGGAGATTAAATGTGTTAAAGAACAGTCATTGGAAAATTGAAAATAAAGTCCTACGGGATTCTCATGCTCTGCTAATTAAAACCAGGGCCTTTTGGTTGGAGGTTTGACGACAATACTTTGCTATCAGCCAGAATACTTCATCCCACATTTCAATTGTGTTGCCTCAAAGCAAGCCTGGTTCTGTTTTGAGAGCTGAGTGTGCATCAGAGCCAAGGAGGTCAGCTCCGGCAGGATGTAAACAGACATCCTGTGCTCAAGCTTTATGAACACTCTCACTGAACTGTGTGCTCTTGCTTTCAGGAGTTATATGCTTGATGTTAAAGAAAGGCTGGTTATTTTGTAATGAGACAAGGCGAGTTTTCTGAGCAGGGATGTGATTAGCAGGTCTGCTTGTTGTTAACCTGCTGACATTCACACTGACCTCTCTATTCACATTATATAATTGTAACATGACTTACATTTTCATTACTTTTGTCAGTGAGTATGAATCATAACATACACCGTTACCACTGTTATCAGTTAGTTCATAGAGTTTGGTGGCATCACATAATTCCCAGCATAGCAGAGATCTAATTAGCCAGAGTAATGTTGCATTCAATGGCAGCAGAATGGCAAGAACAGGAAAACCCTCCTGTTGTTCAAACATGTTCTATTAGTCCTAATGTTGGATTTTATTCAGATGTAACTGCCAGGAGTGGTGCAATTGGCACAATTTGTATCTTGTTGAATTATATTTGAATATCCTGGAAAACTCAATGGACAAAAAGTAAGTGTCATACTCTCTGCTAACAATCCCACAACACATTGTGTAGCATTTTATAGATGTGAAACAATACACCCACCTGTTAGTAATGATACAAAGTGATGATGATTCATACAGTAAGCGTCTGAAATCTCAGTTTACTGCTCACTATAGAGTAATCTATTGAATGAGGGAGTGATTTCGGATGGCAGCAGTGGGACTTGCAGCACTGGCTGATTTAGACTGCTACTCAAGTTGACGTTGGGTGAAGCTATGCCAAGGTGATATCTCCAGACTCTATGAGGTGCGCTCCAAGATCTGAGAGACACAGTGGGTGTTTGGGCTCGGTTTCCACTCTGTTTCAAACCAGACCACATGCTGCTTCTGCTGACTTTAATTTATGGCTCTGTACGGCATATAAATTACCGTGGGTGTGTGTGTGTATATATATATATAGGCCACAGCATTATGATTTACATCATTTTCATACTCATCAATCCACTCAGTGAGCCCTCGTGCCCTTTGGATGGAGGCATAGTCATTCTGTTTCTTCACTTGTTTTTCCTTTAATTTCTCACCTGTCTGTATATACTACTACTATTCTTTCCCATTCAACTGAATGTGAAGGTGGTCACAGACTTTTGGACACCACTGTATGCACACATTTATTCTTATTCAATTCAATCTTGTAGTTGTCCTCTCAAGGATAAGATAAGAAAAGAAATAGAAGAACAACAGGGACAGTGAGACTGAAGGAAAAAGGCTTTGTGTACAATATGGCAATATTTCCTCAAACACAGACAAAAAAGCATGGATTTGCTATTTGTGCCTGAAATTCCCAATGGCCAGGTCAACATATCACAGTTCATGTGAAAGGGCACTTTTCTGTTTAACCATTTGGACTTGCATGATTGTGTGCTCAGGATGTAAGACATCACACCCCTCAGATGAAACACTTCAACACATCGCCTCGGCAAATGATACGCGCTCTCGTTCCTATATGTTGCCCTCTGCTTCTCACTTCGCCCCGAACCTCGGATAGCAAGATGCTTATAAATAAGACCTGAGAAATCAGTCCTGATGTGCGCACAGAGTCATCAGTCATCCAGAGTTTGTGTTTGGGGTCCCTTCAGGATAGGAGGTGTAGTCCTGTTTCCCTCGGTGAGCCAGCCAACCCTGACAAACGCCACACAGACGCTGGCAGGTGCAGAAACATTCTACTTTTGATCTCTCCACAGAGTGCCTCGCTGTGATTATCTCAGGCTCACTGCCTTTGATTCATTTGCTGCTGCACTGTGGAATCCATCTTTTTTAGTCCATCTTATGTTGTGGTTTTTCTTGTGTTTTCAGATCATTGTGGTGGGAGCAGACAGCACAGCATGCCAGTATTAGAAAGAAGCACATGTAAACTCATTCAAGCAAAGAAATATATAGTGGGAAAATAAAATAGCCATTCATGTAGGCATTTGTGATCAATATTATGTGAGTGAATACAATAGTAAGGGTGGTGAAAGTTTGTGGGCAACCTCCAAACCAATCAGGATCTGATATTCTATTTTGCATATTCAGACCTGGTTTATAAATTCATTCATCAAGTAGTCAATTGATAGTCTTTTGCAAAACATTGTGAAGAATTTAAGAGTTTTCAGAGCCACAGAATATGTGAATCAATGAAAACAAAAAAAAATATATGGCAATCCATATGTTTTTATTGATTGTGGTGACCAAGAAGCAGAAACGGGGTGAAAGACCCTCCTAGTGTTCTGAATTTGCTCACATAAAAAGAGCAGATTGTGTTTCTTTTGGCATCTGAATCTGGTGTGAAGCAAATAAACATTTGGACGACAGCTTCGGTTGATTTCTTTGCCGATTTGAGGAAGCTGCCAGAACCAAGCAGAGCCAAAACCACAGAGGAGGCGCTGTGCTGGTCTCTGGCTTTTTTTGTGTGTTTGTGGCTGGTGGCAGGGGTGAATGGTGTGTGTATACAGTATGAGTGCATGCGTGTGATGTTTGTGTTTTGCCCCTGAGTCAGAAAGCAAAGGAGTCATACTGCCATACAGATGGGATTTCTATCCTCAGTGCCTGCAGAATTTAAACACAGACCCACAGTACACCACTTAATGCTGAATAACAATTCTAAACACATCCTGCTAAGTTACTTTCTTGTAAAATTTTCATCCGGATTTATGTATTCAGTGCCAACGCACAAACCTGATTGTAGGCTATTTTTATTTACTCTGCTTTCATTTGTACAGTCAAGACAATAACTGAAAAAAAAAACTTTTGTGAAAACACAACAAGCAGGAGTAAAATCCATTGTTAGTCTGCCATATCAGTATTATTTCCAGCCTCTGGTAAGGATCAATAATTGCCCTGCAGTTAATCACATCAAACAGCCTCATTAGAACTGACGCAGATATTGGCTTTGCTCTGGAGTGAATCTCTTTGCATCTCTAGTCTCTCTGAGGCCTGATTTTTTGGGCAGAATGGTTGTTTGTTTATATTCTGCAATCATGTCTTGTCTGTATTTTCTCTTTGGGTACAGGTTTCATAAAGCAGAGGAGAGGATCTTTTTTTAATCATTTCTGATCTGTGAATTGTGAAATTGACAGTGAAAGTGTATATTTTTAGCCTTTCCAATTGCAGTCATTTGTCAAGTCATTTGTAAGAAGTTGTCAGAAGTCTCCTGTCTTTTCATCTTCAAGTAGTTTATTGTTTATTATGTTGCTCTGCTCACTATGCTTAGGCCATTAGCGTAGAGGTGAAAAGCGTCTCCAAAAGGCCATATGAAAGATTGGTCTTTTTGAACAGAAGCAGAAAGCACTCACTATGAATGCATTTAGCTTTGTTACTGTGAATGTAGAACAAAGAAATTTTGCTATCTTCAGGGTCTGTGATTTCTATGGTCTATGTTTTGTTTTTGTTTTTTTTTCAAATTCCAATATGAAATGGCCACACAATGCCAGATGTTAACCAGAGCTCTGTAATAGTATTTCAGATTGTGTCATCAAACATTTATCAGTTCATTTTTCATACATATAAAATGAATGAGAAGAAGTAAAATTCAATTTCTTGACAGATTGTTTATTTGGCCTACTCTGAGCAAAGGATGCGTCCTTCAAAATACAGCCTCCAAAAATGACTTAATGTCCCTGTTCGTCCTCTCTGAATGTACTCGCACTAAAAGGTTCTTGCATTTGGGGAAAACAGTTTCTGCCTTCCTCCTCCTGTTCTTACTTTCTAACAAACCATTTCACCATCATGCTGCATATAACAATTTAAGGAACAACATTTGGGAAGTTTTGGCAAATTTACTGTCACACAAAAAAACAGTCTGACCTTGACCTGTTGACCTCCTCACTCATTAATGTTAATTGCTTGTAAAATGTATAATCCCATCGACTAAAAGGGTTTTATTTCTTATTATTGTATCTAAATACAACATATGTAAATAAATGCACATGAAAATCGAAACTTTTTGTGATCATAGAAACACTTAAATTTAACTTTGACCTTATAAAGTTGTAATGGCAAACATGTTAGCAATCAATTCCCTATTTACACATCCAGCAGACACTCAATATTAACCCTCTTTTTGGCTCTGTTTTGGTCTTCACCAGATCTCTTTCTCTCTCTCTTTTTAGCTGCTAAATGCTCTACTTAGTAGACAGTTAGTAGACAGTTAGCAAGCTGTCTGCCATTTGGTGCAAGACAGACAGCACACTGTGGGCTAGTCAAGAAAATATTGATAGTGCAGCTTTAGGTAATACTGAAATCATCTGATTTGTGTACTATTGAGGCCTTTTGTATCTCTCTTTTTTGCAAATACAATATGAGAAAATATTCCGAAGCCCTTCATAGCTCACACAATAAATATCACTGTTGTAGACACATCCTCAATCCAACAAATCACTGTTGCTCCAACAAAGCCAGTATTTCAGTTAAAAGCATTTCACTGCATATATCAAATTGCAGAAAACACTCAAAACTCATTTTGCATTTCACACATTTATATATTTTCACATGATCAAGACCCCATTGTGAGGTGTTAAAAAAACTGTAACAGATGAGGTAGAGCACTGGATTTAAGTGGAATTTACTGACCAGAACATGGAGCACTAGGATGCTAATTAAGATTGCTGGCTATAGAGAAGGCAGCAATGTGGGAACCATTATCTGTAAGGGAAGTGAGATGGAACAACCCATTAAGCAAATGGTGTCAGTCACATGCCAATTCACCTTATTTTCACCTTGTGAATGGTTTGTGTACACAAAAATCTATCTATCTATCTATCTATCTATCTATCTATCTATCTATCTATCTATCTATCTATCTATCTATCTTTGTCATCAGATCCATCAAACAGCTGCTTTTCTCGACCTGATATCACCTGCTCTCTCCATTTTTAACATCCCACAATGCTCAGTGGGGAATCAAATTTGTCCTGCCATCTCAAAGAAATATGGGTCTGTTAAAGGCTCTAAATCAATACTGATAAATAATGATGAGTCCAACAATTACAAAGACACACACACATGGATGACCATGACTGATAATGCTGCAGACTCTGGAGACACACACATGAATCCACATATGGTGCTCTAAATTACATCGTGAATCTCAATTAAGCGACACAGCTGGGGTGTTTTAGTCATGCAGCACACCATGTCGCACTTTTTTGAACTTCTCGGAGAGTGAGCAGTGGAACCGGCAGATGCATGAAGCCTGCAAAATATATACATTTGCAGTGACACATTAGCAGCATTAATGGTCAGTGAGGTGGATTCTTTCCTAGTGGAAGGTGTCTCTGCATGACAGCATGTTGGGGAAAGGAGCATTTGAGGATCCTTTTCTTTTATGTTGATGCTTGTCATGAGGATAGCTATGTTATCACCGACACACGTGAAGTGCAGACATCTCTGAGAATTCCTTTCAAACCTGCTAACAAGCTTATTAAGGGTGGAAGGAGAAGATATTGAGGATGTGGCTTCTCTCTGATTATTTTTACCACTGTCAACACTGTTAGAGGGACCTGCTGTCAAACAGGGCTTGGAAGCAAGAATGTGCAGCAGGAAAACAGGATCTGTGTAAGCAGTTAATGGTCATTAGCCTTGTAATGAGGAAGACAGCTTCCTAATATAGCTTATTTATGTCCATTTAGTGTTATATGCAAAAGGAGAAGTAATATTTGAAGCTTGATAAATCTGTTCAAGGATAATGAGCGTCCAATTCATCAGTGAGGTTTATCTCATATTCACAAGTACCAGAGGTTGATGCTGTGCTAAAGGGGTAATGCATGCCAGGAGGTTTAGCATATATATCACTCTAAGGTCCCTGCATGTGGCCTGAACTAGTTTCACACACCGTCAATGCACACAGAGCAAATAGACCGATGATCGCCCTGCTTTGAATATTATCGTGTTCTCGGCCACGCTTTGTTGCATTGTGCATATATCTCCTGTGAATCACAGGGCTGTGATGAAGGTTTGATTGGCCTCTGTCTGGCAGCTCCCTCCTGTCTTGATGATGACAAATGACTCACATGTACAAACACACAACTTGACAGTGGAACACACACACACGAATGGTCAACGCAGAAAACCACATCCAGCCAGCACACTACATCTGTTTCTTGTAATAATTTATTCAATACATTAGTTAATTATTCATTCTCATATTTCTTTAATGTTTGCATCGATTGTGATCAACCTTTTTAATCTACAGAAACTTCAGTCGACCTTTTGAACCAAACCCCGCCTCCCAACAGCCATTGACCAATTACAGCTTAGCAACTGTAACTATGCACAAAAAGACTGTCTAGCTTTTGATTTCTCAGAATGCTGAAGTGGTGTTAATGGGCTCCAGTAAGAGTGATACTCAGCATTTAAAGAGTTTGGAGGGTGGCATCACTTTTTAGCCTCTCCAAAATCAAAAAAGGAATGGATTTAAGTGTTTGTCTGCTTTAACATAAGCTGCAGTTGTTAACATGTCTGACTAACTAAGTAATGAAGTAACCAAGTACCAAGAAACATACAGAAACATAGAAAACTTTTGGCTAATGTTTTCAACTCTGTCCTGTCCTGGGCTAGATTTGGGGATGTTTTCACTCAAGCAGCTGCAGCCAACATTATCCATCAGTTAGTTCTGCTCCAAAAGGATATTTCTCTTGCATCATTAAAAAAAATAATTTTAAAGATACAGACAATTGTGTTAAGCAGCTAAGAAGCTAAACAGGGTTGGAATAAAGTATAGGTCTGATCTCACAGTTTTCCCATCTTACATACTGGGACTAATTGGCTCTGTCTGGGACAGCTTAGTTTCAGTCTTTTATTTTTATTTAATGTGCAAAGCTGTTATTACTAAGCTGGCTGAAAACATTAAGAAGTTGCCCAGAGATGGTGCTTTAATCAACTCATGGAGCTAACATTATTTTCATTCGTTAGCCTAATTGCTTAGCTAACTACAGTTAATAAAATTAGTTATTCCAGCAGGCAAAATGACACTCCCCAGCTTGAGATGTGAAGCCTGCTTTTGTTTACCTCTTTGTAAAGTTGAGGAGCTGTGAATTCAAATATTAATTGCAAATACTGAGTCGTAAATCTGCCAGCATTATCACTGTAGATTACATATGTGCCGTGGAAAAACTGTGCATGAATATTTTTGATGAGTGCGGAACTTTTTTCATCTTTGTTTATTTTTCAACACACGTTAGAGCATCCACGGTACATCTTCCTCTTCACGTCCTCCTTTAAAATCACACAACTCTTATTCTGATACTGTTCCCACTGATCAGAGCTACACCCACCCACACAACACTTACTTCCATGATCAGTGTCAACATGCTTTAGCTAATGGTACAGCTCACTCCTCTTGAATCTGCCCACTCAGCACATAGCTCCTGCCTAATTGTATAATCAATAATCGAATGAGCACTGCAGACTGCATTTAGAAATTGCTGAGACAATAAAGTCACATATGAGCAGATACAGGAAACGCTATGGATTGTGACTGACCAACTGGTGTTAGTGTTCTAACTATATCATAATAATACTCTTCTTAATTATGGTTCCTTGGGGAGTCATTCAGTCCCACACATTTTCTGTATTGTTATGTCACTTTTAATTCAGTTTTAAAGTGAATTATTCAGATTTTAAGCCTCTTGGGTGTGAAATTATCAAACCTTTTATTATGACTGTTCTCCATTCATAATATATATCCAAAAAGTGCATTAATTTGATGTTCCCAGTGGAGAATTTACAATTCATTTTAAGTTCAGCTCTTATCTTCTCCGTGATATAGGTGGTATTGAGTCTTCCTGTGCTTGCAGAGAGAACATGTTGCTAAGAGCTGCAGCCCAAGAGGACATTTTAAGTGAGAAGTGGGCTGTGTGGAGTGGAGTTGGCGTGGACCAACTGCAGCTATAAAAAACCTAAGGCAGAATCAAACAATGGTGCTAAATACAAACTGCCTTGTAGTTTGCCAGCAATCAAATATTTCCAAAAAATATCCAAAAAATGCTGGGTCATCTATTTACAGTAACTGAGATTTCTCAATTTATTTGTAATGTGCTTCTTACCAGACTTCAGTGATATGCTAATTCAACATTTCCTCTTGCTGTTTGAATCTCTCAAAAACAGCCACAGCAGAAGTGGAAGCTAACAGGCAATCAGCTGGCTAATAAAGGTTACCACTGCAGGCATTTCAGCAATGCACAATTTGTCAAAGGCCCTAATGAAAATGCTACAATGACAGATAGAGATGTTTTTGCATTGTGTGGATACTTTCAGCTCTGTTGTGGACACGAAAATGCAAAATGGATCAAATGGAGATAAAACTGTCTTTTATCTAATTGAAAAAAACATGCTAAAAGCCAAAAGTGGGATCAACATTGCATCATATTTAGATTTGGTCTCAAACAAGGATTTACTAATATTAATGCAGCTTGCATAACAAAACAAGCTCCATGTACAGATGTATTCCTTCCACAAAATACAATAGCAACAATACAGACAAAATGATGCAGTTTTCCAACAATGCTCATCTTGGGAAAACTCCCAAAAAAAAAAGTCACATTTCCAGTATCTGAAAATGAAGTAATGCAGTGTTAGGGGCAATGTAGTTGGTTTAGTGTCTGCCAATGTACCACAAGCATCTCCTGAATATGAATGTACTGCAACAATGGAATGCAAAACAAAAGATGTTTTTTCCCCCTGGGACTTGTTGCGGTTTAACATATGAGCTGTAATGCAGGCTCAATCTGCAGAGGTTGGGTCAACGTGGGTTCTGATGCAGCTCTGAATCCTTGTTAGGAAACGCACCAGGGGGGATTTTCACTATGAAATCCAGCACGGGCACAGGAAAGCCACCGAAGCTCGTGGTTACACTGTTTTCACCGTTGTTCTGATCATCAGGCAGGGCAATCGACCACATTTTGTTCCTGTGCGACAGATCTCATTCATATTGTAATGTTTCTTCAAGGGAATTCAAAACCAGAAGCTCTCACACTGGGTGTGTATAATGCAAGCAATGATAAAACAGCACCGACGTGCACATCATCAGACATCAAAGTGGCGTGTTCAAACATCCTCTGGGCTGATTGAGGTGGAGGGCATCTCCGTGGACTGAATCAGCTGAAAAAAATGAACAGAAGGAATGATAATACGTATGCTGGTCCTTACCAAAGTACCCCACGCTCATGCCAAAAAATGACATTACCCATTTCTCAGTCTCACCCTCAGGCTGGCTTCCTTACCAAGCGAAGTGCCTTCACTCAGCCTTAATGTTGCAGTTTCACTGAACTTTGCAAACTGTGCCATTTTAAAGCTCGCACAAAGCAAATATGTGACAACGTTGGAGTATGTACCAGCCTTGATATGTTTCCAGTTTTAAAGAGCACCTCATGGCCTTTCTCTATACATTTTTTCTGAATAGGTGGCTGCTATACAGAGAGTTATCTATGAGTGGTGAGGCAAAGGCCAGCAAACTTGAGGATGTTTCAGGACTCTCTTGGTACTTGGAGGAAGAACAAATAACATCTGCACTTGCCTTTCTTTGATGTAGCGCTTGTAGACACCCTATATAACCTGGGTGACTGAGAATCTTTACAGACATGTACAGAGCTTTCTTTCACTGTCTTGGTGCCATAGCAACAGAGCATGGAGCAGTGTTGGTTTATCTTCACTGTACTGAGGAAACATTGAGGAGCAGGGGAATCACCTGCTTTTGCCTGTGATTCTCCTGCAACAGAACGACTGAATACCAGCACCGTAACGCTGTTCTTTTACTTCTGTGTGACTGTGCCTGCATCTTATTTGTGTTTGCATGCATGTGTATGTCTGTGTCTGTCTACCTGATGAACACATAGTGAGACTTCCCACAGCTTACCATTTACCCACTCGGTGCAATCACCTCCCGAATTAGTTTGCTCATGATTTCCAGCAGTCTCAAAATTACAACACCACCTGCCTCATCTCACCAGGAGTCAGCCTTTAGGCTCACCTATCTGAGCAGCATCTTTTTTTATTTTTTTATTTTTTTAACTTCTCTCAAAGGTCCTTCTGCTCTCTCTCCATGTCTGCACTAGTTTAACCAAGTCCACTGGGGTGTAAAATTGAAATGCAGACAGCCAGACAACACAAAAGATTTTTTTTTTCTATCGGTCCACTGCATCCCAATAAAAAAATCATATTTAGTTAGGATGTACGGACAGAATCTTTTGAAACAAATTGTGTGGACACATTGTAGCATGCCACTGTTACCACAGGAGGATGTATTACTTTTTTAGAAAGGCTATAGAGGCTGATAGTGGTACTCCAGAGTGCTTCCATTTAAAACGTCATGGGCTTATCCTAATTCATCAGTGGCACTGTAGCACAGCAGCATCTGCTGAACCAGTTTGAGATGCTTCTCACATACATTGTATTAACTATTCATGGCCTGGCAGAGTGAGTTATTACAGTGAATGACAGCGCCGGGGTCAGAAGAGAGAGGAAGCACAAAATCTAGCAGAGCGTGAGCAAAGGATCAATGTTCAGAGCAAATAGGCGACATTACTCATGTTTACAATCTCCAACAAAAGACTGATGACTCTTAGTGGTGCTTTAGAATTTTGATGGCAGTGTTTCCCTCAGGTTTCAAATCCTGTCTTGTTTTTCCTTTTGAAGCTAAAAGGAAACTTTATTAAAGCAGTATTTTTTATTCACACCCCATATGCTCAAGACCCTGACTCATGAAGAGATTTTTTATGGACTGTACAGCTGTTCATTTAAAATTATGGGTGCATTTTATTGTTGTTTAGCTTTCTTTTATATATCTGGAAAACATGGTGGGAAATACTGTTTATGACAGCTGAATTGTTTTTGCTATTTGTCTGAGTAGTCACGACAAGACAAAAATCCTTTCATTTAGATAATCCCTCTTCACTGGCTTATTGAGGAAAGATTTAAACTTGGAAGAAAGTGGATGTTTCACCTAAATTTGACTGGACTTTTTTAAAGCCATGCTACTGGCATTTCCCTGGAGATGGCAATGCTGGTCTGTTGGTGTGTCTCCAGCTCCACTTTGGTCCAGGATGAAATTTTTAAACACCTGCTGGATAGGCTGGCATGAAATTCTGCACAGACATTCATAGAATTATCCTAATGACTTTGTCAGCTGGGTTTTCCTCCAGTAGTTTTACTCAAATGAACATGACAAACATTACACCTGCTAAACATCAGTGTTAGCATGGAGACGTTAGCATTTAGCTCAAAGCACCACAGAGCATCAGTATAGCTTTGGAATGTTTGAATGAGTGTGGCTGTTGACTTTTAGTCTGGCTTCTACTTTTGTAAACTGGCATTTTTTCTTTTTGTTTCCTGCAGCTTTTTTGTTTTCCCTGAAAATAAATAAAATATGCTAATTCAAAATTTATATCATGCAATGTTTTGTTAGCTTGTTTGCATAGCGTATGTATTTACAGAGAAAGACAAATATAGGGTAACATTCTTGAATATATTTCTTCTTTTCTGTTCAGCCCTGAACATTAACAGAGTTCATGCATAAAAATATGAAAGAAGGAACTTAAAAATCCAGTAAGCACTGTCCATCCCTGCTCTGTCTCAAGGCAAAGAAAGGTTTATCAGCTTGTATCTCCTCCGGAGTATTTTAGAATATCCAATTTTCCACTCTCCTACAATCACCTCTGTTTTGGCCCGAAAACCTGAATTAAAAGTGAGCAAGGAATAGAGTGGAGGGTGAGAAAGTCAAGAGCGAGAGCTCATTCAGATCACACATACATACACTCGCTCGGATCCACAGTCCTGCTGCGCAGTTTCTATTTGGATAAAACCGAGCTGTCACAGAATAACAAGTGGAACGACAACAGAGTCACACAGTCGACAACGCCTCGCACAGGAAGAGACTGAGCCCACTTTGTTGTCAAGATAAGACAGACGAAGCAGTGCGGGACATCTGCTCTTGTCTGGACATTCTACTCTCCACCACATGCCCTTCACCTATTATGTATAACATTGCTGCTCTAAGTGCTACCAGAGGCTAGTGCTGGCAAACTGGAGATGTCTTTGCTTACATGTAAACTGGCTAGGATATCACAGTTCTATGAATAAATTAAGAAAATATGTGGCATAGAAAAATCCTAGTGCAGATATGGACACAATAGATGCAGTTTACAGTGTTAAAACTTATAAGATAACAATATTTAGTTATTAAAATCCTCACAAGTGTCTATATTTGGCCACATATTCCATCTGCTGTCATATCTGTGTGGTGACAGAGTACATTCTACCGCTGTGCATGTGTCATGAGGTGGCTTGTTGCATCTATTTCTGTAGCTAAAGGGTTGCCTTGCCAGAGGCAACTGGTTCTAATCCTAAGTCAGTTTAGCCAGGCCGCATTTTCATGCATGCTGTCTTCCCTGAAAACACAGATGGATGTGCCCCTTTGAACAGCAGCAGGCTCACTCCTGGCTCTGAAATGTGCATGCTGGCTGTAGCACAGTAGAGAGATAGGGCCTTCATAAGCTTTCGCGTCAAAGTGTCAAGCTTGACAAATTAAGTGCTCGTTTATTGTTTATTATGTGTTTTATCATCTATGGCTTATGTGGAGTAAACATGCACAAATAGAAATAAACACACTGACACAGTTACACATGATGGACCATTCAAAATTCCACTACTTTTATGTTTGTTTGTATTTTTATGGGTATGAATATAAGTATAAATTTGCAAGAACTGCCTCTGACAGAAGTAATGGTCCACATCTTTCACCTCCTTTGAACATGAGAAATGGAAACAGGGACGCATGGTAAACAATACTTCTCTGCAACACTTTGCATTTCCTGAGATGGGTTGTAACATAGAACAAGACCTAAGAGGGGCGAAGGGTGAATAATCAATCGTCCTTGGGCAATTTGGAGAGCAGTGAGAAATAAGTGAATCCTACATAATGGTCATGCAATTAATACATGAAAGAAATGCCAGGCGAGAACAGACCTGTTTCACAAGTACTGTCATTTACTTTTCCATATCTGAAACAGTGTAAAAATAATGATTATTTTTTCTGTCTATATTCCATGCATTTCATTATTTACCACAGAATACTGTTGTGACTCGAACAACCATTACAAGTGGTGGATTAATTCTCTTTTCACTTATATTTATGTTTCCTCATTGGGATACATTACTCTTACAACTTGATGATGTGGTAGAAATTATTTCTTTTCTTTCTACATTTGAGACTATTTCTTTTATGGATATGAAAAACAAAATATAAACCATTCTTATTCATAAACTATGTAATTTGAAGTGTGTAAGTTTTTAATATACACTAATGTAGAAGTACAAATCAAAGAAAAAGGCTGAGGCTGAGGAGACCATATGCAGATGAATTATTAATTAAGCCTGAATTGAAAAATCTACATTTAATACTGCTGTTGTCTTACAGGCTTTGTGTGCAAACATCAGTTTAGAAAAAAGGATCATTTTTAAATATTCTGTAGTATTAAAGCCACATAGCACTGCTGTCCACTGAAAACTAAGTATCTCTACAGCATTATCTTTTCATGAGTTGAGTAAAACACTTATTTTCACTTTTGCCAAGCATCATTTTCTTACTTTATCTGAAGAATTCAGTATCACCAAATATGTGGTTTTAACTGGACAACAATTACAAACTGTTTGAACAGATGCACAGCTGCCTCTTTTCCCATTAAAAAAAAAAACACACAAAAAAAAAAACAAAATCCTTTGACAGGAGCTCACTTACACTTAACACACCTATTTTCTGAGGATCTGTTTCTCATGCTTGATTCCTAACATATATCACACAACAAAATAAAGGTTCATTTATTGATTCAATAGTGATGAACACTTAAGTACAAAGTGGCAATTTGTGCAGGGAATAGGAGAGTCATATAAAAAAATTGAGAAAAACCCACAACTAGAAAACATAATTAGACCAACCAAAATACAAGTTTTATGTGCGGAGCCCATTAGGGATATTTGTATTGCTTGACATTCTTTTCTACTCCCATACCTCCACAGCTGCAGTATAACACCATGAGTTATACTTTAAAACATGCATCATCGCAGCACTTTAGCATCCCCAGACAATGAAGCAACATGTCCCTATTTTTTATTTTCCAATTTAATTCTTACTGTCTTCCCAGACAGTTGTTGTGATAATGCTTTGAACAGGTTTACACCAGTCCACACATCTTCTGTATCTCATAATGACTTTATTTATCTGAACTGAGATGTGATTATTTGTGGCTGCAGTTACTCAATGATGCATCCATCCAAAGATGATGGAAATAATAACTTAATAACCTGTCCTGCTATTTTCCTGCTATCAGAAAAGGCGTGGGATTGTGTAGGCGTATGTGGAAGGAGAATTGGTGTATAGCTAGTCAGTATCAGGGGAGAGATTGTTTCTGCAAGTATGTATGAATAAATTGCATGTGTGAAGCCAGTGAGTTCATGTGTACCTAGCTATATAGTGGAGGTCTTGGAACATTTTATCGCTTTACTGGAGGGATTTCAGGTCCTATAATCTTTCTTTTTTTAATATTCGAATCCATCTTTACCTTGAAATTGTTTCTACCATGATGAGTGTTTTGTTGTCTACTTCTGGAAAACAATCCACAGCTTGTTCTTGGTTTATTATTTATGAGGTTCATTTTGTTCAGTTCTAAAGATTGTTCTTGAACATTTCTCCCAGCTGTACTTTGATGACAGGATTCCCAGCAGCCTCACATATGATCAGTGTAGTCAGTATTGTGTCCGCTCCTGCCACAACACAACCAATTTATTCTTCTCTTTGTAGATACAGTACCTCAGATGTCTGTCTCAGTCCCGCTGTGAGGTTACCTCAGCGTGGAAATAAACAAAACACAGCCTAAATAGAACTTACACATTTTGACTTGAGACACAGTTTATGGTTATCATCCATCTGGGGGATGATGGAGTGACAGGTTAGTCCTTTTCTATCTGGAGGAGTAACACTGTGGAGTGCATGCTGGTGTAGTGGGTCACCCGAGCGTGCCGAGTGTCTCAGCGCTGCCGGGAGAAGAGGTTCCTCAGAGCGTTGTTGTAGTTCTTATTAAAGGCGGTGTATATGAGTGGGTTGAAGAAGGAGTTGGAGTAGCCCAGCCACAGGAAGATGCTCTTCCAGATGGGCGGGATGTCACAGGAGCACAGCGGCACAATGAGCTCGGTGATGAAGAAGGGAATCCAGCAAAGAACAAACACGCCGATCAAAATGCCGACCATCAGTGCCGCCTTTTTCTCCTTCTGCTCACGCCACGTGTCCCCATCTGTCTGGAAGGTCACGGTGGCGTGCCTCACAGTAAACACCATCTGGGGCTGCTGTGTTTCCTCCTTTACCTGGGAGGTAGCCGATCAGAGAATAAATCACTTACTCTATTGATTTGTTATCAATCAGACAAACCTGGTTAGCATTAGAATTGGAAAAGCAATATCTTTAACAATATAGGCCAAAGAAAAGCAATTACTGAAGTGAAAATTTTGTGCCTGCTCAACAAAAGATGGATTATAGGCTGCTGAACAGAAGTGTGAATCAACAGGTGGATCAGCAATCCAAAGCTTATTCTTTCTTTTCATACACACACACGCGAAACAGAGCATAAAGCCAGAGCTGTGTCTTAATCTGCATTATTTTCTCGCAGCCCATTTCGTGCCATTTCACAAACATACTGCACAGCCAGGAAAAGGAAGAAGAAAATGTCAACATTAATCTGCTGACTTTCTCTTCTCTTATTTGTTGCCTTGCACAGCTCAAGGCTGACTCTATTTTTTGTTTATCAGGTGCAGTCGTCCAGGTTATTCCGCTTCCTAACAGCTTTTATAAAGACAAACCAGCCTTCTAAATGTGCTGGAAATAAAGCATTGTAGACTAACACTCTGAACTATTGTGTTATGTTCAATGTTTACACAAGAAACAGCACCAGGATGGAGGAACTTGTTCACTCTGGAGTGAATTTTGTTGAATCAATATGGGTCAGCAGGGCCTATAACTGATAAGATGGATGAAGCAAGTCCATTTACAGCAGAGGCCAGAAGTTAAAAGCATAGTGCTGTTGGGAAGGACGTTTCAAATTCAATGGATGGTTTAAGGCACCTCAACATTATATACTAGATGGTGCAGTAGCTAAAATGGGCACTTAACTGCAAATCCTTCTTTTTACAGCAGATCAATGAGGTTATGATGTGCCTTCAGCCCTAAGAAACTGAGACTCACCTTAAATGTCTCACTTAAAAACTATATCTGTGGAGAAATCTTATCCTTTCCCATTACCTGATAATCTTTTGTAACATGGTCTCCCTAAAGTCAATGTGCCAGCACACAGGAACATAAACACTATCTTCTGTAGTTATTTCTGTGCATTTCTCTTTTATGCATTTGTTTTTGTCTTGATACATTTTTATACCGTATGCCTTCACCCATGAACTTGCACAGTTATGAGGCCACCTGCCATTATTCCCTCATCCCGAGACAACAAAGCAGATCATTTGTCATTGCCTTCCAGAATGAGACACATAACAATGTTTATTCGGTTTCTTGCAGAGAGTTAAATAATATCCGTTCATTAAGTATGTATTAAGGCTATATCTTCTTTGTTAAATCAGTAGACAAATTGAAATATCATAGAAAAGGTTGTGGTCTGGAGTTACAGCACATTAAATAACAAGTTGTCATTCTTACTGTGGGTGAAGGGAAATAATAGAAAGAATAGAGCTAGCTTAGAGCTAATGTTTGTACAGTCAGTACACTGGCTGTGTGATTATGAAAACACCGTAATGTTTCTGTTTATGTATGAATTAAACAAAAAAGATATAAAATGCTAATTAGTGAGCTTTAAAGGTATTTGTAACTTTGGACAGAGACAGGCTAGCTGTTTCCCCTTGCCTCCAGTCTTTACGCTAAGCTAATCGTGTGATGTCTCTAACTTAATGCTGACAATGTGTCGAAGCAATCTGAACCACAGTCTCCAGTGGGATTTTTTGATCAGGGCAGTGTCGTGCTTGCAGATATAGCAGTTTTTTTTCTGTCTTGTGAATTTTTCATCTCCCTCTTTAGAATGTTAAAAGGGTATAAGTGATCAAGAAGCACAGACAAGTGTACTTAATATGTTGAAGGTCAGGTAATTCAGCCAGAAAGCTAGACAATGTTAACGTTTTATGGAATCTAAAATGTAGAGATAGAAGCATCTTTCTGTTTTCATAGTTGTAGTGACATGAGCCATTTTCTGAAAGTACATATTTTTGTAGTGTTATTACTGAAGGTGGCCAAGAATCAGTGCATCATACCTATCAATACATTCTATTTCTGGTGTGGCAAATGTACATTATGTGTGGGAATGTCTTTATGTCTTTGAGTGGGTGTTGTTGATGGATGAGTGGAAGGGGTTTATTATCTTGGATGTTGATGCTACGGTCATATCACAGCTCAGTGCAGGCACTTTGCAGGGCTTGGGTGCATAGACTCTTCAACATATGCTGGGAATTGATGAAAATAAACTTAGGCTGGGTAATGGGACACGTATAATACGACAATAAGTTGCCGGTACGTCTGTGGAAAGCAAAATTAGTAATAAAACATATTCCATTTAATTGCAATAGCTACAAGAGTGATTGCCTGTGTAATGAAACTTGACATAAAAGTCGGTCTACCAAAGCAGTAAAAGACAGGGCTAATTCATTCACCAATTGTCACTCCATGACCATGTGCTCCTATTTTCGGGCCAACTGACATCACATTTGTATAGCTAAAGCGTATCTTGAAGATGTGGGAGAAACTTCCAAGTACACTGATTACATAAATGAAAAGAAAAAAAAACTTCCATGTCTGTTTCCTGTAGAACAGTTTTTCCTTCTGTGTATGTTTGCCAGGTTTTCAGAATGTTCAGACACTCATTGCTTTTCATAAGCAGCCTTTCATCGACGAAAGAAAAAGATGTCTACT
This sequence comes from Lates calcarifer, assembly GCF_001640805.2. Classification (NCBI taxonomy): domain Eukaryota; kingdom Metazoa; phylum Chordata; class Actinopteri; family Centropomidae; genus Lates; species Lates calcarifer. The sequence goes on along the minus strand of NC_066856.1, from coordinate 13,435,571 downwards.
CTAAAATGTCTAAAAGTACTGTAATCTCTATAAGACGCATGTTTTGGCGGGTTTCAAATTGCATTTCAAACCATCATTTCAGGTGAAAAGTGGGCGCAGATGCAATTTTCATGGGGAAAATTTGCCTGATTAAATGTTTGCTAATGCTTGCGGAATAGATCTAGACCTTTGTGTCTGCTGATTAGAGAAACGCCAAAGCCAGGAAGGTGCAGTGGCCCATTAAAGATGCTGGAGATGGTATTTATAGTCTTCCTACCTTCTGCCTATGCACATTAACAAGCTGGTGGTGATGAGCAGGATGGCTTCAATTATTTGTCCGTATGCTCATACATCGAATACTTATGTTTCCCTGATTACTGGTGAATAGCTCATCAGCCAGAATAATAAATAATTGTACAGCAGCCCATATTTGTGGGTCAGGGGTATCAGCTAGTTGCAGGAAGAGAAATATGCATCATTTGATATAGGAATGGGAGGATAATGATATTGGGACTTAAAAGGACAAGGGGTTATTATGAGAAAATGGATTTTAGAAAAAGAAAATGAATAATCACCTCAGCCATGGGTGTGATTGTGTTGGTCTTGCGGGAGCCAATCCGAAACTTGGCAGCCTTGTAGATCTTCCAGTACACAAACAGCACCACACAAAGAGGGAGGTAAAATGCCCCAAAGGTGGAGAAGATTGTGTAGGACGGCTCCTGGCTCACTTGGCACTTCATCCCCTCTGAGTAGGTCTCCCCCCAGCCGAAGAGAGGCGACAAGGAGATGATGGAGGACAGCAGCCACGTGAGCGCAATCATCACGTTGGAGATCTTTTTGCGCGTCTTGAGCGTGTACTGCAGGTGCCTGGTGATGGACCAGTAGCGGTCCAGCGCGATGGCTGTCACGTTCCAGATGCTGGCCGTGCAGCAGAGGACATCGAAGGAGATCCACACCTGGCACAGCACGCGGCCCAGCTTCCACAGCCGGCCGTTCAGCTCGTGGACAAGGCTCAGGGGCATGACCAGGGCAGCCACCATTACGTCAGAGATAGCCATCGAAGCCACGAGGTTGTGGGGTACCCGGTGGAATGTCCTCACCCTCAAGATGGTCACCAGCACCAGCAAGTTCCAGACAAATGTGGCCACCACCAGCATTGCCAGTAAAGTAAGAGTGAGGACGCTGAAAACGGAGAAGGGCCTGTAAATGTTTCCCCCGGAGTCATGGCCATCCAAAGCTCCGCTGAAGTTGGCTGTCAGTACGCTGGTGTTGGGGAACGTCATGGTAGCTGCTCACGGCCCCGCAGCCAAGGGCCAAGACGATACAGAGACAGTTTCTGCAGACAGATGATACATTCTACAGCAGGGGGAGAGAAAAGGAAGACACTGTTTTAATGTGACTATTACATGTACAACTCTCACATCCAAGAACTGTTTGAATTTATACAAATTATATGCAATTCAACAACATATACAGACAACATGTATAGGTTAAACATGCAATACTCACAAAAACAGTGGCTTTTACTGCTGGGTTTGCACCACTGCGTAAATGCACTAGTGTACATCACTGTGTCATTCACAAGAGAGGCAGTTTAGTGATTTGCTCACAATAGTAAAAAGCACTTGAGTTTCTCATTTCAGCTGTCAAGCAACCTGCCTACAACTTTCAAGTGCAATTTCATCTGCTGTTAAAAAGGCTCAAAGGTACTCTGGGACATCTCTGGGTCTGGAAAAGACCATAAATATTCAGTTTCATCATCCCACTACTGTCCTTTGATTTGCATCAAAGTCAGGCTTATATTGCAAAAATTAACTGTTTTAAGCGGAGTCTTTTGTTGTATATTAATTTGGGAATACCTAATTTTCATATCCAATAGAGAGATCCCTCTGTTAAGTATCGTGGAGTTGCATGTTTTAAGTCGTTGCAACGAGTAGCATCTATTTTCACTTTAAGTAAGAGTGTCTGTTGGAAGGATACTCTACATTAACATGAGATTGTCTCAGTTTCAGGCTCAGAAAAAGAAAAGATTTGACATGCCAGCTTGGTCAATACATTTCACAGGAGAGGCTCAGCAAGTTGCAAAGTCTCCACTACACGATGTTCAACAGTGCAGAAACAATGAATCTCAAATCACCAACCACTTCTACTCTTTGTCAGATGGATGTGTAAAGTTTGGTATGGACCATGGCAAGAGGCATCATTACATAAATCATCTATTGTATGATTCTGCCACATTAACAAAGAATATTAAATGAAAAATGTGCAAAATCATTTGACTAACATAAGAAATCCATTACTTTGGCCAGAATACATTTTTATGTTAACTGAGACACATCTGACTCACAGAGCATCAGTTTTAGCAGCATCACTGGGGGCATTAATGATTTCATGCATCATGTTTTGGAAAAGATATTCAGATGTGCCTGATTTAACAATGTCTTAAGATGCTAATTTGAATTATTAATCATAATTTATTATTTATAAATGCACAGCTTAAACTTCTGCTTCTGCTTCAGCATCTTCCTACAGCCTACTCTTGCTTCTAACAATCCTTCCAGGCTTTTTAAAAATATAGTCCACATTTTCGTATCTTGACCCAGTGTATCTGCCTTTAAAGAAGTGCTTTACCCATGATTTTTAATATTAAATATGATCATTCATTTTGCATGTCTCCTCATGTGACATTGTCACAAGGGGGATCTGGGTGACTTGCTCAGGTTTTTCCCAAGCCTCTGGGCACAGTGCAAGTGTCCATAATGAGTGCAGCTAATGCATATAATTCAGTCAAAATAATTGGCCCTAATTGAGTTTGATTTAAATTGCAAGATTTACTCAATAGGATCATATTCTTAAAGCTGTCTGGTTCCTAATGACATTACTTTTGGCTGTATTACTGAAGCATTATTCTACCTCATGAATAAATCAATCAAATGTTTTTTTGAATTTACAAGGACATGAAAACAAAAAGTTAAAAAACAGCAGAGCTCCTCATGAAATGCTTTATTCATATCTGTGTTTACACCCAGGAGGTTGTGTCAGATTGATCTGCTTGTTATCAGTCACCGGGCTTTATCAATAAGGCCCGGCGGTAGCAACAACAATACGAGCCATGTCCCTGTCAAGCGCAGCATTTGTGTGACATGTGACACTGTCTCTTAGCATCACAAACTGTGCCCTCTAATCAAAGGGTCCAACCAAGCACACCGATAGGCCCTCTGCTCTCTCTTCTCCCTGCTCCTATTAACAAGCCTAATAGCCATGAAATTGGACAACCGTTATGAGGGGAGCAGGCAATCAAACATGCAGCATTCAGCAAAGCAATCCCCACTATTTCTCTAGTGACATCACAGGCCAGGTGTCTCAAACAAGCGGCTGTCATTCATTCTGTGACAGACAGACACACACAATGCAGAAAAACACATGCAAATTTATATGTATATAAGTGAGAAGAGTGAGGAAGGAGACACTGATAGACAGGAAGACAGGAATCACATTCACTGATGTCAAAAGATGATAACTGAATACATTTAAGTCTATAGTCTAGAGGGTTTTTTTTCAACAGTTGTGTGGGTAAAGTGTCAATTCAGGTCAGCTGCTGTCTTCAGACTTGCATGCCAGCTGGTTCACTGGGCATATTTGCTGGAGAGCCATGTGGGGATTTTAGAAATCAAACAGAGGACAGAGGGTGATTAACATCTCATTACCTATAAGAAGGTCTGTATGCTCTTACTTTTTAATGCAAGTGTGGGAGAACAGAGGTGGAAATGATAGTTCTAACACAGAACAATTTTCCTGGTAGAGCTGCAGCAAGGAGACATGTCATTATGATTTAAAAACGACTAAAGTAGATAAAGTCCTTTCTGAGCCTCACAAGCCTTTGCAAGAAAGCCACACTGCACCAGATGCTGCAGAAACCAATACTGTTTCATTATTTCATGGGTGGCCATAAACTCAGATTAATGTGTTTTGCATGTTTTTTTTAAATGAGTTTTCTTTGCTGAAATTATTTCCAGCCAAAGCCTGGCTCATAATGTAATCCCCTCAAAGTAATTTGCAAATGTTGTGAATATTTGCTCTTTATTTCTGCTTCTTCTGTTTATAATTTCTTCTTCTTCCTCTTCTTGTTTTTTTACCCCTTCTATGCAATTAGCCTGCTGATAAAAACAATTTTCATCAAAGGCTACCAGATGATGCAGAATCAGTTTTTTTAAAAGTGCTTTGACATCTCAGTTCCATTTCATCTTTGTGTCCAGAACGCACTGTCACAACCTCCTGATTAAAAACTGCAGCCAGAGTATGAATGGCACTCTCTTTGTGTAAAGCTCTCCACTCGGAAACGGTTGTACGCTCATTTGTTACACAATTTTCTCCAAGGAGAGTTTTTTTCTTTCTTTCTGTGGCTGACATTTGCAGCTGAAAGGAGGGAAGGTATGCTGATGTGTCCTCTGACTTGGGCGATGTCAGCATAAAGCAAACCTTAAACGGAGTGGCAATCCAGCTGCGTGTTAAGCAGCCCTAGCACTTTATCTGTGGTTTGGTGGAACATGTTTTCAGACCCAACGCAGTGTCTTTTTAGAGACATATTCAAACCATTCAACCATTACTCACTGAAAAACTAGATGCACATGTGCTTTATTTATTGAAAATCACACTTGAGAGATTGAACTCCCCAGAATAATAACTTTACCATTTAAATATTTAGGACTCCCCATGGTGCTTCCTTGTCCCATGAGGTTTCCTGTCTGCACTAGACTCTGGCTGCAGATGATAATCGGCCAAGACACTTGTTACACAGCATCTCAGAGACGCAGCCTGACTTTTACACCCTCATCTGGAAACGCTGTTTCTTGTTAGAAAAGAAAAACTCGGCGGCCAACGGTTCGTATTCGGAAAATTTGAACTCACCCCATTAACAGTTGGGCACAAAGCAGTCCTGCTCGAGAAGATCTCTGCTCGGTCCTAACCTCTCCATCGAAATTCACTTGGCTCGCTCCTGTCAGCGGAGTGATTGAAACGCCTGGGCTCAGTCAGTGTTGATGACAGCACAGAAACACACCTCGCGCTGAGGATACAGAGGCGCTGGAATGAACCACGCGCCGGCCGGAAAAAGGGGGGACTGAGTCCAGCTCAGATGATAAACACTGCGTTTTCTGGGCATGTGTGGTGTTGGTGGAGGAGGGGGGGGTGACTCGTGTTGCGTGATTTTTTGCGTGCAAGCAACAGCTTCCTTTGACAGAGGCGTGAAAGCGCGCGTGAGGACGATGCTTCTGTCTTTGTCAGACTCTTATTGCTTAGAAAACATTCCCTCCATCTAATTAGTCTTATTCTGCAGTGATCAGAGGTGGCTCGAGCAGACACGGATCCTGCTGCTTATGATGGATGATGATCCTTTCACGTGGCCACCTATGAAACTCCACTAGCATCTCCTGCCGAGGTGATAAATTCATATTTTCGCGCAAAGTCGTTCAAATCTAATTTATATGCACGAGCGCGGCTATGCACAACTTGTAATCAAGTTTCCTTCCTATGTGGAATATCCAGACACTTCCTTTATTGTCTCGTGACAATGTCCTGAGAAAATCTCCCTGGATAATTAATTTAATTAAATCATCATAGTCTGCTCAGGTCGCTTCCTGCACTGAGACTCCGCTTACAGGGATAGAACACTCTGTGACTGTTTAGCAAACCATCTGTCCATTAAGAACCGGCTACAAAGATGTTTTCATTTGGAAAACAAAATGATTTCACTTATTAATGTTAATTACCTTCATCATAAACAGACTTGTAGCTGTATAGAGATCAGGAATGGCCACAAGGGAGGCAGGCCTAAAAGAGATCTATGATTCCTATCAGGCTTTATAATGTCAGGCGCTCACTGTGAAGGTAACTGACATCCAGCTGTCCTATAATATGATACAGCACCAGCACAGAGCAATGCCCTGACTATAAACTGACTGCTTAGTATCACAGACACACCATGAGTCCCTACAGCAGCTGATAATAAATGGGAAACTATATAAAAGTTGATGTTTCAGCACCATGGGAGGCTTGTTCATTATCATCACAGAGGGGAAAATGCTTGTATTTGTTGCAGCACTAACCTGCATTAAGTCCCATGTTAAAACACTACATGCACTTGAATTTCAGCTGCCACTGTGTGTGTAAATGTCACAACACCTCAGCAGCCCTCCGAGGGTGCGATGAGTGTTTATCTAATTGTCGCTCATGTTAGCACTTGCCCCCCCCCCTAATCCGTGGGATTTGTTGGAAACATCTCCTTTAAGAGGGGCAAGCGTGGTTCAGTAAGTAACCATGAAATATGCAGCTGCACACATGTAAAAGGCACACTTGGAGTTTACCCCCCCCCCCCCACTACTAGCCCTCCTCCCCACTTAGCTCCCTCATACAGGTGATGCTGATGCACAAAATCAAATCAGCTTAGCGGTTGCTCGTGCAGTCGCTGCTGAATAACCTGCTCTGCAAAATCTCATCTTGCTAATTATAGGGCTATGAAGGTATTAATGCAACCCATTTAAAGTGTCAGTGCAAAGCGTTCCTTATTAAAACAGATGACATACTTGCGCTTCCAGCTGTTTAGCTGTTTAGTCTCCATAGTTGATGAAAATGCACTGCAGCAGTCTTAGATGAAAACACTGGAAAGGGCTCATATCGTGCAGTGTAGTCTCTGAAGAAAAAGTGTGAGCACTAATCAAGCTTAGCATTTAGCTCTTGTCACTGGGAAAATCATACTGTGTGCCGTTCTGAGCAGATGTGACTCACCTTGCTCACACTAAACTCAAGCATCTCACTTCCTCTGCTCTGTTCTCTTGTTTTTTTTTATTCTCTCTCTCTCTCTTTCTCTAGGCACATTACTGTAAATCACATCCCTGACCTTGTCCCACCAGACTGGTCTCATCCCCATAAATAGCTAGTCATCAATTATTCCTATTACTACCAGAATTTAACACTGTCAGCAACTATAACTATATGTCGCAGGGTCCTGGAAGATGACCAGGGAGAAAAATGTGATGCGGTCTTGGATCAGGGACTTCGCTGGTAAACCTGCCACATAAATTCAGTGGTGTGCCCGTTGGTCTGGCCTGCAGTAATTGTACAATGACTGATTGAATGTTAAACACAGAGAGACATGGGATCTCACATTAGGGCACTTTGTGTTTGCTTTATGATCCCACAAGGTCACATGTGAATCACATCCTACCTGTAAAACCTAGGCTGCTCTTGTGAGGCAGTGTTGTGATTTATTTAGTCTTTCAAGACTTCATTGGTGAATTTTTTTAGAATCTAGTAGAAGTGCAGCTCCCCACCACTTTTGTAACTGTAGTGTTGAGCTGTTTATTGGCAGCTCAGTGTTTATCACATTATTAATTTCACATACAGGAGAAAAGATTGTGTGTAAGATGTGGGGGGAAAAAACAGCTAAACTCGTGAACATGAATCACAAATTCCTCCACTGTTCTGCATACAAGGTTGATGCTGTCAAGCTCTACTATCAGTCGCCCCTGAACGTTAATGATATCTGTCTGCGCTGTACCACCCACACCTAATTACAGCATCAGCGTGTGTCAGTAGCTTGAAGGGCGGGAGGAGGTTCAGACAGGCAAGGTGTGAGGTTGTGATGTGCTGAGGCAAGAGCACTGGCCGAGTAGATGAGGGAAAAGAAGAAGTGGTTCAATAAATTGTGAAGATGGAGGAGCGGAGGTTCCGTTTGACGGTCTGTTGGCAGACTACACAGGGAGCAGAAATTACTGCACATGAGCGATGCTCCCAACTTGTACTGAATGCTCAAAAAATATTTTTTAAAGGTTGAATCAATGTGACAATGACCTCGGGTACAAGATGATTGCCGAAGACTGCAGCTCTCCACGTTGCATCAAAAGTGTTCTCTCACCTGCGTATGCAACATTCTATATACAGTATGTATAGCTGTAGGCAAAATAATAGGAGCACCTGACAGTATACTGCAGTGTAGGAGGTAGAAAAATATCATTTTTGTGAATTAGAAAAATGTCAGTGTCTCAGTCATCCAGGTCATGGTTATGCAAGAGTAATTGAATTGAGAGCAACTATTCTTTTGCATATATATATATATATATATATATATATATATATATATATATACATACAAGGAAAACTTTACTGTACTGAAAGCATTATTTTACATTTGTATTTTTTAACCCGCTAAAATGGGAAATGTTCTTGCCAGAATCAAGAGGTGTTTATTTCGTCTTACTGTCCAACACTAAGGACCAGTATATCAGTGGGTAATCTGAAGATATTACAAGTACAAACAGAGCAGATTGTGTGGTTCTTCAGTGTGGATTGAGATCATATGTTGTTGCCATGCATCCAAGCCTTCCCTGGCTTGATATTAAAAAGACATTACTGTATTCATTGCTTGTTTTTAGTCATGCTAGCTGTGTTCCCAGAGGATGAACCCTACTGACTTTTTAACCCACTGACTTTTACCATGAGGTTCACATTTGTGATTTTGAGTGAAATGTCTCAACAATTGATGGATGGATTACCATGAAATTTGGATACTGGTTTTCTCAGGATGAATTGTAATAATATTGGCAATCCTTTAACTTTTCCTACAGTGCCGTTATCAGGTGAAATTTCAGCTTTGTCATTTTGCGCATAAATCATAAACGCTTTGCACATATGTCTCTGCTGTACTTTGTTTTTAGTGCTAATCAGCAAATGTTAGAATGCGAACTTATTAGAATAAAATGGTGAACATGGTAAACTTGCTTTACATTACCATGTTAAAAATGTGTCTGTGAGAATGTTAGCATGCTGACATTAGCATTTACCACCACTGTGCCAGAGTACAGACACACAGAGCTTTGGCATGGCTTTGGCAACTCATATTCTTGTAATTAGAAACATCATGATGATACAAACTCTATAGATTTTATACAGAAACACATATACTGTAATGATTTTACTCGATGTGTGGCAGAAGGTCAGTTCAATGGCCTAAAACAAGAACAAACTCCGTCCTATGTACTGTCATTTACTGTGCAATGTATGAATTCACTCAAAATGTATGTCTAGTCCACTTTTAAGATAATATTGAAAAAGCAAGTTCATCATTATGATGATACTTATTATCATAGTATTACTTATGTTCTCTGAGCTTCTTCCTGTGTTGCATCTAATCCTGTCTTTAATTAATGTCAGTATGAATGTAGCTGTGTGTTGTATTGTGCTTACCATTGTGTAACTGTGAGTTGTATGTAAGTGGTGCCAATTTTTATTGTCACTATGAATAACTGCTGCGTTACTGCAGCTAGTAATAGGGATTCAGACAAACACACAAGCACATTTTTTTTCACACGCTTTTCTTTAATTGGTGAGTTGTGATCTTTACCACTAACACCCCTCCCAATCAAAAATCCTCTATTTCCTCTCTTAAGTTGCTCTTGACGCACACAGTCTTTCATTCCACCTTGGCGATCTCCCCTGAAACGTTTGGCTGGTTTTTTAGGTGTTGCACATAATACAGGGGACAGAGGTGTCCTTATTGTGCAGGAATGATCTTGATAAATTGCTCTGACCCTGTGTGTTGCTGTGAACTTGCCAAGACTGGAAGTACTGTAGCAGCTTGCTATGTTACTAGAATTTCAAGCTGCTGCAAAATGACAGAATGAGGTTCTTGTTTTCTTTTCCCTCAAGGACACTTTTCAGAGTAATATAGGAAGAATGGTCAAAATGTTAGTGCAAGGCCATATGATGTGTTGCTGTCAACATCACTTTGAGTATACAACACTTTTTTCTTCCAGCGCTTATTTATTTATGACTCCCCACACAAGCTAAGTGACCGAGTGAATCTGAGAGATGCTTTTACTACGTGTCTTAAAGTGTTATTTTCCCTTGCGGTGTGTGCTGTTATTTGTCAATTGATATGTTGATTTTTAAAAAGATAAAAATGATTGCTTATCAGGCATGGAGGGATTTATTTACCCCTTTCTTCTTGCATTTTCAATGAGCACAATGCAGATGATATATTCAGTCTTATTCACACCTTTCCAAAGATGACACATTGAGTGCAAAGCATTTCAAAACACAATGAGTCAGTGCATGAATTGTGAATCTTCGGTCACTTAGCTCCCAGAGTGAAAGGCATAATGGACGTCTGACAAGACATGAATCCACATGTCTTTTATCCTAAAATGAACTGAACTCCCAATTCATACTCTCCAGGGAGAGTTTATCATCCCCTTCAATAAGGCTTTTAATTCAAGTGGTTAAATGCAAGTTAGAGTCAAAACACTTTTCTGCACAATAATCTCCTTTTTAAGCATAAACTGATGCAGTTATTTTCCATTTTTAATGTTTTAAAAAAATCAGCTCAATCCTGTCACTAAATACCTTAGATAATTCCTACCCTTTGAATAATTGAAAAGAGTAACTTACACATAAAACAAAAGCTAATTTGATCATTCTAATTTAATTATTCTTCAGCAATAGTTTCTAATTGAAATAGTTAATGAACAGTTGAAGTCCTTTTAACTGGAAATTGTTTAATTTCAGATCTTATGCCGCAAGTGATCCCCTGACACATCTTTTAGGTGAATAGCCTGAGGTATTGCCCTAAAAAAATAAGGAAATTAATAAAGAACTCAAGGTCACATGCCAGGAAACTCTGAGAGGAGCCATCCGTCTGCTGCTCCTAGGGACCAGCCAAGGTAAAACAGGCTGAGGCTTCATATTTCTTTAAAATGACATTAGCATTTTCAAATGCAACAATGAAGGAGCCTGGTTTAGAATTACAATAACTCATGTAATATTGCTCTGCAGCCAGTAAACTCTTTAAACACCATGAGGTTGTCCTATCTTCTCACATTGGTTAACGTGTGTATAAAGTGGCTGACACCCATCCATATACAATTTCACTGCCAGGGCAGGTTGATTTCTCCCCTTTTCATGTGTCTGGCACCTCGGCTGCTTTCCTCCAATCCTCCTCTCACCTCGCTCAGTGAAAATAAATAGTGCAGGGAAGCAATAGAACCCGCTGGCCTCCCCCTCCCGACAACACACACACACACACACACAGACACACACACATTCTTGCACACCCCAACCCGGCACGTCACATGTCATCTCAGACACCAGCCAGTGCATCGGGAGCACTTGTGTAACAGTATGAAGGGCCCTTTAATCTGTAATTTGCTGCAATCAGAGACCCTGGACCTTTGGGGTACAATGAGTCAGATACTTGAAATTGATCCCTTGCCAGACACCATTCAATGAGGGTACACTATCCTATTTTCCGTGTCTGAGCTCCTTGATTTGCCCTGTTGGTAGGCTTAATATGAAGTCACCAGTGACACATCTAATTTAGGAAGGTGAGCCTGTCTTCTTCCTCGGTCTACTTTGTGGACTGTAGCTGAGGTTTTGATCCTGGAAAGGACTAGAAGTCTATAGTTACATCACCTAGTTCTTCCTTTATTGTTATGCTCATTTGATGTATCATGACATAGAATTTTAAAATTGACACCTTGCCACACAGACACAGCTTGCAGCGTTATTTTCAACATAACATTTGCTTGTACAAAGTGCTATTTACCATATTCTTCAGCTCATAAACACATTCCACTTCCCTCCAGCTGTAGTGATATTTCCCTTGACATTAAAATGCATTTTAAACATGTAAAAACATATTGAGCGTTTAATGGAAATGCCTCTTACTTACACTTGGAGTAACAAATTCAGTTCACTCAGGAAAATTCTCATCCTAATTTAATAAATGAAGTTTCACTCACATTAGGCAAACAGAAACTCTCAGTAGGTGAATACAGCCAAGGATGCTGTTATGATATTGATGATACTGATATTTATTAACAACAAACAGCATGGTAAAGGTATTGATATGAGTGCTTGTGAAAACACCAATGTGAGAAACAGTACTCGTCTGGCAGAGCTAGTTACTGCACACTTTGCAAAAAGATGGTCAATTAACTTGTTTTTTTGTCCATTTGTGTGTTGCAGAAACAACAGTATAAACAGCATAGACATATCATTACCTTACAAAGTGGATATTACATATTTGTTAGCTAGCAGTGAACTTTCTTTCCCTGTCTCTACTGTGGCAGTTTGGTGTTGTTGCTAGGATGCTATCACTACTTTAAGGAGGTAAGTACCAGATGCTAACATGCTCCTGTGGGTTGATGTTTTTTCTCTGTTTAGTCAGTTCATGTTTTTGGGTGACAATCATCATAGTTCTGGCAGTTAATTAGCTTTCTGACGGGTTTTAGATGGTTTTTGGTCCATATAGTGCACTCTGCTAGCTGCTAAGTTTTAGTTAATGTCTCCTCACTCTGCTGTCTTCTACCACTGTGTAGTTTTTGCTCTAATTAGTTGTTTTTTCTGAGCTTCTTTTTCTTTGGTTGTGGTTTGGTGTGTGAATTATGATGTTTGTTACACTGATGATTTGCAAAATGCTGAAATATGAATTCTCACAGATTCATTGCAAGCCTGGGTCTCTTTAAGGGTAATAATATAATAATTTGCCTTAATGGGTGCAATAATGGCTTCTTAATGGGCAGTCAGCAACCTCAGTGGGTTGATGTGTCAGTTTGCCGTACTATTCTTCATATCATGATTACATCTGAAATACTTGGTGTTTTGTGGTTTATGCTGCTAATACTCTACACTAAATATGAAAAATATGCCAATCAGCAACTCTAAAGCTTATGAATTAATACATTATATCTAGTTTAAAAGCCAAAGTGTAAAAATGTCAAGCTGTGATTTTACAGGAGGTCATGTACTGGTGTATTTCTCAGTTTTGCTGTCACCATAAAGTTGCCAGACTCCATAACCTTGGTCATAGATCTGCTGCTTTGTGCCAGACTAATTTACAAATGATAAACAGTTAAGATTTTATCTTTCAATCTGATATTCAGTAATCATGGCAGCTTTCATGTTATGAACAGTTTTGGGCTATCTTGATGAAAACAAGTGAAATAAGTGAAAACAGTTGTTTGTGTTGTGCATGAAGAGTCCTTGTATTTTGACAACATTTCAATGTTTCTGAATCAAGTATGTAACTACATTGCACTTTCAAAATACTGAGTTTGTCATTCTATTTTGCAGTATTTCAAGCACAAACCATCTTCAGTTTTTTTCTGCAGGCACTTCATATGAATCTTTTTGACATAACCCTCATAAACCCCTGGGTGTGTGTGTTCTTTCTCTACTCTTTCATTTCAGAGACAGAATTACTTTGTTCAGCATGCACAATGGCAGTAAGAGGAAATAGGCTTTGTTAATTTGTGTTGACACGTTACAAGACGCTTAGACAATACAGGATTGACAAAGTCAGTGCACACAAGTCAAATTAAATGCAGGCAAGACTGACTGTGAACCAGTCAAAAACATAAACACACAGCTGTGGTCAAAAAAACTATTCTGTTGTGCAAGTACATAATGTGATGATCACACATGTGAAAAACATCTCTATCTTTTTAAAGTCATTTACAGACTGCTATAAAACCATGTTCTCTATAATTATTAATCCCTTAATTACTACTATAAATTAAAGTCTGTATCTTTTGATTAACATCAACAAGTTCCTTGTTGGTTTGCCTGTGTCCTAGAAAACCTCTGTTAATGCTCATCTGCTCTGACAGAAAAGTACCACTAATTAGTCAGATCTAGTTTTTAAAAAATCATCCATTTAAAGTCATAATTATTCCTGCAGATTTCACTCTTTGGTGTCTGCTGTCCCCATATCTGGACTGAGTGGGTCTGTGTTAAATATGGAGCAATAGGAGTCAGGGATTACTACATAATTAGTGTAACTGTGCCATGGGATTAATTAATTCAAAGCATTTACATATATTCTAATTGTCTCACCAAGCTAATTGGCATCACCATGTCACTTTTGTGTTATTTCAGGATTGTTGAAGTTTGTTTGCCTCCAGCAAAAGCCAGTACGTCAGACTTCAACATGTTGTTGTTGCTCTACCAGCTGTTTACCATGTTGAACCAGTACAATATAAATTCTTTTATTTAAAACTTCAGAGCCATCAGAGCCAAGATGTACTGTACTTAACTTTATTGAAAGCCTTGCCTTGACTGTACTATTACTTGTGTTGTTTTGTGGTATTGTTATATTGAAAATTATGAGACTCCTGAAACTATAACACTGCTGAGATCTGATTTCAGAAATATTTTGTTCTCGTAAATAATTAACCTTTTCATAATTTTATATACAAGTCTTGCAAATGGGGACTTTTGGAAGACATTCTGATTTTAGTTTCAGCAAATTCATTTTCATCCTTTCCTCAACAGAGAGAAACAAAGAAGATAAAAAAAAAATCACCAATCCCAAATGACTTTACAAATATAAAAAAGAGTTTCTTGATGACAGTCCTAATCAGATGATCTGTCAGTGTAGCTGATGAGTCATAAATCATGCTCAGAGAGCCCTGACCAGAGCTCATAGATGAACACCGTGAAATTTGCTTGAACATAAAGAACAGTATAAAGCTGTATTTTAAATTAAAATATAAAAGGCACAGAAAATGAGTTCATATGGTCATGTTTATGTATTTAGACGCTGCATTTAAACCTCTATTTGTATTGATTACTACCACCAACTCACTGTTTGTTGATTCCAACAGGCTGAAGACCACTCATTAAAATGTTACAGATAATTGATGCTCATCTGTGAAGCCGTGCATGCCTCAATATTCCAAGCTAATTTAGCTGTACCCTGCAGAGTGAGGGGGCTTGAGTGGGAGGACAAGTTGGCACAAGGTAAGACTTCTTTTCCAACCCAATCTCTTTTCTCTGCATAATTATATGAATTAAATTAATTGGGAATGCACATTTGCATATCTAGGTTATTTCTCTTATGGAGAGAAAAGTCTTTGGAGAGTATAGAAACAATTACAAGGCTGCCAGACAGTGAAACACCTCCATTTCCTCCTTCATGTCTACCATTTCCCCCAGTGTTTTACTCCAGGGAGGATTTGGCCTTCAGTACTCTAGAGGAATGATGTGATAACACCACAGTGCAATATGTTCAGGAGTCACATCCATGAAGCAGTTTAATAGACTTTGCTGCCACTTTCAACATGTAGTATCACCTGATATCTTTAAATTACTTTGAACACTTGTAGGTATTTCTAATAAATCAAGCAGAGAGGGATTTTGCCAGGGAGGAAATAATAGAAATTAAGTTCTAAAGAAAAATTGATTGGGCATGTGTAATCTGATACTGGCCAGAAAATGATGTAAGGGAATCTCATTTTCTGCTCTTGTCCAAGATTTTTTTTTCCCTGCTGCATTGTACAAATACTGGGCCTAATCTGGTATAAAGCCATTGCTATTTTTAACCAACTAAGCTGATGCATTATGCTGTCAGAGGTGAAAAGATTACAAGACTTTCCAACTCAACTAAATTTCAATATTTGAAGTTACTGTCAGTAAGAGTTGTAAAGTTTGAGTGTGCTCTTCCAATTCATCTCTATCCTCTCTTTTAATACAGTAATGCTCTCCAAAGTGGTGATGATAAATTCTTACAGCAAGGGCTAATCATTTGGTTTATAAAATGGTCATAAAATAACAATAGCAGAGCCCATGGTGACATCTTAAAATGTTTTGTAAAAGAGTCCAAATCCCAAAGATATTCAGTTTATCATAGTACTCAAGGAAACCATAAAGTATTCACATTTCAAATTCTGATTTGCTTAAAAATTACTTGAATTATTATCTGATTATCAGAATAGTGGTCTGATTAATTTTCCCAGTTAACTAACTGATCAGTTAATCATTTTAGCCCTACTTATAGCAAAACCTTCTCACAGATTTCCCCATGATGGCAAAAAGATTGCTTTAACTTAAATGGAAAAATTTTCTTGACTGAGTGGCACCATCTTCACTGCAGGCAGCTCTGTAATTCCTGCATTTCCAAGCACAGTAGAGTGTAATGTTCCATCCAAATCGATGTTTATGAAGCAGAATTACTTACTCCAATACGTACACAAAACTAAATTACACCGATCGGATTTGTAATTAGTGATTTTCCACTCCTATGTGCTCTAACTTGGCCTCTTTCGGCAACAACCCTGACGGCAAATCAGTTCTGCTTTATGAAGCCAGAGATAATAACGTTTTGCAGAATTTTCTCCAAATGAGGCAGTCAAATGAATTGCCAATGTGAGTTTATGATTAGGGTCACAGACATCCACCCACTACAGAAGGCACTTTTGCAGTCTAATGTCTGTAAACACCAAAGCAACACTTCACCAACAGCAGGGAAAAATAAAATTATGGATTCCCTGTAGTTTAAACAATGATTCTCAATTCAGATAATTGATAATAATTAATATATTAATAATTAATCAAAAATGGCTGAGGAATGTAGCATTTCTGAGTATATGGAAAAAACAAACCAGCAACCATTTAGCATTTAATTTCTTTATTTGTCCCACCAAACAAAACTGTGCTACATATGGAGACCAATTTGCTCAGCTGTGTGGTCAGCATGTCCATCCATGGACACATTCATTGCACCCCCATTGTCTTTTTTCATTTTTTTTTTATTTCTCTGTTGCTTTCATCTGATGTTCGGTTCTATTCAGCTCAGCGTCCTCATCAAAGGTCGTGCTGCTCTTCCCCACAGCCATTGGGCATGTTTGATATTCCATTCTTTAAGCCGCATCAAGAAAGAGGGCACTTATAAACTAGAGCATGTGTGATAATCTCTGCAGCATCATGTCACAGACAGAGAGGGAGTGGAGAAGGTATAGAGGCTTTCAAAGAACTTTTTTATCCACCAATGTCAAGAAAATGTTATTATTTTGAGTTAAGACCCTAGCTATAATATTTGTTGATTTCTGTAACCTTATCCTGGTACAGCTTATGTCAAGAGTTCAAATGTGCATTAGGTTTTTCTGTTTTTGAAGAACAGAGATCAAATTTAATCTCAGAATCGCACAATAGTATGAACCAGGGTGAATAGTTAGTTTTGAATTCTTTTTTATTAATGAAATTCAGTTGTGAAGCATCTTCTCAATAATTTAATTTGAGATATTTTCCATATAAAATTGTTTTCAGGTTGGATTTTCCATATAAAAGCTTGAACCACTGTGCCATCTTCTGGTGCAGCAGAGCTTTCTTTGTCATGACACATTCTTAGTGTGAAGTGAGTATTTGCTGCCCCCCTTTGGTAATTAATGTAAAGTGCACAATTGCAAATAACCACTATTCTCACATTTAAGTTAGACCAATGGATAAATGGTCAGATGTTGTGACTCAGGAATATGTTTCCACATGTTTGATACATAAATTGATTTATTTAATTTGTTTTTGATCAGATGAACCCAGATTTTGCAGAAATCTTTTGTGGTGATTTCAGTTTTGATGTTTTTGCTTGATCTTTCCCTCTGGTTGGCACACGGTCTTACAGTCCGCTAATTTCCAATGAGGCTGCACTGCAAGAGGTTTGTTTGTCTTATCCGTGCACAAGCATGCTGAGACCAAATGGATCATACTCATGATGGTCATCAGGAGCATAAGAAACCCTAAAGATCACAAAACTTAATTAACAAAAAGGCAAGTCTGACTGTTATGTGTTAATTTACCAATCTCTTTTAGGGATCTTACCACAGTAGATTGCGTTTGTAGTGAAGTTGTGGACACGATAGCTTCTGGTGAACATTGCCCCCACGCCCAGAATGAGAATGGCGTAAACGCTGAATGTATAGCGCATGCACTTGATTAATAGGACGTTCTGCAGGATGAACCTGAGGGAAGCAATATGTCATTTATTTCCATAATTTTGCTTTGCACTCAAAAAGCAAATAATAATAATAATTTTAGACATGTCTTTAAATGTAAGTATTTTTGTCCTTACCAGATTATAGTGCACAAGGTGACTATGGTGAGCATGATGGTGCTGACCTGTGGGTCAGGCAGACCAGCTCTGTACTTGAGCACTATGCCAAGATCCATCACAGCATTCAAGAGGGTCCACCAGGCAAACACTGCCAAGCCATTCTGGGTCTGCCACAAATGATAAAGCACATGCATTCATGTAGACATATCTTATAAAACTGACAGGAAATCTGTGAGGCTTTCATTCTTTCCCCTCCGTCTACCCCAAATATAACAACATGCAAGTTAAATGTTAATACAGTGATCTTTTAGTTTAGTCTTACCAGATACCGTGTCCATGGGATCACACTAGGGTTGTTGATGGCTAGCCAGGCTTTGTGCTTGTTGAGGTTACGGTAGGAAATGAAGAGCATGTAGAAGCTGAGGACTGGTAGAAGCCATCTGAGTAAGACAGCTCCAAATAGAATGCTGTAGAAAACAACAACAGCTTTAAATGCTGGTGGACATATTTCTTTGTGAGTATCAGTGTCGCTGTGGTTGTGTGCATTGTGTATGACTTACTGGCTCTCCCATAGAGGCATGCTGGATATTCTTGCAATGTTAATGATGGTCCACATAAGATAAAATACTGGAGGGTGAATTTCTGGATTGCAAGACTGAGGACCAAGGACATTTCTACAGATGGAGCAATAAAAGTATTGTGATTACATACAGTACCCTTAAGTTATAATCAATATACAATATAAGTTATAATATTGTTAATGCTATTCATAACTGGAACTGAAATCCTACAGGTTTATCACACAAACTCTGCTAAACCACACTTTTTTTTCTGGCATTATATTCGATTTTAAAGCTAAAATCTATTCTACCTTTTAGAAAGGCCAACCACTGCCTCCACAAGCCAAGCCTTTGACCACAAGTCAATCATAACCCAGTAATTTTCTGACCACCAGTCCATAGTCACTTCCAGAGAGAAGGACTCATACACACTCCTGGATGAGGTCTGAAACAGAGCTGAAGGCAAAGAAGAAAATGAGTGATCCTTTGTTTAGTATTTAGGAGAAATCTCCACACATTTTAACATAACATAACACATCTGTAATCACTGTTTTGATTTGTCCACTTCAAATACACACTGCCCATTTCACCTGACAGAGATTAGATTGCAAGTGTCGATACTCTCTCTTTTATATGGCTTAGTTAGTTTCACTGGCTTCCATCCAGGTCAATAGCTTGCCCAAATGGCATCAAATTACTGGCAGGGCAAAGGTCCTTAAGAAGTACACAGTAAAATGTCCTAATCTAATATTAGAAACATGCTGCTAAGTATTTCTCTATAACACTAACTATTCACAACTAAATATGCAGCAATTTATTGTGAGTGAAACACTCAATGTATAAACTTTAAAAACCTTTCTGTTTAAAGGCATTTTACTTTTGACAACACACACATAATAACATATCACGACAAGGACAAGACCATTTTATTAAAACCATCAAATCCAGTTCTTTGAAGCTCTTTATGTAACCTTTTGGTATGACTACATGATTGAAATATTCAGCAGAAGTCAAGTCACTCACCATTGGGCACATTTCTGTCCTTTGCCAGAACAAAGAAGATCTCTGAAATTACCTGACTGATGACAGCCACAGCAATGCTCCAAGCATGTACTGCTACATGGTTAGTGTTTTTTGCTGAGAGGAGAAATATCTTGGATTTCTCCATAGTGACTGACTGCAGCTCAGAAGACTGTGCGACACAGTAAATATCAGCACAATCTAAAGTCCTGGACTTTGGATTGCTGCATGACATCTCTGATATCTCTTTGATTATATAAAGCCATTCAATTGCAGTCATTATGATGCATAGCAGAGGGTGTATGTGTGTGTGTGTGTGTGAGAGAGAGAGTACTGGTGCTATTTCTTCCTTTTGGTCAGGTTCTGAGTTAGGACACCTCTTTGATACAATTATACACCACAGTTTTCACGTGGGACACAAAGCTAAATGACTGCATCTTAAATACAGCACAATCTGCATCTTATTCACCCGTTTGCAGACACTCACATACTGATGGTAGCCAGCTCCCATGTGCAAGGTGCTGGTCAGACTGTTGGGAGGAGGGAATTTTGATAACTGGTTAATTGTTAAAGTAATTTCTCGAGCAAAGATGCTAGCCTCTGAAAATGTAGTGTCTTGTCTGTAATTGTTAAAATCAGCTTTAAACGAGTTGTTTGTACCCAAAGCTCTTCTTTTGTAGCCAAAGGTTCAATGACCTAAGTGTGTAGTCTCTAGTGTCTAATAAAATGTGGACCAAAATGTTGAGATAAATCTAATCATACAAGAAGACACTGATTATGATTAATGTCATCATTTTATATAGAATTTTTTTTTTTTAATTCTGTCATATTCATAATTGATTTCAACCTAACCCTTACTATTTATGTGTATATCTTTTGCCATTATTTGGCTTTACAATTACAATTTTAATAACAATCCTTTAACATCTATTTAATAACCCTCAAAACCTGTATTCTATTTGATCACTGTTTAAATTCTTTCCTAATATCCTTATTAACCCACCATTTGTTCAGTGTATTTTTCACTGAGAAAAACATGACATTTAGATTTTAAATTTCCTTAAAACATGATTAAAAAATGACTCGTGACTTTTTTTCTTACATTTATTCATTTCTTTTAAAAAAAAATGTGCACTGAATTTTAATGTGAGGAGAAATGCATGTTATTAGTATTTACACATTATTTGTAGTATTTATTGTAGTATAACCATTGTAAATTTAAAATCAACTGACATTGCCATCCAGAAAAATACTGAAAATACAACATCACACACTAATTCACAGAAAGAGCTTCCTTTGTGTCAAGGCAATTTCTATTGGTGACATACTGGGTCCACTGTCTTTGTAAAGTGGTTGTTTGTAGTGCTTCCATGTGACCAGGGCAATGCGTGCCACAAACATGATGCAGGAGATAGCCAGGACAACAGCTGAAGAGGGAAGAAGAGATTAAATATACAGCTGAATTAATGAACAGTTGACAGAGGAATTAATCACCAAGAACAGTGTTCATTTCCTTTCAAGCGTCAAACAGTACCTGCAAAGATGTAAATGTGACTCTCAGGAGAGCCAGAGTTGCTCAGGGTGCCTGTCAACCACAGGATCACCACAGGGTATATGGTCACAATATAACGCACATGCTTGTCAAAATAGAAGTTCTCTAACAGAAACCTGGGAGACAAAGACAAAAGATTTGGTTTCCTTTTCACATGCAGCATCTCTCAGGGGAAGAAAAAACACCCGACGGCTAAATGACATAACACAGTAGGGAGCCCGCTCACCAGACTAACAGCTTCATCAGAAGCAGCAGCATTGACAGCATCGCGCAGTCACATCTAGATGTTCCTGTCTGATACTGTAAGTATATCGTCAGGTTCAGTAGAGTGAAGAGGGTCCCCCATGTTGCATACACTGCCATTCCATTTTGCACCTGATTCAATACAATGAAAGAAGACTTCAAAGCTTAAATGATTAGCAATGCAGATATCTGCTAAGGCATATAATTATCCTTCCCTTAATGTCAGAACCAAGACTGTACACAGTATAAACTTGTGAAAAGATTATTTTTAGATGCAAGTAGCAAGCCCTGAAATTAACAGTGTTCTTCAGTCAAGTTTTTTTTTTTTTTTTTTTTTTTTTTTTTGACTAATTTATTAGCCTTAAAACTCTAAGACAACAGTGGAAAATGTTGCTGGACTTATTGTTTCAGCTCTACAAACAGCCAGTTTGAAAGCTGTGACCAGCTTCTTTGGCATTTGGTGTTGTCCTAATCCTGAAGCTTTTGGCAGATTCTCTGTCAGCTTCAAATACAGTTTACCGTACAGGATGCTGATCTGTCACATGACCGTATCTGTCACCCCTTCTTTAAGTCAAGTGCCA
This sequence comes from Lates calcarifer, assembly GCF_001640805.2. Lineage (NCBI taxonomy): Eukaryota > Metazoa > Chordata > Actinopteri > Centropomidae > Lates > Lates calcarifer. Next base: position 13,413,758 of record NC_066856.1, on the reverse strand, counting down.
GGCAAGGAGGGACTGGAAACCAATCTCAGGGTTTGCCATGGCCTAACACAGGGTGCTTCCAGCCTCCTAATCTCAGACCACAGTTGCCTTGTGCACAGACGTTGCAGAGCCAGTGGGACTTTAGATATGGGTGATGGAGCAGCCAGCAGCTTTGGAACCAGCAGCTAGCTTCTTTAACCTTACAGTGTATCAGCAGTGTGCAGCAGGACTTAACCAATGGAAAGCTGTCAACTGATTAATAAAATGTGACTTTAAAGGAGTAGTTTGACATTTTGGGAAAAATACATTTTTGCTCAAAGTTAGATGATCAAATCATTACCACTTTCATGTCTTAGTTTAGCATGAAGACTGGAAACAGGGGAAACTCTCTGCCAGGAGAAATAGCAGGAGACACAGCAGCACCAAGAGCTTCTCTCTACTTTCTCTCTACTGTTTGCTGGTAACGTGCTATATACTATATTCAAAAGACATAATTGTACCAGTGACTCCTGTCTCATAAGGCTGCATTCACACCAAAAAACCCTGATGCCCAAAATCAACCAGGGGTCTATGTTTTGACTTAAGACTGATGAATTGTTAAGTGGCTGGCAGGGTTGTATAACTCTGAACATGTCATCATGGTGGCTATGAGTAACAGTAGAATGCAACAATGCTTTAAACAATATTCTTCTTCCTGTGTTTGCCTTTGCTCTAAACATCTGCCTACATGACTGGCCAACGCATCACTTCGCCCAAATGAGCAGGGGATGGGATGACCATGAGCAGTTTTTCACACTGAGCTAATGTTGGTGTGAATGTTAAATAGAAGTTTATGATGCAACGTGGCTGATAAGTTTTGATAGCTTCCTCAATTTTGGATCCTGCGCCTCTCTGTCTTTTCATCTGACTTTAGGCAAGAAAGCAAATAACCAACCATTCCTTTGAATCCAAAGCCCTACAGGGGAAGAAATAAGGAAAAGTGGACATAATACTGTGACTCTACCTTGGTAAATGTGGAATAATGGATTATTTTGTGATTCTAAGCTAGCATCACAACAATAGTACATCTTAGCTGTCCCAGAAAAACAATGTACTTCTAAAATGTCAACTTTAATGAGGTGAGAAAAACGGCACTGTTTTCAGCTTTGTGTCAGTGCATTTTTCTTATAAAAGTATGAGAGTGTTTTCAACCTATAAAGGAACACCTTTCTGAAAAATGCAGCATCGTCAAATCTGTATATACACGTTTTTTACTGGACAGTGATGATAGTTGGCTGCTTGTTAAGTATACATCCCACAGATGGTTTTTTATGCTTGCAAATATGGATTACATGTTCCAAGGCAAAACAAATAACATGTTGTCCCTAAATGCAACGAAAAGGAAATGAAACATCTATGTCAATGTTTAAGTATAGTAAAAGTTAAAATGTACCCTACAGTTCCACATAAACTACTTAACTAGGTTTATGTCTTTTTACATATGTTACCCTTCACGCCAAAGAGCACCCTTGTTTGCTGAATGTGTACATTTATTACTGTTTTTACCAGCATTTTAAGCTCTCTTTCTGTAAAGTAAAGGCACCTCATCTGACTCTTTCCCTCCCTGGTTACATGTTTTAAGCTTAAAAAACATCTATTTCATACAGAAATGGTAAATAGAAAATGGTTATGATTTAGTTTTACCAATATTCTGATAAGCCAAAGGTCTATGTTGTGATGTTTATCCAACCAGGCTCCATAGATCTTGAGTCCATGACAGGAGAAAAAGAGGATCATGTAATCATTGAGCGCCATTAGTGCTGAGGTTATCAGCACCGACAGCAACAACCTATGGACACACAGAAAAGTAGACATTTAAACTAATGTGAACGACAGCAGGGAGAAAAAAAATCATGTTTTTTTCTTTTTCTTTCTTGGGAACATGTTTTTACACACTTACTCTCTGTCAAACAAAAACAACCATGTAATGTTCAGGCACATGCTGATGATAATAGAGACATGAAATCCATAAGGTAGCACTGCAGGCATGGTATACAGCCAGTCATAAGCAGTCCTGTGGGAAGCAAGAATAATATTGTTAGAGGGAAGGAAAATACAGCACAGCAAACAAACTCTGCCTTTTGGGAAATAATCAGACTCTTTCATACAATGTTAGAGCAATCTGCAACATGTAAAGAGAAAATGACTGCACAGAGGAAGACTAAATTGCCTCTGGATGAGGTGGAATGATTTGCCGCATGCAATAATACAAGGGGATGGGATGAATGTATAAAGAAATAGACACAGTTCTACAGTGTGATGCAGCTATTAAGCATTATCATCTTTTCTAAATTATTAATTATTATTAAGTATGATGAATGGTGCAAAAGCCTACCTTCTACAGAGTCCCACTAAAAAGTATATAAACATGGCTAAAAACCAAATATATGTGAAATCCCAGACAAAGAGAGCCCACTGTGCAGGAGTTAAAGGTGTTGTATACTTGACTGTCACATCTTCTGTGACGTGCTGGAAAACACCTGAACCGAGATAAGCACATTTTATTATTTATTCCACAAATACTATACTTAACAAAACCTGTAACTAATGTAGTTCATCTGACAAATATTTACCTGATTTAGAACCGAATCCTGACATAGAGTTGAGCGTCATTGCAGCTAAAAACAAAAAAAATGCAAGAAACATGAGCACAACGCGGGCTGGTTTGTGGTTTACCATGGTGATGGTCACAGGGTGAAAGTCCACAAGAGGATATAAATGCCACCTTAGACGAAAAAGCAGCAGTTAGAACAAAGTGTTTTCTCCATATGTAAAAAATGCAAGTCTACTCTAAAAAATACATATCTATGTTCATATGTAATCCGTCTTTCTGGTTCCTCCACAACAAATGTAGTCCACTGTCTGCAGGTCTGAAATAGCAAATGGCAGTACCTATCATAACCTGCCCTGGCATGATATATTATATATTGTGTCATCCTTTTTTATGGTCCTGAACTGAGCATCTGTTATCTTTCCCTGTCATAAACAATCTGTTGTTAAAAGCAGGGTAAAGAGTAAAGGGTGTGAAAAGAAAATCAGGACATAATTAGAATAGTGTAAGATTGTAGAATAAAACAAAAAGGTTATTAAATCAGCTGGGTGAATTGGATGTTCCCAGCCAAGCGTAAATTTGATGCACTGAGAAGTCCCCTCTTTGCTGGCATTTAGTTTGAGCTAGTGCTGGGATGTTCAAGTGTTATTTTTCCTCTGTATATACTGGTCGCTGACCTTTCAATGTATCAAGTATTTCGAGTTTTCGAGTACTGAGTGTTGCACACCTCTCAGGGCAGAAGAGTGCAGGGCTCTCTAAAATGAAATGCGTGAGTATGTATGAGAGCTGGCATCAGCAGAAGCCGAGGCGAGTTGAGTCAAATCAAGTATATGAGTTTCAATGGGTCTGTAGTACTGAACAGCTACAGCGAGCCCTGGTGGGACAAGTTCATTCAGGCAGTCAGCACTTGAGCTACATTGCCACTGCTTTTGAAACTGATTTAAAGAATAGCATAGACATTACTAAAGAACTATAGATTTTCTTTTACTGTGCATATTTTCATTTCTGGGTGTAACTGAAAGCATAGGCCTGAGACTTCTTTGATTAAGTGCTGATTTAGACTGTCCACTTGTAATAATGTGTAGTCACTACAGGTCGTGTTTGCAGCTTCCTCCCACACAGTGGCACCATTGCATCATAGTGTAGCAGACATTATCAGAGTGTACGGTGTCAGCTCACTGTACGTTTAACTCACATGTAAAGGCAGCATGACTTTAAAGGAAGGTAAATGCACTGAATCACATGCTTTATATCTGAGGATATGCCTCTGCATAGAGAAACATTTCACAGCAATTACTGTAACTTCAATTTGCAAATTCTCATGCATTTAAACTATGGTGAAATCAGTTTGCTATAGTCAGTCAGTCTTTTCTACCTTCACCTCTTCTCTGACCAGAGCTACAAATCTTGATATGATTAATTTTTATGAGTTGTCCTCTACTGTTTATTGTATTGGACAATGAATATCCCCCAAAGTGTCTCTGCCATTATAAAGCTGGTGTAAAAATATAAATAGGAATTGCATTACCTAGTATTGCGGCCCTGATATGGACTTAGGAGAGTGAATAGTAAACTGATATCAGTGAAATGAAACTACAAATAGTAAGGCTGTTTAACTTACATTAATTATTTCTTGTGAATCCCTTGATCCTAGGTAGGCAATTTGAATGTAATTTGAGTTATAGTAAAAAAAAAAACAAATATTAGTATTCGAAATGTCATTACATGAATTTTAAGTAACAGTGGGACAAAATAATAACATTTCAGCAGTTAAGGTCACAAAAAAACAAGTATTTTGTGTCTATGTGTCATTATCCATGTGATCCAATTATTCTACTTCTGAGGACTGAGTTTGTGGGCAGGCAGGCAGCGATACAGCAGCACAGCTGAGGTTCAACCTTTCTAAAGGAAGCACACGACCCAGGAAACCTCCCCTGCCAGTTTCCTCACCCAGCACCAGATGTTGCCTTGTGGTGTATTGTACTTCACCCTCAGCAATAATTAATGCAGAGCTCCTCCAGGAGAGCTTGGATTAAAGGCTTTATGGCCTCTTGTGCACAAACATGCAGGATATATACACAGGTATACACTTACTTACACATTCCCAGAGAGCACACACTATATACTACAGGTGAGTCATAACACCTGATAATGTGTGGGAGAAAATAAAAGTTCTAGATTTGACGCTTATGAACACTAGCAGTCCTCTATGACCATCAAGTCAACAAGCTCTTCCCAGTGTGTGAAGCTAAATTTACCACAAGAACACTTAACATCACTGTTGACTTCACAGCCACACGCGGAACAGTATTTAGCTTTTTTCTGACGCTGTAATCCCACATTGTGTCTGGATGACTCTTTCAAGTTGACTGACTGATTGCTGTGACCCGTACTGCTGGCAGAGGACAAGGCCCAATTTGTCGGCTGCTCATCATCTAATGAATGAAATCATATCCAATTACACGCCCGCCATCTTTGATCACTTACATTATGAGAGATATGTGCATGGTGGGTCTTATAAAAGATCACTGTCACATTGGTAATACATTATGATTCACTTTATGACTCATGCAGGTCTTGGCAACAGTGACTTGTCACAGGCTTTCTGCATCATGCAGCAATTACATCATCCAAACACTGTTTTTTGGTGTTGTTGGTTTTTCTTTTTTTTTTTCAGATGCCAGCAAGAAAAGCAATTACCTTGAACTGACAGACCTAGATAAACAGAAAACAGTTTGTGGTTGGAAATCTTGATCAATCACAGAAGAGAAAAAATTTCAAATAGTTATGCACACCAACAGCTTCCCTGGCATTGTTTCTGTGCTGACTAGATTGGACAATTGGGACATTCCTACATGAACCATTTGGTAATTAGGGACCATGACTAAGAAGCTCTGTGTATGTGGACTGTTTATTTCCTCAAAGCCCAGGCTATGTGACTTTCACGCTGTATTTGTGGACGACATTTGTAGATCCCACTGGAACCAAGTCACCTCCTAATGTCACAATTACACTGCCATGACCAATAGTGGTGGCTGTGCCAACTAGATTACAAATGAGGATGGCAAAGGACAGCAAAGGTGAGAGTGGAGGATATTAGCCTCTAAATGTAATCAAGAGTCCCAGAACTATCATTTACATGTTATTAGAGAGCTGTTGAGACTGTGCAGCCTACATAATCCAACATTTAAAGGTACCACATGTTCATTTCTCAAGATAAAAAAAGGTATTTTGAAGCATTGCTTAACTAAAACAGTGAGTTACACCAAAATAAGCTTTGTTAGGAAACAAGAAAAAAAGATTCACCTCTTTTGACCAGCAGTAGACACCATATTTTCAGCTTTGATGGAAGGATCACATCCAATATTACTCCATCCTATCCCCACCTCTTCACCCCAGACAAGCCATCACAAGAGATAAATCTCCACATATGAAACCACTTTGGTCTGTAAGAGGCTGTCAAAATAATATTTTCATTCCTCCAAAGGACCCCGGTAACCACTGCTGTCTACTGCTGTGCTGTATTATTGCTTAATATCAAGTTTGGACACAACACATAGGATTTTTTTTTTCTTTTTTTGGGGCGCACAGTATACACTGTACAACCTTTCTCGATGCCACTACTTTCCTGTCACTCTAACCCTGGGTGCTGCTTGTGGAGGGTGAAGGCTGGAGGTTTGTGGGCTCACACAACCCTTCAGACAAGCCAGGTGATGTTGGACTAAATCTGATTTTGGGGATTTAGAGGCCTAAAGTCATATCTTGTCAACTAGACCTAAAATTGCTATCAGCACTCCTGCTCAAACTCACTGCTATGAGAAATAACAGATCACCATCAGACAAATGTGCTACTATGAACATGAAAAGCCTCACATTGTTGTTTTGACAGTTCAGTGACATGCTTGGCACCATGGAATATTTCTTTATTCTAATGAAAAGCCTTTGAAGGTTCAAGGAAACATTTATTTACTTCAGGTGTTGTCAAAGTCATGTGCTAAAAGAAGACTCTTTATTGTTTACTGATAATTGATTATTTATAGTTTCCAAACACTTTCCAGAAAGGTACAGAAGCTTCAATACAGGACATAAGGTGTCACTGAATGGTATGGGGAGACTGAAAAGTATATAAATAATAGATTTTGGTCTTCACAATCATCAGGACACAGCCCATTTGAACACCTATGGGAGATTTTTTGGAGCAGTGTGTTAATTATCTAAAAAGATAAATCTGAAGGGCTGTGAGATAATAAACTGGAGAGGAAAGTAGAAAAAACACAAGAAACACAAATATGTCAGAAAAAGTTATATAGTTAAAGTTATATATTTCGACAGTTATTGCCATGAACAACTCAGCTACACTTTGTGTTTTGTGCTAATTTTATTTGTATGCTAACAGACTAAACTAAGATAGTGAACATAGTAGTAGACATTAAGCATAATCCTTTTTTAAAAACTGTCATTGTAAGCATGTTAGCATGCTAAACAAAAGAAGGAAAAAATCCCTCTCCAGTTGAGCAGGTCACTACCAGTAGACATATGGAACCTGTGAACACAAGTAGGTTTTGCTTTATTTTCATGGGTCCGTGTCTATTATTAAAACATATTTTAGCAGAATGGTGTTCATCACTTGAATAGACTCCTAGAGATGCTGTTCTGGCATTTTCTGGCAGCCTTACTAAAACACTTTATGTTCGTTTTTCCTTTCATTTGCCAACATTTTGTATGCATACAGTCATATCCACTTTTGATTTCATACCCTATCATATCCCAACTGATTTTAAAATCCCATTTCTTTAATGCAGTTCCTCTCTTAATTCTCACATGTGCTACATCATCTATCATGTTCAGCCTGGAGAGTACAAACTGTATTTGCTTAAATTATCCAGCCTGCACTACAAATGGTGGGAAACTGAACCAAGCAAAAAGCTTAATGGAGGTAAATTGAATGTTTAATATGCATGAGACAAAATGGCCGCCTCACAAAGATGACAAGTGTATGGCGAACAGTAGCTCCAGAGACTGATGTCAAGAGAAAAGAGACTAGAAATTCCTTACAGTAGCTTGGCCCCTCTGGTCTGTGATATGATTAATTATTCTATTATAAGAGGATGTATCTCATTAACGTACACATATTGTAAGTGGTTACAGCTGATGGTGGATATAGAGTAATGATCCCTCCTTGATATCCCAGCATCAAAGCTTTCCATCTGCAAACTAACATTTAACATCACGTCTGCCCACAGCAGCATGTCTCTCATTCACAAGCATTTTTTCTTTCCATCCTCCATGATTTACTTTCATACCCCCCACCCCTGCTCTTTCATCTCTGAATCCAATACTGTCAGTGCTATAAACTCCCAGCAGCAGAATACACGGTGATTTAGTGGCATTGTTAGAGTGTCTCAAATGCAGAATTGCTTGATTCCAAGGAAGGTTTGCATGGTTTTGTTTGCACAAAGACATTTTTTTTCCTGAAATTACCTTTAGGAAATCTTCATTCCTGGGGTATTTTTACATTGTATCATCAATTTGTGTTATTTTGTAATGTAAAGTAATAACCATGCCATATCTAATTCTGCTACAGTCAATTCACCATATCTCCCAGCATCCACTGTGACATCCACCAGAAATGTGGCTGCACTTGTTGCATTTGGTTGCAGTGGAGAGCAAAAATGACAACAATGGTAAGAATAAGAAACCATTTTTTTCCCCAGTATAAAAAAAATAGAGTTAATGTGCTTTAAATATCCTGGCTGCAGTGCATTATGGTCAGTTGAAGCCAAGACATGGTGCATATTTTCCCTTAATTTATTCAGCTTTCTTGAAATTAATTGACATTAGCTGACAGAACAGTGTGACAGCCTTTTATAACCAAATGATTTCATTATACCTCATTATAACCTTGAAACTGTGGCAAGTGTATATTCTGTTTCACCCTCAGTTTAAAACCTATACAGTTTAACAGTTACACTTGCATTTAAATAGTAATGACTTCCATTTCTGCTTTTCTTTTTTGACTGGTTTGGCGAGAAGAGAGGTGTCCTGGTGAATGTGACATGAGCTCAGCCTTTTCCAAGGTCACAGTCTTTAGTTAATATGAGAGTAGCCCCTCTGACACCTGTCACTTCAGTTGGGACCTAGTGAATTAAGGGGTCCACACAACAAGAAAGTCAGAGGAAAAAAAGAGGGAGGTAGAGGGCAAGGAGCTAGAAAAGTGAAGAGAAAGCAGTGCAGTGAAGCAAAGATAATGTAGTCACTGTTTGGTTCTCTCAGCACCTTCTACCTGTCAGTGAACAGTTCAAGCAGGTATTGCTCCAGCCTGTCTCTACCAAAAGGACATGGCAGCTACAGAATGACAACACAGTGACAGAAAGTAACAACACAAAGCCAATGGTGCCAATATAAACAGCTCTTTCCCAAGAGTGGTAGTTCTCACAGAAATTCTCCAAAGCCTGCTGGAATGTATAAAGCATGCAGTATCAAGGTTGCACATTGGTTATTAGAGAGACCATCCCAAGTCCTCCCCATTACTGGAGGGTCAGTGCATCAATTTGTGAAGCAGCTAGGTATTCATCTGCAGCTGTGTGTCCTGTCAGAATTATTCTGAGCAGGATACTAAACCTCATAGGAAATTTAAAGAATAGTTTGACTTTTTGGAAAATATTTATTTTCTTCTCTCAAGTTAGATGGGACTGTCATCTATACACTAAATACAAAGCTACAGCTTGTTAGCTTAGCTTAGCATAAAGAGGTCATCTGTTGATCAGATGGAAACAACTAGCCTGGCTCACTCTAAGGCTCACTAATTAACACATTATATATAATTTGTTTAATAGTTCAGCACATATTCCGAAAGAATCAGGCTAGTTATCTCCACCCTGCAACCTTTTTTTTCTTTTTTTTTTCACTAAACTTAACTAACCATCTCTTGGCTTTAGCCTCATATTTAGCATACAGACCTGAGAGTGGCATCAGTCTTGTCATGTAAGGGTTCATGGTCTCTCAGAATACCATGTCAAATGTGTTTATAGTTGTTCCAAATGACCTCACTTTAAGGTGAAGTGAAAAGCCAGGGGGAGACATGGGACTATTTTCAGACAGTCTCTTCAGGAAGACATTCATAGTATTGCACTCAGTTGTTCACATTAAAAGGCTCTTCTCTCACACAGCTGACCAGTCACAGCATGAGTGTTGGATTTAGGTTTCAGACAGTCAAAGAAATATCTGACTGTCTGACATACAGTTTGGAAGCAGCATTAAACAGTCAATCAATAAATAGAAAGAATATTTGACAGATCAACCGATAATGAAATTAATATTTAGTTACAGGCCCAGGAAGATCTCTAAAGTGGCTGGACATCATGCATCACTTCATGACAGGTCTCATTAAACCAAAGTGATGTGAATACCGTACCGCTCCTTCATTACAACTGGTTTAGGGGTTGGTTTTTTGCCTTAATGCAGGAATCTTGTTCCAGTTTGCTCATCCACAGTACTGACAGACGACTACTGTAACATTCTCAGTTGTGCTGTTCAATATTTAATTCTTCCCTATGAATTTCTTTTGTAAAGTTTAGGATGTGTTAAAAACACAAGTCCCATAGAGAGGGAAATGGGAAGGAGGGCAATGGCATGAACGTGGGCATTTAAAAGTGTAAGTGCTGCATGTTCTGTTCAGGAGGACCTTGACACTTAACTACATGTAAAGCAAATGAAAAGTGGACCTTGTAGATTCCCATGAACAAGCTGAAACAGCTTTTATCAACTGTAGATAATTTACTGACGTGTGATGACTATTTCTTAGTAATTCTTGAGACACTGTTCATACTGTGAATCCACTAAGTGCATCTGAATGAACTCAATCCACAGAAGATGTTGATATGATTAGCTCATCCTTGTGTAAAGTGTCTCTTGGCTCTTTTATGACTCTGCACTGTTGGTACACACACTCTTGACAAATGATTATGCCTACACACTACTCATTCTGATATGAGTATTTCTAAGGCTTGTATTTTTTTTTTCCAAGGCTTGTGGAAAAACTCGTTGTGTATTCCACCCCCTGCGTCTGAATTATTCAGCTTCAATGCCATTTCTATTCTTAGTGCTTTTACTAGTGTTTGGATGGCTGAAGAAGAAACCTTAGTATCCAGTAAACAACATACAGTAATTAGCATATAATGTGTTCCTGAGTCCCTACAGAATATAAGCAAATCTCCCAGCTCTGTTCATTAGCTCAGTTCTTGCATGTGAAAAGAAGGTTCAGATATGAGTCATGATTTTCTTAGGCAAGAAGATGTATAACATTAATTGAGCCCTTTACAATAAAAATGTACATACAAACTGCAAGGTTGACTTGAGATACTGATGTTTACATGTTACTTTTTCAGGCTGGAATTAATTTGCTTCAAGACAAAGGGGCCCGAATTAAATCAAGTCGAAAAGCAATAGAGTCTTCAAGGGAATATCAAAGGTTTGCAGACGTCCCTCTGGGCCGTTTCATGAGCATCGATTGAAAACACTGGGTGGGAACGTGCTTACGGTCTCCCATCCAGTGAAGCAGATTTCACCCAGCCACGCCTCGTAGCAGAGATCTTCTAATCTCTCAAGTCTGAAATTGTTCTGAGGGAAACAGCAGAAGATGGTTGAGTGGCAGTTGGGGAGGGGGGTACAGGGAGATTGGGAAGGTGGCCCTGAAACTGGGTGATGTCTGCTGCATGTTACTGCTCCAATCAATATGCTGATTTTCTTTCAGATGTTAGGCAATTCAGATTTCTTTTGTTTATTCTGCATGCAATATTCATCTCCACAAGCAAGTAAGTCCTTTTAGTGTTATTTGATGTTTTGGTCTAATGCTGGATATATATATATATACTCATTAAGCTTTTCACTGATACAAGACTGTCATTGCTATGATGGTATCAGCAGAATTTTCTAATGATGCACAGTGATTAATAATTTACATTAATATGGCTGGTGCTTCATCTGCCAGCTTCATAAATGTGATTAATCAAATAAATTGCACTGTAATTATAAACCACAAGATTACTCAGTTGACAGAGTCAATACACATCACCCACATTGCTAAATGTATTTGTGCTGTCCTTGAGTCATAGAAATGCATTTAAAACAAGCAAGTAATGCAGAATAATTGCTGCTTCCTGGATTTTTTTGTAAGAGACCTGAATAATGTGAGGCTCTGACAAACTCCCATAATGTGATTTATTGGTAATTGTGACAACAAAGTAATCTAATAGTTACTTTGCACTCTCTGTGTCATCTTTCATATGTTTTCAACTACCTCCTTTGGTATGAATTATTGATAAATAGCTGGCTGTTGCATGCTGAGACAGAGAGAAGAGTAAAATATGGACTGGATTCAGCTACAGGCAGGACCCACAAACATTTTGACAACATGCACACAGTAACAGTCACCCACGTTTATTTTTAAATGTAAAATGTGTTCAAACACTGCTGTTTTCATGGATTTGACTGGACTTATGGATGTTTTTCAGCTACACTTCTTTTAAATAAGCATGAATGCAATTTAAATCTTGCTCAAATGTTTTGTTGACAAGCCTCAGGGATCTTAGGATTTTATTTATTTTCAAGTTTGAAATAGGCAAGCCATGGAACATACTTTGATGTGTAGGCTAGCATCATGGGTGCACTGTACTTACAAGATGCTGTGACGCAAATAACATCACACACACATCCTGAGGGACTCACTGAACAACCACAAGTCGCCTTAAAGACACCACACACAGAACACAGTCTTGAATTTGAATATAAGTAACCCCAAAGGCACTGTATACACACACTCCCTCCTTGTGTAAACCCACAGCAGTGCTTGTTATTCTTAAAGAACAGCTCTCAAAGATTTACTGCGGTCAGCTTTGGGTGACAATTAGAAAAATCAGTAATCACACTGGGATCGGGCAGGATTAAACCATTACACTTACAGTTAAGTCAAAGGGTGTGTTGGAAATTAGCACTTTTTGATACCAGTAGTGAATTGTACAAATCCATTTCACCCTAGTTCATTCATAATACTTCACTGGCAACACAGATAATCAGTCTTATTTGCATACAGTGCAAGTGTGGCCACTCATTATAGGCTGCTTATTTTTTTCTCTCGCTCCCTCCATCTCTTGTTCTCTCTCTGGGTGTGTTGTGCCATGGGGGAATATTGATTTCACCGACACTTTCAGGGAACGCCTTTATTGACTGACTGCCATCAATAAATTGTTGATTGCTGGTTGATGAAAAGGCTTCAGCCTACAATAAATCCCCAGATAATGTCTCAATGCAGACATTACCTTATGCGGTGTCACATCCAACCCAGAGCCGTGTATTATATTCTAAATGCACAACTGCTTAAACCCAGATGATGCAAAGTCCATATTAACACATGCTAGTAGTAGCCTCCAGCAAGTTTAATCTTTGCTGCTGCTGCTGTTGCCAGGGTTATGCCACTGAAGTATGCAACCTTGTTATTAGATCTAGGCTGCCTGGCAGGCACAGAGCAGAGGCCGGGCTGGTTTGCTGGCTCTTGCTGTCTACCCAGCAGAGTAGCCTCCAGTCATTCATCAGTATCACTGCTAGAGTGAAACAGAGAGTGATGGGTCTGTATGATGTGCCTGTGTTGAATACCCGTCTATCTTTTGTGTGAGTGTGTGTTTGTGTGACTGAATACAAAAGTTGTTTGAGATGATAAAAACGGCACTGAAAAATCTATTCAGCTTTTTAACAATGCATGAAGGATTTCATTTTCCATAACACAAATATCACAGTCTTATATTATTTCTATTATTTGATTTCTGTAATGCATTAAAGATATAATTTAATACACAAAATTTAAATATTTACCCAAACTTACTTTACTTATAGATGATTAAAGGTGTTGTATGATAAGCTTTTGCTATTGCTACATAGCCAGTGTAGCATTAACAGATGTTTACAGTTTAATAGAAAAATTGTGAGTTCATCATCAAACTTAATTCCTTTACAGGTCAAAAGCTGTCTCCTCTTTTATTCTACTGTTAAGTTAGCATGCTAATCAACTAGCCCCGCCCCTTCCGGTCTTGTATCACCACTTTGGATAGTCGCTGTAGCGCCCAGTGTACTGATGGTCCAACATGAGAGGGCGAAGTAACGCCAGCCAGAGGGTGTACTTTTTCTTCTAAAAGCAGCTCTTGGTAAGTGAACAGCTGTTAATACTAACTTTGGCTGTGTAGCGCTAGCAAAAACTTTGTATAACAGTGTTAAAGGGAATGAGATATTAGCCTTTGGCCATTAGACTGCACCATTAAATTAGTTAATTACTGGTAAATTAAATGCACCTGGGGCTCACTTCATGGGACACGGTTTTCTGTTTTGTGATATTTATTAGCAACGCATCACCAGTACTGACAGGAATTACAGTTTTAAACATTGTATGAGTTTTTGGGAGCATGACTATCTCTAAAATATGTTGCAGAGTGATGTCAAGAATCAAGCTTGGATGACTGGACTGTTGACAAATCCAACCAGCCGGACTCCATGCCGGACTTTCCCTCTCTCCGTTCATGTGCAGCGCTGTTTCATACGTTCAGTGATGCCTCTGCAGCCCACAGACGGAGCGTTACAGGAAGATACTACAGTGTATGGGACCTTACCATCCAAGTGACGTCCTACTGTATATGATCAATCCCGACTTGTAATAATCGCGAGGAAAGGCAGCAATTTCAGCGGAATTCAGAGGATTACTCTCGAGGCGATTCTCGGACGGCCAATCTACTGTGTTGACAAGGTAGGGGGCAAATGCGCAAATTGTTTGCTCGTTTCATTCATTCTGCGGTGGGAATTTGTTTGCACTTGTCATCAGTTAAAATCGATGATCTCTTTTATCAGATCATCCGTCAGCTACTTTTTTCATTTATTAATTTATTCATTTTGATTATGCAGTCCTCGTCATGCTGCTTTTCTAATGTTATCAGATTTCGCATGCATTAATGATTTACATTTCCATAACTTTCCAATAAACCCAGACTCCTAAACAAATAAGGTAATTTGTTTGGACAAAGTTGTTAGACTGCATTTTGCCCCTGTGGCACGTTGACAGCCTTCCCTACCACTTGCCGTAAGTGATAATGAGGCAAGAGTAAAATATCCAATCACCCTATTCGTGCGCTTCGACGGAGCAACTGCGTCTGCTATTGCGTATTTGGCATTTTAGTATGAGGATAAACTAATGAATTTTGCTCCTTTTGCAAAATGAACGCAGCATGTTTTTCTTTTTGAACACTAAAAGCCAAGAAAAAAAAATCTGAACAGGCTGCTGCCACTTGTGGGATGAGGATGCAGTAATGACCAGCAGAACATACATATACTCTGTGGCCAAGGCTTTGAGGTGTTAATCTGGACACATCTTCCTTTCTGTCATAGACTCTGAAGCCTTGCAGGTTGTAGGCACTCCGCTGATGGGTACTGGGGCACCATGCCTTATTCCCATAGCAATCTGTCTGCTCTATGGATTTATTTAGGCTCTTTGGTTCAGTCACTCTCCTTGGAAATTGGCTTGATGTTGCATGTGGTCTGCACAGACACAACTGCTCCAGACTGAACGTTTGATTCCAGTCATTTAAACACTGCCACAAGTAGTAGCCCATGAAATTCAGGCATAAACGAACAACATTACATCTGTAAATTACTCTCTAGACTAACTCCAGCTGCAGTATGAATGGATCACTTGTCTGATGTAAATGCACAACCAGTTTGTCTACTAGAATAAAGCTGTGTTAATGGCTCCTGGTGTAGATGAAAATTATATGCTATTAGAATAGGCTGTAATTATTGTTGTGGTGTGTGGAGGGGCACTGAGCCAGTTGGGCCAAAAAAAAGAAAAAGCAATTGTTGTTCTGACTCCAGCAGAGGCAGAACAAGGTTCAAGGACGACAGGAAGGTATCAAGGCTAAGAGGTCAATGAAGTATGAAGAAGCCATTAGTCGCTTACCAAAACGAAATTAAGCGCTGAAATAATGCATGAATGGGAATATTGATTGAAAACTGCAGCTCACGCAGATCCTCCAGATTTGAGGTAATGTTCAAGAGAATAAGAGGCATATTTAATGATTTTTTTCCTCTTCTCTCTTTATCTTCTTTTTCTTGCCTACTCTAAGTGAAAAGCATTGCGAGGCAGACATTTTTTTGCGAGCACATCGTTCTCTTATCTCAAAGAAGCAGCGAACAGTCCCACAATCTGTTGATCTTCCCTTGGTGCTCATGTCACTTCCTTAAACCGTAAACGTGCATGCTTTTCCTTGTTAAACACAAGGCCTCAGCATCTGTTCCCCCTTCCCTTCCCGTCCCATCCCCCATAAGAGACCGTCTGCATCTCGCTCGTATGACTGACTGCAGTGGCTTCATATACCACTGTGTAGATGGAGTGTTGGAGTGATCATTAGCTGCCTTTCCTCTTTGCCTGTCAGATAATGATGGACTCTGTGCTGAACTCTCAACCCTGTGCTCGTACTTCATTAGCTTCCTTTTTGTCTTGATATGGTCATCAGCTGTAGTAGCGTCCTCCTATATAATTTCCATATATCTCAGCCACCTCGCAGATGATGAGAATATAAGAATCCACTGACTTGAGAATCTTTTGTGATTGTCCCCCTGTTTTTTATTCTTGCGTCCATTAGTAGAGGGCTTATCCTGCTTGTGTCTGTGCTGTGTTAAAATACGATGAGATCTGCTCTGCTACAAAATACCTGTAAACAGTGTCTCAGCTGCTGCTTTCCACATGCTGCCAGTGGAATATTAAGGATGCTTTCGAGGGGAAATAAGGGTTGTTGAATACTTAAAAAAATCTCTGCATATTTTTCACACTTCTTCCATACCCAGCAAGTCTCGCTTTGCCGTGTAATTATGCAGATAATTCTGTCCGGATGTAAATGTGCCACAGCAGAAATGGCCTTGTTTGTGTGTTTGCTGTTCTGTTCTGAGCTTGTCTTTGAAGCCGTCAAACCCTGACATTAAAATGAAATTATAAAAGGGCCATCAGATTTTGAGCAGCCCATAGGGCAGAAAGGAGGCTAAGACTAGTAGTGGCACAAATATTGCTTTCTAACACCCCAAGGGTTTACAATAAAAAATAAGGGATGATGACAGCAAAGAAGATTTTGCAATGCACAGTGATGACATAGCTGTTACTCATAACTTGTCCCCCTCAGGTTTTATTAGGGAAGGCCAGAAGTCACAATCGTGTTGTAATGATGGTTGTGGATGACAGCAGTGATGAGTCAGCTATAGCAGTATCCTCTGATGTGCTGTAGTTCCAGGCTGTGTACTTTTCTTTGCTGAATTTTAATTACGCTGCACTGTTCTACTGAGCAGAGCCCCGTCAGGTCCCACTACATCTTGTTGCTTTTCAGTGGTTCACTTATGAGAACAGGACGTCTTCTGTGTCCAAGGCTTCTTTCTCGCACCAATGAGACTTACTAGTTTGGCTTGAGGGGACTCTTCAAGCACTCCTGCAGTAGCCCTGTAATCTCAGCCTGTGCACTTTCTGGCGCACTTAGCTGCTCAGATTGGTCGTATGGGTGCTGTCAGCATGCCAATTTAATTTCTTCAGCTTTTCTCCTGTGGATTTTTTTTTTCAAAAAGCAGGGAGAACAAGCTGTGCGCTACCTCAGGGAAACCAGTGGAGAACCTTATGTTTTGTGCTCCAAACTGTGAGGTTTAGAGAGAGCCAAACTTCTTCATAAAGCCTGTATTCACTGAAGACGTTGCACAGGGTCTCACGAGGAAGTGTGTGTGCGCCACTGCTTACGAAACAGGTCTCACTGTACTGAGGCAGATTGTTACTCACACTGAATGAACATAGACTCAGTGCTCGAATAAATGTACTAATCCCGCTCTTCTGAGATTATCTGCCTTTTGAGGAGTTTTAGGATGAAAAAAAAATCACTTTCTGCTTCCCAGGATTTATGCTGATTTTAAGTTTTTTTCTGTACTCTTGGATGTCAGCAGTCACCATAACATGTTCATTTAGCTGAGACAGCCACTGAATTGTCAAATATAATTAATAATGGGGTCAAACCCACTATGCTGATATCAGGCTACAACAGAAGCATGAGGCACAGTACATTACACTTTCTGATGAAGTCACTTTGATGTATATCCAGTATCCTGCTGACGGATATTTGTGTGTGCAGCAGTGTTTAAGTCACATCTACTGAATGTCTGATGAGGAGCGGTGTTTACCATTATAGCTTCCCTTCATGCCTGCTCATGCCTTCAGGACTTACTACAGTCTACGCCTCAGGCTGTCTCTCCATCTCTGTGTTGATAGTGTGCGTTTCTCTGCACACATAATAAACACACAGTAGTGTACAGTGTATCTTACCACATCATTGTCTCTCCACAGTCCTGTCAAGCCTTCTGATTATTGAGGAGATGCTAAAAGTCACAACGCTCTCACAATTTTTTTGGTCTTCACAAACATGCAGAGGTGCTGGGTCCTGTTCCACATGTGATGCCATTCCTGTCACAGTACGCTCTGTTGAAAAGCTTTGGTGTGATAGCCCTCTTTTTTATTTGTCTTTCACCAGAAACTAGGGCACTCATTTGTTGATATAAAGGCATACTGTAGACCTGCATTTGCCAGGGGACAATGTCAATTCTGGTGGGAGAGCAAAGGAAAGGGGAAGAGAGGCATGTTTGTATGCCTTCCAGCTATTGGAGCATGCTCTGACTGTGAAAGGCCACGTCCATTGTTGGGTAACATAATCCACCAGGGAGGCCTTCGGCCAGACACTGGGGAGGACTGCCTATGCACACTCTTGCTCTCTCTCTCAGTACTGATGCATATCCCTTTCCGTGCTGGAAGCAGCTGCTGAATGCTAAGCAATTTTCAAGTGTTACTGAACTTGTGTGAGTGGTGACAGTGCACACATCCCATTATTGCCATTCCAAACGCAAACTCTCTGCTAGCTGACTGGCTTGTTTTTAACAGTCTTATTGATAGCTGTATGTTCTGATATTCTCCACTGATGGCGATGTGAGGGCCTTGATGGAGAAATATAGATACACAAATACCTCCTCTGGGAAAAAGTCATCCCAGAGATAACTCTCTCTGAACGGTTTTAATGAAGTATTGCGGTGTGTATGGTCACCTGCAGAAATGATACGGGCAATAATGTGTCTGTGAGCAGCAGATTTGTGGTTTAATAGTGGAATCAGTGGCTCACAATAGACTTGCGCTTCAGTATCAGATTTCTTGCAGTCTAATAAGTGTAGATATTATTTCCCATCATGGAGGCAGATATGGAGACTACATAAATGCCCTTGGGTACCTGCACCCTGGCTGTTCACAGATGCACATATAGTAGATATTTGCTTAATCTTCCTTAAGAATAAATCCTGAAAATTTTTGAGTTCCTGCCTCTCAAATGGGGTATATTCACTGGTTTTTAGTCTTCTTTGTGAAATCAGGACAACAACAACAACAGGCATTTTCATCATTTTCTGACATTTTAAACAACAATCAGAAATCAAAATAATCATCAGTTACAGCCCCAGTTTTCTTCATTTCAGTATGTGTACATTCCTTTTTGTTTTCAAATTTTAGTCTCTATTAATTGTAAAGAAAGGGCTTGGTACATGACAGCTAGATAGATTTCTACATGATCTTAAGGTCATGAAGTATACATTACTGAAAGGCGTGGTTTAGAGAATAAATAAGTAAATATAAAGAACATTTACGAAGATGGAAGAGCCAGCTTACAATGAAATGAAAACAAGTAAAACCACATTTTTTATATATTCAGTATAAGAAAGCTGTCCCTTCATAAGCATAAATCAGGATTCAGAAGAGTTGCTGAACCAAACTGTGACCCAGGATGGTTTGATATCAGTACATTCTCATATAAAAAGTACAGATGTTCTTCTCCTTCTAAAATATCATCAAAAGTCAAAAAGCAGTCATGCTGTTAAAATGATTTTCCATAAAAACTTCACATGTTCACTTTTCTCACTTACAGGTTCATATTCTGTGTGAATAGCTCCTTGAAGCTAAGTGAAGCCCCTCATTGCTTCAATTGTGAGGGCTCTGCGTGTGAGTGGGTTGTAGGCATATTTCTTGTTGAAATGGCTCTTTTATGACACACCATTTTGCTAGTATATGGGAAAGGCACATATCCTTTATAAAGCAATCATGGCTCAGAAATGGTAATATGCAAATATTTGTACAAACATAATGAATAATTCTGAACAAGGTTTTCCCCTATAATTCCCATCATCATTTATAGCCTAATCTAAGATCTCTCTGGAAAGCTAGTGGCAAAGTTGACGCTTGTTTCTTTGTACCACAGTCTGTTAGCATATGTACACAGTTAAGCCAGAAACCCTGATTAACATGCAGACAGAATCTTTAGGAAAGTCTAGACAGCTTGTCTACTAGATTGACAGTGATGAGAGGGGAGTGCCGAATCTTCTTTTGAGAAGATTTTGACAAGATATTTTTCTTTTGGAAGGAATCACTGAAGATTATTGTATCAATAGAACAGTGTGAGGTAATCCTGTGTGGTGTGTATGCTTTCTTAGCATATTATAATATTATGCACACAGAGCCCATATCTTTTATCCAAAGAGTGTCAGATAAAAACATTTTATAACATAAATAGCTTTTTATTGAATAGATAGACACTCGTGACTTTTATAATCTGACAACTGTCTAGACAGCCTAATAGCCCATTATCATCCCCACATTTTCAAAAGGTGTTTTTAAGGTGTGTCCTATTCTTTTGGCATCTAAATGAATTATTTCACAGGGAATAATATTTTTGCTGCAGTCATCAAACCTTAGCCGCCTAGATGGGATGATCAGTGGAACAGGAAAGGACCACAATCAGTGCCATGTCAACCCATTTAACCTCCACGTAGCACAGGTGTCACATCCTGTAATAACAAATTAATGTGACATTTTCACCATTCCCTGACGCTGATGAGGGATTTTGCAATCCAGCCCAGATGCAAGGGAGCTCCATTAATTGTAGTTCAGTTTGAGCCAGTTTGGCATTTATGAAAGTGAATAATAATTTAGAGTAAGAGAAAGAGACATCCAGTATTGATGGCAACAATGGGATAACAAAAAAAACTGAAAAAAAAAACTGGGGATTGGAGCATCTAAAGAAAAACCCCAGTGAGCTACATTATGGGAAATGTAGGGTTCAGTGTTTTTGGAGCTTGACCCATATTTGGTACTAAGAATCAGGTTATCTTGGCTTTTACTGCTTAGATTTTTACCATTTTTCTTTTCTTAGTCTTAGTCCTTTAACCAGCTCTGGTAGAGCTGTTCAGTGACTGTATATGTGATGAGAGGGAACTTCCGTTAAACCGATAAACAATGGTTGGAGACTTTATTTTGGGGGGCAAAACATTATAAAGTCATATATTAAAGCCGTTAATGTTCCTTCAGAGGAAAAGGACCAGGTAAGTTTTTTCATACTTTTAGCCACTGTTATCAGTATTTCTTTCTTTTCCTTAGTTCAACCAGGATGAAGTCTCACTGGGGGGGGGGGTCTCTTTTTTTGTTAAGTTGAAGTGTAAAATTTGTAGCTGGCACTGTGGCTGGTTCATCCTGTTACATTACTCTCTGCAGTAATTAAAACTAATCCACTGTCAAATGATTGTTTTTGTAGATGAGTTGATTTTTGATGATCTATCATCATAAGTGTCAACCTCTTGAGAAATATACATTTTCTCTCACTGATCCACCAAAACTGCTACTGCCACTGACAATGAAAAATGCCATATAGAGGGAAATTAACATAATGTTAGTATGGTGATTGGCATTGAATATTACTGATAAAATGCTGACCAGCATCAGAACAGTTCTAACTATAACAAAAAAATCTGTCTCCATCAAAGTTTTACTTCCCCCTAGGGACTACACAGACTCTTATTACTCACAGAGTAAATTTGGTGAGGATTGGCTTGGTGGAGCAATGAGGAGGCTTCTCTTGACCTGCCAGCATCCCTCCATACCACAGCTTTCTGCAGTGCCCTGTAGCAGCTGGCCTGGCCGCCTCTCAGTGGCTATGACAGGAGAAGGAAGACGACGATGAATCAGGGGCATGACGAAGATCTCCCCGGCACTGACTCCTCTCTGAGTCGCCAGGCACTGTCACGCAGCGCGAGAGCGTGTTATCACAGTTACATTCAGCCACTTTAAAGCTCATAGGCAAGTGTGGTTCCACAAATCTGACACACATTACAGATCCCCAGTGCCTAGTCTCTTACATGGTCCCAAGGACTGGTAAAGTACTTTGCAATCTGCTGATGATATTGCTTTATTAGAACTAATAAGAATTCAATTAAATCCCTATTTATTGGTGTTAAATGAATTATTATACTATACTACAGCTGCTACTTTCAGCACAGAATATACTGTTGTTGGCATTAGTGTGTCACGTGCCTTTTTCCGTGGGAGGTCCAGACTATCATGTGACCCAACTTCGAGGAAAGCCTTCGTGAGCATTGCTCCTGTTTATTTAAAGCAAGGAGATTTATTTAAGAGCCTGTTACACAAGATAAGCTGCAAAAGGTACAGCTCTAAATGGAATAGAAGAGCCTATTTATAAATGTCCACAAGTGCTTGACTGACAAATGAATAGAGGCGATAAGCAAGAGAGGGTCATTTCAACAATGGGTATTTTAAAGCATAGATATTTGTGATGACAGTCTTTAATTGATCTCATCACTTTTGAATAGAGTGTAATGTGGGGATTTTACTGAGCTCATCTAAAGGCTGACACCACTCTGTCAGTTCAGGGAAAGTAATAGTTGGATAGTACATGGGTTTACTTTGATCCTATCCTTGGATATAAAAGCCCGCAAGAAATGGTCTCAGGCAGAATTGACTGAGCAGGGAGTTTTGACACAGTTGTTTTGGTTCCAAAATGGCGCCAGGGCAGGCTGAAACCCCCTTCAGATTCTTGACTTTAATTGAGAGAGAGCCCCTCAAGAGTACTGCCAGTCTTCTCAGTAGAGGAAACCCTACAGAGAACTTTCCCTGCAGTGAAAGGTTGAACTACTCATCGTCCTTCTGTGCCAGTGTACGGTACTCGCAGCTCTTCTATCTCATCCTGTTGGGAGAGACTATCAGCCATTATTCTTTTAAAAACATAAGTCATATGATTGACGATTCAATGGCTAAATATGAAGCTTAGATATGTTCCTCACTGCTAAGATATGTAGTGTACTTGTCATGTGTTCACAGTACATGCATACAACATGCAGTAATCTTGATATGGTTGCATGATCCATAGGATTACTTTGGATTAGCAAAGCTAACGAATTTCACATGACAGCAATAATAATCTGTCATTAATTAATAACAGTAATCTATTGGGAAAATATTTATTCCCACATGGAAGTAACAGCAACACTTTTGACCTGACACATAAATAATTGATAAAGAAAGGAGGCAGGGAGGCCTCAATGTAATCATAACATGCACTGGAGTTTTATATAGGGCCCCTGTACTGTGGAATGTCCATGTGAGGAAAGGCAGGACCCTAAAACTCTGCCAGATTTCATTTCACGCTCTGCAGAGCACAGCCTCTGAGACGGTGACATTTACATGGCCCTCTATACCACCGCCAGTTGCTGCAGGCCCAAGGCACTGGCTAAATCAGGCACAAGAGCCAATGAATGAGAAGGCAATGCGAGCAGGAGAACAAGGAGGAGATGGCTAATGTGCTGTGTAGAAGAAACACACAGAGCACATGAGTTGATGTTGAAAAGACTGTATAACATCCTAGTCATCTTTAGTGTAAAGACATTTTTTTTGACAAAGAAATATGAATAAGGCAGTGATAATTTCTCATCTTTGTCCATGTATTATCACTAAGATATCGCATAATATGTAACCTCTGTGGTGGAGCAGCTTAGCAGCCAAATGATTATGGCTGCTTTGTGCAGCACACATGCAAAGCCATGAACTCCCACCACCATAACAGTTCATTTAGGGAAAGTCTATAATACCAACAAATAGTACTGTATGTGTAGCAGCAGTGTTGAGTCTTTGTGGGGGAGGAGACCATTGTCCAGTCTGTAAGACCAGCTTTTCCAGGGATTATCTTTGCCAAAGACCAACTGGTCATATCCTAACTAAAAGGTCATTGGGCTAGTTTGAATGCTAGTTAACCCCCTGTGTCAGACTTCAACATACTCGCTCTATCCCTCACTAATCTGATTGGGTCTCCACCTCTAGTGGCTTACTGCTTCATCCCAGCCAACATGACTAGTTCAGTCCTCACTAAACCCCATATCTGCTCTTTTCTTTTTGATGGTGTTCCCCCAAAGAGGTTTCCCAGTAGGTTGAAATAAACATGCAGAGCAGCTGCATACCCTGAAATGTTTCTGGCTGCATTCAAAGGAAACCCTTTGGCAATAGGAGAATGTTCCACTGAAATCATTACAGACTGCTTTCACAGGTCTTCCAGTAAGCTCCTGAAATTGTATAAAGACAATGAACATTTGCCTCATATGATAACCGCACAGAGCAACTTGGGCATCATCTCCTCATGCTGTATCCTCTGAGAGTATTCTGCTGTGGAGCCAGTTTGGCGCAATTTCTCTACTCCTTTTGGTCTTCAAATCCTGGCTTTTGCTTTTGTGTTTGTTCCCTGGCAAGTCACTTTGCTATGATATTTTTTCCCAGGTGGTGTGAGACTATAGAGCCGTGTGTGTAAACACATCAGTCAGTGTGTAGTGGGAGACTGGAGCCTGTTCAACTCAGAAAGCTGTGGAGTTGTACATGACAGCCTTTCATTGTCCACAGAAACATTTTATTTAAGTTAGAACATATTTCAGTAAAATGTTGAGCCATAACTATTACTGCCATATTATCAAATGTAGCAGGGGGAAAGGCAGATGGATATAATGACGGCAGTGGCTCGAGAGCAGGTGGAGGTCAGCAGCGCTACCACGCAGTCTCAACTGGTCTGTTCGTCACGGTGCAGTGAATCAATACGGCTGTCAGGCTGATGAGTCCACACTGCTTGTCCATTACCAAGTGGTAAATCTAGCTATGGTGCTTACTAACCGCCATAATGAGGTGGTAACAAAGTTATGGAATCATTAGTGAGCATGTGTCCCGGCAGGACAGAGAAGGAAAGCGAGCTTGGGGAGGATACAACATGACAGATGGTGACTGTATGTGTGTGTCAGTGTGTGAATGAGTGAATGCTTGGTGCTGGTGCATCAGGGTTGTTTTTGCAGGGAAACATGTGAAAGAAGGACCAAATATGGTTATCAACTTGGTGATAGTGATGCTAGGCCTTGAAATTATTGTTAGTTTCCTGAGATTTTAGTATCTAGATTTCAATATTGTTTCCAATTTGAAGGATTATTCATTATTAACCATTTTGCTGTCTTGGTACAATAATGTCAGTGTTTTTGTACAATAAAAGTAATTTTTAGCATTCTGTTTGAAAAGTGGTTTTATTATCATTTCATTATGTTTTACAATCTGTGATAGTTTATATTGATATACAGTCTCTCAGTCACATTTATGAACAATTCATCTGAAACAATAATTCAAATGGAACTAAACCAAATGTCATGTTTGCATTAATTCCTGGATTATCTTTAAATTCAAAATCTATTCGGATTACAGAAGCCAGGAAAGAAATTGACTGTTATCAGCATTGTTTTAGCATGCCATGATTTCACACAAGACCGGGACCAACAGCCTGTAAAACATGTCAATGACGTGGTGTAAAATATACGCAGCTCCTCGTGTGGTGTTTTTAAGTTCAGCCATAAATCACCATGTTGCGTGTTGGCTGTGAGGGTAGAAGAGAAAAAGAGGGAAGAGTGGAGGCAGAGGAGGGAGGGGCCCAAACCGTGGTCCAAAGCCAAAACATGACCAGCGCCAAGGTGGCAGGCGTGGGGGGTAGAAGATGAGAGGGAAAAACCTTCATCTCAATTTAATAAGCAGCATGGATGGACTAACAGGCCGAGCCCTATTTATGGCTATCATCTAGATTGCCCCTCTATTTAATGTTTTTTTTTCATACAGTTAGCATTGTCAGAGGTATTAGAGCTTATTTTCTACTTTCACTAGAGGCCATTTTTGTCCATTTATGTTTTCACATTAGGAAAAACTACTTTCATACAGACTTGAAAATGGCTTGAACTACATAACAGACCACAATATGTAAGTTATGGTCATTTTTGTGTGCGTTTGTCATGCACAGTAACTCACTGTTAGTCATTCAACACTCACAGGCAGAGGACAAAATTAGCCATTTTTTGGCTTTTTTGTTTTCTTTGCTTGGGCGCCTTCAAATTCGATGACAAAGTGGAAAATGTAAACTACATGCAGACATAAATAATTTGAGATGGTTTTGAATTACACTTTTGTTCTTTGAAAGAAAAACTGGAAACTTGATTCCATCTTGCTCTTTGTTTTGCTGACAGGTGACCTTGGCAAAGCTCACTATGTTGTCTTTATTTCTCCAAAGATTGACTATTCTAATAACTGTAACCTCAAAGTGTGAAACCTGCACTTTTGCTTGAGTAGCTTTTTAAAAAAAAAAAAAAATTCTCTTGTGACTCTTTACAAGCTCAAAATGTCCTGGCAACTGAGCGACAGTGAATATTGCCCCGCTCCCAGTTTTCCACCCGCAGAGGGTCCTGGAGGGGTATGAATCAGCAGACCCCTCCATCGATGTCACCTCCATTTTGGCTCTTCTCTTCTCTTGACCTCCACACCCACTCTTTTGTGACAGAGAAGTTTAGTGTCTAGATTTATTAGTAATTTAATTAGCGAGGAAGAAAAAGGTCATGAGCGCTGAGATCTTTGCACATGTGCGATAGAGAGAGTTCTTTGCTAATTGAGCACAAAATGGACAGACAGCTGGAGGTCAGGCATCAGTCTGGCCCCGTGGGCTGAGTGATGGGTTTGGCTGTGGAATTAGCTGGCTTCTCGTCCTGTTATTGGTCGCCACTTTTTCAGGTCATCAGTTAGGCCTGTATTCTCACTGAGCCTTTTCAGGGACATGCCATTTTTAGTATAGATAATCTAGATATACATAATAAAAGTGGGTTTGGATTGAATTCAGGACAGCAGATTTGCAGGGAGATCAAAATATGTTTTTGGCTGAAACTAAGTGATGATGTGTGTGTGTGTGTGTGTGTGTGTGTGTGTGTGAGAGAGAGAGAGAGAGAGACAGGGAGAAAGAAGGAAAGATGAATGAATGTCCCTGACTGAGAGAGCAAGCTGGTGCAGCTTGGAGAATGACTTCAGCACCACGGACAGCGTCTCATGCTTCATGCATATCACAATGCTCTTTTATCTGTATTGCTACACCCCATCTGTTCCCCCCTGCACACACACAAACTCAAAAGTGAACGTATGTTTATAGATTAATGAACGTGGCAGTGCAGCAAAGATCTGAGGAGCAAGTTTCTGTGAAAAGCTCACCAAACACAAGTCTACAGCCTGGAAAAGGAACTGAGCTTAATTTAGCATTACTTTTTATTCTATCTGCTTATTTCCATAGCTGGCTTTGACAGCTTACAATTTTACAGAACGATATTTGCAACAAACACTGACACAAGCCCTCTGCATAAAAGTTTTGTTTGGTTCTTGTTACTGTGGTATTAGTGCAAAAATACAATGCCAAAATATAGACTGTTTTTAGTTCAGTTAATTACTCAAACATAGTGTATATATAGTAGATATCGTCTGAAGTTTGAAATGTTCATCCTCAGGCTCTAATGTTTCAAAACCCTCAATATGAAAGGGTTTTATCTCATTAAGCCAATAGTGTATCTTGGCTGACAGTGTTTTTGCAACACGGTTGGTTCAAAATGATGCCTGGCTGAGTTTGTGAATTCCTATGTAGGTACTGTATGACATTGCATAGATGAGATGCAAATGATCAAACCAAATGTTGAGAGGATCTTGGTGCTCATCATTATACTTGAATATTCATTTGCTTCTCACTTCAGTCTGCTTTCACAACATTCAGACAAGCATTTCATTTAACTTGATAGTCTGGATAAAATGATTCTGGCTTGGGTGATACTTTCAAAAGTTGTGGTCTGTATCTCAGAAATTCTTGTCTTGTGTTCTCGTTTTTGCCACATTAAAAAGAAGAACAAGTGGAAAATGCAAACAGTCACCTATTTACTCACAAATTTGAGATCAGTAAGCAAATCAATTAATGCCATTGTCCCTTTTTGGAATGAGATGTGTCCAATGCATTATGGACGGCAAGCAAGCCTTTGTAGCATAATTAGCAAGTTGTCGAGAAGAGGATGCTGTTTTTTTTTTCCTCTGCTTTCCACACTGCCAGACAGACAGACAGTGAAAGCCTGCGTGTCGAAAGCATGAAATACTGGCATCTGTGAGGACACCCAAATCTCCTTGGCGGCTCTGGCAGAGAGAGAAACGGGTGCAGAGGCAGCAGAAAATGGCTTAGTCAGGGTCATCACTAGCCAATAGCTTTGGATAGCTGTGACAAGGCAGGGCATTTTCTCAGGCTCCAGAAAGCTAAGTGAGAAAAGATCTTCTTGACGCCATGTTGCCAACAGACACTTTTCTCACGGTCTTTATCGGCCATAATTATCATACATTTTATGGAGTGGTTCAGATTATAGTCTTGTATATGACACCTTTAGTGTCACAGCAGAAGGAAATTTCAAGTCCAACTGAAATTAAATTGAATTTTTATCAGCTAAAGCTCACAGATCTGCTTTGTAAATGGTATCTCCTGTCTTGTCTTGTGTGAACAGGCCAGTAACAAAAAGGCAGAAACGTCTGGTTTATATTTTTTCCATTTATGACAGTTCTCCCTCTACAGAGACACAACATGATGCAAATAGAGCAAAAGAGCCACAGACTTTGAGCTGCAATCCATGTGAGCTTTTTAGCTAATGTCTCCTTCACATGTTCAAGCCTGGATACAAATGTTGTGTTGCATCTCAGCTTGCTGAATGAGCTACCAAACAAACATCAGTGTGTAAAAGAAAGCTAATTAGCTAGTTAGCTGCTACACATGAATTGCTTAGAAATGTCATTATTTTAAATGATATGATTCATATTATTCAGTACAGTAGTATACTACAAGCTACAGTTACCAGCAGTAGTTTGTTTACATTGTGTACCTGGAGGCTCAGCTGTCAAACACTTTATACCAGCCTGTCAAGGCTCTCTTTTCAGTAATAAAAAGATATTAACAATGAGTAACTTTGACTTGATTAGGACTGATTGGGCTGCTACAATGTCTGTAATTTCAGTTGAACTTCAGAAGCTTTTGTCCTATGGCAGTTCATTTTATTTATTTTTTCCAAATGATACCGTTGCCAAACAGAATTGCCCTCGATTCACTGTATCCCGCAGAGTCACTGTGGTCTGATCTGTATTCCATATAAACAAGGCTGCAACCCACTAAAATGTAATCGTAAATCCTGATGGAATATTGTTTGCCATCATACGTGAATCGCCACAGCAGGGGGGAAGTACCTCAGTATGGCTGAAGTCAAACTGAGTCACGATACTTGCTGCTGCAGTGGAATTACTCCTTGCATGTCAGAGTGCCTGGATGCTCTCTTCTACATCAGTCTTTTTACTCGAGGTGCATATAAGCATATACGGCTGTTGGAAGTTCAGCGGCCTGCAGAACAACAGATGTACTTTCCTGTGATGACAGGCACGCAAGCTGTCTCTCTAAGGCCACTGTGCATTTGTTTAGCATGATGGAATCCAATCAAACCCCCTCTGTTCAACTATAGCCAAGGTTTATTATGTTCAACAGACTTTTTATTTGTTACATGATGATGCTTTTATAATATTAGGATTTTTTTGAGAGCTTTAAAATGTGCGAGTGCACACAAATGCGTTTACAGTACATAGACCAATACATACTGTGCTGAAAAAATATAACCATGCATGCACACACAGAAAAACACACACACTTGATGATGTCATTTGTTTAATCTGATGAGATCTGGGCCAGCGTTGACGAGGCGGCAGCCGGCGGGATGAGCAGTCATTGTCATGATGATTTGGTGTGTAGGAGGGGAGGCATGGGGAAAAGAGGAGTGTGTGTGTGTGTTTGTGTGTACGTACACTCTGCTATTGGGGAGGGGTGTAACCTAACAGACGCAATTCTCTTGCTCATTCAGTGTTATTTTTTGCTTTATGTGCAGGTTGCAACAAACAAAATGTACTAATGCATGAGTCATTATACCTCGTATTGGCGTAATTTACTCAGTCAGTTAAATTAAAACTAAGTGGTTCTGCTCCATGTGCACCATTAAGCCATTAGTCATTTACGTTTGGCACATCTGCACAGGTAAAGCAAGGAAAACGTGTGAAAGCAAAGAAAAAGGGGGTATCATTATTAACACTTCTGAAGCACTGTTCACATGCAGTTGAGTTTGGTAAATGCTGTAATTAACTTGCCATGATAAATGGCAGATTTCCTTCAGGCCCAAACTCAGTCTTTCAGTCATTTTGACTGTACTTGTCCTTTTAAACATTAGCATTGCTTTTGGAATCTTTCACGTTTCCAAATGCCAGACAATTTTAAGGCATCGTCATTACACAGTTTGATGAAAAAATGTTGCATTTGGTCGCGAGCCACACAATAAATTCTTGGAACAAATCCTATAAAAATTACACCAGGCATTTAGACTCGTAATTAAGCTTTTGCTCACTGCCAAACATTAATCAGGATAGTTTTATACTCATGACAGAGAAAGATTTAATAAAGTAGTTGAATGTTTACCCAACAAATGAAGACACTGATATCTGTAAACCATTAACACGGCTTTCTGTTTTTTTCCTGTGTTAAGACACTAAAAACATAATCACTGTACTCATCAAAAAAATTAACCATATCTATCATTTTGCACAGTGACCTGTGAAAACTCTGCCTGGAAAAAACTGCCTGCAGCAATATAGCTAGAGAAATAGGATAGCTGACAATCAATGTTTGTCTATTGATTTATACACAGGTCCAGTACAAACTAGACCACACCGTAGTGATGCGTCAACATCCTCTGATTGCCCCAAAGCAAACATCAATAGGAATGATTAACTGACTGCTGTGTATGAGTACAGGAAAGACGGTAGATGTGTTACAGTTTGGGCCACAAAAGCTTTGTTGTTTCTACATCTAGTTACCTTTCAGGGTGATGCTCATAGTGCTCTGTGATCTCTTCAAGGGCTGAGGTAGTTTGTTATTACAGCTCATGTTAAATGTAATCATTGAGGTAGATAAATTCCATAACTTTTATGTTGACACAATACAGTTGTGTTTCATTTTGTAGTTTTGCACATTTATTCAGCATTTATGTTCACATTTAATTGTTTATAAAGGTTTGCATGGCTTTGTGTTTCTGCATGAATTTGTCTTAAGCCGTTGTTTATAGTAATCCTGTGCACATATGTTCACATTGCTGTGTGTGTATATATATTTATGGTGCTTTAGATGGTGATTTAGATTGACGTGCCACTACAGCAGTCAGGCATAGGGGGTGGAATAACTCCTGGCTGTCAGTGTTGGTGCTGTTGGCTACTGGTCTCCTGGCATCAGATTCTCCTCAGGTGACGATGCTTATAGGACATGTAGGTCTTGGCTGATGATGTAACCACTGTGCTTGTTCTACCAACTATAACCTACACTGAACACAATCTGATTCTCTTAAATCTCTCTTAGCTCCTCTGACCCTGGGCATGTGCAGAGAGGACAGTATAGAGAGGATATGGATACTGAGTCATCAAAATTTAAGTGTAGTCAAATACATTGGTGTTGGGATATTATAAAAAAAATACTTTGGGCCTGCAGAAGTACAGTCTTTAAAGTTTTATCCAGCTAACTTGACAAAATCCCCAAATATTCAAGTTACTATTAAAAACACCCAGCATATTATGTTTATCATTGCAGCTTTACATGCAGTGTCCTGTGTTTTGAAATTATCTGGGGAACTTTGTTGCATGCCATGTTGTTCTTGCTATCTCCTTATTAAAGGCAAAATGCCAAAATGAAAACCATCTTTTCAAAAATTGTATTGTGTGTTGTTGAGACATTGCATCAATAAAAGATGTGACATAGTTACACATTTAAATGTTCAATTACAAGTTCATTTGGACAAAAAGTGCAAAAACTACCCTATAACCCCTTAAAATCTTTTTGGTGCAGTGGTGAGAGTCAACATCAGACACACACCTGTCTCACACACCAACAGAGAGACAGAATTATTAACCCCACCCTCCATTGACACTATTGCAGTTATATTGCATGTGTTTGTGCACACACACAGTTAAGTTTATATGTGTGCACACACCAGGTTGTGTAGTTTTCCGTCTAAGCCTTATTTTGTTCAGCATGTGTAATCCCCTTAAATTCCCCACTGATAGCCCGACTACCTTCACTTCAGATTAGCTGAGGTAGAGATCAAGGAGTGCTCTCCTCACCAGTATGTAGGACGAGACAGAGGGGACTCACGGCTCGTGATAATAATGAAAGATACTGCCATGGATTTGGAAAGCTCGTGAGATCAGCACAAAATCTGTACAGAAAATACAATACATATGGCGTGTGATGTAATGTATATAATCCCTCTTTGCTGTCGCATCCTATACACATTCGAATTCCCTAACACACTGGTGCTTATGAATCTAACCATAGGTGTCTGTTTAGCATTCATGCATGCAAGCACTCACATACAGTGTAATACCATATAATATAATTCACTTGATTTATTGTGTCACAGAGATGTAATCATCACAGAGATATATGAATGTCATATAGGCCTCATAAACAGGGATCTATCTCTTTAAGAGGCCCAGGCTTCATTCTTTCTGATGAGCTACATTTTTTTTCAATAGACCTTCCTCTTATGTAAGTGCGATCCCACGCTGCATTAATCGTATAACCTCCAGACTGTTGTGAACAATTACACACTAGGTAACAAGTTAATGGGAGATAGCATATACTGTGTACACACTGATTTAATGACTTTATATGCTCCTTATGGGATTCCCTTAGAGAGCTAGCTAGTGTCAGCCAGATGGAGGGGTGAGTGTTGAGTCTGTAGGTCTGTGTTTCAGTCTCCGCACGCAAAGCAACATTTATATAGTTACTTTGCCCATGTTTGTATGGATGACATCTTTTATTTATCTGGAGAGATGGTTGGATGCAACAAATGTTCAGGAGCTGTCCACGCAGTGATAGCTTCTGTGAATGTCAAAAAAAGAAGGTGGGGGTTGGGGTTTAGCTTAATGAGGCTCTGCAAGAGTGGAGCGAATTACACAAGCACTTCACATGTCTTCTGTAGTCTCTGTAGAATTATCACAACACTGCAGTGTGTGAATTAAATGTAGAATTAGGTGGGTTTGGTGCAGAGGCACATACATTTGAAAAACAACATAATGAAAGGAACCTATTGCAGAGTGTCAGTTTGTTCTTTCTTAATTTATATGCAGTATGCATTATGGAAGATGTTTAAAAGAGACAGCTGAAATATGTCTGTGAGGACTTCAGCTGTTTCAATGTAATAAATAATTCAATTCAAACATCTTAACTGATTGTGTAACAAAATTATTAATTTTGAAATGCCCTTATTCACTTCCTTGGCTTTCTTGCCAAGAGAGCGAATTAGTGGTTATTTGAGAAGATGGATACCACTCTCCTGTCTGTGTTTTAACTGTGGAGATTCAGGTTAGAAGCTGAAGAATAAAAGCAGGTGGAGACAGACAGTCTCTCTCTCTCAAAACCAACATAAAACCAAACCATGTCCTTTTTACCTTTTTACCCACTTATATGTTGAACTGTTTCTGTAACTGTCACTCGTGACTAACATCCTTTGTAATCCACTATAAGGAAAAACTGTGCCTTGTGTTGACTCAGTATGTTTATTCAAGCAAGTATGGTACAGTGTACAGTACAGTTGGGATGGCGATTGTCCAGTGGTGCATTGGAGCAGAATAACATTAAGGTTCAAGTGAGTTGAATGAAATTCAAGAGGCGAGTTACATATGAGTTTTATGGAGCAGGAGCATGAACATGGTGCCTGAAGCCAAATGAGCTACTGTACAAGGATGTGTGCAGGGTAGTGCAAAATTATGCAAACAATGTTGCATAATAAAGACTGTTTACCACAGTGAGAGAACAGATACTAATATTTTATTAATCTCCTTACTTGACAGTAGTGCACACTGTGCACTTTTAAACCATTTTTTCCTCCTAGGCACAAACACTGGTCATGTTCAAGTATCCTCTTATCCAATCACTGTCGACTTAGCTTCATCTCCCTAAAGTCACATCATTACTACATCCTGATTACTCTCATATTATCAAACAGTTCAACAGGGGTGTTTCAACACACCCTCAAATTACATTTCAAAACTGACTTCAGTTTGCTCTGTTGGAGCCAGAGAAGCTGCAAAGCTTTATGTTCTGTGTTCAACTGTATTATAATGAATGGATGTTCAACTTGATTATTATTATTTTCCATCTATAAATGATATCTCTACTATAAAAGAACATTATTAATAACATTAAACAGGTGCATTTCCTGCCATGCACATGCATAATGTGTACTCAATTTTAACCATGATAGCAGCTTACTTAACATTATCCAAACAGCTAAAACAATAGAAACATATTGATATTGCATGTCATTGGATGCCCCATGTATAACACATATATTCTGATGCCTAGTATTTCACAGTAGTGGAGGTCATTGTTATAGAGGTCATAACTGAGACAGGTTATCTACAGTCTGCACTTGCAAGATGAATATAGTCAGTGTAGGAAATTAATAATGATATAATAATTTTCTTTTTATTTTTGTTGGTTGTTTGGATCATCATGTTGTAAAAGGTTGTCAATAACTAAAACAAATGCCTGAAATAATAAATAATAATAATAAAATAATAAAAAATAATTAAAAAACATCAATAGTTCCTTTCTTGATTGTTCAGAAAAGAAGGAATTGTAATCTGTGTCTTAGCTGGCCAGACAGTATGTGAAGATATTGCTGAAGCTCTTAAGGCTGATGTGTTTATGATAACAGCATGAGCAGTGTGTGTGTGAGTGTTTGTGTCAGTTTTATAGCACTGTTATTTTGTTCTTATGGCAGCAGGTTCGAATATGTTTGGGTTGTAAAGGTTAATTCCGTGTGATGAGGCAAAGACAGACTTCATAACCAATTGATCCACGAGGAACAATAAGAGCATAGCACCAGAGTATTTTCTGCTTTATTCGACTGCATTCAGCCAGCCAGTGACAGGAAGGCTGTCTCAGACAAATGTGATTATGTGCTACTGAGTACTTGAGCCAAACAAATTGTAGATATACTGTAAGAGCCTCAGTTCAGGTCGTTCCCTGCCTTTCTGTGTCATGACGCTCAAAAACGAAGCAGCATTTACTTCCCTGGGTTTGAAAAACACTCATTATTATCCTCTCATTTGTCTTGTCTTCTTTCAATTTTGTTAAAGATTATAGACAGTCTGGCTCTCTAAAATCTGGACTACATCTCTCCTGTGAATTTCACACAGTCCTCGTTTTGTCTCCAACATGTTCTTTCCTTTTTTTTCCTACCTAATCTGTTTGTTCCTTTGTTGGTCCTCTGAGCTGTACGATGCATCTGTCTCTCAGCTGTAACTCATCCAAGTGGCGGTCTAGATGCTCATTCAGTCCCACTTTACTTTCTGTGGATGACATGAGGGTTGCTCTCTCTCCCTCTCTCTGCACCTCTCCTCTCCATGTGAGGGTTTAACGGTGTACGTTATGATAGGTTCTGCTCGCTGCCCTACACTGAAGATGGAGCTTAGCACACTTACCGGTTCAGTAATGGGATAGAGACCTGTCTGTCTCTCTGTTTCTCCCTCTGTCAGCCACATGTATTTCATTCTATACAGACAAATTTCTTTTAATTTATTCAAAACCACTGAAACCTTGAGTTACATAACCTTAAAAACATTTCTAGTCAAGGAAATATCAGTGACTTTTGCTTCCCAAGAGGATGTTGCAGTTACGCAAGCAGTTTTATAAATTCAAAGGATTTAGTGTTTTTTCAAATAACTGCTCTGTCTCAATTTAAGTTTGGAATTTAAAGGAAAAAATACAGCATAGAACTCTTTGACACAGTTAAATCAACAGCTTTTGGCAATGAGGCATATTTTGTTGTGTTGTGGTGTGTTGCTGTTATTCCTGTGGATAACCTATCCTGCCACAGACATCCCACAATTAATTTTCAGTTTGTTCAGGCCATGGATGCATTAGCATTCAGAGACACAAATCATTTTAAGTAGGCTGGTACAACATATGATTGACAGTTTTCTCCTTCTCACTGACATCAGCACGAGTGATTGATGATGATCGGATCGATGAATGCATCACTCACTGACCTGTTGTTGGTCCTTGCCGTATTTTTGAATCAGATTAGTGTGTGTCTTTTGCCAATTTTAATACTTTTTAACATTAGAAAGACGGAGCATCACATTATCATCTACTGAAAAACCTCAGCCTCATTCCTTAAAAGAGTATAGATGGTATGTCAACCATGAATGTTAGAAACTAATATTATCTGTGAAAACGCAAATTTTCTGCTGGCGACCAACTATTCAGCATTTTCAGCATTTCTCTGCAATACTTACCATTGTAATATCTTACTACTCATCTCACAGTGCCAGGAGCTACCTTCAGCTACACAAAATTGTTAAAGAGATATTCAAAAAGAAAGAGTTCATATTTTTGAAAATTGTACTATCACACACTTGTCATCGGTTTCTCACCTCTTCCTCCCCCACTGTCTGTCTCTTTCTCTGGGTACCCTGAGCTCGTCTGCATGAGGAATATAATGTTCACTGTTTACATGGTGGTGTGCATGTGACAGTGGAGCTGAGGACGTTTCTTAATATGTAGTATTAGTTATTATATCACTGTAAATAAGACTAAAGGGACTAAAAGGAATGACATAAAGAATAATCAGGGTGAAGAAAAAGTATCATCAACCATCTCCCTCATCATCAGCCTTCCCATTTCCTCTTCCCAGCTGGATCCCATTTATCATCTCCTCAGAGTACTGTAGGGCATTGAGCTATGGGGCAGATACATTGAAACACTTTAAGTCTAACCCACAATCAATGTAGTCTCAAATGCCAAGAGCTGGTGTCTGTTAATAGAAAAAAAAAATCTCTCATAACTGCATTCTCTCATTTGTCTGGCTGCTATCCAGGACTTTCAATCAATCCTTTCACAGTGAGAACTCTGAAAGAAATTGAATTAGGTCCTGGGCGTTGAACCACAGTTTCTTAATTGGCACAGGATTAGTTCACATTGATTTGGCCTGATTGGAGTCCCTAGCTTGTGTTTCCACTTAATCACGAGCACATCCTTCTCCTGAACCAACTACTATTTGCATGCACCCTTCCCCTCAGGCCATGTCAGTCATTCACAGCCCATGGTAACCTCGTGAATTTGCATGAAATCACCGGCCTGGACTGTTACAGCTTTACTATCATTGATTGTGCTGCAGCAGCACTCATACTACACTGTGTTAATCAGATTTCTCTGTGTTATTATTACAACAGTGTCTTGGTACAGTACAGCAAAAGGCTGATGCTATGGCAGGTCCAGAAAATTGCCCTCTGGTTACAGAAAATGTTCTGATAGAGCACCACTGTTATTCTGACTGAGCAGTGGAGAGCGATGGAGTGAGAGAAGGAGCCGGGGAGAGATGAAGAGAGATTGCCTCCAGGGGGAAATAAAGTGAGGACAGGAGAGAACACAGATTATGCATGAAAGAGAACAAAAGGATGGAAGAGAGCGGAAAATATCACAAATAAGGTTGTGGGAGCGATATGCTTAGAGAGGGAGCAGCAGAGAGATAAGGGAGACAGTTATGAATGGAGAGGGAGACATAGGAGTGGAGATGGACTGGAGCTGTGACAAGACTGTCTATTAACAGTGCACTCTCTGCTTCTGCCTCTCAAAACTCAGACCTTGAAAGCATGCAGCCCCATAGAACTAGATTTATTAGTGTTGTTTTTTCTGTGGAATTGATATGTGGAAATGTTTTGTGCCTTGATGTTTAGGTTACCTTGACTTGAACTTTTTCTTTATGACTAAATCATAGCCCATCATTTCTCAGAATATGTGTGTAAGCATTGACATGATATGTGTGTAAGGGTGTGCACTTTGTATATGCATTCAGGACGTGACTCTAGTCAGTGACATGATTGGATTTGATTATAGGCTCTCTGACAGGCCATGGATGGGCATTTCTAGGTGGGTAATCTCACATTGCCAGACCTGTCTCGCACAGGAGAAAGACCAAACCGAACATGCTGATAATTTAGAAGGATAAAAATGCAGGTTGTTTAAATTTCTTAATTCAATCAGAGTTGTCAAAGGGAGGCAGTAAGAACACAAATCTGACAGGAGCTCATGGGGAGAAATTCCATGATTAGAATATAGCAAGTAAGCTAGGTCAACTGTATGTCATTGGTGGTGAAAATAGCAACAGATACCTGAAGGGAGGGTGAGATCAAGCAGAAAGAAATAGTCAGTAGGAGGGCTTATCTCAGCCATCAAAATCTATTGAGTCAGACTGTGAGGTGTAGAGCTGATAAAGATATAGAATGATCGTTGTGATTCTTAATATGATTCTACTGGTCTCATATTGTTATTCACTTCACTTTCAAACTCAGTAACATTCACACAGTCGGACATAATGCACCATATGTCTCCTTTACTCTTCCACTACATTCACACCACAGGCCTCCGTGCTGAGTGCCAAATTTGCTGCTCATATCTGATTGTTTTGGCTGCTGTTCATATGTATTCTAGGATATAACCCATATCCTGTTCTAATATGAACTGACAATGATGTCAGAAAGACAAATGTGCATAGAGAGACAATGACAAAAGGTATCACATCTATTTTTATACCTTCAGTATGCTTCTCTCACTTTGTGGAAAGATTAGCTCCAATGTAGGGTTTTGTCAGCACATGCACATATTGCTCTCTTTTAATTTCTTTGTCCAGTGTTTCCCATAGGTTGAGAATTTATTGGTGGTGATCAGCTTTGAGAGGAGGTTGTGAAAGGTTTTCATGTGCTGGTGGGAAGCTCTAGCATCAGCTGCTTGAGATTTGAAAGCATAAGTCAAGTCAAATTTATTTACAGCATACAGTATATACCTAAATCACAAATTTATGTCAGAGGGCTTTGCAGTCTGTAACATATGGCATCCTCTATCCTTAAACCCCTGAGTCGGATGAGGAATATCTCACTGTTTTCACATCCTGACATTAGATGAGGGAAGTCATTTTTTCAGTGTGTGTTACTGCAGACGAATGCATTTCTCAAAGACTAAAGACAAAACCACATGAAAAAATATGCTGATTAATGTATTTTGATTAGAACTCTGAAATCAAATGAGTTAATGCCACTTTGAAAGACAAGATCATCATACACATCCATAGTAATTTATCTTGTTTTTCTGAAGGGACAGGATTAAAGTGTTCCTTGAATTTGCAGCTTGATTTTACAGTGCCATCAATTCTTCTTCTACTCAAACCTGTATTCTGCATCTCTACACATTTATGTATATAGATACACACACAAACACCTGGTTTTTAATAAGTGACTACCTGTCATCAGTGTGTGGTTCTCACATTACCGCACTGTGAATTCATTAAGTGTGCCCTTTGGAAGTCTAACCAGCCAGGTGGGGTGCCGTCAAACCCCCCTGCCTCTGAATCACGCCCTGCATTTCAATTGCAAATACTGTACACATCTCAGTGCCCTTGTAAAAACCCCCAGAACACACACGTCACCGCACATTCACAGCCAAACTCACACGTTGAGTCTGCTTATAGACTCAACTCATGCTGTAGTTTTTGGAGCAGTGCAGAAAGTTTAACCTACCTCTGTCTGATTGGACAGCACCGTTAAAACATATTTTTCAGTCTAACCCTCAGGCTTGGAGATATTTTTGTACACTCTGTCTCCTTCTTGAAATGCTCTCCGAGTAGCTCTCTGTCACTTTCATCCCCTTTACCAGCTTCTTCAAGTTTTTTTGTGCAGCAGGGGAAAAAAAAACATAAGACTGAGATTGTAGCCTCAGATGGGTACCCTGGTTGGTTTAATCACCCACGATTTATTCAAAATCTGGAATTATTTTAATCACACAGAGATTTGAGTGTGTTTTTGAATCGGATTATGTATGTTTTTCTGCGGATAGATGAGATTCTACAAGTTCACATCTGACTCAGTGTCCGTGCATTCCTTCATCCATTATGCATTGCACTAGTCTGGCCCACAGGTTTTCGAAAGACACTACTGTATGTGTGTTGCTGACTTGGTTCACAATGACAGGATAAGGCCTAATAGAAAAGGTCAGGCCAGAATGGGCAACAGTTTGGACTCATAGCTTCCCAAGAAATGTCAGTCCAAAGTGACCTGAGACGGTCTTACTGAGTCATCACTAGTTTATGTGTAAGTGTGTATATGTAGAGGGGCGAGGGGAGGGGTTAGATGCTCTTGTGGACTGGCAGAGCTAAGTCTAAATCCCCCTCTTTTCCGTCAATAATTCTCTGCTTTTTCACAGCCCCTCTAATCCTCTTTCTGACGTGACTCACCTCTGTTTATCACCACAGTGCCCGCATGCCTCAGACAATCAGGCAGAAGGGTGTTAACAGTGTGTTTGTGTGTGTATGTGCATGCATGCGCATGAGTGTGACTTTCAATCTGCACTGATCTTGATCTTCAGCTAGATAAAGGTCCATGCCTGTGTGTGTGTGTGTGTGTGTGTGTGTGTGGTGTGTGTGTGTGTGTGTGTGTGTACTTCTTTATGCTGTCTGCTAGCAGATAAAGGAATTGCACAATAACTTCTGAGTTGATGTTATGAGCTTGTGCTCTGCAAATTCCATCTTTGTCCAAAATAAGCATCAACATCAGATCTTCAGCCGACTGGTGTGTCAAGTCATGCTGCTGTGAAAATGTAATAAAGCATAGAGATAATCACTGCTGAAGTTTGAATAGTAGCTCTGTATAATGGATCTGTGCTAAACCAGTGTAGAGATTATGCATCATGCTGGCCAGGCAGGCAGCCCGCTGGTGCTGCTGCTGACTCAGTGCAAGCATAGCTGGGGCTTGGGGGGTTAATGCAGCAGGGCCAGGGGCTGATCCACAGCCCATCCTCATCTGCCAAAACTTCAAAGGATGCCCTGACAGAGTCTAAATCGCCATCTCCTCCTGTCCAGGCGCTGCAGAACACTTCCCTCCCCCTCAGTGCACAGGTCAAACTCAGCCTCATCTTTTATGTATCGCTTACCCCATTGATTGTGCTCTAAGAGATTCATGAATACAGAGGGGCCTATTTCCGTATCACACTCCAGCATATGGAGTTTTTTTTCTCTTTTACAAGAGAGGAAATTTTTCTCTCATTTGTACAGCTCTCATTTCATTTCTCTCTCATTCCTTTCACTATGTCTCTGTTTCTGTTCCCGTGCTGTTTTTCATCCCTGTCTTATACCTATCTCTCACTGCGCATCGCTCTCCCAACTCCCACTTACTTTGCATAGAAGGTCACAGTCATTTCCCCTTTTGATAGACAGTTTTTTTTTGTTTTTGGTATTTATTGTGCACTCATGAATTATTCAGATTGCAGATAGTGAATACAGTGAACTTGAGAGCTGCAGTTGAATTACAGGAAACTAACAGGAGATGGACTCTGAGAGCAACTTCTTCAAGTCAGATATGGAGACATGTATCTGTTAAAATCTGCTTTGGTTGAATTAAATTAAAGGCTACTTGTTCATGTGTGCTGCTATACCATAATGAAGACCATTCCAAGTCACTGACTCTGATTGGATTGACTCAAACATTTAAGTTTGTAATAAAAGTTTAATGTCATTCTTAATTCTTGTCTGCATGTGCTTAATCTGAGAGTAGACAGAGCTTGAAAATGGACATTTGGTCTGCTTGTCCTTTGCTGCTAACTTTCACTGAGAACAATGACATTGTTTGCACTAAAAGCTGTATTAGCATGCCAACGGTGTGTCTGATGTAGTCATTTATGTTCATTCCTTGCTTGTTTACTCATTCATGAAAACATATGTTGATCCATTTTTTAACACCCCTCCCCCCCTCATCTCTCAGTTTCTGTACCTGTGTTTAAGTGATGTGTGCGTTAGACACCCCAGCAGAGTGTGAAATTGAAATTCTCCCCTGCAGAGGTGATGTGATTGACAGAGAAGAGAGGACACAGGACATGTGAAATCTCATCTTTGACTCAAGTTGTTGTCATGTTCCACTTACAGCTCTAAAGTGCTTCATTTGAAGATGTGAATATTGATACTGCCACAATATTGTATGCAACAATATTCATAAAAGCGATAGCTGCTGTGCAGTATAAAGGGATCTTTTCCCTCTTAACTACTGTCCTTAGACAATGCATGACCTTGGAAGGCTTTATCCACAATCTGAGTAGTTTTGAAATATAAAACAAAATCCCAGCATATTTTTAAATTGGGTTTTCTATGTCAGATGATTTGCAAATAGAGAAGAATTGAAGAATTAGCATTAGATCAGAATTCAAACATTCAACAACTGGCAGCTAGAAACCTGAATTCATCTAACGTGCTTCTTTATCAAAAATGTTGGCCTTCATTGCTATCATCTCTAAAATTCTGAAAGTAACTTTCAGTTATTAATAATAAAGCAAACATTAGCATGAGCTGTTGAATAAACATTTTTAAGCTAGCTGTGTAGCATGATCGCTAATATCATTAATTGTGTGTTTCAAAACTTTAGATTGTACATCATGTCTTGTTCACCTTCTTTAACACCAGTCTCAGAGCAGCACATAAAGAGGCGAAGAGGAGAAGCCTGATTAATCCTGTTTTATTCCAAATGCTGATTTTCTTGACAGTTGAAACCTCATAAAACCAAGTTAGAGAGTAACTTTGGAAAGCCTTTTTAAAATAATAGAGTAACCAATGCATAAAACTAAAAATACACCTGCACAAACTTGTTTAAAAGGAGCTTCAAGTTAATAACAGCAGATTTCAGAACAAAAAGAGTTATGTGGTTACTTCTGTGATTTGTTATGATTCTACAGTAACTTTGGGTGTACTTGTACTTTATACTTGTTTTATTGGTACCCCTGTATCCTTGTCATATGAAAAGGACCTGAAGCTCCCCTGAAATATTAGTGCCCTCCCTCTGACCTGTGTATATGTGTGTGTGTGTGTGTGTGTGTGTGTGTGTGTGCGTGCGTGCGTGTGTGCGTGTGTGTGTGCGCGCGTGCACGCAACCTGTCCCAACCAAGTCCCACCTGGCGAGAGTCGGACAGACCACCATCTGTTCTGTGCCCCCACACTGAACTGCCAGCCACCTCTTCTTCATTACCTTTATGTGATACCAGGAAAGTGATGCTTTCTAGAAAACTAATTTGCAAAGAGTTAGTTTATACTCAAAAGCACACTAACAAATCCAGTTTGATAGGTTATTACGAGGGATAAGTGTAAGATGTGTCTTAGAGCTGGATGTTTCTTACATAAGCTTTTTCACACAAGGAAAAAAAATCCTCAACAACACGACAGACCACGTCCATATGCTGTATGAAATCTGAGCGAAGTGACTGTGATCTTCTTTATTGTAGAGTGAGTCATAGCCCTGAGACAAAGACTGGTTTCACCCTCCCTCAAAACATTTCAAGGACTTAATATGCTAGATTTAAAGAAGGGCAAATAGGCTTAAAATGAATTTCCTCCCCTTATCTTTTCTTTTTTCTTGCCGGCAATGAATTCTGCATATGTGCCCTCCCTCTGTTCATGCTGTTTCCCTGAGATGTTGCTCCCCAAAGGACAGGGTTTAGGATTAAAACCAACATGTTGGTGCTGTGATTTTACAGCTAAACAAAACTACACTCAGCTGATAATGCACACAGACATTTTAATGTCTTTTAATCCAACCACTCTGATCAATGAAGATCAAAGTTTGCCATTTTCTTCTGGGGTCTACTTAAAAGCAGGAAGGGGTTTGTACATTTCTTTTTTTTCCCTCATCCAAAGAATTGTGCTGTCCACCATCCCTCCACCATCGCACCCCCAGTCACCCCCAACATTTCACTAGTAATTGCAACATTGAAATGAGTCTGGAAGAAGAGCAGGGAGCAACAGCACAGCATGAGCACATGGCACATGGACCAGCACATTAGCCACCAGGGCACCAAAGAAGCCTTTTGATATGTTGTGATGAATTCTCAACCACCGACTCTGTCTTTATCCACTTCAAGGCGGAGAAATGTGCATGCACGGAGGCCGAGGAGTCTGGAATTAATCACAGGAGAGAAAAGATGCCGAAGATGAGACAATAAAGAAGGTGAGTTACACTTGCTGCTTGCTTGTCCCCCACTGGCTCATTATACTGTCCACAGTGCTGTTATAAGTAGCTCTGGATGCAACTTTTATTGATACACAGGTCAGTAAGCACCTATAAAGTAGGTCTCACTGACATAAAGCACTACATAAAGAAAAAGCTTGACGCATACTATAATATCAACTCTGTTTAGGGCTGCCTCAGTTTTCACACCTGCACACTCACAATTCACCTTTGACCTTAAATGCATCCCTCTGTGCACCATCTGTAACCTTTTAGTTCACGCTTAGTGGAAACACATCTGTCAAGGTTGACAGCCCACTATCGATGGCAGCCGAAACGAGACAGAAAGAGACACAGTCACTGAGCAGAGAGTGACAGGGGGGCAAATGGCAGGGAAAAAGGGGGGATGATGGAAAGATGCAGAGATGAGACCAGACAAAATGTAAGGGAGGCTTCACAGAGGCTGTTTTGATGAAAATGTTTTTTCCCCTGTTTGTGTAATGATAACTGGTGACAGAGCAGATGGCGGGGGTGAGAGAAACAGTTTTAAAAAGTGTGTTAAAAAGTGCTTAATAGAGAGTAAAAGTGCTGAACATGTTGACTCTGTCAGGCATAAGTCAAAGCACTCTAGCAGTGTTGTGCAGACGGCAAACAGGA
This sequence comes from Lates calcarifer, assembly GCF_001640805.2. Taxonomy (NCBI): domain Eukaryota; kingdom Metazoa; phylum Chordata; class Actinopteri; family Centropomidae; genus Lates; species Lates calcarifer. The sequence continues at coordinate 13,369,131 of NC_066856.1, read as the reverse complement.
GGGAGGGAAAAGGATTTTTAGTTATTTTTGTCACAGGACACAGATACAAACAATAATACTAGCATTATAATCTGACATCATAATCCTCATTTTACTACTTTTACTTGCTGATGGACACCATGTAATACACTAGTGATCCAGCCTGTTCATGAATGTTCTAGACAAAGATGGTAGCTGGAAATCTGCTGCTCAATTTGTACAACATGAACCAAAACTGAAATTTATATATATTGATTTTTCTTCAAGATATTTTATATTTTGATACAAAAGCAAGCGTTAATATTTTGTATTTTAAAAGAGCAAGAACAAATAAATGTCTTTTCAGGTTACATGGATCAAAATCATTAGTTGAGAAAAGAAGTTTTTCATTCAAAGAAAAGAAAGCAAAGAAATAGTTTTTGTTTCAGATGATGAATTTTAGGAATTTTAGAATTTTTGAAATACCATAAAGTCAATAGTAAATATTGTTAAAAGACTTATTTAGACTTATTTATATTACTACTGAGATATCATCCAACACTATAACATTCAACATAGTACTTGGTTTGTGATTGGAATCTCTTAATCATCATTCATTTATTGTTTTTTAACTGATGATGAAATGAAAATTGATCCAATCTAATCTAAACTGGTGGTATAATATAGTGTGTTAAAGCTCCCAGGTTAATTTTCTAGACAGTGGGGTGATTTGTGTGCCTGTTTACTCTATAATGCAATGTGTAGAGTTGTTTCACTGGCAGGAAATAATTCAGAAAAACATGAGTCTACAAATCTTTTGTAGACTTTTGACTTTTTTCTCATAATAAAACAGTGTGTTCATAATAATTGCAGCAACTGCAGCTGAGCTAGAGTGGAAATAGTGCATCATCATTACCATGAGTGGTTAATATATAATCATGCATGGGATCCTGTCTGTGGCTCAGCTCTTGTAGATGAGCCAACCCCGAAACCCTAAGGCCTGGGGCCACTGCCAAAAAGCTGGATTTACAGCTTAACTATTTGAAAACGTATCATTGCACTGGCTTGGGTCATCATCGAAGGCTACTTGAAAAGAAGTAATGTGGTTTTATAAACACACTCTTAACCAATGTGTTGTGTATCCCAGGGAAGCTCAGAGAGGGAGAGAAGGATTCAGGGATTCAGCAGGCAGCGGGATAAACAGGTTGATAGCTGAGGCTGTATCACAGAATTCCCGCAGTGCAGCCAGACTCTTCAATTTAACATTTTTTTTCAAATACTGAAAACTAGATGTTATCCGGTGGAAACAACATTTCAGGCTTCCAACATCAAGCTGGTTTTGTGTGGAGTGTGTTTGTGGAGATTAGGTAGCGAATGAGTGCGTAATTAGGGACGATCAGATGAGGCCAATCTTGGCCAGTGGGAGGAGAGCCATGGCGCTGATACTGGCAATCACAGCAGAACAGAACGGACACCCAGGGGTTGGGTGGGGAAATGATAGAACAGGAATGATCAAAGAGTGGAGAGGTTATAGGGTGAGATAGAGACGGACGAGAGGAGAAAGAAGGGGGACTGCTTTTGGGGTGTAACAGAGGTTGCAACCAAAGGATGGTGAATGACTGGACATCCAGCTGGACATTACATACACTGCTGCCAGTGTGGAAATGTGTGAGAGCCTGTCCTCATACCACACTCACTCAAAGGTGCTTCTCACTGATACTCCCAGATTAACAATAAGCAGCCCGGGCTGAGCTAATCTACTGAAGTCAGCATGCAAGCAACACATTTGTTCAGCTAGGAAGCTTCGAGGGAAGGTATTGTGATTCAATTCTTCATTTCTAACACTGCAGGCAAGCAAAGAAGAGGTTTATCAAGAATACACACTGGCATAAGTAGGTTGCAGCAGATGAAAGATGAAAGTAGTTATAAAACTGACGGTACAGCGTAACAGTTTGATATGATCGTAAAGCATCAATGGTGCAAAAGCATTTTGAGAAATCAGGATTTTCCAGAAATCAGCTCAGTTTGGGGCTAAAAAATTGTAAACATAAGAACTAATATTTAAGTGGTCGTAATCACAGGCATTTATTAATACATCCAGGCGTTCAACTCTGTAAATGGTTCAGTGTTTCAGAATGTTTTTATGATTAAGGTATTAATGAGGTCTTAATATGTTTTAATAAAGAGCACTGTGAAACACTCAGCTGGAACTCCCTTATCTTGGAGCATCCCCATTTCATTAATTCGTAATAACACATTTTCAAACTTTGATTAAATCCTTTTTTCTACTTTTCAAAGACTAAATTAAGATTATATCTCTTTTCTGCAGAAATGAGACTCCTTGACCGTGTTCCCATCTTGAGCACTGCCCATGATAACATCTAATGTGCAAAAAGTTAATGTTATTTAATGTAATGTGTGTCACCTCAGTGTGCCAGTAAGTTGGAGGCAGTTATCTGTGTGAACCTGAGCAAATTATGAAATGGGAAGCTAATTTAACTTGCTCAATGAGCGGCACATTTCACAGTTCATTTGGCTGTTCATAAAACACTCAACAGCAAATCACCTTTAACACCCTCAATGCTTTGTCTCTAATTCTAACACGTACTGTGCTGGGGCAGCTAAGGATTTTAATTTGTATAATGTACTTCCTAGCACACTGTAAAAAAAATGAGACTCAATAATCACATTTTCTATTAGCATAAATAAACAATTATAAAATTTGACAATATCACGGTTCAAGTATCCATAAAAATGCATAATATTTGACCTTGCAATTGAGACAAACCCATCTTATTTCTCCCCTCTCAGACAAGCTCTCAAAAATTTGCAAGTTGCTTACTAGTGTTGTAAGCACTTTGAAAATATGACTAACATCGACTTTTACTTGGCCTGTGTGCTCCTTAGTCTCTATGGAAAACCTGCCTATAATTTCATTGTCTATAATAGCCTGTTAAGTGTTATTTAATTTTCTGTCTCTATATCGCACTCAGAGTCTGACCTTAAAAGAAAAGAACAGAACATACTGTATATTGTTGCATTATGTAATACTGTTGAACTTAATAGTGGAATTGCCCTGAAAAGCAAAACTGGTTTGTGTATTCATATTCTTTCAGACAGAAATATTGATTTAATTGGCCTTGGGTACACAAATAACATGTCAAGTCTCAAACTGAGAGATATTTTGTTTTTAGGACATTGGCTTCCATCATTCTCGCCTGCTAGAGTTAATCATAAACAAAGAGGAGTTAATTAGGGCAAATATTAAAACGCATCTGAAAAAATATCACTATGCTGCACTAGCTTTGTGGTTCATTAGTCAGTTTCTCCATCATGCCTATCTCTGCCTTGATGTCTTTCTTTTTTTCCCTTTTTTTTCTCCCTCTCCTTCATCTCCTCTTCCATTTTAATGCCATGTTATTTATTATAGATGTTGCTGAATATCTGCCCTGAATGACATAACATGTTGACCACAGCGACTGTCTCTGGGAGTGGAAAACAGCCACTGAATTCTGCTGAGGGAAACAGTCTCAGTAATCTGAGTTTAGCAACAGTAGCCTACCTCAGTCTTGAGTCTTTGATAGACGTTGGGTAAGCCTGGGTTGACAGGAGACATAATTGAGTCCATTCTGATGACATAAGCCTTGCTGATTCCATTTAGTTGGGAATTTTCGGGCCTTCTCATGTCACCAAGTTTTGATGTGAGGTCAGCTGGGAGCTAGTTGCTAACCGTCAGTGCACAGCACTCACCTGGTCTGACACCTGCTCTCTGTGCAGGCAGCATGTTTGGTTGAGGCTCAAATCTCCACAGTGTGCAGGGAGAGCTGGAATTATGCCTTCTAGCCTCTGCGTGAGTATGTGTGTGCAGTGTGTGTATCCATGGGGTTGTATCTGTATTTGTGATTACTTGCCTTGTGTATATGTATGTCGCATTGGATATGCGTCGGCCGGCGCTCATGCGAGAAGACAGCGGGTTAGACTCCCCCACCCCACCTCTCTTGCTCAGTTGGATCTCACTCCCAGATCTGTCAGGCGTCTGTTGACATGTCCTCAATGTGACGTGCCACCCGCAGTGAAGGAGAGGCACAAATCATCCAGCTTTTTCCTCATCGTTTTTACCCAAGCACCTCCCTTAACCAGCCTATGACCTCTGCCCTCAGAAGTTAAGCAGATAGCCTCGCATTAGTCTTAGAGATGGAGTCCAGGTAATCTCATCAAAAGGCTTCAGTTGGTCGTCAGCCCATTACATAAAGTGTTTCCCCAAAAGAAACAGACAGCTAAGTCTGTTTTCTTTTGCAATTTTGTTGACATTTTTTTGCAAGCTTAATTATTTTCTGAGCTGTGGGGAGTTATTTCATTACAGAATTATATGCAAAGCAGAAATTATTGTTTGGCACAAGGCTTCACTGACACTTTGTTAATACATTATTTAATCTTTATTTAGCACATATTGTCTAATAAAAGTTTTGATAGAATTGTTTGGTGAAGTACATTTAGTAGGTATTTAGACTACATCAGCTAAAAGCATATTACCACATTAGCTGTGTGCACTTAAAGTCAGCTCTGTTTCCTGACATGTAATTAACTGTAGAATCAGTTGCTTGAAATCACCTGACACTGTGGATGCCCCTGGCACTAGTTTGATGCTAATGCTGCCTGAACGTGGCAAGTGACTATACTGTGCATACTGTACAGTCAAATGCATACGTAGCCACACTACTTGTTCCAGCAGTGAATACAGGTCTGTATGTTTTTTTTTGTTTTTTTTCCCAGAAAACAGTATGAAGGCTCTGCAAGTCATGCGCAATGTAGCATCACATTTTTATTGAGTAGGCAGAGGATTAAAAAACAATCATGACATGAAATACACAGGGAGGCATTAAGATATACACACAGTTTGTTTTGTAAAGTTTAATTGTCCACGTTAAATTTGTATGTGCTGCTCTCAAGTGAATGCATGACTGGAAATAGCAGATGTAATGAAGAAGCAGCAGCTCTTCTGCTATCAGCTACAAGTGTGTGAACACAGCAGAAATACCACAAGGAGGAGGGAGATGCCAGCCTTACACTGACATTAGCAGAATTAACAACTTTTCCACATGCGGGTCATGGCTGCAGTTGATGGATGAGGCTGCAGTGTGTTATGTAGAACATGCACAGAGATGCGCACACACACACACACACACACATACACACACACACATACACATACATACACATACACACATGAAGCCTGTTTCTCTTGGGTTCGATTTAGTTATCACCATCACAGCAATACGCCGCTTCTGCGTAGTCACGGATTTGTTGCCCCAGATTTCACAGCTCTTAAACAAGAATATAAACATGAATGTTATTATTCTGTTTGAGCACAGATGGAAATGTGCATATCCAAACATAGGCAGATGCTTTTTACCTGATGTTTTATTAGTTTGTGTGTTGGCAGGCTCAGAATAGCTCTTTGAATGTTTGAATTTAAATTTGAATTTGAGAGGAACTGTGATAAAATGCATATTAAGCAAAAGTATTGAAACACTTCATTTTCATACCATATAAACACAATTAAGATATATATTTTTTAATTTTAGTGCAAAATTGTAAACAATAAATAAATCCCATATCCCTATCCCATACTTGATACTCACCAGTCATGTACAGATTAAAAGAAAACCCCAGAAAGCGTGTTAGTAAGACAATGTGCTTGGCTTTTGATGATTGTGTTGGAAGTGCTATCAGAAGGCTACATTTTTCTTGGAAAGAACTAGTTCGTAACATGTCATTTGATGTCATTTGATGAAGCAAAGTGTTAATAATAATGGGGAAAAATGTCTTCTCAAAGTTGTAGAGAAAAGTCTGCTGTTATAAGGAAGGGTGAAATGTGATGATGGGGATAACGGCATACATTTTGGCAGTCCTAGTATTGCCCTCATTTATACACATGAGCCGTGACAGAACTAAGTGGTGCATTGTACTGTGTGAAATGAGCGTCCTTAACACATTGTTGGTTTCAGAAAGTTACAAAACTTCTGGTTGCTGGCAGAGTTTGGGTCAGGGCTAGGGATTGGGTTGGCAGGTGCATCCCCCATAATTATGACCTCGGAAAGGTGTCGGTGGAGGTTGGATCTTGTGGTCCGTAAATGCCACAGTATATGATTTACACAATTTTTATACTATCAAACTATTGATCTCTATTTGATCTCTTGTCCTCTGTGCATCAGAGAAATGTTATCCTGAAAGAGACGACTGCCATTAGGACAGAAATTTGTCTCAATAAGATAAAGGTAATTACTCTGTGTTGATTGTCAGTGACTGTTCCTTCTAAAACATTCCTTCAAAAATATACCATAGAAATGCCCCTCACCACAAAGGAGAGCCATCAGACCCAGTCATTCATTATGTTTCTGCTCATTTATTCAAAATGCTTGTAAGTTGTTATTCATTTTTAATGAGTTCTACTCAGCTCGTACCTACTGTACTATATGAACAGTGTGAAATCAGCATGAATTTGTAGAAATACTACAAATTCTGTAGTATTCTTCTATGCACTTAATATATTAATGTATGTATTTTTTTTACTCTCATAAATAGTAAGTAGCCCATATTTATTTTTGATCATATAAACAGTAACAAATCAGACTTTCTATTCCTCTTAAAAAAGATGACAAAGCTAGGGTTTGGCCATTTTTCACAATTTCTTGCATGCCCTGTGGATACACGAAGATATAAAGCATAAGAAATGGCGTCCTCTGTTCCTGTCCACACATATGATCCCAGAGCAATTGGTACATATGAGTTCTCATTAGCTGGGGTGAAAACACATTGTTTTCCACCAGAAAATCCATTTGTTTCCATGGTGATGCTGTCCTCCCTTGTCCAATTCCATAGGCTGCTTTTTATGGATAGCTTTATTGAACTTTATTAAAAAAGAGGAGTGAGAAAAGAGCTAGTAATTTCTCACCCTCGGTAATATCAAGGTTTACAGAAGTAGATCATTTGGAAAGGCACAAAGTGATCTTTTACTCATATGGCATTATTATCCTCTAAAACACAGTTTATTGCCAAGGAGCCAAATCAAAGGAACATCCACAATCAGTAATCTCTTTGTTATCTAGTTTGTTTTATCTACAATTGAAAAGAGGAAAATTAATTCTGGAAAAATGTAGCCTTAAATGACTATCTTTAATCACTGGATTTAAAGTTTTTGTCTCTCACAAGGAATACTACAGCTGATACTACAGATATTAGAGCTGTCATTTTTTCAAAAAAACCCTGGTTTGACCAATTTGAGCTGGCATGTAATTTATTTCTATCAATTCAAATGCAACCCATGTAACCTATCCTAAAATATGTTGTAGAATTGACTGTTCAGCTAACATTAGCGTAAGGCACCCTGTTTTACAACTTTATCAGCTAACAGCCCTACTTTATCTATGGTTTTTCTGTCTATTGAGACGTAAGCCCTGCTAGATGGTTTAGTGTCATATGTTTCACACAGCACTGCTTTCTTGGTTTTGCATTAGCAAAAAGAACAACAATACCCTAGTTTACTAATATAAAAATGTGCATGTAACAGTGCATTTTAGCTGCTGATTTACAGTGTGAGTCCTATTATGTCTTATATTCTGTGAGTTTTAATTCAGGCTGATCATTAGAGATTGAATACTTTATTTTTTCTATGCTCAAACAGAAGATCAGCTTTCACTTGACTAGGTTTTGGTATCACACCTCTGTGAGATTAAGCTTAAAATTTAGCCAATCCCTCTGAGAGACCATGTGACTGCCTAATACTGTATGGAGAATTTTATCAGATCTAACTGGTACCCTTTAAAGTGAAGAACAGATTGGAGCTGTCCTCTTTATCCCTGATTCTCACTGTACACCAATGATGGATTCAACCTTAAGCCATACAATAGCAATCTCAGTGGAGTCATGGCTTTCTGTTATGGAGTCAAAGGCAAGTGTCAGATCCACTCAGTTCTCTCTTTTTCCTTAAAAGATCAAGGGACTCCTGAATGAGTAGATTCATTTTTATGAAGAAAGAGAAGAAGCCTTTTCAGCATAGCAATCTCACAGTCAGAACTTTCCTGATATTTAATTGCATTTAGCTACATTTTCTACATGAAATGTCCACATGAATCCATCATTTGAGATGTCACTTTGGGATTCAGTGATTGCTTGGAAATATACAAGTAAAATTCCAGTGGATGAAATGTTTTCTGTCATGGAAATAGCAGAACAAGATAAAATTAAAGTTTGATAAGCCAGAAATTACACATTAAAGAATTGTAATTTTGAAAGGTTTTTGCAGAGCTGTACATAGAAATGCACTCTCAAAACCCACAGTATCTGACGTAACTTTAAGATGACCTTCGAATCCCATGCTTGGTTGCCTCCATTGCAGCATTTTCACGTCAGTACACTCTTTCTGTGTTGCTGAACTTCTTCAAACAAGCAGTGAGGGCCTCACTGACAGCTCTGCCTGAGACAAACAACACGAGGCTTTCTCTAGACTTAATGCCTTTGTTAATTTGTTTACCTTGATCAAATAGACCTCATCACGAGAGGAATTTGTCTCCAGAATGTGTTTGGTGGGTCCTGAGCTATAACTCAACACAGTCACTCCATTTGTCAGAGAGACCCTGACAGTCAGCCTAATTAGTTTGGTTGTGACAAAGGAGCTGTCTTGTGGAAACAGGGGACATCAATCCATCCATGAAGGCATATGTTTTCATAATACAACCAATACAGTGAGCAGAAACTTGCCTATTAGGCATCAGGTGGTACTGCATCTATGACGAGGTGTAATGATCTGTTTGGTTAAATACGAAATGCTTTAAAGATGTTCTGTCACTATGTGTTTGTTGGTCAGGTTATTTAACATGTTTTGATAAGATGCCACGCAGTTATTTCATTTCTGAGTGTTTGAATAAAGACTTAAATTCAAATTACATGTTGTGTAAGCTGTCATTTATTGATTCAGTAAAGATAAACTGCCTGGCTTCTTATCTTCCTTGGTATAAATTTGGAAACATCTTTGTGTAAACCACTCTGTGTTGGAGAGTGAATATGCCCCTCCATAAAATGAAATGGAATGCCAAAAGCATTTTATTTCTATCAGTTTCCCATTTTTATATGACTTTTATCATGTCAAGATATGGCTTTTGTAGACATTCATATATTTTATGATGCACATCAAATAAACCAAAAGCAATCATTTGCAGTTTTTCTTTAAAATGTTTCCTTGCTGCAGCCAGACAAGGACAGTCAGGGGAGACTGTCATCTATCATTTAAGAGTCATTTTAACAGCAAGAGACATTAAAGTTAGTGGTTCTCAGCGTCTCCTGACATCCCTAAAAGCCATTTCTACATAATCCGGAAACAAAAAAATTACTAGTTCCCTCAATGGCTTTTTGGCCCCTGGCTGTCTTTAAAATGTTCTACGGCATCATTCTCTTGGGGATTTTTTTCTTTAAATGCACTGTTCACACATTCACAATGAGAAAACCCTCTCTGTCACTGCCACTGCTTCTCTGCCAGCTACAGCTCTCCTGTGTGCGCCTTTCATTTTGAGATATTAAAGCTTCAAATATTCATTCAATTAAATATTTATTAATACGGGTGAGTTTTGTTAAAGTTGCTGTGAGTGTGTCTGTTAAAGTGGCTCCACAGAATATCTGAATACATCTTGTATGTGTTTTTATGTCTGTCAGCAGCAAGGCAGAGCATTTACTACTTTTTTTATGTCATTCAGTATTTTACAGGGAACATTTTTATTTTCCACTAGACTGACTTCTTCCGCTCAGAAAAGCATAGTGCTGATTATCTTGTTTATTCTATATCGTGCTGCTCAATTATCTTTTTGTTCCTCAGATTAAAGGGTCAGTTCACTTAAATTCAAAAAACAAAACAAACATGGTGGTGTCTGTTTTCAGTTTTATTTGACAAGGTTTTGCCAGAACCCCATTAGAATGCAGATAAAAAGGGTTTAGTTTTGTTTATTACCAACTGACCTCAGCTATGTCTGTGGATTATTACAAGTAACTGAAACATTCTGGAGACTCCACACAATTGCTGCTGTTGTACTTTAGTGGCAGCAGAAGAGTAAACAGAGCCAAAGATATCTGTGTGGCTAGATACTAGCAGGAATGAACGGAGATCCCAGGTCATATGTGCACAAAAAAAGAGAAGAAGCACAGATACTCCTTAAAAAAAACTGATTTATATATATTGCATATGCATATCTCAAGAAAAATATGAGACCACAGTCTAACCTTTCACATCCAGCATGTGTGAAAATGAAAAATAGGCCACATCAATCAAGTGTGCTAGAAATCCTGTCTCATCTGTCAATTTTGAAAGAGTAAGTCAATAAATTTACTTTTTATTATTGTATTTTCACAGTGAAACACACAGTGAGCATGCAGGCGAACATTGTTTTTGTTTGCCCAGGTGCAATGCAGTAAACAGTCACTAAGGTATACACATATAAACCCATGCAGACATACACATGTGTGTTCCATACCCTCAACCTTATATCCAGTCTGGGTGGTGATATCATACAGTAGTGTGGGACTGCAAATGTCTGCTGGATCAAAGTCAAAACTTTACTTGACCTGTAAAGTGGAGGGAAAGAGATGTACTGTTTCTTTTCTTCCATACACAGGTACACACACACACACATACACATAAGATGAACCACATCCATTGTGGTGATTTGATCACCCGTGGAGAGGAGATTGGTAATGTTTTCAACCTTTGTAGAAATCATTGCCAGGTCTGAGAGAGAAGAAGAAACCTTTTGTAGCCTTGTGGCCTCTAACAGCCTCAAAGAAGATCTGTAAGCCCTTAGCTCCGTCTTGCAACCAGCGTTTGATGTCGATTGAGCAACATAGACCAACTGCAATGTGTACAGAAGCTTTTTATTTTGCCAGCAAGAGAACCTGCAGCAGTCTTCTCACACTAAGGCTTATTGATTTCACCACTTCCCACAAAGATAGTATGCAGTAAGTAAGTCAATGTTGCTTTGCATTTTCTTACCACTTTTGTTTATTAGCTTTGGTAAGTCTCACAGCTAAGGGTGAAGGAAAGAAAATTAAGGGTAGATTTCACCGCTGTGAGGCTACGTCTAAGATTAGTTAATGTGTGAGATGATAAAGAAGAAAAAAAAAAAAATCTATTTTCCATTTATCTATCTCAGCCCAAAGAAACATGGCATCTAAACAGAATTTAGCCTGCTGTGCTGATGCAGTGCAGGTGTTAATGGGCATTAACATTCATAGCCTGACTTGTTTTATCTACTTGTTTGCACACCTTGCTGTTCAGCACACAATCACTCTCAATGTAATGAGGTCTTAGTGGTTTTCGGAGCCTCTTCACACAAAGTAGAAGGAGCAAGTTGTTTGGGTTTTCTTGTTGTTTCTTTATTTGTTTTCTTTTTTTGTTTTGTGTTGCATTTCAGCACTGTAGTTCTTACCGCGCTGTACTGCTGTTGTGGCTTATTGAGATGAATTCCCATGGCGACATTTGACCGTTCGCTAAACCCATCTGCCAAACAGAGATTGTCCAATCATAGCTTGGCAGGCCTGTCAAGCTTTGGATTTCTCTGCATGTTGAAGCGGTCTTTGTGGGGCTGTAGTGCGAGCAATACTTTGCCCTTAAAGAATTTGGTGAGTGCAGTCGCTGTCAGTTAGATTTTCTCCTCAAAACAGATTACAGATTATTTTGTCACAATATGCAAGGTGCAGTGTTGAAGTGCAACCACCAGCTGAGTCCAAACTTTTGAGGACAGGGAGACTATTTGAAGTTGGAACAGCAGCGTTCTTGCTGACATCAGCAGCTCAGCAGGGCTCTGGTAAGCAGACTGTTTGGGGAAAAAAAAAACTGACAGTGAGTATCGTAAAAGATACACCTGTTATCCAATCTGTAGTATACATTAAAAAATAGAGCAAAATTTAATGTAGTTCATATTACCTCTGTTCATTCTCGTTACCTTCAGACAAACTGGCAGTATCAAATATTACATTTCGACCAAATTTGATCTTCCAAAAGGAATTATAACATATTTCAAAATGCTATGGACAACTGAGCCAGCAGTAAATTACCACTTGCCAAGATAAGACTGTTCTCCACAGGGACGATGGCCCACACTGACTGACCAGTTATCTTGAGAGACTGTGGGCTACAGAGATGACCGGCTGGTCTTCACCTGACAAGCAGGTCCTGACATCTCCAAAAATGTTGGAGCAAATTTCCAAACATTTGGGTCAAGCGATGACTTAAAGTCTAAATAGTTACTTTCTCACCTGAAAAATATCAATAGGTGAAAGTATCTGTAACGTCGCTGCTCCTTTTTGTAATGTTTGTGCTTTCTCTTCTGTATGTGCTTTATCTTTTGGGGCCACTGTATGTTCGGCTTACTAGCTTTAATGTTACCTCTAAGGCCAATTAGGAACACATCAATCACTAACTACAGTAATTTGTGGGATTCTAGATTATGTATTAAAAAAACACTAGCACATCTGCTATGTAGAGGCTAGTCCTAGATGCTATTATAAGTGCAATACAATAACAGTGCTGTTCGTATATGTTCATATCATGTAGCTGTAGCCTCTTTTTTTTAGTGTGATATCCTGTTTGTAGACGTCACGTGCTATAGGAGTTTTCATCAGCTACATCTGTTGAAGACTGCCGGAGGTTGTTGTTATTTCAGTTGGCAAAATTGGCAGTCATAAGATCAAAGTGAGAATCCTCTGAAATCAAGGACACATTGAAGTTAAAGAATTTAAAGATTTAAATCATTGTAAACTGCATTATGTGCTGTGCCAGAGTGGAACGCTTAGCACCTGTAACTTAGGGTTATGGCTTAGCAAACAGCCACTTAGCAACATGCTTGGAGAGACCAATGACAACCCTAAAATGGTTACTGAAGTATATCGACTGAAATATTGTTTCAGAGTTTTGTAATATGGTCTATCCAGTTGAGGGTATGCTATAGAGGCTGATCAGACAGGTAGAGACATAACTGGGTCAGTCAGCTACGATGGACATACAACATAATACATAACCACAGCCGTCTATGTCAGTATAGGCCATACCTGACAGACACAGCAGAACCAGCAGATCCTCTTGTTTGTGTCGATAAACTGTGCTTTACAAGCTAGCAGGATCAAAATTCAGCATGGATATGCAGCCTGTCAGATACACTATGTATTTGTGTGTCAGTGTGTGTCCGCGTGTGTATGTGTGGCTAGCAGGCAGAAAGCCAGCATGACCCAACTTCAGCTTTTCAGCTTTAGTGCAGTGCTGCAGACAGCTGTGCCACAAACACGCTGCTGTGGATCACCGCGAGGGCCTTTTATTTAGGTCACATTCTGTGCTTCAGCGGCCAACAGAAGGGATCTCTGTCAACTGCAATGAATACCTTTAGTTGGACACAGCCCACTTTTTAAGTGCCCTGCAAGAAGCGGACACTGTGCGTGTCTGTGTTGTACGTAGTGTGTGCTTTGTGTGAGTTCACTCTTGTAAGTATATTGCAGATGGGGGGTGGGGATTGACCCTTATATTTTGTCATTTTCTCTCTAACAATACATGAATAATATATTGGCTTAATTCTTTCCCAGAGTGATTTGATCCCCTGGTTTAGTACAGACAAGGATATTGCATGAATAATTTCCCCAGTTTTTCAATTAATCCAGCACACGGTTTACAGGCACGTTAAAGCAAATAATAAATCAGACTCACCCTATATTCATGCACATAAATACATCCAGTATGTGCCCTACACAGTGTCCTCTAGTAATGTAAAGAACTGACATGATATTCATTCCACTTCTCTGTCTCCCTCATTTTCTCTTATCTTTTCTCCCTCTGTTTCCTCTCCCCCCTCTTCCTCCTCCTTGTTTTTTTTTTCTTTTTCTTTTTTTTATATTTACCACAGTGGCCTTTGGTAGTGCATTATAAATCGCAGTAATGAATTCCCCGTGCAGGCTCAGCCACACCGCTGTCACAGTTCTGCACCAGGGTGCGTGGGCTCTTATTATTGTCTTGTTAGCTTCACCTCCAGTCCATTGGAAACAGTGTGGGTTCAGCGGCTAGCCAGCCACAGCCCCAGATGGTAAGGAAGGCAGTTTAAGGGTGCTGATGGATGCCATTGTTTTCATGTCACCATGTAAGGGAAAGGTCGTTTATTGCCGGTTGCCTCGACCGGCCCAGAAGCTGTCAGCTGGGTTTTACTGGCCAATTAGTTTGCCCTTAGAGGAGAACTAGAGGTATAGAGGAAAGTGTGGGATCATTTGTTGTCTTTGTGGGTGGGGGGTGTGCATGCATGCACACTGAGCAGGTGTACTGTAAAACAAAAATAAATGCACTTTTTGAGTATCATCACATCTGTTATATCCACTATTCTGTGAAAGCACTGGATTGAATACAGGAGACTGCATTGGACTCTCTGCAGAGGATGCCTATGTCTCTGCATTCCCATCACCAATTTCTCATTATATTTTTTGTTGTGTTCCACTGATGCTTCATTTTTAACAGTACCCTTGAACAATTTTAGCACACTCAAGCTGGAAATAGATTTGAACTCTTCTTGATACCTCTTCCTCCTTTGTTTCTCTCTGTTTCCTCGATCCCCTGTTACTTTTTGGCTGAAATCTACCGGAGCGGATAGAGAAGTAGAAGAGGAAGCTTGAGGACAGATCTGGATGTCAGGGACATCATGCCAAGTGGCTGCTATATTTAGAGACGCTCCTTTTGAAGTTTTAAAGGACAAAAATAAGAGGTTGAAAGAGAAGAATAGGCCCAAGTCCCGTCAACATCAGCAAGTTTTCTCATCTGTGAAGGAGTGCCAAAAAGCATCTTCCTCAAATTAAAGCAGATGACATTACACTGTTCTTTGAGTGTATGCAAATATGAGGTATTTATAATTCTCCTCTCTGTCTGTCTCTTCTTGTCTGTTCTTCCTCATGGCTGTGTGTTTCTCTGTAGAACTAGTTGGGGCCTGTGCAGACTTCCCAGTTGGATGTGCACGTCAACTTGGCCACAATGACAATGAAAGGCCTGTCCAGCAGCCGTAGTCACCACCACACGGTGACCTGCGACCCCTCTTACGACTCCATGACCCTGGGGCACTCGGATCGTCGGTCCTACTTCCTCAACCCTGGGGAGGCTCACTCTGCTGACCACCCCTGCTACACCCAGCGCAACTCCTTCCAGTCTGAATGCAGTGCGTATCCAGACCTGGCCAGCTGCACCTTCCCTCGCAGACATTACAGCTCCCACCATGAGCTGAAGGAGGAGTGTGGTGCTGTGGTGCCTTATACAGGGCCAGCAGGGAGCAGTAAGGGAGGCGGAGGAGGTGGAGGGAACAACAACCGTATCCCCTCTAACCTGCTAGAGCAGTTTGAACGCCAGGCACCTGTGCGGCGTGAAGGCTACCACACGCTGCAGTACAAGCGCACTGCGGTGGAGCATCAACGCAGTGACAGTCCCGGTCGGATCCGCCACCTTGTCCACTCTGTCCAGAAGCTGTTCACCAAGTCCCACTCCCTAGAGGGGCCCTCGGGGTCTGGTGGTGGAGGGAGCGGGAGGATGAACGGTAGCAAATCCAGTCCTGATGACCCTCCCTCATCCTCTGGCACCCTGAAGCACAGCAAGCGCAGCAAGAGCAAAGACCGCTCAAAGTCGGAGCCTAAGATGCGCACTGCCATCTCGGGGTACTGGAGCTCAGATGACACGCTCGACCAGGGAGGTTTGCCTCTACCACCATCACCACGGGGGCAGCAGTGGAGGCCTGCCCTCTGGGGTCATGACTATGGGGCGCCACCCAGACAAATCTCAGTCGCAGTACTTCATGGAGTCCTATAACACTATCAGCGCCCACTCTCTCAAGACATCACGCAGCAACAATGACGTGAAGTGCTCAACGTGCTCCGGGGGCAGCAGCGGAGGGCTCCCGTTGGTGAGCGCACTGGACAGCCAAGTGCAGCTGAAGAAGAGCTCGTGGTCTTCAACTCTGACGGTGAGCAGAGCAAGAGAGGTCTACCAGAAGGCCTCAGTCAACCTAGATAAAGCTCTAGTGAAAGCCGAGCAGGGACGCACCTGCCACTTCCTACAGGTAGGACTGTTAAAACAGCCCCACCTCCCGCATGTCATGCTTCATGCATCATCCAGTGCCAGCTGCTCCTCCATGCTTCTGTTTTTCTGCATGGATCTGTGTTTGTTTGTTTGTGTGTGTCTGTGTGAGTTAAAGAGATTGATCACGGAGGCACTGGCCCAGACCCCATCCTGTCGTTCCCTGTGTCTCAGATGATCATTGCTCTCGTGTTGACTTAATCTATCATCATAAACCATTTTGCAAAATCATCACATGTCATCTGCTCCTCTGTGCTTGTGCCCACGTGCATGCTAATACATGAGCAGGTAGATGTTTATGTTATTACAGTATGTCAGGAGTCACAGGATAGTGTATTTAGCTTTCACATTTACTTTACCAGAGGAATAATGCAGTAAGCTGATTTTCTCTCAACTGTTTGACAGGTCAGGTTCATGCAGCACGACCCTAAACTAACATATTTTTTACAGTATACAAGCCGAGGAAATTAGATCAGAAATACCTAGCTAATCTCTTTTCAGAGAATAAATGGCAAATTAATTGCTAGTGGCCACAGCAGCAGTGATGTGCATGTATGTGTGTCTGTGTGTATATCACAGAGCAATAGCAAGGTGCTACTAGGAGATCAGAGAGAGTCAGAGGTGAGCAGACAAAGAAAAACTGCTCCTGTCCCCAAGCCCAGTGGTCACATACACTTACACCGCAAGTGCACAGGGACACTTCAGCCCACCTGATCCTGCTGCTCTTTTTCTGTTTTGGAAAAGATAAAAGTGTTTCAGATTGCATATATTTCCTCTCATCGGGGTGAGCTGCAAATATAAGCCTGAGGGGGAAGATGGAGAGACAACGCAGAGAGAATAGAAGGAAGGGTGTGTGTGTGTGTGTGTGTGTGTGCGTTTTGTTGGAGGAGAGCAAAAGGAGAGCAAATAAGGACAACAGAGAAGGGTATGAATTGAGAAAGTAAAAGTCAGAGAGCAAAAGTGAGGGAGCATGAAAGACAGAGGAAGCCCTGTGTGGCCGTGCATTTTAACAGCCTGGAAAACAGAGTGAGCAGATCAAGGAAGGATGTTGTCGCTGCAGTATGGCAACATTTCTCTCAGCCTAAAAGAGCCATTGCTTTTTTCTAGAAAGAGAGACGGAAGGGGGGAAAAAACAGGTTTTCAAGAAGAGGAACCTGACAAGTTAGTCTGCAGACATTTTTTTGAATCCTTAAAACAAGGACTAGACATCTATTTGCTTCATCTACTAGGATGGGATCCTGCAATCCAGAGTTTGGTTGCACAGGTGTAATCACCAGCACACACTTAATTTAATGCCTAACCATCCTCACACACTTCCTCAGCAGTCACAGGTTAGAACATTTTAAATATGCTGTACTCTACTGCAAAGGTAATAGGATTAAAAAGCATAACTTCATTTAGGCTTTTTTATGGCTTTTTCTCAGCAACAGTAATTTAATTCCTCTGACGTCATCACAGACCCCGTTTTTCCCAAGATGCTAACACAGTCTGTGGTTGCCCCTGACATCAAGGTCAGCCTGGTTTCCTAGCTACGCACCAGTCTGTTGAATGATTCTCGCACACTTTTTTCTCGCTCTGTATCTCATTTCTTTCACTTCAGAGCCGGTGCCGTAACAGCCACTCACGTTGGGACTGCAGTGGTTCTGCTGAACAAAACCCCCTTTGTTTTCTCTCTCTCTCCATGTTTGCTGTCTTTGACTCTCTCTTTTAGATTAGGGCTGGGAGATAGCTTTGCCTCCTTTTATTTTTACCTTCATTAGTGTGTGTGAAAAGTCAGGAGAGCAGACAGAGGCCGGGCTACTGCAACGTTTTGTCAAAAAAATTAATTCCCTGCATTTGATATGCCGCATGCATCACAGGACAGACAAAAGAAGGCCTCCGGCATTCACAAGCTTATGGTATGATCAAGGCAGACCCTGCATTGACACTGTTACTATTGTTTCTTTCTCGTACTTTTTCTTTTAAGGCGTTAAGTGCACTCTGTGATACAGGTATTTTATATCAGGCCAGAGAGAGAAATATTGCAGCCTTGCTGTGTCTATTTTTCATTTGTGAGTGCATCTCCATGAGATGTGCATCTCTCAAGTCTGGAGGGTGACCTGTGCTCGCTCTCTCTTTACCTTATCTCACTTTATCTGTACAGGTGCCTCAGGATGACTGGAGCAGTTTCTCTCCACTGGGGAAGGATGATGAGATCCCATGCCGGCGGATGCGCAGTGGCAGCTACATCAAGGCCATGGCAGAAGAAGACAGCGGCGACTCGGACTGCAGCCCCAAGCCCTCGCCCAAGGTCCAGGCGCGGCGGGCGAGTTACCTGAAGGCCACACAGCCGTCCCTCACAGAGATGACCACACTCAAGTGAGTTTGTGTTGGGGTAGAAACAATTATTTTCAGTATCAGTTATTCACTCAAAGACTTTTCTTTTGATTAATCACAGAAATGTCAGAATAAAGTGAAAATAGCCTTCGCAGTTTCCTTGAGCCTAAGGTGAGGTCTTCAAAGATATTACATTTACAATTATATAAAACAGCAAATCCTTCCATTTGTGTTCATGCATGATGTAACTGTATGTCTGTCTGTGCGCATATTATTTTTAAGCTTGACTACAGGACATGCTTCTGAACATAATGTTCAAGTGTGCTGAAAGCCTGTGGTCACACTGTGTAGTTTCATTGAAACAGAGAGATGCAGAGAGTGGAGTGAAAAAAAAGTCGACAAACAGAAGGAGATGAAGGCAGCCAGTGTTACTCACGCGTCATCCCGGCAGCAGTCTGGCTTATGTGCGAGTCCCTGACTCTCAGTGGCCACAGCTTAATTACCTGCCCTGTGTTTACAGCTCAGACACACACTTCTATCTTCATAGTTGGCCTCTGTATCTCTACAGTCACATAAACAGACTGAGCCTTAATTGAAAGTACATGATGCCTGTCCATGCACTGAAGTCTCTTCAAAAATAAATGCCATATTCTCAAGAAATGCACTGTGGGTTGACGACATCATTGAATATTTTCTCTTTCCCAATGCAACCCTTTGTTAAAGATCTGTGGTTAAAAGCTGAGCTTTATTATTTGAAGATTTTCATGAAGTTGTTTCTTGTTGCATAAGGCATTCTCTGCTCAGCAGCATGCTTCCTCATAGCAAGCGCTCATAAAGTATTCAGCAGTACTGCAGTCCATCAACGATCTCTGACTTAACAAAGTGTTAAAAAACGTGAGGCTGACAACAGTGTTCACAGTGAAGTCGACACGAGTTAACTTGGCTAACACGAGAAGTTCAGAGGCAACATTTTCTGACTTTATATCTCTTTCTGATTGAATACAGTTCAAAGATCAGAATTCCATACTAGGAGGAGGAATGTAGTTTCACACAACCAGAGTCTTGCTTTTGTAGTTTTGGCCATCATCCCTACTAGTGACAATAATAACACTGTACTGAAGAAGTTCATTGCTGAGATCTGGGAATGTGGCACCATTGCCAAAAACAAGTCTAATGAGGTAAGAAACCCAAGCAGTCAGAATCTTACAGCTTTAAAAGAAAACACACAAACATGCACAGGTTATCCATGCTTATTTGGAAGAGAAAACTAGGACGAACAGTAAAATTACCCAAACTTTCTTGTAAACATTCATCACATTTTACAGACTGACTTCCCGGTTTAACTTGCTGTAATCATGTGTGCACATTTTTTTCTTTTTGTGCAATGAGGGATTATTATTAACATTTCAGGTGTGCTCACTCTTTCAGTTTTACCTCAAAATAAAGTGATAATCCAACTTAACTCTCAGCTTGATTATATCGCGTCTTGTTGTCTAACTGCTTGTCTTTCTTGCTCCACTGACTTCATTGTAAATACCTCACTGTGTTCCAAGTTACTTTGGTGATTGCAGTGTTATTAGAACTGATAGAAATGATGACCAAAACCATGAAAATTTCCTTTAATGCAAATGTCCACCCACCATTTTCATTACTGGATAACAACTTGGGACCTAACTGTCTTAATTTGATATTACAATATTACTCATACCTAATAGAAATATTTTCCACCGTGCAGCCATGGAACAGTGAAAGAATTGGGGACACAAGTCTTATGTCACAGCACAGGGCTGTGACTGATTAGCTGTGTAATATAAAGAGATGAGAAGAACACCAGTGGGTGCTCAGTCATTGTTACTGGTTGCACACACACACACACACACACACACACACACACACACACACACACACACCATTATGTAAGTGCAAGTGGTGCAGCTTGGGGCCCACTAATGACTTGAATTTGGCCCTGGGAATACCATCATCGTCTGATGGAACCCAGTGGAACAAACCAAACTGCAGAACTGCACATTGGAGATAGAGAATGAGGCGGGAGCAGCTGACATCTTGTTTTCACACCGTGCTTTTGGGAGCTGGCACAAGTCTGTGTAACTCTCCACCATGATTAAATAATCAGCTTTGTTGTTCCATATGTTCCAGAGCCCGTTCTTTGACCTTTGTGTCCTTGACTAGTGAAAAATTGCTCCTGAGGAGTTGTGAGATTTGTTTACTCTCACCCGAAGCTAACCTTCCTCCTTATTAAAACACATAGGGCACAGATAATGCGTGTATTTAAGCAGTGGGGATTATTCCTGGCAGACAAACAACCTCAGAAGAAAATGGCATCCTTTCTTGCTTCCCTCGCTCACCAACAGCAAATTGCCGCAAATTGATTTATTCCTGGCCTAGATTTTATCGTTTATTTTTTCATGTCTCACCGAGAACAGACATTCTGAATAATAGGTTGCAGTAATCACATCTCTGTCTTTCTGTCCTTCCATCCCTTCCAACCACAGTCATCGCTCTAACGACTTTTATCCGGAGAGTGACTAAGATGACAAGAGAGTGACAGATGGAAGAAACAAAAGAAGGTAAAGAGGATAGGACAGTTGGACAGAGAAAACTTCAAGTTGGGAAGCAGGAAGAGCGGGCTAACAGGAAAGATGAGAACAAAGTGAGATGATGGAGAAGATGGGGTTTGCAGTGAGTCTCTGTAATGCAAGAGAAATCAGCAGATGCCTTTGGACAGCCTTTACTTCTGACTGGCAGAGGAGCATGTGTTCATTAATGTCACTTGTTCCATAGAGGAACACCCTGGGACAGGCTGACCTCCCCCCTTAGGTGGCACTGATTACAGACAGGGTCTGCCATTCAAGTTGCCACAATAGACATCATTGGTCCTGCCTATAATCAGCCCCACAGGGAAATCAAGAGGAGATGTGGATAAAGATAATGGTGTAGGTTGTTTCTTCCTTTACTTTATTCCTCTGTGCATCCCCCACAGTTACAGACTGCAGGTGGCTGATTATGGATGATTAATACAAATCTCTGAGGCTTGGGTTATACATTGTGATTTTTTTTATACATTGTGAATAGAAACATGAAGGGAAAAAAGGAAAACCTAGGAGCTGAAAAATTAGCTGTGATACCAGTAGAAAAAAAATAAAGCTGTTATTATTTACTTTATCAATAGATAAATATATTTTCCCACTCAGTTATTTTTTGATGTAGTCTGCTGTACTTTTAAATTGGGTCCCAGTTAGCAATTATTTAAATTATTGCTGACTTTCTCTATTAATCAATTAATTGTTTGGTCTATAAACTGTAAACTGAAAAGAGGAACAACTACCAGTCTGAGACCCCAAAATATGAGACTGTCCTTCCAAGAAAGATGACCGCATCAGTGATGTAAGCAAATGCATGAAAATGCATGTTTGTTTACATTCAAGCAACAGTCTTTTGGTGTCCATAAGACCTGTACTGTATCAAAGTAGTTATTTTATCTCAAACCATGATCTTTCCCAAATCCCATCGTGGTATTTTTGTGGTTAAATCTAACCCAACCATAACCATCACAATGTGAGGTCAGAAAACAGACAGTGTTGCTCTGTTGATAGTTGTGTCAGGTTGGTAGATGCTTACATGTGTTGTTGTGGTGGACATGGACCAGCAGCCTATTTTGCCATTTGTTATGGAGGACTTGAAATATATTTAGTGTACATGAAGATGTATTTTAAAATGACTATCTCCATCACAATAGCTCATCTGTCCTTTGATTTCCCTTTTTGTCTTCACCGTCCTTTCTCCTCTATTCTCTCATTCAAGAATGAGTAATCTAGTTTGCTTGGCTGTGGTAGCCACGCTCTATTTTTAGGAGGAAATACATAATTAAAGCAGACCTGACCTGGAGGCAGAGAGTAAGACTTGTGCATGTGTACAGTATGTGTCTGTGGCTGCGTCTGTGTGTGTGTGTGTGTGTGTGTGTGTAAAATTGGTTTTATATTTGAAAACGAGAGACAGAGTGTGAATTACAGGGGGTACTGGACCTTTACTTCTCATGGCTGATTTAAGAATAGACTTTCTAATTTGAGTTGTATTCATTTCTCTCCATGCACTTTGTTTCTCTGTAAGTTGGTTTAGTAGGCCACGATGTTCATCAAGAAGGAAGCGAGTCAGCTTTTTAGGTGTTATTTCCCCTGATTAATGAATTGTTTAGCTTGCATCTGACTGCTGTGTAACCTAAACACACACACACTACACAAACACACACACGTGCATAGGTGTGAAGCATGCTGAGCGATGGTATTGGAGGCAGGTGAGAGCTAATGAGACACCTATTCATCTTCCTGGGAGACGGTACATTTGTGCACGTGTATGTGTGTGTGTATTTTTGTGTCAATCTGTAGGTCTTTTTTAGTGTGAAAGAAATTCAGTGTGTGTGTGCCAGTGTTCTCACTGTTAAGTGTTTTAGAAAGTGTGTACAAGGTGCTTCAAGGACAGACTACCTAAGCTACTGCGAGTGTTTCTCAATAGTACTGTGCTTGTTGATTAGATAAAGGTGTCTCCTGAAGCAATTGTGGATTGATCCATATCTTTGGGTTCATACACACTGCCAAGTACTTTGAAAATACCTTCTCTCACTCTGTTATTATCACTTGATCTCTCCCTCTCTTTTCCCCTGCTCCTTTTCTGCCTCTATCTCGATTTGTTTCTCGCCTACCAAGCTTTGACTTTCTTCTTTTTTGCCCCTCCTCTTTGTCCTCTCTCCTTCCCTCTCTTGCGGCAGGATTTCCACAGAGCATTCGCCCAAGCTGCAGATCCGGAGTCACAGCTACCTGCGGGCGGTGAGTGAGGTTTCCATCAATAGGAGTCTGGACAGCTTGGACCCAGCAGGGCTGCTGGCCTCACCTAAATTCCGCTCGCGAAATGAGAGCTACATGAGAGCCATGAGCACCATCAGCCAGGTTAGTGGCACCCAGGGGCCCGTGCCTGTCTGCCTTTGGCCCTTGCACCCCCTGTACCTCTACCGCTATGTCCAATGAGGTCGTGCAGGGGGGAGGAAAACCCATCCGTAGCCATCCTAAGGCCTGAATTAACAATCCGGTCACCATCCGGCAAAGAATGAACAGTACAAAAACCCCCAATCTCCCAATTAGTGTATACGTCTGCATGCTGTTTTCTGGAGCTCATATGATTACAGGCGTATTCAGATTGGCTAATTAAACAGGAGGGCATGCAGAACCCCCCCCCCAGATCACCCCCATCCTTCACCCTAATATGCTCCTTCTGCTTCGGCATACTTTGTGAAGCAAAATGACAAGCTAAAAATGTTCTCCTCAATTTGGCATCTGCTGTGTAAGAGATGAAAAACAATAATTAACATGCAGCCATATGAATTTTATGAATAATTGAAATAGAGTTTGGCTCCAAATGGTGATGGGCATTTGCCTTGATTTGATGGTTATTGGACATATTGAAGAAGTGGTCAGGAAACAGCTCAACCAGTGGAGGTCCATTATTGCTGTAGCTGCCACAAAATAAGATGTTAGTCAATTTGGGCACAGCTTCATACTCTGTTATTTGAAATGACAGCGGAGCTTAGCTTACCTTTTAGCCTGGGGTAACAGGGATATGTGCTACCCTCCAAAGCCCAGGGGCAACACTCTGCCTCACCAGCCGAATGACAGACCCTGGAGACTTCCCTTCAAGTCCTGGCACGGAGCAGCCCCAGAGGAGAATGACACGCTGGACCTGGCATCTACAAAAGTGCCACTGAATAAAAAGGTGCTGCTAGGGTCTCTATCTCACTCACTCTCTCTTATACTTAACACGTGTGCATAGAGGGTGAGCTGACACACACACAAAAAAGAGGCTTAACACCAGTGGATTTGATTGAGGTCCACAAACCTTTCTGACTCCAAGCTCTGCAGTATACACTCACACTTGTCTGTCCCTACACTCTCTTCACTGACAAACACCCAGACCAACAGCTTTAGTTCCCGGCTACATCCCATTCCTGTGTTTTGCTCCCTGTGCAGACATGTTGCAAACTTCTCTTTAATTGGATTGGCTGAGCAAAGGCAACTTCGAGGAATGGGATGGAGCTTTGAGTTATCTGCCCTCACACAATTTAATCTGTAACACACTCCCATCTCACAAGTTTGTAGCAAGAGTTGTTTTTTTTTTTTCTTTTTGCTTTAGACCTTGTTTTGAAACCCAAGCTGCACTAGCTCATGAAGGCGTAGTTAGATTTCGAGTCTCATCTCAAATCCCAGTAGTTCCAACTTTGACACCTCCTAATTCTCACCTTTAATAACAACATTTGTAGTATTTCACTTTGTTGTATGAAGTTTTATCCTACAGTGATTCCTCCCCCCCTGCACTCCTTGGACTCTCTTTTATTTTTCTCCAATATATTTCTCTTTTAAGTGTATGCAAGTTCCTCTTTATATGGCTTAAAGCTTCACAAGACAGCGTGGAGGCAAAAGTCTGACCAATATGAAATAACATACTGAGAAAGTATGTGATGTGTTTATGGTGAACATGGTGTGCTGATGTAGTCTGTGATGCTTTAACAAAGGACACAAAATTGCCCAATATGTCTAAATCTATATTTTGATTGCCTCCTCTTAATGGATCTGTCTCAAACAAAGAGGTTTCTCACGCTTGTGAGAAGCGTGAGAGTGTTTCTTTTTGGAATTTGGAATTTTTTTCAGAATTTCTTTTTGGCAAATACGTAGAATCTGCCTGCCTGAAGTTATGGGAATACTGGAACAGTGTCATCTATTGCAGTGCCCAGTTTGTGATTGAAGTGTGTTTGTGTATAAAACTCCTGCCTAGTGAAGCTTTAATCAGTGGTATCACTCTGTAAGAGTGAGCAGCACTAAGAGATGCTTCCCTCACTTTTGCTTCTGTAATACGTTGTCCCTTCTCCTCTGTCTCTCACTGTGCTGGGGTACACCGCTGCATTTTTATTATTCATTTTTACTTCTCCCCTGTGCTCCTGTTGCGTGTGTGGTTTCTTTCTTTTACTTGTCTGGGCGTCTGCATGCATGTGCTGTATGTCTGTGTGTGTCCCATCCTCTGCAGGTGAGCGAGGTGGAGGTGAACGGGCAGATTGAGGCAGTGTGCGAGTCAGTGTTCAGTGAGATGGAGTCGCAGGCGGTGGATGCCCTGGACCTGCCCATGCCTGGCTGCTTCCGCATGCGGAGCCACAGCTATGTGCGTGCCATAGAGAAAGGCTGCTCGCAGGAGGAGGAGGAGGGAGGTGTCGCAGTGGGCAACAGGAGGACCAACTCACCACCGCGCACCACCACCACTGTCAGAACCATCCAGAGCAGCACAGGTCGGTGGGAACATGCACCTAGCTTACGCATGTTCTCATGAACATGTGTGAGCATACATAATCCATAGGCCATTATAAATTGATGTGTGTGCACAGAAAGTATGTATTATAGATGCGCTGTGTGTCTAAGTTATACGGCATGTGTATAGTATCAACAGAGAAAAATAAATAAATTAGAACTTTAGTTACTGCAAAAGGAGATTTAGATTCATCCTTGCATAAACATTTGACAGTGGATTGGACAGTGCCATCAAATCAAATTCTCTCATTCCTAACTCTCTTCTGTTATTGTAAAAAGAGTTACCTCGTTTAGCTGACCGCAGACTTGTTTCACTTTGCAAACGCAGACCCAAACCCTCCACATTATTATCCACCTGACCCAGTTTTCCTCTCAGATACAATATGATGAACGCAGAACTGTTTTTCCCCACATAAGAGCTTATTCGAGCTGTAAAGCTCAGTGGCTGCTTGGTCTTATTTTAGCCTTCTTGTGTGCCTCATGGTCTGGAGTGCTTGGCTTTCCAGCATTACTGCATGCAGTATTGATGCTGAGTCGTGCTGGCATCCAGCACTGGGTGCTTCTGTGTTTCCCACTGCAAATCCAAACGTCATTCCCTTACATTGTGCGCGTTGAGTCATCGTCGCCTGACGCACGAAGGCTCCCTCTTCCATCCCTTTTTAATTATGCCAATTAAAAGACAGCATTTCCACAAACCTAGCCGACAAGGTTACAACCAGCTAATTAAACACATTTACTGCAAATTGGAAGAATGACAAAACTAGTTCAGTCAATTCAAAGGCCTTACTACTGACTCTGAGCAAACATTTATTTAATGCTGTTTAAAATTTGCTTCAACTGACTTCCTTCTCCCTCCCAACTATAATTTCCCCCTCCAGTTAATAAAATTAGTTGTAATATGAAGTTGCACCCCACCATTTTCTAATCAAACATCTTATTGACAGTTCAAGCTAACAATCCAATTAAAGGCAATGGAGAATTCAGTTGATTGTTCTATTGTGTGGTGGTAGTTACTGATCTATAAAAGGAGACTGATAAGATCAAGAGAGCTCCTTCCCCTGAGGAAGGGAGAGATAATGAAAACCATCTATCAGATGGAGTGTTGTAGGGACTAAACTCTGGTTTTCAAGCTAGACAGCTGCTCTGTATAATGCTGCTACTGCACGTGATACAGGTACTCTCTTACTCTTTCGCCTATCTCTTTCTTTATCTGTAATCATTTGCTTATTATGTAAAGATAACACTTTTTAAACCCTTCTCAGGTAAAAAGTAACTAAGCAGAGGGATGTGTGTGTTAAGTAGTACATGTCTGCAGCAGTAGCTTCACAGCTGTTGGCAATTTAATGAACATCCATTTTTGGTGCCTGAGTTTGTCACATGATGAATAGACGTTGTGAAAGTACAGAGAAGAGATATTCGTCTACTTTGTGGTTGCTGATGATCCAACATTATGCTGCTGCTATCGGTCGAGGCTGTGGCTTTAAAAGCTCGATGTGATTGGCTTTCAGCTTCTTCTGACCCCTGACCTTCATTTGCTGCCGACCTTACTTTATCCTGGAATCAGCTGTAACAAAAGCTCAAACGAACAAGACAGTAAGAGCGGATTCAAATGATTTATTATGAGGCAATGTGGAGAGCAGTTCACTGCGGTTGGTAGTGAAGGTAGAGGATTGCTTCAGATTACTGTCATAGTTGTACTACTGCACAATTCATCACCTCCTTAGATCTTCACCACTGAGTCGTCAGTCACTGTAATTAATTAGCTCCCTCTCCTTTTTCTCCTCCTGGGGGAAGACCGTGATTGAAGAGGAGAGGAAGAGAGGGAGATTGGAGAATAGGAAAAGTCTCAGTCTGACTATATTTTGCCTCACATTCCACCTTTTTAACACACGCACTGCAGCCACAGTCACATCATGCGGGAGTTAGCGTAATTACCGTTTTCTGACTTTTACACACTGTTTATGCAGAAATACAGGGTTTGCAGGTGGTTTGGACGATTTAATTAACAGCACTAAACCATAATTAACACTTCTTAAAAACCTGAAAATCAGTTTTTCAGCAGGGTTTCAAAGATTAATCTAAGCTTAAGCTTATTTTAAACCCGAGGAGCAGCAGAAGGAATGTGATAGACGGTGACAACAGGCAGCTAAAATATATCTTGCTCACAGTGATGGAATGTAACTAAGTAAATTTACTCCATCAATACAATCAAGAAGCATAAATTATAACAACTGACACAAATTTACTGTGTTCAAATTAAAGTTACTATTAATAGGTGTTTGTTGTGTTTTGTTAGCAAATAATTTGTTATCTAGATAATATTATTTTTGATATATATTTAAGAGTCATAGTTTATTTTAGTTAGTGTTTATTAATGCAAATATGGGTCTGTTTTGAGATCAGAACAAATCCACAGCAGGACAGCCAGAATGTGCAGTAATAGTTAAAAGGACGTTAATGACTGGCAACTACCATCTTGAGTTGCACAACCTCATCGGGTCATACACATGGGAACGACTTCCCTCTTTACCTCCTATCCAACATGATGTATAACATGGACACATAATTGAGATGTGCTGTGACATCACTGTATGCCGGTGCTGTATAATGCTTGCTTTGCAGTACTTGCTACTCAAAGTGCAGACGCACAGTACTCATAGAAAAACTGGCTTTTATGTACAGAATTGAATAGTATCCATTATATAATCTCATATTCATTACTGGCATTTAGAACGTTCTCTCCCCCCGCTCTCTCCTCCTCTCTCTTTCTATCATATCTGACAGTAACTTCCTGCCAAGTAAACAGTCACAGCTTTTGCAGTTTTGTTTATATCTGTTGTTCCATGATGCAGGAGCAGCATGCATACTGACGTTCACATACACACACACACACACACAAACAAACACACATACACATTCATACATTTCACCAGAAATCGACTGGGAGCCCAAAGTGAGAAGTGAAGACGTTGTTGTGGTGAATATTGCATGATGTTTCTCAGGGAGGGTTCAGGCACCAGCAGCTCGAGAAAAACAGCCCGCACTTATGGTTTCTGCTCCCACTTGTCCCCGCGGCAAACCGCCAAAATATCACACATGCACACACACACAGGAGAGACCTATCAGCTTCCGCTCATGCTTCTCTCCAGTTTGCCCACTGCGCTGCTCCAGCCCATTATTATTGATGATCTTTTTAATCCTGAGGAAGGAGACTGAAGTAAGGGGTTGTCCTTTGATCTCTTCTCTTTGAACGTCAAGTGGCTGTGGTTGCTATTGCCTGCCTCTCTGCCCACTCAAACTGGCATGTACGTGCGCACACACACGCTAACCCAAGCAGTCACTCACACACACATATTCCTATTGCCCGGACAGACATGTTGGCCTAGACATCAGCTCCTTTGGATCGGTTTAACAAAATCTGGAGCAGATCCTCTTTCTAAAGCTTGGGAAAATCCATAGCAATCGGTTAATGTGAGGATTTTACTGCCTCTAAGCCCTGGCTTCTCCAACCCTGCGTCGTCTCCAGTTAACATATTCATCACCTCTTCACTCCACTTTGTCTTTCCCTTTCTTGGCCTCTTACACAACAGTTAGATACTCTGCCTTTTCTCAATAGCAGTTAGGTGTGTGGGTAAATTGCTAAGAAGAAGAACTGACCTTCAATTAGAAAGAGTATACATACAGATCTGAAGTCCAGGAAATGTGCCATACTTTCTGTTTTTCTTCCTCTAAACCTTGGTTTCCCTGGCTCACTGACCTGCTGTCAATTATCCAGCCTCATTTTCCCAGCAACTGTTTTTCAGAGGTGCTGAGGGATTGGGTGAAAAGAGTGGCTTTCCTCCCCTAGCTCCCTGTAATAGGCCTCAGGACAATGTTTAATTGAATGGCTTTGAATTTCCTGTGGCTCAGAACAGATATCTTGTGCTCAATAAAGTACAGTATTCCTTAAGTAAGTGTTAAGTAAGGCATGCTTGTGGCTCATTTTGTTG
Organism: Lates calcarifer; assembly: GCF_001640805.2. Taxonomy (NCBI): domain Eukaryota; kingdom Metazoa; phylum Chordata; class Actinopteri; family Centropomidae; genus Lates; species Lates calcarifer. The sequence goes on along the minus strand of NC_066856.1, from coordinate 13,339,378 downwards.
ATGGTCTTGTCAAACGCTCAGTGGAATACCACCTATTCATTTCATTTTCTGATGCTGCTCTGGGAACAATTTTCTATTTGGTCTGACTGTACAAAACCAAAAATAATAATTCAAGTACATAATTATAGTGTAGATTTCCCATTTCATTTAGATCATTTTTGGTGAAGAGGTGTTCATTGGCAGATTTTGACAGAGCTAGGCTAGCTGTTTCCTCCTTTTTCCAGTTTTTGTGCTAGCCAGCTTCTGGTGTTAGCTTCATATTTAGACATGAGACATGAGGGAGATGTCATATTTTCTTGGCAAGAGGTGTAGCTCCCCAAATGTCAGACTGTTCCTTTAAGTATTTGACATTAGCAGATATCTACCCATATATGACAGGCATCTAAACTCAGTATGCTCCTTTCAGGCTGGGAAGCTAAACTTGTCAAATTCTATTTACTGTAATGTTTATAGGCTTTACTGTTCACACAGTGGGGCCCCTGTGTATCCTCAGCTCTTTACACTACTGTACTACAGCCTGTACAACACTGCCCCCAGGGGCTCAGCGTAACACAGCACTGCACCTCTGCACCTATCTTTTTACAGTAGCTGTGTGAGTGGGTGGATGAAAACTACCAGACAGCTTGACCCAATTAACAACAATCACTGCCATCACTGGCACTTTTCCAAGAGCTCTGTTATGAGAGAGCTTGTGAGAATAAATATCTTTGGATCTCCCTTTGTGCAAAACAGAAGTGGCAGGGATACAGACCACTAAAGTCTGGTCGAATCAAGATCAAGCCGAGCATTCGACCAGATCTCCCCTCACACCTCCACCAGCCCATGCACATTTCGAGGAGCAAGGCTGAAATTTGTTTGTCATATGTCAGGGTGACTCATATGTTATAAAAGCAAAGAAAAATGCTGCTCCAGGGCACCGTGTGTGTTTGCTGATTTGTTTTGAGAAGGTCCCCTCTCAAGGTGGGTTTGAGGAGGACTACAGGTGAAAGCCCCCTGTGGCAGCATCACGTCTGACAGAGCTATTGGTCCTGATAACACTGAGCTGTGTTTCTTTGTTCCATGCTGCTGCCGTCAGTTACTGTGGATTTGGCCATCTGCTTGCCTGTTGTGTCTGGTAACAGAGAATGATGAGTTCAGAGCAAGGTCAGGACTAAAGGTAATCATACAATCCCTAAGCCTGTTTGAATAAGGTGCAATCAAGTCATTCTTGCATGCTGCCATGTAAACTACGCGGTGATCAGTTATGAAGTTCTACAACAGAAGATAAAAAGAGATTTAGATACAGATCTAAATTGGAGTTATAAAAAGTGTTTTGTGTAGTGTGAGTACACAGTGATCTCCACAAGGTGATCATAACTCCACCAGCCCCCACAGTAAAACAAACAACAATAATATTCTTAAATATGAGCACAGCATGCAACATCAAGGGCTAATCCTGAGCTAAATCCTTGCTCCCTTGGTGTGAAAATGCTCAGTGCAAATCAACCACACCACTCTTTACTAAACCACAGGGTGGCAGTCATTAGCCTATCTGAGTTAATCACTCACACTGGCAGGATATGTTTGCATGTTTGGGCTTTTTGAGTTAGAGAAGCCTGACCTGTATTTAATGAGAATCAAAGACACAAAGTATATGAGTGTATCATGAGGCAGTTTTCATTTTTGTTTTATTTAGTTTTAGTCAGTTCTGCTCAGGGAATCAGGATTTATGACCTCAGTATTTTTTACAAACATGGCTATAAAGCCCTGGTTACAGTAATACAAATTTTGATTCTAGTTTGAGTTGCAGCCTCGAGAAGAAGGTAGAAGTTGATCTCGAATTACAATGAATACATCACTGTTTTTTTCCCTACAAATTTTATTTCTCTCTTACTTTATGATCACTGTGTTTAAATTATGTAATGTTTTTCCGTTTTGTGTCATGCGTTGAACTCCTACAAATAAAGTTTAAAACAAATGCTATTTTGAAAGTTAGACCTTTTAGGCTACAGAGATGCTAATTTAGAATAAAAGTGTAGTTTCTATTTGAATAAGTGGGTAAATAAAGTACGCTCAAGCAGACCTCAGAAGGGAAAGTTACAGAGGCATTACAGTAAAGTTTTCATCATGACTTTGAACGGGACTGTCCCACCCAGTGCTGAATGAGTTATTAAGTGTTTGTATGGGGCGGGGGGTGCGATCAAGGCGCGTCCACATCCTGACATAAGATCCTATATCGTCAGAGTGAAAGAGGAATAGAGAGAGAGAGGACTTCTGTCATCCCAGCTCAGCTCAGTGTTGCAGACTCGCGGTTTTCATGACGTTACTTCAGTGTTTGTACAACGCGCTGCTCGGCATGTGTGACTACTGGATTCGGCTTTGTGAGTAAAAGCTGCTGTTGTGTTCCTCTCTTGTTTGCGATGACCGATGTTGAACTGCGTCAAGACGAGGCAGAGGCAGGAAGTTGGGAAATGTAGCCTTCAAAATAAAAGTGAAAATAGTCTTGGAAGGGGGCAACAAGTAGCGAGTTGCCGAAGTAAAATATTATCGCTCACAATGTAGAACACGTTGGAATTGAAGCACCTCCTATTATGTTTGAGTACAGACATATGAACGCTTGCAGCAGTGCCGATAGTGAAATTAAGTACTCGACGTTAACTAAGCACGAATAATAGGCCATACCAGTGGCATTTGAAGTGCGTCACTGGATTTTACTGTGAAAGTGCGAACCGGACGTTTAGTTTTTTCATTGTGACTCGCTTTACACTGAAGCTTTCGGCGCCCATCCCATGCTTTCTGCTTATTCATGCTTCACATGAAAATGGAAGAATCCTGTTCAAGTTGTTACTGTTAAATAATAGTTACAGCTCCAATGACAGAGGCAACTAAATAAGAAATGTTATAATTAATAGAAAATATTGAATATATAGAAGTCATGTATGACTCCATAGAGAAAAAAAATGTTTAAAAAATGTTTTAATGGATAACTTTAAATGATCTTATGCTTTAAAAAAAAAAAACAGTCAGACATCAAACAGTTTATAAATATCAATCAAACTCATAGATTTTAATCAAACCCATGATTATTAAATAAACTTCCAGCTATCTTCTAGGCCCTCTGCAACTTCTTTTCCCTCCAGACTGGACAACATGTGAGGACACTGAGATTAACCTACACGCCTTTCACCCTCCACTCATGGTGGCTGGGACATGTTGAACACCTTCCAGCTCCCGGCCTATTTTGGTAGCATATCTCTGATGGGGGGACGACAGGTGTGGCCTGCATCACACAGCGCTACGCTTGGCACAGCATCACAACACACGCCTCTGCAGGGTCCAGTTATTTAGGTCAGACTAAGGGTCCCTCTGGAACTGGAGTTCATGGGGGTTCATCTCAGACTACTGTGCTTGTTAAAGTGAGCATCCAGAGGGCATGGGACTAAGTTGCTTTAAGCCTCCCAGGCCTTATGGGAAAAGAGATCACTGGTGCCACTTACCAGTTTGAGGCCTGCTTGGGTGGACGGAGGGCCCCAAATGCCCTGCTGTGTAACAGATGAGCAGTCTGTGGCCCCATATTTCTGTCCAACCATCTGTGTTTGAGTGAGTCACGCACACACTTCAGCTCATGCACGTCACTGATGCCAGCTATGCTGCGTGCCTGCTCACCTACTGGCGTTTTGCTTTCTATTTTCAGACAAGGCCCGAGACCCTACTGAGATCAACATGCGATGGACACACACATGTACAGTACACACACATATCCGGTGATCCAACTAGGCCATAGTTATATGAGTTTATGGGTTTGTGTTAGTATCATGAAAATGACCGAGGGGTCCAGAATGTAAGTTAGGGAGGGCTCAGCTGTTAACACATTCATCTGGGAAGGCCTTAGTCACAATAACACTCAATTATCAAGTATTAAATAAAGCAACTGCAAGTTTATGAGAGTTGCTGGTACATAATAACTCATTATTATTATTCATTTGAATAGTATATAGCAAGATCTCCTATAACTGCCTACACTTTCAATCAGTAACTTGGTTAAAATGGGATAAACCTGTTTACACAGGATTTCTGTGCTTTGTTACTTTTGCATTCTATGTTTTATTGCTTTCTTCATATTCTGTTTTTGTGCTCACGGTTTAAAGTCACTGTTTCTCAAGCAGCATCCCATTAATTTCTGCTGTACCTACTTTACCCTGAGGGATCATTAGTTTCCCTCAGTTTCATTCACAAATAGTTCCAACTCACTGAGTAGTGGCTCAAAATTCATCCTGAAAAATGTTTTCTCAGGGGCACAGTTACACAACCATATTTTGAAGAGCCTGCTGTTAAAATGTATTGGCATTTAAACTGATTATTCCAGATAGTCAAATTAATGATTCTATAGCACAAACAAATTACAGTGCAGTGCAGTTAAAAATAACAGCATCTTGAATACCAAAGGGGATAATTCTGTTTGTAAAGGCTCTAAATATAAATGGAGGTTAATGTTGTAGTTTATGAATTTGAAGTGGTTTGGTGGAGCTGTAAAGTATATTCAGTTGCCTCAGATTTGTTTTACCATCTGTGTGACTTAGTCAGTCATAGCTTGCAATTTCCGTCTCTGTTATTTTCATTTTCATTGTTTCTTTCTATCAGTTCAATTCATTGAGGATTTATTGAAGTCAGACATTATTGCCACAACACATTCCCAAGTGGGCCTCTCCCTTCCTTCTTCAATCACGTACTGTCATTTATCCAGTCATATATTCTCTGCAACACTCACTCCTACACACAGGTGCTAAGACTTCAGCTGCCCCCCTCTGTCTGTCATGGTGTCTTTTAAGAAGTAATTATCATGTTAAAGATAAGCTGATGAAACACCTGCCAAGGGATAGGCAGACAATCTTACTCCAGTCCTCTAGTGAAGGTATGAGGTGTCCACATTTACAGTAACTCTGGATAAAGATGTGATGACAGGAAACTCATAAACACAGTCTCCCTGGCTCAGTGGTACTGAAAACAAAACAGTGTGAAAGCTGAGGAGTGGTTAAACAGCAACAATAACTCTTAAAACCGAAGTAAAACTTCTGTCCTTTAGTTGGCTGAAACTGATTTTAAAGAAAACAAATAAAAATCAAATAAATATAGTCAAGTAAAAGTAAAAATCTTCTCAAAATATACGCAGTTCCTTCCCTACAACAACACATTTTGTTCAGTTTGGATAGTTATACCTTTTCAATCTAAACGCACCAAAGTGTCTTTAGATCTGATGTCTTTCACTAAAGTTCCTTGCGTATTTAGTGTTTCTCTCACTCCTGACTTTTCTCTTTACTCACTTCTACTCTTCAGCTTCCCTCTTTCATCAGCCTCCTAATTCCTCTGTGCTGCGGGCAAAGCTAATTCCAGATTTGTAGTAATCCACATGATAAGCAGAACAGAAGAACAAAGATAAAGAGGTCAGGTGAAAATATGGTTGTTAATTAAAACTGTAATGCTTTAAGCTATGAATACAGAAAAGAGACTTTCTTTCTTACCATACAATAATATCACTGAAGTATTTATGTAAACAATACACATACACTTGTATGTATGTCAGTCTTGTACAGATGCTTTTTATATTGCCCACCTCACATGGAGTGACAAGACACTGCTATATATCTCAGGGCAAGACAAATACAAAAACCCCCCAAAAACATAATTCATAATGTTATATATTCTGCTAGATACTTTAAAATAACATATTTATGTGCAAAATCTTAAATATATTGTGTACCCAATAAGACTAGAAAGAACAAGATCATGAGAGTCTAAAGTTTATCCTGATAAAGGTTTTTTTCACTTTTCACCCAAGGCCTTCTCCAAGTAATAGGCTAATGTAAATGTTTTGTATATGAATAGAGAACCATGGCTCTCTGAGTCATCGTCTACATTTAATAAATCTGTTTTACCTTATTAAACAGATTATTGCATGGTTCACAGTAAGAAAAGCAATAGAAAACAACAGCTTAAACAAGGATTTCTATGCATTATTTAGGCTGTAACACTATTACACCACACTATTACTGAAAATAGATGTGCTGTAGCTTACTTTGTCATAAAAAGCTCATTTGAGGAGATAACTTGCCCATTTTCACTTTATTTTCATTTTAAGGAATCCAGTTTTTCAATTCTTGTTTGTCGACACTAGAGGGAGCTGGGTCCCTACCTTTAGAATAAATCCTGAATACCCTCTGATGTTTCACCACAGCAGTTGATCCCTGTGTAACCCACAAGTTCTATCCTGAGATTACTGTTAACCATTATCTAGGCACATTTTGTGCAACAGTATCAGTGTGTTTGTGTGTATGACAGACTGAAATAGACCGAGATAGAGGAAACAAGTGATCTGACATTCATGCGTTACTTGATGTATATGGACATGGAGATGAAACAATGTTCTCTGACAGCGTTGTGCAGGAATGCTTCTTTGAGCTCCATCAGTCCCTCCTGCCATGTCTGTTCCTCAGTCCCACCCGCACACACAAACACACACACACACACACACAGTGATCTCTATTTCCTGCTCTGGCGTTAATTACAGGGACAGATAAAGCCCTGCCTTAGCAACGTATGCCTCTGCATGTGAGATACACCTGTGTGTCAGTGGATCAAAGCTGCCATCTTCTAAGGTGGAATTATTATTCAAAGAGGGGATGTAAATTAAACAGTACTCTGGTGTCATCTGTCTCATATTCTCTCCCTTGCTCTTTCTCTCTCACACACACACACCTGCATAATGCTGTCATTCCACTTGCTTTGATGGTGCTAGTAGGTGTGTTTGACAGGAAACAAGGGCTGGGTTGAGACATGTGGCAACACACTAGCGCACGCACGCAGTATTCATGTGGAATAAGAAAGAGAAAGACGCCGTTCTCAGTTGTGGTTGGCAGCCGTACCTCGACGGAGCTTATGAGCATGTGGGTGTGCGCGCGCGCTCGCATGTGCCTGTACTGGTGTCAAAGTGTCTGTGTGTGGCTTCAGTGTTTGCAGCTGCGGGATCAAGCCTGAACTGGGAGTTCGATGTGGGTAAACTGTGATTTGGCTATCTCTCTTCCTGGAGGAGATAAATCCTAGCCATGCTGGTGTGTCAGCCACTCAGTAATTACTTCATCCTGTCACGACTGTCTGAGAATGCAAGCCAGTGGGAACTTGCACTGTCGCTCTTTCATTGACACAAAGGGAAAAACACTCAGCATCTCTTTTATACGGCTCAGTGTCAGCTTAAGAGCATTAGTCATCAGATAAGCAGATCCAGAGGAATTGAATTCAGTTCAAAAATTCTACATCTGTTGATTTATTGCCTTTTTCTCCAGCTTTTACAGTTTCAGTTTAATTTATTTTGATGATGTGTCTGGGATTCTGCTGAACTTAATAACATAACTCTGCTCTGTCTGATGGCAAATTGAAAATTGAATTTAAAATAAACCAGCTTCTTGTGATCCAAATGTGAGGGAGGAAAAGAGCAGATTCCAGACTTGCAATATGAAATCTTTCACTAGATGTCATCATAGCCCCAGTTGCTTTGAAGCATGTTGCCAGTCAAATTTGAGTAATCTGATCCAACCTGTAATTGCTGAATGTGGCCCAAATTATGCGTAACATGACACATAACTCTGATTCAGTGTGATCATAAGTAACCTATGCAGATGAATTGCACCTGTAGGCACTTGCTGAATATTTGTGCAGAAATTGCTATATCATAGTATCAATCATGTGTAATTATTGTGTACTTCTATGACCTGAATAGACAGTGATTTCCTGCCTGCACATGCTCTAAAGCAGAATAAAAGTCAATAGGATAAATCTGCAGGACTTAAAGCTTTAGTTAGTGGCTGCTAGGTGTTTCTGTTTACTTACGACTTAATTGGTCCCAGCTTGTTATGGCCTGGAATGCTTTGATTATAGCCATTAAGCCAATCTTTTGACACAGGAAGCGTAAGCAAGAAATTGTCATTCATTCCTCTCCTCCTGCTCTCAGTTTGAGAAAAGGGGAGCGAGAGGGGAAAAATGAGAGAGGGGCACAGGGAGGAGCTGACAGGGCTACGGCAAACCACAAAGAATGGCTGCGGCAGCGCGCTCTTGCCGTCCTCCCCCTCCGCTCTGCAGGGACAACACATACAACGGTTTCCTGTTAAAATGAAGAAATCTGTGGTTGACTTTGAGGATTACTTTCCCAAAATGTCAAGATGTAAAGAGCCCATCTGGCATGTCAGATCAGGTGGACAGGGGCTGCTCTCTCAGGTAGAGGCTGTCCCTCTCCTCCCTTTTTTTCCCCTGCCCTTCCTGTCTGTGTTTTGGCATCAGAAAGAGCAAAGGAAAAGCAAAGCCCTGAAAGGATTTCCTCAGCGATGACTGTGGATGATCCTCATGGCTCCTGCATGCTAAAGCTGGGCAGGGCCCACAAACTCAAAGCCCTGAGGGAATGAAAAACACAGGAAGAGTTGGGATATAGAGTTAAATCTCCTTAGAGGAGATGGAGTTTTTATTTATTTTTATTTTCTTTCTCGGGCTGAGAAAAACATGTGTTTTGCTCTGTTCTCTTTACAGAATATTGAAAGTTTTGAGACTTTTCTTGACAGCTAAATTGTGTGGTTGAAAGTTCATGTTGCTTTCACTGTTCTGGAAGGGAGGGAGTACGTTGGAGTAACTCTGAGGAATGGTGCATGGCTGTAAGTGGGTGGTTTGGGCTGTGCAGTGTGGGAGGCCAGGCCCCAGTGCAAATTAAAGACTTCTCTGTGAAAGTCCCAGACTCAGCTACAGTAATGTGTGTGTGTGTGTGTGTGTGTGTGTGTGTGTGTGTCTGAGTGACTGAGCCTGTGTGCAAGTGGCCGGCAGGGAAGAGACCCAGCCCTCCCTCTTCTTTTTTTTCATTTTTTTAACCAGTCATTAAAAATAAGCCACAACTCACCCCCGTTACACACTGAGAGACAGCGAGAGGGAGAGAAAGAATGCATCTCCTTTTTCTCCTCCCTTTCTTTGAGCTTTGCTGCTTCACTAACCAAGTAAAACGGGGAGGAAAGGGGAGGAGGGGAAGGTTGTGTTCAAGGGAGCTGATTCCACTCAGAGGTTTTTAAGACGCACACTCAGACCCCTCCCCCATGTAAAGAGTAGCTGAAGTTTTTTCTCTGTCCAGGAGGGGAGAGAGAGAGAAAGAGATGAATGGGGAAAGGAATGCAGGAGACAGACGAGTGCTCTCGGCAGGAGAGTGGGAATGTTGGAGAGCCCATTGTTTCTTCCCCCACTAGATTCTGCAGGGAGTGGATGTAAACACACAGGAAGAGAGGGAAGAGGGGTGTGAAAAATCACACCTGAGAGACAGATAGAGCTCTGTATCATCTTCTCTGATAGTTATTTTTAATTTGATACATGCCCACTACTTTGGACAGACACAAACACACAGATGCACATACATGCAGCCAGTGCCTATAGCTGCCATCTCGTCTTTCCCTGCCACCCCCTCCTCTCCTTCAACAGGATGTATAGGGTCAGAGGGTCAGGACTGGAAACCACAAAAGACAGTGTGCGTCAGTGTAGCCTGGTTCTTGTTCCAAATCCCCCTTTAGCCCCCTGTTGTACCTCCTACCTTTCTGTCTCCCCCTCTTTTTTCTCTCATTTTCCTCTTTTTCTCTCTCCCTTAACTTTCCGGCTCTCCATCCATCCTCCCCCCACTCTGTCCCTCCTCTCATATAGGAGATGCAGAAGGCCTGGCGTTTGGTTTTGGGCCCAGATGGCTTTAGCATGCCTCTGGCAGTGGATTAAGCCGCCAGTGTCTCCTTTCCCCTCCATGTGCAAGTGGTCAGGACAAAGAACGTCAAACAGGGGGAAAGGGGGAAGGAATGTGAGGAGAGAGAGAAAAAAAACAAGACTGTGAAACAACACCCGATGCTGATGTTTCACGGCATTCCTGGAAGAGTAAACTCAAAACGCTTGTAAAAACTGCCATCCAGCTTTCCTGTTACTTTTTGTGGCCAGTCATTTCATGAATAAAGTTATGCCTTTTGGAGTTAATCCTTGTGCTTGTTGCATGCAAACCATGAAAAGAAGAAGTGAACTTTTGACCACATTCTGCTGCATTTATATGTAAATAGCAGCTGCAGCAAAGCAGTGATCCTTCATGTAATGACATGACATCGGCATTGTGTTTCAGCCCTCTCAGTTAAGGCTGATTCTTGTGCGTGTATGTGTGTCAGCCTCTTGTCTTTTTGTCTGACTGGCCGTGTGTTTGCTATTTTGTCCCAGCGTCCATTACTCCCCAGGCTTGCGGTTATGTTTTCCTGTATTCGGCTGTAACTCCACAGACTTTCAGCTCTTGTGGACAGTCTGTCATGTTTTATCGGGGAGCCGTGTTTAAACACTTGGAAACAGTGTGGTGGCAGCATTGCTGTGTTGTGGTTATTTTTAGTTTACCAGACACTGGGCTAAGTGGCCTGTATTATCCACTTAGCGACACAAAATGCCACCATCGAGACTCTGTCCTCTCTTCTTCTCTCACTCTGTCTTTATTTCGGTGTGGTTGATTTTAACAAGTTAAATATTCTGAGATTTATGTAGACCCTGTCACTGCTCAGTCACAAATCCAGTTTCATTTAATGACTAACTGATCTCCCCCAGCTACATGATTCTGTTTTTAGGTATGCCACGGACTTCTTGCAGTTGCCCATGCTGTCATTCCCGGCACATGCGATGTGTCACTCGGCACACCGAGCCAGTCTGCTCTTATAGTCTCAGCCAGTCAGTGAGCAATGCTGTGGGAAATGAGTGCAGTGAAAGCATGCGTGAGATGTGTGGGTGTGTTAGCTTTAGTGTTAGGGCTAATACTCAGGTTTATGCCCCACGAAGCAGATGGAATGTACAGGAACTGAAGGAAACAGCACAGCAAACTTATCCTCTGTCCCGTCCCCTTTTTCTCACTTTTCTTTCTATTCTTTCTTTATCTCTCTCTCAATCCTCTCCCCTTATATGTTGAGTGACTATGCTCTCTCTTTCAACCCCCTGCAGGCAGGTCTTTTGGACAGAAACAAAAGACTGATGTGTCTCTTCTTGTGGTTGTGGACTAGTAAGGGTAAAGCCCTTGCCAAGGAGCAGTGGAGAACAATGGAAACGGCCTGGAGCCGTCACAGGGCAGGTCTAATGAGAAAACCCCCTTCATGTAAGAAGAGTCTTCAGGAGATTAGCCCACATGCTTCAGTACTGTACTGGGAGGAACTTTGGGATTACATATTTATACCAAATCCTGGATGATTATATCTGACAGTGCAAGAAATGTCCTCTAACTGGAATTTACAGTGTTGATGTTGACAGTTACACTGTTGTTAGATTAAATGTTATTTATTTTTCAAACTTAAAAACACCAGATGTCCAAGGCAAAGAGGATATTAAATGAAGAAGCTAATGTGTTCGCTCTTAAAAATTAACTTTCGATTTTTACTACCCCGCCCCTTCTGGTTTTTAAACTCACAGCATGTCTCTCTCTGCCTGTCACTGATTGACAGGACGAGGAGAGCGTCAGGCCATAAAAGAGGAATGCAGGTAACCAGGCTCTCTATTTGAACTTGGAACACAGGAAAGTGGGTTAAGTGAAGTGAATCTATTGCCCAACAGGGAGCAGCTGCCTGCCAGATTTAGCAGTGGCTGACAGTTGTAAACACACGCTTATCTTGTGATTCAGGAGACGCAGGCCTGCCAGAGCAGTTACCCACTGTTGACACGGGTTTCTGTCAAAAAGGGGCACACTGAGCACACAGTTTTGGTGATAGCACTGTTGGCCTGAGGACACCGGAGGCATATTTAACAAATGTTTCTTGCTGATATGCATGCTTATGTTTAACTCAAGTAAAGAAATCAATTTGAATGCAGCAGTTAGTGCAGGATGTTTACAATTCTGGTGCTATTTGCACTGAAAACTCCCTCGCCAAAAAGCACTCACACATGCTAAATATACTTCTTTAAAAGGCACTCACAGACTGCCACCTTCCCCTCTTGTTCGCACGTACACACACAGGCGCACACAGTGAGCTATTGTGTCTGAGAGAGTTCAGGCATCTGGAGAGCAGAAACCCTCTCTGATGACCTCTGGCCTCTGGTGGTTGAGAGTTGCAGACTGACATGAGGGTCTGTGTGAGACTTTCAGGTGACTCAGAGGGCTGTCAGAAGCCTCTTAAAGCACTTATTGTATGTGGTGTATGCAGGGTGTGTTGTGTCTCAACATTAGCTGATTAACAGTGATAAGTGATGAGCAACAAACCTGCTATCTCAGGTTATGTTAGCACATCCAAACATTTTGAAACTCAAGGCTGTTTGTATTTTTCCTTTTCTTTACAGTAACTTAAAGTAGCCTGCTGGAGGCCATGTTGAGTCATTTAGGATGTGTCTTGTATTGCTGCATTGTTGTTTACAAGAGTAGTGTAACGTCACACGGTGTGAAACTTTCAGGTAATTGTCATCTCATGACCCTGACCCAGACACCCAGTGACAAGCCTTTTGACAACAATCCAAGACAAACTGGTTGGTAGAGTTCAGCATTCACCCGCTCAAAGCCGACACCTCAGGGCTAGAAACATTATTAGATATTTATTTGCAACACAGTGACATTTACTTGTTCTTTCTATGCAGATAGCCTTATTTTATTTCCAAGTCATGCTAGCTGCGACCCATTATTCCTGCTGTGTTTTCTTGTTGGCTGGTGTTTAGGTGAGTGTCAGTGCAGCTGCAGTGTACCCTGTCAAGGTAAACAAATGGCCAACAGAAGCTCCCCCCAGCCTGCTGCTGGTAAAACGCCAAGCCTCCCAGCAAACTTCATGTTGCTATGTCGCCATGGTGATGCAATCACAAAGGACTCCAGCTGGTCCTCTGTGCGTGTGTGTGTGTACGTGCGTATGACAGAGAGAGAGGGAGAGAGACGGACAAATGGACAGAGAGCGAGCAGACGGAGCCAGGCAGTAACTCTGATTTACCCTCGTCCCTCCTCCTCCTCCTCAGTCTTGTTCAGCTCTTCTTCTCTGTTCACTATTCTCTGCCCTCTCCCCTCTGGCAGACCCTCATCCCAAACACAGTGCAGCTGGGCTCAGCTGTCAATGTTCTCCCATACGGACCGCCCCCTTTCCTGGCCTTTGTATTTGTTTGGATGTTGGTGGATTTGCCCTTGGCCCCCGCGCGGGGGAGCCCGTTCCTGTTAGCTAGCCTCTTAAACCAAACTGTCTGCTCTTTGAAGTGGGCTATCACACAGATACACAGATTGGAGATTACAAGGCAGCCGCCTGTCTTCAATCTGTCCAGTAACATGAACACAATGATTAAATAAAGGAAACAGCATACACCTATGCAGACACACAAATGGGACACCGTGATCAGCAGAGCCAAAAAATACGCAAGTCTGTTTTTGTTCTGAAGGCTGGAGAAATGAATGGAGACTTTGCTTTGTCTCAGGGGAGGGAAGAGGGCTTTCTTTGATATTATCAAGCCTAGGGGTGGGGGGAGTGCTGTGCCAAGAAGAACTGCTATTCACACCAACTTGTCGGCATGGGACTTTTGAAGCATTTGTCAAAAGAAGGATTTGGCAGAGAGCTACTAGAGTTTTGTCATTCACAAACTCTCCTCTTTTTTGGGACGACAATAATCGCAGCAGGCTGCACCTACCTCTGTGAGGGAAGGGAGATGAAATTCCACAACCCCATTCCTATTAAGTGAGGAAGTTCATCCTAGTTTTTTATGCACACAAGAGAATATGAATGATGTTCTTCTTATTCTGTGATCAAAGCTGCATTAACCTGCTGCATTAAGTGACAGAAACGTTTTGCGTGCTCCTCAGTGTTTATCTGTGGCTGGTGAAGAGAGTTTTCCACATTCCTTCTTAAGGGTCTGATGGAATCCTGCGTCTCATTCCTACTTCACTCTGTCCTTGACTGTCTGTGTGTGGGAGGTCCAGGACAGTGACGTTCTCTAACGCTTTCATGGCTACAAGAGGATCAAACTATTTTCTTATCATCTCTGTGGAAACTGGAAACTTGGCCTCTGTCATTTCAGGACAGTTGTTTTGGTCAGATGCTCTTCCCTCGCTGTTGTCAGACAAGAATTAGAAGAATCAGTTTTATTTTTTAGAAATGTCAAGTTTTTCTAACATAGCAACTTAAATCCATTTGTTTCACTAAATGTCTGATGACGTGTTTACATACGCTTGGAGTCACTGGCATGGGTCAGGTCATTGTTGACAACAGCTCCTGATGGATGGAGAGTATATCAGTGGCAGGAAGTCTGTGGTCTCCCTTGATGTGGAGAGGTTGAAACGTTAAGCTGGGTTGTGTCAGCGTTATTTTTGTGCCTCCGCAGGCTCGTGCACGCATGCATATGTGTGTGCAAGGGCATGTTCCGACTCCTGAGTGCGTTTACTTAACCTGTCTCGGCACTCGAAACCCTTGTCATTCTCCAGCGTGCCTGGCTCTCACAGTGACAGCTAGGTGGGACATGGCGCGTCGTCTCCTGTTTCATACAGTGCTTTATTGAGCGAATGAAAAGGAGTACATATCCACACGCATATACATTCAACAAGCACACACGCACACACACACACACACACACACACACACATACACACAAGTGTGACTTTTAGATGACTTCAGGGGAGAGAAGCTCTGAAAGGGGCTGACATTCAATCCTTTGAACCTCCACGGCTGATAGGGGCAGGACCTCACCCTCTCCCTCTGTGTGAGTGCATGTGTGTGTTCATTGTGTGTTTTGTTCTCTTGTGGGTCTGTACTTGGTGACCTTTCTGAAGATTAGCCCTGGATGTCGCTCATATTCACTAGACATCTGTGAAAAGTCGAGACAGTGATGCATATCACGGCATGCTCTGATAATTCCCCATGAGATGGCTTTGGCAGTAATTCCTACATATACAGTATCTATCAAAAGAAATATTCATGACATTTAGCTGTTGAAGGAAACACAGCAAGTCAGATCTTTCTTGTGGTTTGTTCTGCCACCATCAAAGACTCTCATATTAGCAACTGTGATCTCATCTCAGCGCAGCATTCATCCCATCTGAGGACTTTCCAGCTTGTCAAAACCTGACTGAAATCTTGACTGGGATCATCCAATCACTGCTGGCGAGGCAGGAGAGAGGTGGGAGGGAGGGTGGCGGGCGGCGGGTGACTCTAACAAACCAAGAGGATGAAGTCAGCCCTCTGTTCACCTCCAGTATGTTAGGGCCTCTCTGTAGCTGTCAGTGAGATGGCAAGGCACAAAGCAAACAACATCCCGCTCTAATAGTTTTAGACATGGCTGCTCATGCTGGGTGTGGCTGGCAACAGTTGTCTGCTGTGCACAGAGCAGTGATCTCGCCACGGTAGGATGTTTGTCTTTTGTAGGGATTAAAGGGATCCAGGAAACCTGCTGTCCTAGTTCTGCTGCACAGCACAGAGAGGCCGACCTAGTTTTGATGATAGCGCCAGACCAGGAAGGAGATTCCAAGGCATAATGTAGTTAGGAGGTGGCTGATGTTGTCTTTCTTTGGACAAGCTATGTTTTTGTCTGTTGGCATGTTTCTATACAGACTAACAGACTTCTGACTCAGTTTTATGTGAGAGGCTCCATTGTCTGCGCAGAACCTGTAGATGTAACCTGAGAGGGAGAGAGAGGGAGAGGCTTACTGAGCAGTCCTATAATGCTTTTTAAATATCTATTTGCTTGGATTCAATGTAAAGCCTGTAGACTGTACTGAGCCTTCTAGTCGCCTCCTACAATATCATTTAACTTCTGTGCCTTATTGTAAATACCATTTAACTAACAACTATGCAACTATGCAACTGTGCGTGCAGACAACAGCAAGAGCTATATTCGGCACCATCAAATTGTTCTCACTGTGACAGTAAGTGCATAGAGGGCTTAACCATCTAGATCAGTGGGTCAAATGGCTGACATACTAATCCTATTACCAGACGAGGCTCTGATTTGTTAAAGTTGGCCCTAATCTACTGTCCATTTTGACTCCAACTCAGAGACCTAAGACCTCTGTGTAAACTGTCAGGGTGTTAGCTATCACCAGAGTCACTAGGTGACCGCATATATGCTGCATGTTATGCAGCATGACGTTATTATGATATCATCAGCATTATATTCTCAGTTTTGAATACTTGCTTCAAAGCTACAAAAGACACATACAACAGTTTTCACATGCTGTGTAATCCTCTTCATGATAATTGAACTGAACTTCATGTGAAAAATTATTTACCAGACTTTTAGGGTGTATTTTGTATTATGTAATAATTTGTTTCTTCTTTCCCCCCTGTAGTGTCATCATGCATCACCACTTACAAGAAGACACCTCCCCCAGTCCCACCACGCACCACCCCATCCAAACCCTTCATATCCATCACAGCCCAAAGCAGCACAGAGTCTGCCCAGGATGCTTACATGGATGGGGGCTCCGGGACACGGTCGGGCATCAGCTCCCAGCCGGGCCTGTCCAACTCCACAGAGAGCATCGACAGCATGAAGGCCCTGACGGCAGCCATAGAGGCAGCTAACGCTCAGGTGCACGGCCCCGCCAGCCAGCATGTCACCAACAGCACCATCACCATCACTGCCACCGCCACCACCTCCGCCGTTGCGCATGTCTCCGCAGACAGCAAGGCGCAGAGGGAAGCGCTCCGCAAGTGCCTCTCCATAGGAATCCAGGTTTGTGGATTGCTCCCATGGTTTTTGTGAAAGTTCTAAAATGAAACTCAGGCATTCTTTTTGACAGTTTCTCCCCTGCTCTTAGGTGGACCCAGAGGAAGGAGGGCCCACAGAGGAGCAGTCTAAATTCCAGTCGATAGGAATTCAGGTGGAGGATGAACGATGGTGAGTAGTGAGAAAAGAGAGAGAGAGTGGGAGGCTGTAACAGTGAAACTGGATAAGTCTGATGGAAGGGATGAGGCAGAGATAGCATGAACAGGAAGAGGGCTTATGGAGACAGAGGGAGGTTTGTAGTGTGCAGTACAAGCTTTCGCCCCCCTGCACTGGCTTCCCGCAGCCGCTGTCCCCAGTTCAGGGGAGGTTGGCGTCAGAGCCCCCTCAGCCAGGGGCCCCTAGTGACAGCTGGGCCAGAGGATGTGGTGCAGGGAACTGGGAAGGTGGAGGGGGTGAGTTGACAGCCATCTGTTGCTCCAGTCATTGTGATTCACTTTGAGGTGGTGTGTGTTTGTGTATGTGTGGGAGGGAGAGAGAGAGAGAGAGAGAGAGAGAGAGAGAGAAGGGGAGGGAGTTTTATTGGGTTTGTTTAGTTCTGAGTACTGTGAGACTTCTGTGCTGTCAGCTATAGCCTCTCATTCTGCAACATGTCCCCAGTTTGAAAAGAAGCAGACTAGTGTGCACGCTGTTTCATTAGCTCACATCGCACCAGACTTATCAAGGCCTCTGCTGGGACACGCAGGCATTTATGGCTCCTTTGTCTGCTATTCGTTCACCCTGTCAAAACAATGACCTTCTGTTTGGTGAGGGAAGTTGACAAATTTAGCCACGGTGCTGGTTTTTCACGACGTAGCCAAGGCATGCTTCAGGAATTCAAAGAGACATCACCTTTAATCAAAGGTCACAGAGAGGGCTGAGACCAACACTTTAAAACACACACGTACTCAGTGTCAGGGAATGCGAGGGGCTTTCTGGAAGGGGAGGTCTCAGCTGACTGACCAAGCTCTGAGTTCCTTGAGTTGCCAAGCCAAATATTAACTCATCCAGACACCTTCTAGTCTGCTGAGGCTGGGATGTTATGCAGCAGTGCAGCCGGGGCATTTCTCTGGTTAATATTTGGAGTAGGTGGAACGGTATTTTTGTTGGTGCATGTTTGATTGTTTACCTGTTGGCATGCATCTATGTGTGTGTGTGTGTGTGTGTGTTGGTCCATGCATGCGTGTGTGCGTGTGCCTAGGAGGTCTGGGCATGCTGGCCCTACATTAGATTTCCAGACAGTGAGAGTGCCAAACTCCTATGGCCCTGCTTCAGTGCTCAAATTCCCTTACTTGTGTGTGTGTGTGTGCGAGAGTCTGTGTGTTTATATGCAGCAGTCACAGGTCATAACCTCACCTTGCTGTTTGAACTAGAATTAACTGAAAGGGAGTGGAGGAGAGCTGTAAAAGAGATGAACACAACAAACAACATGCTCGTCTTTACACAGACCTCTCTCTGTGCAGAACTATGTCAATTCATTTATACTAATTTATAGCTTTTTACATAACAAAAAATGTAAAAATGTGATCCTTTAATGAGATGGAATTTGTTGGATTCATTGACAGGCTCTGTTTTTTAGGGCCTTGCAAATTCAGGGTCTGGGGTTGGTGGTCACCAGATGGCTTTGCAGTCACAGGGGAAGTGGGACATTGCTCATAGTCCTGTAGTGACTAAACCATATGCACAACCATCTTGAAAAATCAACTTAAAGGACAGCCAGACCTCCCTGTCTTTTTGTTTTTGTCCCAGCTGGCTGAAGATTTGTCATTACTGGAATAAAACAAACAAACAGGAAGCCTTTTAAATATCAATTTGTGGTGCATAATAGCACAAGTGGCTGTGTACCTCTTTCAGCTTGTTTGGAGCTTCAAGTAAGACATCAGGCTGGTTTTGTATATAGATACTTCAGTATTTCCTTGTTTTTGTGGTTTGAACCATGCTCTCTGCAGATATGGGGAAAATTAAGACTTAGACAACAAAAAAACCTGGAAGCAAAGAGGCCCTCTGAAAAATCTGTAGCATATGGAATGCACGACTCCACCTCTTTACAACTTTCCATCATGTTCACCACATGAATGTAATGGGAACATGGACTCTGCATTTTTACTTCTTTCTTTTTTTTCCTCTCCTGCCTTTCTCATATTTCATAGTTTCTTTTCTCCCTCACTCCTTCTCTCTTTAAATGCTCTTCCTTGTTCTTTTGCCTCCTGCCTATTGATATGTCTGTCTGGGCTGTGTTTGGCCTTGCCCGTCTCTGTCCCTGCAGGAAGTTGTTAGCGGGCTGATAGAAAGCAGGCTGAGGTCATTAGAAGTGAACACCTGCTTGGAGGAGTTACTCTTTAACTGCTCTTCACACACATTCACACAATCGCGCGCCACTGGTACGTACACATAAAGCATACACACACTCTGTTTGATCTACCCGAAGCCACTCCCTTGTTCTCGGCTCTCTCTTTTTCGTGTTCACAGGAGAGGGAAGATGAATGAGAAAAAGGGAGGTAGAGATAAATGGGAAGCTCCGAGGAGGGAGTGTGTGTCCGGAGATGGGCTGAAGCAAGACGTGATGGAGCTGTGATCATTTGTGTGTGTCTTCCTGCGGGCGGGTCAAGCTGAGGTTCATGTGTGAGAGGCTTGTTGGCATGTTTGAATAGGAGTAGAGCTAATAAGCTAGCAATTCAGTCTCCTCTCTAGCTTGGAAAAGTTGTTACCTTAAACTCAAATATATAAACTCAGACACAGCTAATTATAGGACGTGGCATGCTCTGTATACCAGAATTTAAAGGTTTGCATAAGGATGTTCTGTGTTGAAGTCAAATGTGTATTATTCTGCTGTTATCATGTTCTCATTGTATCTCTGGAGTCCCATGTTTGTGCAAGCTCTTATGTATACTGCAGTGTATCAGTTATTAAGTGGCTCAGTGAGCAGCAGTCTTGTACCACTTTCAGTTGTAATCTGGCAGTGATTAAACTGCAGGTTTATCCAATTGCTGCACAGCTAGCTGGCCAGTTTTACCCCCCCAACACCCGCATCCCTCTGGTGTCCCATTCATTACTGAGGTGCTGAACTGCTCTATAGAACATAGCCAAATGTGTGTGTGTGTGTGTTGATATAATCTTTGTGCATGAGTGTGTGTGTGTCTGGTGCATAGTGTGGAGGGACTTGGCAAAGGCTGCCTCAACAGTGGCACAAAATCGCAGAGCCAGATACGACATGGCACATCCAGCTGTTGCAGGTGTGTGTGTGTGTGTGTGTGTGCAAGAGTGTGTGTTTGTGTGCTTGCACTGTTTATGTATGTGCATCAAGCCCAAAGCAAGGTTTGTGGTGTTACAGGCGATTGCACACTCTGTTGCTTCTGAATGAGCCAGGTGACAAAACACACACAGACACACATGCACACACACACAAAAGATGTTCTACACTACAAAAGCTATTCATCACTATCAGTGATGAGATCACTGTGATCATTTAAATTTTTCATACTGGGAGCACTTCCAACAACTGTGTGTAAACAATATTATCATAATTACTGCTCAAAGGAAGGCACTAATGTGGTATTACTATACAAGATGAGTATGTGTAATCAATCACTGCATAAAATCAAATCTAACAGATGAAAAAAAGAACAATACCTTTTTGTACTCCACCTAACCGTATTCCTGCCTCTTCTCCCAGTTACCGCAGGATGACCCGCTCCAATAGTGTAACCACAGCTGTGCAGGCCGACCTCGATGACCCCGCAGATGCCCCTGAGCTGCCACCGCGTCACTGTGCCACAATGCCACGCCAGCACTCCCGCGATGCCGCCACCTCTACCGTCAGCATCCAAGGCTCGGGGAACCACTACCACGCCTGCGCCGGAGACGACTACGGGGAGGTGGGGTTCGACCCGTCTATTCTGCCCCCTCCGGACCCCTGGATGGACAATGTGGCTGAACCTGAGGTAGAGGCCGTCGGCCGATCTGTGTGTCCACGCGATGGCCGCTGGTTCCTCAAGCTGCTGCAGGCTGAGACGGAGCGCATGGAGGGCTGGTGTAGGCAGATGGAGCAGGATGAGACGGAGAATGACCTGCCTGATGAGAGTGAGTTGAATCATAGGGTTTAAATGCCAAGATGTTAGGAGAAGAGTGTCTGTTGTACACTGATATTAGGTCTATTTTATGTCCTCCTCTCCTCTCCTCTCCTCTCCTCTGATTTGGAGGGTGCTGGTATTCATGGTATTGGATCACAATAGCTGCTTGTTCCTGTCTCAGGCCCTCTGGCCTCCACAGACATACCGTGCATACTTATCAATAGGCCACTGCTGGCCCCAGCCGCACATCTTGTCCTCTAGATACACTGTATAATGATCTTTCATACACATTGTGAAGGGGCTTCTCTCAGTGCTCCTTCCAGGCAACTATTTGATCCTGTTGTAACACACACGCACAGCAGTACAACTCTGTATGCACAAGTGTGTTTTTTTCTCTCATGCACATACCAGATGGAGCAAACAAGCCTCAGGCAGTAGGCACTGTATTTATACCTGTCCTTACTGCGCAGCTGATTTCATTTCTTACCAAAAAATGTCATTGCTTATGCAGCTAGTGTGTTGTTATGGTTCCAGGCAAGAGATTCTCTCACAGAACGTGCAGAACAAGGAGCCTGTCTCAAGGTTATGTTTTCCCAGATCTCCTGCTAGCGTGTACGCCCACACATACACATGCACACACACATCCTGAAGGGCTTGTGTCTGTAGTGCAGATTCATTACTCCCCCTCTCCGTTTCTGATCCCATTCTCTTCATGTCGAGTAATGTATGCAGTGACAGTTCCTCTCCACAGGGATATGTGAGTCAATAAGACTGAGCAGTGGAGTCAGGTTATGCAGTACAGCCTTGTTTATCTCATATATCAGTCTGCCAAACTGCCATTGTGAGAGAAATAAAATATTCATCCTTACAATATGCTTTCAGGACCATGTGCATGATTTGACAACAATTAAAAATATTCATGTTCCATATTTGTTGCATTTTGGATTGTGTCATCAAGTGTCTATCTTTGGATTTTGAATTTCAGTGTATTTCAGTCATTATTTTACTTCCCTAAATGATTTCAGTTCGTGACAGGCAAATATAAAAGAGGATTGTAGCACATCCTTTTCTGTTGCATTACTAATGCATCCTCTCTGTCAGCGGTGCAACATGCCTGCAGTATGCGGTTCTGTGAGTAATTGCATTGTGAATTCTGTGTGTGTGTGTGTGTGTGTGCATGCTCATATGTGTGTCTGTGTCTTTCTGCAGTCCTGGGGAAGATCCGCAGTGCAGTGGGGAGTGCCCAGCTGCTGATGTCCCAGAAGTTCCAGCAGTTCCGGGAGCTGTGTGAGGAGAATCTGGTATGTGTCACCTCATCCTCCTCTGTATGCTCCCCCCACCCCACCTCCAGCCCCAGCCCCCACCCCTAACACTGACATCATCCTGCACAAATCATCCTGACAGGCCAGGCCAGGCGCTTATTTACTATGCATCTAGTGTGGAGTGTGCATCTGCACACCCTTACTGTCTTTCACATACAGAAAAATATCTTGCGGTGTGAAAACCAGAACATGACAAACAGGGATTTTTAGATTTTTGTGTTGAAGCAGAATCAAGCTTTTTTTGTGCAGACATTTACCTTTATTTTTCCATTTGCATGTCAAAATATTACAAATATGTGTGTTGCATAATTTATTATATAACAATAAGACCGGCTGTAGTGAATGAAAAATGAGTATTTCACAGACAAGCTGATATTTTTTTGGTTTAATCACAGTGGATGCATCATTCAAAACAAAGGATAATGAAGAAATCAAAGCCATATTCTGGATACAAACCTAATAATTGCACATATTTAGAGTATGGTGCCTGTGATTCACACAGCTGCTGTAAAACTGAATCATCAGAAAATGACAGCATCTTTCCAAAAATGTGTGACAAGTTTATAACCAGTATGTTTTGTACATGTGTTTTCATGTGTACATGTGTGTATGTATGCAATTTTTTGTGTATCAGAACCCAAATGCACACCCACGGCCCATCTCCCAGGACCTGGCAGGTTTCTGGGACATGCTCCAGCTGTCAATCGAGAACATTAGCCTGAAGTTTGATGAACTCCACCAACTCAAAGCCAACAACTGGAAACCTCTGACCCCCCCAGAAATTCAGGTGCAGACACACATGACAAAAATCTGATTCGTTCAACTCCATTTTTAATGATAAAATTCGCCTAACCTCAGTTTTGTTTTGGAATGCCTTACTAACCTGCATGTTATCTGCTGTCATTACTGTATACTTTGAATTGTGAGTCCTAATGATTCACAGTTAAGCTTTGTTGTAGCATGCAGACATGTGTTGTGTACTGTCACGTTGCCTGCCTGTCGTCACCACTTGTATTTGTGTGTTTTGTTCTGTCTTGTTGCCGACAGTGAGCTGCTTTTGAGAAGCTACTCTACCTGCCATGCACCGTTGGGGCCTGTCCACCTCCAATGGTCACTTTTACCTCACGCAATGGCCACCACCGTGCTCTCTTACCCCACACAAATGGCTGCCACTGTGAACCATAACCTCATTCAAAATTGCATGCTCTGACATTACGCCAGCAACAGCTACAGTGCTCTTTCTAACCCCCTATGGCTGCAGTTGTGTTGCTCCTTACTGTGTTAAGCAGCAGCTTGCCATGAGGACTCAGTGGTCTGTCATTAAGACTATCTGTCATTCCTGTCCAGGAGAGAAGGATGCCCCCTCCCGTGCCAAAGAAGCCCCAGAAGGGCCACCCTCCCCTGGCTAGGGACCGCTCGCTGGAGAGCTCTGAGCGCCAGCGTCTGGAGGCTCGCAAACGCCTGCTAGCTGCCAAACGTGCCGCGTCGGTTCGGCAGAGCTCTGCTACAGAGAGCGCAGACAGTATCGAGATCTATATCCCAGAGGCTCAGACCAGACTATGAGACAGGCAAACATATGTACCTACACCCATGCCCAATACACTGTCCCATACTCACAATAGCACTGAATGGTAAGGCTAGGGTGCTAACATTACATAATCACATTTTTTGCGGACTTCCCAGATCACTGTGGGGTCAGTCACGATGGAATTGGACAAGAAATGTATATTTACAGTATTTATTTATTTATTTATCTACCCCCTTTCCTCATTTCTTTCTCCCAGCTTTGATGTAGCACTCCCTTTTTTCTCCTGTACCTCCACCCACCCCTCACTCCCGAAGAAGTCTCTTATAAATCCCTTTTTTAAAGTGACCTGATATTACAAAAGTAAGCCAGGTGTAGCACAGCAGCAATGCTTCACATTAAAGTGTTCCGGAGCTGAGAGTTACAAGGAAAACTAGGAGGGAGCATGCATGTGCATGTGGAGTGTGTGTTTGTATATGCAAATACACAAACTTAAGAGAGATAATATTTAAACTGATCCGCTCAGATCAAAAACATCAGACCAGACCAGACCTATTAAGTCATATTTGATATATATATGAAGTTGATTTTATTTTTATATTTTTACCAAAATCCCATGATCCGATTCTGAAAAAACTAGAAGCTTGCAAGTTTTTGTTTTTCTATAATGAGGTTAAATATTAGAAGACAAGGGTGAAAAGAACAGACAAGGAAATTATAGTGTCAGTTAGTGACACAGTTTGCCATCTGTCTGAAAATGGGCCTTTCCGGCAGCAAGAGGTCGACCCTGTAGGAAAGGTTAAGAGTCAGGTCAGATTTTGCTCCTCCAGGTGAGGCAAAGCGGCTTTTGAGTCAGGAGCAAATTTTGAGGAGTGCATTTCACAGAAAGAGTCACTGTTTTAAAATGCCACAAACCTAACCTGTCTGTGTGTGTGAGTGAGAGAAACAGTATGTGTGTGTGTGTTTTGATTCAGATGTTCATTTCAAAAGTGCTTCCTATTTTCCTGGGGCTGAACAGTCCTAGCTGTAATTGATTAATAAGGTAGCAGCATCAACAACCTGTAAACAAACCACCCATCTTGTCTCATTTTAAACTGAGCAAATCATATTTGTATAAAGGACATACAGTATAATGACATGACATGCATGCTGACACAAGGTAACCAATATTTTTGTCTTTTTTTAACAGGTTTAATCCTTTCTCATGTTGCATTTAAGCTCTTCAGTGTTACAGACTAAGCTAAAATACTGATATTTGGTACAATACTGGTAGTTGTACTATATTTTATTATGTCATTTTTAGACAAGAGAGGTTTATTGACAGTATTGAGACTAAAGGACTGAAAAGGGACTATTTTCTCCTCACTGTGTGTGCACTATCTCTGCCTCCAAATGAAGCAATTATTTGAAGGTCATACAAAAAAATCCAATTTCTAATATTTTGTATTCATGTTTAATTTATTGATTAGAAGAACAATGACTGTTTATTGACATTGTGATTATTATTATGCACTGATAACAAGGCCCTTATACTGTGTTTATGTTTCATGTATGTTAGTTCTATAGCATGACAGGCACCTTTTTTTGTCTTTTCTGTTTCAGTGATCAGCCTTAATTTCTAATATGATAGTTGAGCACAACAGCAGCCTCAGGGGAAAGAAGTGTGTATGTGCTTATATGTGTGTGTGTGTGTGTGTGTGTGTGTGTGTGTGTGAGAGGGAGAGAGAGAGAGAGAGAGAGAGAGAGAGAGAGACTGAGAGAGGGAGATGGTGTGACTGACTTCATGTGACCCATAGCTTTGTCTCTTACTGTATATAACCCCAGTCAAAGAAAGGCCATGCTCTTAAATAACGGAAGCAGTGTCCATGCCATCTTTTTAACGATGTTCCTGCTGAACATCTCAGCTCTACTTACTTCAGTGTACAAGGTATTTCTGTCAGCTGCTTGAATGTGGGGGACAATCCTGAGCCAGTTTACATCACATCATTGTTTTGATACCAGAATAGCAGGACTTTGGTGTGTTAGTCCAATTCTCTGTATTGATCTGACAAAGTTTTGTGCCATTGGATAACTATAGGTATATTCCTGCTATTTGTCCCTATTGAACGCTACCTGAAGATTTCATTGAGAGATGTTTATTTGTGAAGGAATTCCAGTGATGAAGTAACCGTACAGTATGATTTGTATTTCCTTTAGTTGGTTGATTTTTAGAGAGGGTGCATAAACGTGACAATAGTTCAAACTTAATGCCATTTTATGTAGATGAAGCTCATTTTAGATTTTTTTTACTTTGGAACTTGTATTTGAATTAAACTGTCTGTCAAATGATTGACTTCTGATTTATGTTTATTATATTAACATATCAATATAATACTCCTGGTATAGCAGGGAGTTAGAAACCAGAATGTTGGATTGTGGTTAATTGTTAAACTCTAAAGACACTCCAGCAATCCTGGCAATTCTGAAGCTTGTGATGTAGTTATATTAGGAGAAAAACATTCAAATAAACATTTGTACATAAATGAATGTTTCCTTATGTAAATGTAAACTAAAAAAACCCAATCAAATAACATATTAAGCAGATATACATTTTGTAATTAATGTTATTACACTGTTGATGTTATGGCACGTGTATGAGCTCTTATCGGCATTAAAAAAAATCATTGCCATAATTTTGTTGAGTTAATTTCTTTCTTGTCTGCACATGTGTTTTCAATTGGAATATAATTAAACAGATTACAAGGCCAGCATGGTGTGTTTTTAGGGCATTTCCCTTCCGCAGGGGCGGGTCCCCATAATTAGACAGCGCTTTTGGCCTCAGCTCAGCCTCGATGCTCCTGTACATGCAGCGTCTGGTGATTCGTCATTCACACATCAGTCATGCTGAGGGGAGGTATGCTGACCTCGGTGGCCAAGAGTTCAGGGGTGGGGAGGTGGGGTGGTAGAAGAGGAGGGTTGGGGGTGGGGGGTAATCTTTGTGTAAGGCCTGGCCCTGGGTCACCCTTCACATGGTGGGCTGCAACTGCCCACTGTGCGCCTGGAGGTCTGTTTAAACCCTTATTAGCCATTACATCCTCTTGACTGGACCCAATCTCCACTGCAGGAGCTGTCACTTTTGACAGGCAACATCTGACAAAAAAGTGGAAAACTCAAAATGCATTCTGAATATCTGTTAATGAGGCATTGGAGGCATCAAGGGCAAGCCTTCGGGGGCAAAGCTCTAGCCACTGACAAGTGATATTGCCTTTTAGAGGACCAACTGTCCTAACCAGTGGTGGAAGAAGTGTTCAGAACCATTCTTTTGTAGCAATACCACAATATAAATATACTCCAATAGAAGTAAATATCTTTCTGGCATTAAAAATGTCACTCAGTTAAAAATATGTCATAATCATGTTATTATGACATATTTTTAACTCTTTAATGTTAAAGTAGTGTTTTACCGCTGTAGTTGGTCAAGTAGGAGCTGATGCAAGTGTTTTATATACTGTTTAATCTGTAATTATACAGCTTTTTTTTTTTTTTTTTACATAATCACTGGTTTCATATATAAAATCATTATTTGTAAAGTAATTTACTAGTACTTCAGTAAATACATTCAATTACATTCCACCTCTGGTCCAGACTGCACGCATATGAAATGCCTGAAGTCATTTTAATGGTTTTTATCCCTTTCAAATCAGAAAAATTGTTTGTTTTGAGCTTGGAAAAAGAACATGTAATAAATAAAAGGGTCGCTGTCTCAGCAAATATAGACAACAAATCCTATTGAGACCAATAGAGAAGCTTTAGGATTGTAGCAGGACCAAAAGGGAACAGCTGTCTGCCTAGCCCTGAACGAGGGAGCATACTCAGTTGTAAGCTGCCTTACATTGACTCTATTGAGACGCAGACGCACACATAAAACCCTGTTGGCAAGAAACTGTTGACGTCTGCTGTTTGCCCGTGTTAATTTATGCAGGATTATGCTAATTGGCAGGAGCTGTTGTAAACCTCTCTTACACACGCAGGAATGTCTCTGAATGCCTAACGGTAGCCTGTGGAAAAGACATGAACACCAACCTATTTCTGTCCTCCCGTACTCGCTCCTTTTATTTACTGAACACTCCAACTCAATACACTCTTCAGATCCTTCAGGGATGAATTGGTAATCTTCACAAAGTTTGAAAGGATTTACAAGAATGCAGCCTGTGTAACTGCATTTTAGATTTAAGTGATCAGCAGGAGGAAAAAACATGTTAATGAAAACGATCAGATTCTGAGATGTAGAAAAACAAAACTTTATTTGAATCCCATGTGACCCCTATTTGCCACAAACATTGCACAGTATGAAAAGAAATCACATCATTGGGCATCATGTCACATTAACTATACACATGGTCCTATAATACATGAAAATGTTTTTTTTGGTGATTTCAAAAAATGCTGTCTTTGTCATGTTTGTAAAACAGCAAATGCAGAAAAGACATCTGTAGTGTTTTAATTTTCCAGTCCACTGGCCGTCGTTTTCGCTGAGTGATGGGATGAAGGCTCAGACTAAGAACCTGCTACATTGGTCATCTGAAATATCCCTTGGTGGGAAAAAAGAGTAAAAAAAAAAGCATAGAAGTTTTTTCTTTTAAAAATAGCTAAAAGTAAAAGTAAATTACAAAATCAAAACTATACTCATACTCATGAAAACACATAACATTTACTACAGTAGTGAATAAGTTTGTCATAGATGCCAAGAGCAAAGTATGTTTAAGACACTGAGATGACCTTCCTCTGCCTTTAGTGTGCAAACAAACGAGGCAGACCAATCATGAACTGATCTCTGAAATGTAAAACAGTAAACGTGTGTGGATGCAACCAATCCGTCTGATTGGTCAGTTTGAAGGAGGGCTGATTCTAGCTCTTGCTCCATTCTCTACAATGATATACAGTATAATGGAAAGACATAAGACAGGCAGCATTTCTCTGATAACATTTTTGGTCCCTGTGTGCAAATAAGATACACATGTAGATACATACGCATGTATATGAAATGAATAAACAACTGACAGCCAAGGCACCTCAATACAGTTTTTTTTTTATCAATAAAAAAAACATCCTCATCAATTTGATTGGTATACCAAAAATAGAAATGATCAGGCTTTTCATGTGGATTTGTTCTCTGTTGCGTGCAGACAAGTCACTGAACTCAGAGGAGTTCCAAAGCCGAGACACAAAGTCAGTCTCCATTGCCTCCTCTTCCTCTTCTGTCACTTTCTCCCTTTAGGAGACCAGCTGTTTGGCTTGCAGCTCCATCTCTGCGGCCCGTTTGAGGGCCACGTCCACCAGGAGCTGGAAGCCGCTGAAGTCTTGTGTGAGGTCTGGAGGGGTGGGGGGAGGGGTGTTGAACAGCCCGCTGCGGGGGCTCAGGTTGCCCTCCATGCCGGCGCTGCTGAGGATGGTGGTGGCGGCGGGGAGCGGCTGGCTGCCCAGCCCTTCATCCTGGCACCTGAGCAGCGCCTGCGCAGACTGCAACAGCTCGGCAGCTGCCCTGTCGCAGTTCATTCCCGGTATGGGTGGGTGGGAGGCTGTCGGGCTGGCCTGCATTGCTGCGGTGACAGTGGTGTGACAGATGACAGAAGGGCGGGTGGGCATGAGCCCCGGGGAGGGGGACGTGGAGGTTGGAGAGGGTACGGAGGGGGACAGCGCCTTTCTTAGGACGCTGGGCATGGCGGGTTCAAAGCTGGAGGGGTGGAGAACACGTTTGTCATAGCTCTCCTCTGTACTGGCTGCGGGGCTGCTGTGTTTCGGGGACTGGGAGCTGTCAGAGAAGCTGTCGCCAGCCTTGCTACCTTTCCTGGATATGGTGAACTGGTTGGGATCTTTGCCATCTTTCCTCAGCATCTCCGGGAGAAGTCGCCGCCGTGCATTAATGAACCAGTTACACACCTGGAGAGAGGACAACAACAAAAATCCATGCTGTGAGAAAGCTGCATCACATGGCTCACTTATGTTCTGCCTTGCAATTTTAAAGAAAAATCTGCGGGCACTCTATCCCCAGGTGCAGTTTGCACCTGTGTTTTCAATAGAGAAATCACAATGAATGGGTAAACACCACCCATCACACACTGAGATTTCACACCAGAGTCTGTATATATCACACCATTAACATTTCCTGTTTATCATTTCAGCAATGCAGAAATGAAAAACCAGACCTCACTAAAAAGAATGATCGCAGGCTATGAGAATCTAAACATTAACTTTAATCCAAGAGTCTGGTTTGAACTTCTTAAATCCTGTATTTAAAATAGTTTTCAATAAAAATAATCTCCTTTGTTATAGCAGTAATCATGGTCATCTTTCTTTTTTCTTTGCCTCAGTCCTCCAGGCTAGTCGTAACTGGCTCAGGGAGGCTTGTAGCTCTAACTATGTAAATGACTCTGCATTGTTCCCAGACAGCTGGGATGGAAAGGGGCTGGAGGGAGGGAAATTCCTGTCCAACTGCCTCATGCCAAGCCCACAGCACACAGGGAGTGAGTTTACTCACGTTGTCTCATACACTTTAATGTTGCAACATCAAGCTGCTTTTGGATGACCTTCACTTCACTGTTTTGTGTGTCATGTTTTGTTTGCCATCGAGACAGGAAATGATTCAGTCAGCCTGACACTTGCTTCCTTCCTCCCTTGACTTTTACAGTGGTCTGTTTACACTCTACGGGCTCACTGGTGATGAAGTCTTAGGTAATCTTATCTCCTCTGTCATATCTGTGTTCATACCTGCAGTGTGGAGAGCTGAGTCTGCTTGGACAGGAGGGCTTTCTCCTGCTCAGAGGGGTAAGCATTGTAACGGTGCTCGTACAACCAGTCCCTGAGGATCTGAACGGACTCCTTGGGCAGGTTCCCCCGCCGTTTCCTCTTCCCGTTGCTCCCCGTGCTGGACGACAGATCCAGAGGGGCGTCCACGCTGTCCTCGTCATCTGTCTCACTCCCTGACAGCATCATCAAACCTGCTCACAGCAAAGTGCCAAGAGAGGGAAGAAGAAAGAGAGACTGTGTGTGAGAACAGGACAAAGAGAAGAATATGAATCGTCTTCTGTCAGCCACCCTGTTGTCAAGTCTCCCAGCCGCTTACCAAACGCAAGCTGTCTGGGAGGCAGCTGATGTGTCAGAAGCAAGCTGTCAAGTTCAGCCATGTGATTCATATAAGGAGCGAGGGAGGGAGTGAGGAGGAGGAGGAGGAGGAGGGAGCGAGGGGTGGGATGGAGGGGCCGACGTCACAAAGGCTGGTCTGATGCTGTGTCAGTTATAAAACCTGCCTCAACAAATACAAGCCAGGTCTGCTGCACGGACTGAGAGCACACCTTGCATGCTTGGATAAGTAAAGCACAAGAACAATCAGTGTATGGGGGGAGATTTTGTTTTGAAGAACAGAAGCAGGGTATTTGCAAAAATTACAGAGCTGCTATGTTTTTTACTTTAGCATTTCAGACATGTCTAATCAAAGTCAACCATGATCAAACAGGATTTGGGCCTTTGAATTCTCTCTGAATGTCAAGAGTGTTGCCCAGGGAAAATAAATGCTTATGTACTGTTTGTAAAAACCTACTTTAATCAGATTGTAGCCTGTTTTCATCAGATTTTGATATTACATGTGACAGACAATAGGGTTTAACTGACATAACACATGGATATTTGAAGAAACAGATTTATACAGTTGCTCTTATATTGTTTAGGTCACTTTTTACACATGGATACGACAGCAGTGTACATTACAGGCAGCCCAGGCGCTATTAATGAGATGCAGAAACAAAAATGTGAGGATATTTAATCCACCACCCTGCAGTCTGCTCTGGGGCAAACTAGTGGGAAAGGAATAAGAAAGTTCCCAAAGTCTGAGCGGCCAACAGGATGAGGTAATTACGTAGGCTGGAGAGAGGGAGAAGGGGGAGGGGAGACCTGTTGCAAATCAGCGTCTCCAGACTAAACAAAAGAATCCAGGGCTGCGTGGTTCTTTGTATGCGATTCAAAAGTTTCTACACGCAAACAGTGAGTTCGCTATTAACTTCAGCCCCTCCGAAACACCACTGTTCAACAAGGTGGCCAGAAAAGTGTTTTAAGCCCACGAAGACACTGATTTAGTAAGTTTAAAACAACTTGTAAGGGGTTTTCTATTGTGTGCGTGCGCGCTGCACCACGAGGTCCATGAATGTAACAAGGCAACGGCAACTTCCCACAATGAGGTCAGGATGAACATTAGCCTACATTTGGATTTAGATGCTGTTTAAAGGCGCTTAAGGTGTTCCTGTTAGCAGGAGATAGTTGAAAAGGTACAAGGTATCGATTTTGAAAGCTAGCACGTTGTAAAAATGTAACATTTCAAACTCTCCAACTCACAGTCGCCCAACTTTAACTTGTCTCACCACCTTTCTCAAACTCGAGACAAATGTAGCTTTCGCCACTAAAATGAGCTTTTATGCGAGTTAAAAGGAAGCGTCGTTTAATTCAATTTTGACGTTTCGTGTGAGCTTTAAAGTTAGCCTGATCACACCGCGACAAGAAAAACAACACACATGGCGACGCAGTCGTGTGTTATGCTGTCAAAACTTGAATAAAACGTATGTAGAAAATCGCAAATGATAGAGAAACCTAGCTATATCGACTTTTTGACATCGCGCCAGCACATGGCAGAAAAAGCCCCCTGTCATGTCTGGAAAGGAAACAATAGACTGCGTGGTTTGCATATGAGGGGAATCGCTCTGTTATTCGTTCTATACGCTGTCTCTGCTTACCTAAACTAAATATGACACATTTCTTCTCAAAGGCAGCAAACCTACCCTTTTTCGTCTTCATCTCCGTCCGAAAATGCCCACTTTTTTCCTCGTCAAGCGCAGAAGAAAATTGTCCTCTGTGATAGTGCAGTGTTTTTCTTCTTTTCTCCAGATATCCCCAGCGTGTATCCGAATACTCGAAAAATCCTTATTCATCAAAACGCGTTTCTTTTCTCCTTCTTTTGTCTTTTTTCCCTCTTCTGTTCGTCCTTGTTTAGAGGCAGACTTGAGGGGGGGTTACCTGAGATCTCTGCGTCCCTTCGACTCAAAGCCCTTTTCTCATTGACTGTGTGTGTGTTTGATCCTGAAACTGGGTGACAGCTATCTTTGACAGCTGCGTGACTCAACGCACAGAGATCCTCCCACCGTGGAGGGCAGAGGAAAAATCTCTGACATCAGCATGGCTTGTTCCACTGACATGGATACAGTCTCGCTATTAAGCTTTATCTGCCGCAGACCCAGTAACAAAACCAAACATCCACTCTTTGTATATTTTAAAACACCGCAGAAAGGCGTTGATTTAGGCGGGCAGTCAGAATGACAACAACAACAACAGGCATGGTGGAGGAGAGCACTGCGGACCTCGTGGTAACATCCTCCACAAATAATTACCACAATGAAAAATCACAACATTATCGCTACAGGCTATACTTTGTTGCCGATTGGGACTCGTGGTGTGTCTGTGTTGCATTCAGACACAAGTTTAGTTACATTATCGCACTTTGTGGTTTTATCTCACATTATATCACACATCGTGCAGAACTGTCTGTGGTATTTAATTGCTGTAATTGCTTAATACTCTAACCGTATGTGTGTGTTTTTCAAGAGTAAGCCCTGTGGTCCTATTGTGCTTTTTTAAAACATAGGACCCATATTATGGTAATACCTGTAAACGCCGTGTTTATAGTAACCTACTGCACCTTTTCCCTCCCACATTGTCAATATAGTAGCTCCCTCTGTTGCAGCCCTGTATAGACTGGTTCATGTTTTTGTTCTATATGTATCATTTCCTTTACAATAGTATCATATCTAAAGGACCATTGCTCTAATTTTTCCCAGGACTGACGAAATGTGTGAAACACAGTATATACCTTGGTGCAACATGGGGACGTGGAGCCAACCTTGTACCAGCTGGAGGTTAGTGCACCAGTTCAGGTTACTAAAGACAACGGTACGGTGAAAGAAGCGATCAATGCCTTCATTTGTATGCCGTACACAACCTTGCGACAGCTGCTGTAGCAACGGCTCTCTTTTTTTTGAATGCATTTGTTCCAGGCAGGCGTTTATTTCTCTCACTGAAGCTAAATGTCGCCTCCGTGTGTGTAAATGCGGTACTGTACTTGAACGCAACACTACGTGTCAAACACGAGGTCCTCGGGTTCCCTCTGGTGGTTATTATACTGCAATGTTGGAAAGAATTGAGACATTTTAAAATCACCCTCACTGCTGTTTTAACCCTCTGTCTGATGGGGAATTAGTCATTCGAAATTCAAATGGTCTACCCACCACACAAAGTATAAGACAGTGATCTGTATTATTTCTTGATTTTTCACCATACGTTTATTTTATAGCTGCAGTTGTATCGGATTCCTCTGAGGTCATGTCTATATTAAGCACTGGTATTCTCAGCAAACACAAGTAGTGTGAGTGTTTCACACCGGACAAGCTGAAACAGTCAGACAATGTGTTAAAAATAGAGATATGAGCAAGTTAGGCATGCTAGCAGCAGCCTGCTGTTGCCAGTAAGTCAATATCAGCCAATTTCATTATTATATAGTCTACTGTGTGTTACACTCTCTGATAATAATAATCATAGTTGTTGTTATTGTTATTATTATTATTAGTATTATTATTATTATACAATGGGGAAAAGAAAATAAGTGTTTTAATATTAGTAAGCCTATTTCTTGTGCTTGTTGTTGTAGTTGTACATTTTTTATTTTGGTAGGCATCTTGAAAAACGGGTGTTAAATAATTCATTTTTTAAAAATGTAATAAGGAGGTATAATGGTGAGCTATGGTGTGTATTCAGATAATGTTCTTTTCATACCTGTATGGTGGGCTACCTCTACTTTTTGGTGGCTGTTTTCATCTGCTTATAATAGAAATCATTTTACTAATCTTTTCAGGAAAATATAAAATGGATTATTTGCCTGTTTTACTGGCTGGTATGTTATCACTGAATTAATTTGGCTGTGACACATCGAATCCCTTACATTAGTCGACTTGTAGGCCAACGCTGCATCAGTCAGGTTTTGAAAAAAAGAAAACTGCATCAAGCGGCCAACAGACAGCAAGACCGATACCGGAAAACAGGACGTTTTGCTTCCAAAATAAAACCGTAATTATCACTTTTAAATCGGGCCCCATTTTGTTTCTGCCCCCTTTCAAAAATTACAAAATAATAACAATAGTAGTTTTAAAAATGCCTTATGATTTATAACATCGAACAATGGACTTCAATATGTCCCACTAAAGGGGTTGAACAAAACTTAGATTTTTTTTGAATATATGTAATTCATTAGGATAGCTTTTTTGGATATCTCTTCACTTTAAGAGCTATATGGCTGTTCACATATGACATTCAAAACAGGACATCGACTCTACCTCATTGTTGTAATATGATAAACAATAAAAACAATGGGTTTCATCATTTTTTAGGTACTAAAATATCATGAATCCAATGCATGACATATGTAGTGGGCTGGACCACAATTTACTTTTAATATTTAGTTAATGACAAATATTATTTTCACCGTGCATTGTAATAAGAAAAGAATGTGAAAATGTTCGTCAACAAGGATTTTATTTTGAAAGCATTGAAATCGAAGCTATTTTTCGTTTAATTCTGTGTGGCTTGACACAGCTGGAGCAGGCAGGGTCCTGTTACAGTTTGAAGTCTAAAATTAGGGAGGCACCCCGACTGCAAATGACGCAAGAAGGCTAAACTGGACAGTCTACTCGTCTCTGTGTCAATGGTAACAGGACTCAGGGCCATGGAAACGTTCCCTACAACTTTGCTGTTGTTGATGACATGCACGGTATTTTTAGCTGTTGTTGTCATCTTTCCGTAGCGGCCCGGCTGCGGCGTTCGGTATAAAGGACTCTTTCAAAATGCAGTTGTACAACAGTGTGCTGACACACTACCCGAGGTCGTCGCGCAAAGTTACAATAACTTTATCGACTGGATCCGAGCGACTGAACGGGGCAACACCAAGTTCTTCTGAGCCTGATAAAGCAAGATTTACTCATCCAGACACAACTTCAACGACAAACGGGGATCCGGTGAGAGAAACTCCTTCTTCCGCAAACATGCCTGCCTTTTCATGTTACGAAGCCTCATCCATGAGGCCAATTTACTTCACGTCGACTGCTGAGATATTAATCCGCAGACCCGATGGAGTGGAGAGGTCTGTGCCTGTCCATATAATGAGGGAGTCCAAAACCAAACCACCTTCTCCCAGCTCACATAATGGGGAAAGCATCCTCTGTAATGACTGTGATTCTGATGTGATTGTGGACTTGTTAGATCATCTGAAAAACGGAACAGATGAGCTTTTCCCTGACTGCCCAGAGCTGGTTGGAAACCACCTTTTCACCAGTAACACCATGTGTGGACCCAGAATAGAAGAATACAAGAGGGTGGTGCGAAATTCAAGTGAGGATGATATGGTGTCAGTGACTAATGCTCCCTGTAGAAGCAATAGATGGGCCTCATTACGTGAAGAGGAGCTTGTTCCTTCCAGGGCAGCTCGGCCTGGAACTGTTATAAAGGAAGAATTTAGTGATATGAGCAAAGCTGCTCCAGCGTCTGATGAGAGACGGGCCTTTGAGCTCAGCGTTCTGCAGGAGTCTGCTCCTCAGAGATGTCAAGAGAGAGAGGATATCAATGATAAAGTCACCCGGTACCTGGCTGAAGTGGAAAAACAAAACAAGTACCTCCAGGAGAGGAATAAGTACAGATACCACATCATTCCAGATGGCAACTGTTTGTACAGAGCTGTGTGCAAAGCCACGTACGGGGACCAGGCCAGGCACGGGGAGCTCAGGGAGCAGACGGTGCACCACATCGCCGACCACTTGGATGAGTTCAACCCCATCATTGAAGGGGACGTGGGGGAGTTCCTGATCAACGCTGCGCAGGACGGGGCCTGGGCTGGGTACCCCGAGCTTCTCGCCATGAGCCAGATGCTCAATGTCAACATTCACCTGACAACGGGTGGGAGCTTGGAGAGCCCTACTGTCTCCACCATGGTGCACTACCTTGGGGAGGAGGATGCTTCCAAACCTGCTATCTGGCTGAGTTGGCTCAGTAACGGCCACTATGACGTCCTCCTGGACAGGTGTCTCCCCAACCCCGAGTACGAAGACTGGTGCAGACACTCACAGATGCAGAGGAAAAGAGACGAGGAGCTGGCAAAGTCAATGGCAGCCTCATTATCCAAGATGTACATTGAGCAAAATGGAACTGCGTGAAAGAAATATGTCAGGATGCACACTGTTAGAGAGCAGAACTGTTTGACTCTGCTTGGTTTCTACAAACTTTAAATGATTTTTATAAGATTTATTTTGTGAGAGAAAGGAAGTGCAGTGCACATACTTTGGATTTTGTATATGCCAACACTGACAAATGAATTGCCATTATTTCTGAAAGTGTTTGAAAGTGTGCGAGCCTGTTCTTGATAGTATGGGTTATGTCAACATGAGTGAAATACTGTACATGGAAGTGCTTTTGAGTTTATAGTATTTATTTGCCTTTTACTGGCAGACAGTTATTTTTCTATAATACCTATGCTTTTTATGCCATTGCTAAATATTTGGCTGGTTTGCATCTTTGTCATTTAGCTACATTGTTTAATAACTATTTACTCTCTTTTGCACAAAAGTCCTATCAGACTAGTTCAGAGAGTTTGATTTGTGTCTGTGAGAACAATTCAGTGGTTCTTTTTTCTATTGTTACAGTTCTTTTTAGGAATTTGACAAAATCTTTCAGAATAAAGTTTTGAAGAAACCTGATTTGCAATGATTTTATATTTAGCTTACACTTTGTCTGATTGCCTGTCCCTTGCCTACATTTCCACAGGTATTGTTGTTCAGCATCACCATGATAATGTCAGATATTTTATCTCTGGTTCAAGATTGTACATAACCATAATGGAATCCATCTATTAAATTGCATCAAAGCAGGCCAGATGAGGAGATGTGTGTGCCGCTCATCCTCCACCTCCTGCTGTCCTAAAGTGAAAAGTGATGTTTGGAATTTATTACATGTTGTGGCCCTGGAGCCTGCAGCCGCTCGCTCAGGTCAGACTGCAGAGCGCCAGTGTATTAAGTGACTGTGGTCTCAGGACACAGATCACGAGGGACCTGCGCAGTGTCCAAGTTGAATGGAAGTTGAAAGCTGAAGGGTGTACGGTCACAGTTTGGCAAAGTGCAATGTCACTGTAGTTTGTACATTCATTCTGTTTGGTTTCTGTCTTTAATTAAATTAATGGGGAGAAAAAAAACCTCATTGTTCACAACCAGCTTACTCATACTTAAATGTGAGACAGCTGCATTAAGAGTGAGTTTTGTCCCTCTGATTTGGGAAAAGGACACAACACAATTTCACATCTGCATTTGACATCTGCCTTGGGCCTGGATAATATCTGACCGTGTACATAATAGTGGTGCAAATAAAACATTATGGGTCAAGAGTTAATTGATGTTCTGATCAAAAGGTTTGTGAGTGATCAAGTCAACTTTCTTAAAATGAACAAGCAGCAAAGCAAGCAAGCATTCAAATTATATTTAGGAACAAATAGAGCTGTCTAATGCAGATGCTGGTAACATTTTGACCACCGTCCAAATCAGTGCGATTCTCTACTAGCATGACTAAATGATTCAGCTCTGTTTTGACATTTGCAGTTCCGAACCTTTTCAGCTTCAGACCCATTTATACAAACAGTATCTTCATGTGGACCCCCATCACAGGTTGTTATGTTGTTTAATTTCACAAGAATGAGCACATATTTAAAAACGTGTACCAGGATGAAGTGTTTTTCAAATGTCTTCCATTAGGTGGCATTGTAGTCCCCCATATATTCTTGGATAAAGTTACTGTATTATTAAAGGAATGTGTATTTCTTTTTTCAAACTGATGACAGTGTGGGATTATGGGACCCACTGCACTGAGTTAAATGGGCCGCATAGTGCTCTGACGTCTAAAACCTAAACGTGAGATGTTTCAAGATTAGTAATAGATGATGCAGGAAATAGTGAAATACTGTTTCAGAGAGTCTGAATTTAATATTTAGTAGATTGCCCAACCGAGATTTTATGATACAGACAACATGCTGACAACTTTATTTCAGGGTCCTGATTTAGGCAGCTGGATAATTTATGCTCCACGTGGTCTTCCATCAGGAAATTTGTGCCGCTTCCTACTTAAACTTTATGATGGAGTAATTATGAATCTTTTTCCCTGAAAGCTTTACAATGATGACGTAACCCTGCAGTCATGTGAACATTAGGGAGGAAAAAAAAAGTTTGTATCTTTTTTAATGGGGGAGGAGGGAAAGTACCTCTCCCCGCTCCAGTGTGTCTTCATATGGAACAGAAAGTGTTAGGCAGGGGGCAGGTGAGAGTGGTCTGAGCGGGCTGCTTCACCGCAGTACTGGCACACAGTCAGCAGCACACAGAGACACAGAGGGAGCAGAGGGAAAGTCAATGACAGACGCTGCCCACCACCGGTATGCTTATAGTGTAGTGTGTCTGTGAAGGATTCCCACGCGCCCAAACAGAGACGGGGGAGGGGGGGACGCGGTCACCTCGACGCCAGTTCATCCCACCGGTGCTCGGAAGTTACCGGATACTTTGAAACATCCCCGGAGATCAGAAAACACAGTCGGTGGTCGTGTGGCTTGACCTGAGAAAGTGGAACCGGACATGTCGGGACACCGGGTGCAGTTCGCAGACCTTCCTCCGAGTGATCACAAAGGAAGTCCCAAATTTCACAGTAAGGAAAATTATTGAGCTGCTTAAGCTTTGCTGACCTTGCTTTTACGAAAAACTCCGCAGGGAAAAAGATGGAAAACTGTCTTTGGCTTATTTCAGTCTTGTCAAGCTTGTCTTTAACTGTCAAGATTATCAGTATAGTAGTAGGAAACAGAACAGCTACTTTCAAATAGGAACTCCCATTGGAATATATAGTTTTTTTCTTACCTTTTCTCTCATGTATGGCTTATTGTAGCGAAAACGTTGTAAGTACTTGCACATTGAATCTCAGCTGTCTTAAGCAATGAAAAACAGTTGTGCACCATATTCCTTACAATACATGATTAGATTTTTCTACATGACAATATAATTTAACCTAAAAAAAATACCATGAAAGGAAAAAATCCTAGCTGCTTAAATGTAGATTTTTTTTCAATAGACTTTCTTCATTGTGTCCTCCAGTTATCAGGCAAACTGTTATTTGATGTCTTATCTCTTTGAGAAAATGTGACTATTGTTTTTGCACATATACTCATATAACTACTGTATGTAGCTGGTTATACTTAGTGCTCCTCATGCGTGACTGGTTTGTGGAGGCTGTGCTGACCCTTAACCTGAGATCCCCTCTGCACGGGCATCTATGGTACGATCCCATTCAGTCCCCACTTGATACACTTGAAGTGGCAGTTGCCCTTTATGTGCTGCTGCT
Source organism: Lates calcarifer (assembly GCF_001640805.2). Classification (NCBI taxonomy): domain Eukaryota; kingdom Metazoa; phylum Chordata; class Actinopteri; family Centropomidae; genus Lates; species Lates calcarifer. The sequence continues at coordinate 13,299,275 of NC_066856.1, read as the reverse complement.
AACTTTTTCTCCTCATGTCTCTTCAGTGAGTGTAACACTTTTAACGCTCTAAGGTGATGCTCACCTTGAGAAGTGTTTTCACTGCATCCCACAGCCTTTAAGCATAAGACATTAATGGCCATTAAATAGGAGCAACACAATTCAGGGCTTTTGTGCTTTTATTGCTCAGGACGACTGTTTAAAGATGTGCGTCTGATTGCGAATAAGGTGTGACACTGTCAGCTGTGCCTGCCTCTGCTGCTGTGTGCTGCAGTGTGTGCACTACAGCATGAGACACACAGAAGCTGAGCTCATCTCCATGGTGACAGGTTGAGTGACAGGACACGTGAGCAAGGACGCAATGGAAAATTGCCAGTTTGCTGCAAAGCCCTCCAGAGGGGTGTATCTACAGTGCGCTCTGGTTGTATGATGGCGCATGTGCATTGTTTGTCATATATTCCTATTTATGGTGGCAGCTGTTCTGGCACTTTGATGTGTGTTTTTGTGTTTTGTCACAGTCAATCAGTAACATGCATGCAGATGGCGGGGCGAGAAGTGCTGATGTTGTGCGCAGGTTAAGCTCAGGTTGTACGCAGGGCATGCTGGGTCGGTGTGTGGAAGGACGGAACGGCAGCTTCAGCAGCAAAACCACACATTTCTGACTCAGCCCATCCTTTTCTTCTGCTGTCCAGAGGCAAGTGACAGTAGGGTCAAGTTTCAGTCTCCTCTCCTTCTATCTCTGATGTGCACACTCGCAGACACACATATACTACAATCTCATGCACAAACCCACAAGCATTGCTGGTTCAAGGCACTGCTGCTCGACTTATTCTATACCTCTCAGGGACAGATAGCCAAGATTTAATACTCATTCATTCCTTATACTAGAAATGTGAGATATAAATGACTGGATAGCAGGAGAACAATAGCTCATCCATCACTCTACTCATTTTCATACTGCTATAACAGCTAATGATCTTGGCATCACTAAGATGGAATACCACAGCAGATATGAGTAGTTTTGTTCATTAAAGAGGGAAGCCTATTAGCTATCAACTTGGATCAAAAGAAAAAGATATATTTCCAGGTTTTTTTTTCCATTAGTGTGGATGTAGTTTTGAAGTCAAGGCCAAGTTGTGAACACATGATTATGTATCAGGGACTATATGGAACCATATATGTATGTGCCAGTTCAGTTTTAGATATTCATCTAAGGCAGACTGTATTCTGGATTACTTGAAGAAAGGCGTGATTCTCCCTTGTTTCTGATTGGTTTCACCATGTTCCCATTTTCCATTTTTACCTCAGCTGTTACTTTACTGTTCACCATTGTCACAGTGGGAGTTTGAGAGTCATGCTTTCCTAGCAAAGAGCCAGGACAGTTCTCTCCTGGTTCTCACCACTGATACCCTGAACCTAGCTGCAGATATCTTCAGGTTTGGTTAATACTAACAGAATCACAGGTGTTGCCATTTTCACTACTTGTAGATTTTGTAATCACTCTTTGGTCCTTCCGCATTACTTTGTCCTGCTATACATACTCTTTGCTTTGGTGATCTGAGAGCTGCACATTCAATGAGAAAAACAGTGATATGTCTTTCAGTGAGTAGCTTTACATCCCAGGCAGCTGCTCTCTCAGCCACAATGTTCATCATCTCAAGTTTCCAACAGTATTTGAAGATTATGTCAACAGTGTCTGGAGAGGGATATGCAGCCTTGATTGGATGGCTGAATGAAGATATAACCCTTTCTGTTCTCATCAGTCTGGTTACAATTCCCATGAGGAGAGGGTGGAGCATTTTAACATCTAGCTCAATCACTTAATTGATCTTCACAAGGAACAGCTTCGATCGCTCCATGGTTTGTTCTCAGTCAAGAAACTCTGATGTTGTTACTGTAGCTCATTCCACAAGTCTTTCTCTATAAACTCAACTCTGTCATGTCTCTTTGTCTAAGATTCCAAGTTCATTAAACAGACTTGTTGTGAGTCCAAAATTTCTGTCATTCTGCAGTGCTTCTTCAGACGAGAGCCATCTGCTTCTAGTTTGTCACATCACTGTGGGATGAAGCGTCACTTTGCCCTTTATATATATGCATTTTCTATGTATGAGACCATGCTGTTACTTAAAAGAGATGATATTAATCATCAACACAAATTATCCCTGGATGTGAAGCCAGTTTAGTTTCAGCCAAAAACAACTAGGTGATTGGTGATTAGAGACAGTCTGGATGTATACCTGTGCTGTTGGGACTATTATCTATGAATTGTTTAAAGGTGCTATATGTAAGTTTATGATATCGCTATATAGCCAATGTTAACAGCTGTTTAGTACCAGTCTAGAAGAAACGTTACAAGTTCAGCATCAAACTATCTTTACTCACTAGGAGCTGTCTCCAGTGGTGGAAAGCAATGCCAGTGTTAAATCTGGTTTTGCCTCTATTCCTGTCTTCTGCTGACATTAGAATGCTAACCAACTAGTTCAACTGTCTAAACCATCAGGCTACCAGAAAGCCCTGAGAATGGAGATAATAGTCAGTTGCAGCCCGTAATTTTAATGATTGTAGCAGAAAAAGGAAATTGAAATTAATAGGGAAATACGGAAAAAAACAATAACCTAACTTTTATCTTCAAACAGGAGAGTACCACTTAATATACACACTAATTTAAAGAATAAAAGATGTTGACAAATATGTAATAATGAGATGATGTTTTCATATCTTATGTTTAAACACTAAACCCTGCACATTATTGTGGTATTCCCCACATTCCAAACATACTGTGTGGTATTGAGTAGTGTTGTTGATTGGGTGTGTTAGGTCACACCTGCCCAGTAAACAATTTTCATGCTGCCATACCTCATCACCGCAGTAAATAAGATGTTTGCGTGCATGTTACAGATGATAACAACATTTCCACTGCCTAACACCAACAACCAGATGAAGCAGCTTGTTTGTGCATTGCTTAGGCTTTGCTATAGTGTGAATGTGTGAAAAGTTGCAGATCTAAATTAAGACCGCTGGATGGTGTCCTATGTGTACTGAAAATGAAAAAATATTTGCATATTCAAATGCAATACTTTGCCTGACCTTACTTTAATGAGAGGTTGTAAAACACTGCATGTTATTTGTTTCCTTCCTAAGAATTTGTCTTACAACATCATAAAGTGCTATCCTATAAAAGGGTCAAAACAAACTAACCAATGAACAATCTGTCATCATAAACAGGAGACCATGCAGTGCTCCTGACTCCATTAGCCAGTTAACACTCATTCTGGATGAGTTTCCACTTTGCTCTTGTTAAAACTACATTGTTGTACTCACTTATCAGTGTTTCTTTGTCAGAATGTCTAGGACAAACAATAAAAATGGCTGCATGCTATGATACTCATAGTCCCTATGCGATGGCCCGGGGAGAGATGTGAAATGCTGTGTTGGAATGATAATCACAGAATGTGCTTCTGTACCAGCTCAGGAATGCAGATGGTGTCTGTACCAGTGTCAAGCTTTAGAAACCAGGGGCGGATGCTGTCTTCACAGCTTATAATTCTCTGAGAAAGCAAATCAAATAGACATGAAGGTAAGAATAAAGCATGGCCTTAATTTCCTATGACACATTTTCTATAGATAGTTCACTCACTACTATTAATGTCATCTTTTACTGAGTTGCTGTCCTCTCAGAGGAGGTGTCAAATGCCATGTCTAGTAGGCTTTCTGTCCCACTGACGATGCTGATCACATTGGATAGGCACTTGAGATGATCCTTATGGAAATAGCCCAAGCCCCTGAGATGCTAAACAGCTGTTTTCACAGCGGATTAAAAGCCTGTCCCCTAAGGGCTCTTAAGTTCTGCTTAGAGTGTAAAACACAAAGATTTACACTGTGGCCTTCTCTGCCCAAGAGTAATGTGCTGTTGTTTTTCTAGTTTTAACTTTGGACGTCACTCGCTGATAAAAGGCAATAACCTTGAGGTGATATCCATTTTGTTTTTTGTTGCTTAAGTTGTGAGGATACTTTTGAACCACAGAGACCGTGGGCATGAGGCTTAGTTGAAAATCTATTCTTAATTTAATACGTTCTTTCGGCTTTTATATGTATTTACTGAAGCCAATGTTGATTCATTATTGTACTGTATTTTCTTTGTCCAAGGCATTAGATTTATTGAGACTATCCATTGTGCTGAAAAGGTCATTTTTGATAATTCAAATCAAAACACTTTGTGTTGTTTCTGAAATATATACTGCTGGACCATCTTTTAAAACATATTAGTGTGTATTTAATCTCCAGCATTCTCACATTTCATCTGCTTTCTGCTGACCTTTTCACGTCCTTCCAGTCGCTTTATTCGGTAGATCCAACTCTAATGTTACAAACTCAAGAAAGTGAAAGCACTTCTCTTTGGCCCAGTATTGAAAAAACATTGCATACTATTTTCTGACTTCTGACATTTTGTTCTTTTATCAAGCATTTGTGAGAAAGGAGAGTTAACATAAAGGTCGTACTTGAGAAGGGGAGTCAAAGGGAGAAGACCAAAAAATATGTACTTGCATAGAGATTTACAATAAGAGTGCAACATATTGTACAGTTGATGGTATCTTGTGGCTAGAATTACTCCTGGTTGAGTCATTCTCTCTGCCTCGCTGAATGGCTTTGCATCCCAAAACTTTGCATGCCTAATGAATTATCCATCCTCTCCTAACTTCTTTGTCTCTCCAGCAGTGGGATGCCGATGGTATGTGGAGAGGAACCAGATGTTTTCCTCTTTTTTTTTTAATTCTGTTTTTTTCTCATTGATTCCCCCCTTATGTGTTTCTTCCTGAAGAAGACACGTTGAAGTATACATAGTTTTCTCAGAAATGCTGTAGACCTCTAACGTGAATAGGGTAGATAATGAAGTTCACCTGTTCACCAGCAACGAGTGACACATGACCCTCTCAGCACCTAAAGCTGCTTATTGGCTGCTGCAGCAGAGCTGGAGCTTGCTCTCGACGCCTGTAGACACCACAGCATTGTCATTCCCACTGCTGCTCTTTAGTCGCCTGTGGAATCAGGAGTAAACAGAAACTTCTGTCTTGTTTATTGTCATCTTAAGTCTGGGAGGATCTAACGCCTGATAATACACAAATGGGAATGTACACTGTTAAAATGATGACTCCCAAAGGGTGCCACAGCTCTCCTCAAAGTTGTCATTCATCTGCCCTGAGCAGCGGTCTTGAAATTTCTGCACTTCTTTATTGGTGATTAGAGACAGTCTGGCCGTATTCCTGTGCTGTTGGGATACAGGGTGCAATAACATTCTCTGCATGCAATCCCCAAGCACTAATGATGCATGTTGCCAGCCCCGATGACACTGTGTTTTTTTTAAAGGAGTAACAGGAACAAAAAACTGATTTGGACACAGATGAGTGAGAAGTCAAATAGCCTCTCTTTTGATGTTGCAGCGAGGTCATGTTCAAAGGAAAATATCAAATAGGTATGTGGGGGAGAAAATCAGTCAGTGTTAAGGTTGTGCACTGATGCTTCATATTAAGTGTGTGTCTGTGTGCATGTGTGTGTGTGGGTACCTGATAATTAGGCTTATCTAAGGCTTATCTTCAAACTCCATGCTGACGATATTGAGTCTTTTATTCACCAACTGTGATTTTAATGACTTTACAAATCAATCAAAAGATCTGGATCACTGCCACAGAGGTCGGCCTAGACAAACATACACACTCGCTTTAACAAAAGAACTCCTGTGTCTGCAGTCCTCGTTGTTTATCATTGTGAAGGACAGAGCACAGAAGGAATGATACAAAATTTATGAAGTATGATTATTCACTGTCTTGCAATTGATAACACTTTCATATCTGTCCATTATGAAGCAACAGCCAGGAGCAGGTTAACTTAGCTTAACAGAGAGACTGGAAAACAAAAAATCTGGTAACAAAATCCATCTGCAAACACCTTTTAAGGTGCTGTGTGTACGTTTTTGCTATTGCTGTGTAGCCAACGTTAACATTAACAGCTTCAGCCATTGTAGCGTTTACAATACAAGACGTAGAATACACCCTCTGGGCAGTGCTAGTTCTTCATCCTCATGTTGGACTGTGGGCAGACTGGACACTACAGTGCAGTACATAAAGCATCTTTAAAACTCACTAATGAACACATTACATCTTGTTTTTTTTAATCCATGTAAAAACATGTAGAAAAACACCAATTTGTGGTCTGATGCTCTTACAAGTTATGTGTGGACCTATTTCTTGGCAGGGAGCAGAGACTTCCTTAAGTCTCTGCTGGCTGCCTAGCAACTTCGCAATGACCACCAGACTTTCAGCAAGAAAGCAAATGAGGATATTTTCCAAAATGTTTTAACTAATTCGTTAAGTGTGCATAATTAGTATAACCACTGCAACAGCTGCCTGGATGTGTGTGTGTGTTTGTGTGTTAACATTCTTGTGTGAGCTTTGTCCATATGTTGTTTTACCATCCAATAATATTTTGTGTGAGGTATGTGTTGCTTAGATACATGATCTATACCAATGAAGACGCCTGACACAGATATTTCAAGATAACTGATGATGGTAGCCTATAAGAGAAACCAAACATGTACGCACATGCCTCAACAAATTTTCTCAGCAACATACTGTATTTGATAAGCCCCTGCTGATTACAAATAATTTATGCTCACTTAGCTAAAAACAAGCCATCTGACACCACTCATTTAACATTCCAAACATTTTGCTTCAGTATCTAATTTGATAACTGAGCTTGTGGATGGGATAAGAATCCACTCCCAGTCAATAACCACAAGCCACTCCTGTCAATGTGATAAATGGGAGGTTTAGTGCACAGATACATGTGGGTGTTTATAAGTGGAAGGGACGCCACTGATTGGGTGCGGTCACAGCGAGGGCCTGTGGGAGGAAAGCATACATCCAGAAAGTGCTGAGAGGTTCAGTGATGACCCTATAGCACGTTTTAGCAGCTGCTTTTTCTTCCACAGCTGATGAAAAACACCTTCAGCTGCAGTCATAACAGCAATTATCCATTCCAACTGGTTGCAAGTTCCATTTTTGATGATAAGAGAGAAAAATGAGTGGCAGAATAAGCAGCGACCTATTGCTTTATCAGCAAACTTCTTATAAAAAAACTTTATCAGCAACATTCCCTATGTGAGAATGAGGAAATGAATATAGGCATTGCTGTGTGCAGTAAATTCTTTTGGCACTTCCTGAGAATTTTCAGGTCAAGTTGGGCTTAATCCACTTTACTCCCTGGAAAGTCTATGAAATACCAGCTTGCCAATAAGTGTGGTGCTGGGGCGCTGGCATCAGCAAAGGGCCGTTGATCCTTTGATCCAAACTGTAATCTGAAGACAAAGAATTTTTTTAATTAAGAGCCTTTTCTATCATATTGAGCAACCTACCACATTTAATCCCAGCCATTTTTTTTGTTGTGGTCAATGAATAAGGGTTTATGGAAATCTGGTTCTTTCTTATTTCTATTGCAGAAATGTTACCAGTAAGAAAAATGTTTACATCACTATATACAGCCTTGTCTTTGTTATGATTGATAGTGTGGTGATTTTGTCACACTGTCTAATTCCCTAGCCCTTTTCATCTTAACATACAGTACCTTTCAGTTTAGCTTATCAGAGCTCTTACAGTTGCTGTAGGAGCTTAAAGACTCAGTGATATTTAATGATGGAGTATGATGTGCTGCCTGTCTGTTATGTATGTGAAGCTAAACACCACGATGACGCAGACTTGGCTGTCAGGAACCACTGCAAAGGCCAGCAGTTGTGTAAGAGATTTAATGGCCAAGCCTGGGAGTTTAAAGGGGGGGGGGGGGGGGGCAACAATCATCAGACCTTTTGGCAAGGTCAGCAAGGTCCTTCTCATTCTTCTTCTCTTGTTCAATCACTCTCTTAGTCCAGATGCTATACTTAGAGATTGTGGCTGTCAAAAACACTTTTAATAATCTTCTGTGTTGATTCATAATACTTATTTTGCTGATAATTTTTGAGCCACAGATAATGATAAAGCAACAGCTTGCTGATATTTTTGGTGTTTCAGTTTGTTATGTAGGGTTTTGTCTGCTGTCCTCTATTTGAACTGTCACTTACTGTATTTCTTTTCACAAGTCAGTAGGAAATTGTGTTTTATTATAAGGCCTATGTTACTCCTAACCACAGCATAACTGCTTGTAAACTTAGATAATGATACACAGACGTGTATGTGTTTGTGGGTGTACCCGTTCATATGCACATTTGTGTGTATGAGGAGCTGTAGTTTATTGTGCACTCTTTACGCTTTGGTGTTTCAACTTCTTTTAGGTTCATGTCTCAGCATGGCAGATGAATAGGAGTTATTGGTGTGTTTGATGCTGCTGCGTCTATGATGAAACAGCCCTTCAGTCATTCTGTGTTGTTGTGACCTGAGTCTGCCCAGCTGTACATTTTGGACCACCAGGGAGGAATGTATACTTTATCTTTGCCTTAAAATGTAACAAAGCAGTGTGCACATGTCTCATAGTTTCTTACATATCTCTCTTGAGAAAAGGTTAAGAGTCCATTTGTAGAAGGAGTTGACAGTCTCAACTAATCAGCTGCAGGGTGTAGTAGAGGACTTCTACAATGTAAGTGCAGAAAACAGAGGTGATTTACTTGACTTTTTTCTGTATTGAAGGTTTATTTTCGTCACATTGGGCCTTCTGTGCTTTTCCTCATAAAGGCCAACATATTTTGTCTCATATTGTGAAATCATAGTTAGATTTTTTAATATTTGCATATTAACAAACCCATGGAGAATGATCTCCGACCTTTGCAGTTCCCCTGAGCTCTACAGAGCATTTTGTCTTTCAGCCCATTGATTTGGTTTTACAGTCCACCACTTTGCCATTTTTGGCACTGCTCTTATCACTCTGCTGGATGTATAAACGAACAACCTTTTGCTAACGTGTTTTCCACAACAACTTCGCAATGTATGTCAATTTCATTGTTCCTTACAACTTGTTCTGCTGTCCCTAAGTGGCCAAAAATCAACTTAAAAGTTCTAGTTACCATTTTCAGGCATTTCGCTAGGGGGAAATTGTTTGTATTAGCATATTTCCTAACACACATTGTTATGGGATTAACTGTCTGGAAGCACTTCTTTCTTGAGAAATGAGTCATATGCTTTTACTTTGATAAAAATGAAATTACAGCAAAATGAGAGTGGTTAGTGTGCACTTTAGTCACAGAGACCAGGTCTTTTACCCTTACTAGTAGTGGGAACAGTATACAAAAATGGCCCTTAACTTTACCATAGAGCTGTAGGGATTATTTGACACTTGAAGACCTAACCTTAACAACTTAAGTGAGAAAGAATACATTTAACTGGAATGCAAAGCTGACCTTTGACCCTTGCAAATATGATTCCACAGTTGTTCAATTTAATATCTTAAGTCTGTCCAGCTGATTGTTTCAGGCTTAGTAAAGTTAAAGTTAAACTGAATAAACTCTGAACAAACTATTCAGTTCTAGTTCAGTTAGCTCACTCTTTTGAGTCAGCAGAGAGATTTGGATTTTCAAGTTTCAGTAGTTTCCAGTGCACACATAGCTGCTAGTTACCATTTACCCACAGCTGCTAGTTATCATCATCTCCTTCTCTTTTTTTTTTTTTGAGCAGAAAGCTTATTCAGCAGTGGCCAATCACTGAGGTAAGGAGACATTAGCTCAAATTTTCCATCAACCTTCAGGACCTTAAAAGTCCCCCAACCCCTGAGTCACCCGAGCCCCTGTGCCTGCCTCAGAACTTGACACTGAGAGGCGCCTGGGAGTTTTAATATCATGGGGATTGTGGGTGCTCCTGACTGATAGAGGTTTGGGGTTGGTCTTTGATGTTCTTTGTGCTTCTTAATGAGGATCAGACTCCAGGGTTTTTGGCCAAAGCCCTCCCCCCTCCCTCTTCCGCTTGAAGCAGAGGGGCAGCAGAGATTGAAGGACCAGTTCTACCTCAAGAGAGGAGGATTTTTTTCTCTCCACTTCTCTTCCCTCTTATACATTTCTCCCCCACCTCTCCTTCCTCTCCCTCCCGCTCTTTCTCTAATCAGCCTCTCTGGCACCCAGAGTTCATCAGTTCATTAAGAAGGCCTTGGCCCAGATGAATCGGGCCCTCTGAAGTCTTTTCATCAGCATCCTGGGGGAAGCTGGAGGTACGGTTAGGGAGACTGATGCGACACAGCACAGGAAGCTTACCCAAGGGGGTCCGGCTCAGTTGCAACTGAACGCGAACACTGAAACGTGTGTATACACAAACCTGTGACAAGGCGAAGGGTCAGGGCAGATGTCAGATGAAGGGTGGGCCTGACTAACCCCTGACCCAAGTTCTTACACTGAAGGCCAATGAAAAACATGTGTGCGCCAGTGCTCCAGTTAAGTTTCCTTTCCTGTTGAAAAGACACCATTTGATAAATTGACTTTTGGAAACAAAGACTCACTGTAGTGTCATTACATTCCCTGTTAGAAACACACAGCAGAATCTTGGAGGATGTGATTGAGTCCTGTCAAGCAAGACCTTTTACTCTTGTCAGTTGGTCATTGTGAAACATTTCACTTTCAAATGACACATAAAGAATTTTTTTTCCCAAAGTGGGCCTAAGACTGAGTGGATAAACGCCAGATGTCGTGACATGAGAACACACTCATCCTCCAGTAAAATTAGACATAACTCTCTGTTTCCCATAGGCTGGGCTGTCAACAATCATCTGCAGCTATTTCTTGTGCAATTTATTACAATTAGCCTCAAGTCAATGCTATTTCAAGCTGAGGAACTGGACTGTTAATTCGGATTACTGCCATAGAGGAAAGGCATAAAGATCAGAGCTCATTATTCCCGTAGAAGCATTTGTGCCATAGAGTATTGAAGAGAGGTGGAACTAAAGAATCTGTGTTTTAAAGCACGTCTTCATATCTCACATGGCTGGTCCCTCACCTCTGTCCTTCATCCATTCTATCCTGCGTCTTCCCCTCCGTCATTAATTGCCCTTTTAGTCCTGATTTATTTTTGTCCCATCTCTATTTCAAGCTTCACATTTTGCGCCCTTACTTGCCCTTTCTTTCTGTGTCTTCATCACTTTGTGTCTCTCTGCGTCAGATGCTTATCTCTGTCGCGTGTGCTGTCCAGGCCTCCAGCTCATGCTGTTTGCTCAGCAGATCTCTGCTGCTGACTGAAGCCTTGTGTATTTGTGTGGCTGTGCATGTGTTCATGTGTGTGTGTGCGTGCCTACTTGCAGTCATGAGTACAGTTGGAAGACTTCCTGTTGTGTTGTGGCGTGGATGTTGGTGTTTGCTGTCACTGGAGTTCACATGTTGCTTTGTCCCCGCTGTTACTCATTCACTGCTGGGACTTTGGGAATTGCACTCACAGAGGAATACACATACGCTCATTATCTCGTCTTTTCTGAAGAATTCATCCCTTGATACGTCTCAACCCTCTTGTATTACTTGGAGGTAATTTAGAAACAGTGTCACCATTACATGGCTTGTTCAGCTTGTTTGTTTGTAGAGAGACAAGTTAGCATTCCCTTCTAAAGAGTATATCATTAAAAGGGAATAATAATGAGTTTTTTTTTTAACTTACAAATATCTCAGCCTTCAAAGTCAAGTAGTGGTCTGTCCTATTCCACAGTTCATGTCATATCGGTGTGGGAAAGCTCTGATATATCTGACTTGGCATTTAATTATATGCAACATAGAGAAAAATTGATGTTATGAACAAATACTGACTCCTCACATCAGCCACAAACTGTCATTCAATGTAATTAAACACACATTTAATTGATATGTTGTTACATCATCAGCTCTGTAATCATACAACCGTCTTTATGACGTCAATACTAACAAGTAACATGGGAATCTTCCCATCTCTACCATCCATCCCATATGACGTGAATGATGTGTGAGTCTCCTCCTTCTTTCTTTCTTACTTTCCTATGATGTTTTTCTCCTTCCAAATCGTTTCTAACCCACAACTTCAAGTTATTTTCAGCTATGCAGGATTGCATGTTACTGTCACTTGTTTTAAACTCATCTCCATAACCTTTTGAGTTTGGAAAAGCATTCATATTCATGTCATATCCCATCCAAGCACTTGGCCAAGTCCTCCTGCCTTGCTGTGAAGGAGTGCAGGGATGTGCAATGAGGACTGAGAGAAATTCCACATTAATGAAGATCTGTGGAGATCTTTGCATGGCTGGCTAGCTTAATCTATCTTGCCTGTGCAGACATAGGTTATAAAGATTTAGAGATTAAACTGAGCTTTGAAATTAATTTCTGCCTTCAATAGACTCTGTTAAGTGGCAACACAGAATTCCTTGGGGGTGAGGTCATTTTTTAAAAATTAACCTATATAAGGTTTAAACACGCATCTATCCTGTGAGATATAGACATATTTTTGCCACTGTAAAATTCCTGCCATGTGTTCCACACAGCTCAGCCCAGTGTGATTTGCAACATATGATATAATTGTAATGACTGATGTATTTGTGATGTTGAGTGGAATGATATTCACCGGTGAGAGAATGCACATTTATGAGGATGATAATCGGTCATTTGAAAGCTGTCAGCTTGATTTAGAGACTCAAAAATGAAAATCTACTTTCTTGGCAAGCATGTGTACACACTGACATGCACACACACAGATACAGACACAGGCACACACAGATTATTCACAATCCCCCCGAGAGCACTTAGACAAATGGCATTTTCACATGTTAAAGGTCAAAAATGAAATGGCCCTTGTGAGCATAAATTTGGGTTCTCTGCTGCTTCTATGGTAGAAAGGAGTCATCAGTCTAAAACGTTACTTACCTCAGGTTGAAAGATTATTTGCTGGGGAATTTATACTTCATCACATTACAGTTCACATCATTCAATGAGCAGATTCTTGAGCAGCATATTTCAAACATGACAGAGCATTTCACACATTAAAGAGAGATGCATACAATTGCTCAGAAAATTTTGAACCATTCTATCCTCAAAGTTAATAATTAACTCCCACCAAAGATACAAGAATTTCATTTTGTTCTTTGTACTGTTATCCTTACCTTCAGATGTTAAAACTGATCAGTTGGGAAAAAAAGTAAAAAGTAAGTAAAAGTAAAAAAAAGAGTAAAAATTAAGAAAAAGAAAAAGAGAAAATGTGGTAAAAACAAGTTTCATCAGATTCATTTGTGGTTGAACCTCCTCATTAAGGCTTTTAACTTCAAATATTTTAGTTATGAGTTATGTGTTTAAATACATCATATGCTTCATATTTTGGTCTGGAATTTCCCAGTGTTTCAAGTTTCCAATATACATAGTGCTGCCCCCTAGTGGCTCAAATCACACGGCAGTTTTGCCATTGCCTCCAAGTGAGATACCCACCAAATCTGTCATATTTATAGCAGATTAACAACCCTCTAGACTTGAATTCTGCACAAGGATTAAGTACTTTCTTTACTTGAATACATGCAGGACTTTACGTTGCATATGGTGAACATACTCTTGAGAATACCCCCCCCCCCCCTTTTTTTTTTTGAAAGATCCTAGAACAGAAGGAAATCAAGGTTGCAGCTGTCCAGCACAGCAAATACGACCATTTGTCCTCCATAATATGAGTCACTAAAAGGCTCCTTTAGCTCCTCCAAGCTGTTTACATGACGCTAACAACAAGATCTAACAGGGCCTTATGGTGTGGACTCGTGTGCCTGCTTGGGTGTGTCCATGAAAACATTCTCTCATGTGTTTGTGTTTTTGTGTTTGTGTCAAATTTAGCTCTGGTAAAGATGAACAGGTGGGAGATCAAACTGCAGATTTTTAGATATCTCATCTCAGAGATATTTCCTTTCTTCCCATGCATGGAAATCAGCATTTATTTAAATATATTAACCTTTTTTCTGTTTCCTGAGCTGATGTAAATGTTTTGGCTGCCTATGTTTTTGCTATGTATTTGTGCCAAAAAGCAGCCTTCTCATTTGATTTGACTCTGGAAACCTCACCTCCATAATTCCTCCACTGTAATACTAGAATACTGTTCTTACAACATGTGAATGAGTTCTTTGTGTTTTCCCACCACATCTGAAAGGGAGGTTTCAACCTTTTGTTTTTGCTCATACTTTCACTGTTTTGGTAACTTGACCTGAGACAAAAACAGTATACAATGTCAAAGCAAAAAACATTCATTCATTATCATAAAAATCTTGACAATATAATGATCTTACTGTACTTGTTTACTTACTATGTTTTTCTTGTTATAGTGCGGGAAGTGCCATTAAGGTGGCACTGCTTTTGTTCCCAGAAAGATGCTGCTGTTTCCGAATTCAGTAACTACCCCTCTCTGTCTTTCTTTCTATCTCTCCCTCCCTCTTTTTTTTCCAGTCTTCCCCATCTGCAGCCAGCCATTGAACTAAAAATCAATAAGCCATAAAGAGAATGGAGAAGCCTCTTATTTACATCGGTCTGAATGGAGAGGTGGTTTGTCTCTCCTCATATCCTCTTTATACACTTAAGGCAGGAGCATTCAGTTTGCCTCCAATAACACACTTGACAGGCTGTCCAGATAAGAAGCTAAACTCTCCCAAAATGCTGAGGCGTAAAGGACAGGACGAGGCTGTGAGCTTAATGCGTGGCCATTGCCTCTGGGGCAACTGGATGAAAATATAGAGTTTAGAGGTAGATCTATTCAAACTGCGTGTAGGGTTTTATTTTTTTTGAGCATGTGAACGCTCACTATGTCGAGAGTAAAGAGCAGGAGTGATTCATAAGGCCACAGGGGGGCCCCAGAGACAGAACATAAGGTGGAAGAATTCATGATGACACAGACTGAGGGACTTCATGCAGAATCCCCCTCTCACTGAAAGCTTTAACACAACTCAGTATTGACTCTCTATTATATATATCTATGTTCTGTTTTGTTGCTTCTCGTCGTGTGACTCAGCTGAGAACATTTGAGGTAAACATTTTCTATTCCAGCATCTGTTACAATAATCCTCTTATGGGCCCATGTTAAGAAGGGGTTCTACTTATTTCCAGGGACAGGGCCTCACCAAAATGAGATGACATGACTTTGTTCCCCAAAGCTTTTCCTTTTTCAGACTGACTTTTTTTTCTATCATAGTCACTTTAAGAGGAGACGACATAATGTCCTTAAATTATGTTTTTTAAACAAGTTCTAGCCTATTAACTACAAGTTGAGTCTGTTCTATCAATGTGAATTATTTCCTAAATTATACATGTTTGGACTGATTTCGTGCCTTATATGCAGCCATTTTTTCTATTAATTTCATCCTTTAAAAAAACAACATGGATTTGCAGAGAAAGCTTGAAAAGCTTGAGAGAGAAGATCCATCCCAATTTATTTATTTCATATTCTAATTGCATAGTACTGCAGACACTCTTGATATTTTGAATGGTTTGGTAAGATTTGAGCGTCACTTGATGCAGAAAGCAATAATATCCATCTCTGCCTATTGCCTCTGGCAAGAAGTTTACGTTTTCTCTCATGTTTCTTCTTGGTATCATACCTCTGAGAATTATAAATGGACTTCAGTGAAATTTGGAGGAAAATTAGGAACATGGAAGAAGTGCTGAGCTTTAAGTGTGGGTCTGCATACTGATATCTATCCAATAATGCTTCTAAAAGCATTTGTTAGCATTGTGAGAAGGTCTTTTTTGCTTTTTTCTCACAAGCTACTTACTTCACTGAAACTAAATTGATCCTATTATTATCTATCATCATGTGTATTTTCATATTGTTCAAGATCCAGATACAGACTTAACATTTCTAAACATTTTCTTTTGTTACAATAACAAATCTAGGAGATTCTGCAGCTTTGGCGGAGACATGCACTCACTGAGTGCTTCTGGATTTGAACCTAGAGTGTCACTGTAATGCTTTTTGGCAGCCTATTATCAATTCTTGGACTAGGGAGCATCCTTCAAGTCTTTACAAGCAGATTTCCATAATATATCAAAATGAATGAATGTAGGAGATGAAACTTTTACACCTATGGTATGCATTTACAAAAATTCTTAATTGTCTGTGATGAATGTTCAAACAGTCTAAAAGCTGTAGTAATATCCTTTAAGTTTCAGTATGATACCTAAGATTTGGAAATGGAATGGTGCCAACTTGAAAACTTGAAGCCGTGTTGTTTCTGATTCATGAGAGTGCCAACGATTTGACAATACTCAGACTCATCTCTCTCAGTCTCATTTGTTTAAGTGACAGTTGATGATAATGGCAGAGACAGCACTTCTCCTGTCTGGGCCCCCATCTCCTCTGACCGGCTGAATGAGTGGCAGGCTGCGCTTAGGCCCTCTTTGCTACGATCGGTGCCGCATTTACTCTCACTTAATGCAGCAGATAATGTGACATGTTGGGTGGCTTTCCCCAGGGAGCAGCTGAGTGTTAAGACTAATTGGTCCCGACTGTCAGCGAGTCTCATCATCTCATAGACTTCTTTTCTGCCTTTGAGACACTTTTCTTCGCTTGCGAGTCAGGAACAGTCAACAGCTAGGACTAAAGGAATTCATACTGGAAAGAAAAAGGCACGGTTTGTCGTTGTTGACCAATTTAAGATACAGTATGTGTTCCAGATAGCGATACAGATTCAGATGTTCATTTCATGAGTCTGTGAACTACTAAAAAGTCTGTGATGAAATATTGATTGTTTACTTGGGTAAGAAATTGTTATTCTGTGGAACACTCAAGTTTTACTGTAGGCTTGGTGCAAGTTCGACCAAGTTTGCCACTCAGTGATACGCTTTTCCAGGTAAAATCAAATAAATCTATTCTAGATGATGCAGCAGTTTCCAATAAGTTGCAGATTAAAAGTTTATTTTATGGTATTTCTGTACTGATGTGTAATGCATCATGGAGGATAAGAGAAAAGCCAGAAAAGGAAGAATGAAACCTGGTCTCAGACCTGTGTTGTGTACACATGGTAGGCACCTCAACTTGCTGCAGTACTGGCTTCCCCATGCTCAATGTTACTGTTGTGTGTCTGTGCATTGCTGTAGCGCTAGCGGTGTGCTTTCAGTAACTGATTCAGTCGCTGATATTGAGTGAATGTTACAGTCAGTAATGACTCATGATATGGTTGGGAGGGAGCTCTGAGATGGAATGTAGGAAAGAAACAACCAACCCCAGAGGGCTTGGAAAACATACTCAGCCTTAATCCTCAGCAGAGAGGTACACAGCTCACCCACCCCTCCACCCCCAATTGCCTTCCAAACCCCCCACCCCACCATCCACCTCCAGCCCTGTATAAACTTGGCTTTTGTGCTTATTCTGCTGTACCAAGAGCCAGTCACTGGGAAGTTAAAGCTGCCGTAATCAATATATTCACAGTATATTAACAATTGATCAAACGTGTACATGAAAGAGGTCACCCATTGTAATGAATCCGCATATAATTACCAGCTGACTCATATGGTTCTCTACTGTCATGTTTCAGTCACAGCAGGCAGCAATTTCTAGCAATACAGGTTTAATATTAAACCTGTATTAGTGTTCACCAGCTCGCTGTTAACTTTGTCTGTCTGCTCTTTGGTTAGCGTCTCGAGATACTTCTGTTGTGAATTGCGCTATATAATAAATCTGACTTGACTTGACTTGCTGAGCAGGTAGCATGCAATCAGGTTTTTTTTTTTTTTTTGACAAAAGTTGCTGCTGCTGCTGCTGCTGATGATGATGATGATGATGAAAACTGCACTATCAGAGCAGTGAGACTGAATAAAAATAAAAAAATTGCCAGCCTTGGAAACCAAAACAATCAGCTGAAAGATGCTTTAAAGCTCCATAGGGCTGAGGGAAACTGTAGAGCGTGGTGATAATTCTCTGTGGCTTCATTATTGTGAACGATCCCTTTCAAACACAGCTAGTTATGTGACCCAGTGTTAATAGAAAAATATTGATTGTAGCAGCTTTAACTATACCACATACATTATGTCTGTTGACGTTTTCTGAGCTTGAGTGACTGTAAACATTCTCTTACAAATTTCATTCATACTGATCATCTCAAAAAAGTCCAATTTGCGTGTGTACATCAACATATGTGCATATATTGGTAAAATGTAGGCAGATGGTGCACAAACAGTGAGTTCAGCCCACACTGGCCTCAGCTCAGTTGATAGGGGGTGAGTCGTTTGTAACCTTTGCCCCTGGTTTAATAATAACCACAGACAGAAAAGTCCGTTAATTAGAGAAATACCACAGAGGCACTCAGACAACCCTTACTGAGCCCACCACCCCTCTTAAATATGTCCAACAGCTCTTCCTCTACACACTTATGGACCATAAGCAGCTACACCAGAACTTGTGGGATTTGCTGCACCACCATTTTTCCATAACCGCCCATCCCACTGTTCCACAACTTAAACTTCTCAATCCCCAACTTGCATACTCTCTGCTTAAAAGCAAAACAGTAGTTGGCTCTTTGGCATGAGCTTGAACATCTGTGTGTGGCAGTTTTGTCATTCAGGTCTTTATTGTCAGAGCTAATTTCAGTTCCTCAGATAATCATCTTTCACAAGTCTTGTTTTTTGAAGTTAAAATGTTTGTGGTCGGCTGTTTTCCACTTCTAGTTTGAAATGCAAATTGATGCCATACCCGGATAGGGTGTCGGCATCAGGGATTGTTATATGATATGTGGACATACTTTATGATCTATCACATTGCACAAAATCACAGGCTTAATTAGGAAACTCAAATTATATCCATCCCTAAATGCTATGTTATTTAAAGCCTTTGAACCAAGTTCCCGCCGTTTGTCTACTGTACAGTCTGAACTGGCTTAAAGCCTGGGAGGCATCCAGTCCACACAGAGGGCTTTCATTTACTCCCAGCATGTACACACACACACACACACACAAATAGCCACATAACCATAGTATGGGAATCTTACCATTTTACTCACTCACTGAAACCTATATGGAGCCTGTGCTTTTTCATGGCCATGGCTTTTTTTAGGTTTGACGTAATCCTTAGCACTACGATGCTGTAAACATGGTAGAAATTTGCCAAACTGGTGACGCACATGTACAATCTGACACAATTCTGATATTTAATCTTATGGTAATGTCTCTATCTTCTTTGCTTTTTCTATCTTCCTAAAATCCATCAGACATGCAGCGGTTCCCATGAGGTTCTTAGTCCTCATATTTTGTCAGCGAACTATTCATTGGAAAAATATGTAGGTCAATCTGCTTTGCTTTTTATCTAAAGCCATACGGATATGTGGCAATATGATTAATATTTCATATCTATATGATCAGCAATGGCTGTCATCATGTTCAGAAGGCTTAGGAGCCTAAAAGGCAATCATGGGGGGAGGACTTGATTGAATCTTCTGTACAGTTATGTATTTTTTTTTACCTCTAAATCTCATTGTAAACTTGTTACATGTATGTCAGAGTTTAATCATGCCATGCAGCTCCAAACAAAGCAGCAGATAAAACATGGCAGCACATGTAAAATAGCAAATCTGGCTTTTCTATACTGGGACTCTATCTGAGTGGCACAGCACCAGTTCAGAGAGAGAAATCGTCCCTGTGTAAAACTAAGCCAGTGGTCCAGTCCATAAGGATTGTTGCTCTTTTATAACGTGTTGCCTGGACACAGTTGATCCTTTTGCTTGCAGTAATCCATTTTCTGGTGTGTAGTCTGTACGCACGCAATGGCGTCCCTGTGCGTTATATCACATGTCCACTTCGCATGCTGCGGCATATTACACAAGTGTCACAGAGCTCAGAGCTCAAAAATAGGTTGACCTGTCTGCAGAGTTAATGAATTAGACAAGTTGTGGTTTACTTTCCAGAGTCAGACTGTGTCAGCAAAATGTGCTTTCACACCAAGAAACAGACCCACTCCTTTTCACGTTCTTTTTCAAAAAGTGGTCATAAAATCTCTCTTTTATGGTTCAAAGTTGTTGTTTTTGCTCTTTCCGCGTCTGCCCCTACCAAACACTGATTCATACTTTATTGTGCTTGTCTGGCAATGATCACTGTGTACTGTAGAGGAAATATGTGTGGGTCAGACAGTTGTTTCAAGGCACTTTGTCAAAAAAAAAGAAGAAATGATTTTTGCTTCATGAGAGAAGATGAGTGTATTTGAGGATGAGAAGTGGATTTTTTTTTCAGGACAGAGGGTAAGAGGGAGAGAAGTGCCTGAAAGCTCTGATCTTCTCTTCTTTGCCGTTTCTCTCCAAGCCAACTTCTGTTCCCCCTTTTTTTTCTTGTCACAGCCAATGCCTTCGGTGGAGCAGATCGCTGTGTGTCTTTTGCATGCACACACACATACACACACACACACACACACGCACACACACAGCTTTACTGTAACACTCCCCTCCTTTGCGCTCTTTAATTCTCTGTAAATTCCACCAGTGAGTGTGTTGTATTTTGTGTGTGTGTGTGTGTGCATTCCTGCCTCTGGTAGCCTGAACATCTCACCACACGTGAGCAGCACAGGCTGTCTGAACCAGAGGGAGTAGAGACGGACCCAGAAAAAAGATGAAGAAAGAGGAAAGAGTGAACATAGGAGGGGGTGAAGCCAATGATTGTGCCAGTGTGGCTCTGAGCGGTCGCTGATGACGCGAAGCGCTGCACACACATCTGGAACAGCTTGAGCAGCTGCACCTGAAGAGAAGGGCTCCTCCGCAAAAAGCCTCTGCCGGCACTTTCTCCCTCTCCTTCATGCTCTTTTTTTTTTCCTCGCTCTCTTTTTTTCTCTTGCAGTCTCTAAATCTTTCTCTCGCTGGTCTCCGCCTGCCGGAGCGCTGGAATGGTTACCCGCTGAGCATCAGCAGAGAAGAGCGAATGAACCGGAGCGAAAGAGAAGAGGAGAGAGAAGGCACAAGAGGACAGTAACATGGGAGAGAATTATTAGGCATGAGGAAGGAAGAGAAGTTGACAACCATCTTATGAGTGTAAGTGAAGAAGAGAGGGAGGACAAGAAATTAAGAGAAAAGGGAGGGATGGAGAAGGAGAGAGTGTGAAAGAGAGGCAAAGAGGGGATTAACAAGCCGGAATGCGCTGACACTGGAGACCTGAGTTTCTGTTTGCATTTGGCACAGCTCGTCCTGCCACTCCACAGGTTTATCCACACATACACCAGCACGCACACACACACACACATACACACACACTCACTTATACACATCTACTATTTGCTTTGGAGAATGAGCCCAGGAGGCCACGCCAGGAGAAGAGAACACCTTCCAAGGAGCTATTGACCCCCCACCCCCACCCCTACACCCTCAGCTCACCTCCCACACAGCTTCCCAAAAGTGCCCTCCCTCCCTCTGGCCCTCTCAGCCTACCTGCACCAGTCACAACACGCTGGAGCTGGAGAGTCACCGAGTCACACTCACCAAGAGCTGAGAAACCCTGGATTGCCCCACGGGACGCAGCTGCAGTCACACTGGCTGAGAAAGACTGAGGAGCTTTACTGATCCCGCTGACCTGCAGGATGTCCAAAGCCTCCAGGCTGGCCCGGCCCCCCTCGGCAGGGGCTGGATCCAAGCTGCCCTCCCCCAGGAAGGAATGCCCTGGCACGGCCGCTGCGGCCGGTCGAGCCCGGGTGCTGAGCGTGGGGGAGAAGCTGATGAGGGCAGGTAGCGATGGCATCCTGAACAGGCAGAAGTCTTTAACAGCCACCATGCCGCAGGACAAAGCACAGTGCGAGACCCAGACTGAGACTCAGGCCCCCAACCAAAGTCCAGGTGAGGCCAAGGGCCAAAATATGGAGATGGTCCCACCCAAAAGCCGGATCAGCCCACCTAAAGCCTCAACTCAGCAGCAAGGCGCTGTCCAGAGTAAGTAATGAACAAAACTTCATCAGCTTGTCTCTAATGATCTTTTGCTCTACTTTGTTTTTTCTACATGTGATCTATGCACATGAAAAACTCCATTGCCATACGTGTAGTATTATGTCAAAGGTGTATAAATGGATTTGTTTGTTTGTAGCAACTGATGTACTGCTGTCATAAATCCTGTTGTTAATTAAAAATTCTAAAACTGAAAAGTATGATATGATTTGCCCCCTTTTAATCATCTTTCTTCAAATTGCTTTGAATGAATGAATCTTTGTGCTTGTAGTTGGTCAATTTAGTATAAATAGGATTAGGTTTTTCTCTGCTTTGTTGTGGGTCCCCTGTAATGCTAGGTCATTGTGTTGTATACTGTAAGGATCAGCTCCTCCTAGCTGGGATCTCTTTCTTTCCCTGCGGCAAAGGATGGGATATTCTTGTCAAGCATTTACCATTAGTGGGCTCAAAAATAGCACTGTGTTTAAAAAAAAAAAAAAAAAAAAAAAAAAGACAAAAAGGGTCTTCATTGGCGGGGGCATGTTGCTACAGGTACCAGTGACAAAATGAAATACGAACCAGGAAGTCCAGTTAAGTAATACTTCCTCACAGGGGTTTGTAATACACTGTGGATTTTACAACTCATGAACTTTTATTGGAGGAACTAATTTTTTATCCTCCAGCTTGACATTTGTGAGAATGACAATTAATTGACACAGCTAATTTTACAAGAATCAGTCAATTCAGGAATGCACTTTGACACCTATTTAATTGGAGTTGCCTGATGATGCTACAATTCCTTGTTGCAAAATCAACTTTGTGGCTGCTTCTTTTTGTTGGATGATCACACATTTGAATCATGCTTCCATAAGCCTGCCGTCCCAGTGCATTATTCCCATTGAAACCAATGAGGAACTTTCATTTTTTGATTCTATGCTATTGTCGGTCTGTGCACGGTCTCGGTGGAGGAGAATTGAATAGCTGCTCATGGGATCTCTGTCACTATCCTACTGCCTCAGTCTCTGTGGGGTGCAGATTAAGAAATGGGAGCCAGGAGGTTAAGGAAAGTGGTCTTATCATTCCCTTTTGGCCTTCTCACTAGATTCCCAACTCTGCAGGGTGCTGGCTTTCACGGCTTTGTCAGGTCACAGCCATCTCAAACTATCAAAGGCAACTTGACCAAGATTGTGCAAGATGGTGTATTTGTGTTCTCTGTGCATATACTAAGAGCAGCTGTTGAGAGTCAGATTGACAGAGCGGTTATTTTTCCTCCCATCCGTTCAAATGTTTCCCGTCAATCACTGTTGAATCACTCTTGTGCTGCTTGTACTCAAAGACAGCAGTTGGGAAATGTAAAGGGGAGGTGGGGGTTTAAGCGTGGGGGGGTGACGTAGACGAAGGCAACAGGGGCGAGTCAAGGGAGAGAGTGACAGAAGGAGGTCAGGAATGTGAGCAGGGCATGCTGGGAAATCAACAGGTTCTTGAGCCGTGTCTGTGCCTGAGTCCCTCCCTGCACTAAAGACGGTATGGGTTATAAGGGGGCAGGTTTGTACTGGAAACCAGATGTTCTTGTCTGTGCAGCTTCCAGTCTCTTCTTTACACAAATAAATGGTCTTTCTGCAGAGATGATTCACTTCTCAAGGGTGAAGGTCAGTTTGCCTTCAGTTCACTTGGGCCTGAAAGCTGGTTGAAACAACACTGATAGAGTTAATTAAACTTCCCTCTAAAAAAGAATTTTGACTGAAATTTTTTTTAATGAAACACACATCTTCATTTTAGAACATGGAAAGTGACCAACCCCTCTTTACAGTCTGTATTTAAATCTTTTCTCTCACAATTCTCACATCCTCCCTCGCTTGTCTCCTTCTTTTTGCTCACTTTCTCGTGTCTCTTTGTCTTTCCTCTCCCTAACACCCTCTCGACTTTTGTTTCTCTCTGCGTCGTTCTCCTCTTCATTCCTTTTTTGCCTGTTGTGTTTTGACAGCAGTAGAATCAGTTATTGAAAGATGCCACCGCCGCCCACACGCACACACACACACACACACACACACACACACACACACACACACGCACGCACGCAAACTCACAAAAAACCATCAAAAAGAATAAATGAACTGTGTATATTCCCTGCATTTTGCTTCTGTCCTAGTGTGCTTTTTCAAGCGTGAGTCTGTCTTTACAGACAGCGAGAACTCTGTGCATTTCTTGTTATGGACAGTAACTTTGAAGTTTCTCATTGAAAAGGCAGAGCTTCAACAGTCCAGTCTCTCTAGAAACTAGCTATACAGTGGACCGATTCCACAGCCCTTTGATATGTAACACTTGATATTTACATGCCGTGCGAGGTCTTCACTTTGAGGAACTGCTGTTGGCTTTATCAGGCCATGTGCTGCTTAAGTATTTGGATTTTAAGTAGGCCAGCACTATTAAATACCGTTTCACTGCAGGCTAATGGGCAACCCCTCATATTCCGTATCCACTTATGGCTTATATTTAAACAAGGCTGGTTAATGTGGGAGGGGAGCGGGGGTAGTGGGGGTTCAGACCATGCCAAGTCTCCATCTCCCAAGCTAATGCCAGTTACAGGGCATGACGGCAGCTAAAGCACAGGCCCACAGGGTCAGACAGAGCTGATGCACACAGCGCTGGCAGACAATAAGTGCGTGTGACAGGTGACATTTCCGCTGTGTGAAAGCTTCAGAGCCGACTGCTGCTCGCCAAAGGGCCCAATTTCAGTCTTAAAGTGGCAGCTTCCACCGAAAGCGAAATCCGTTTGACATTTTCTGTCCAGAGAGGATATAATGCAAGTCTCAAGTGCAGGTTCAAGTTCAGCTCTCTTCTGATACTGCATGACATTGCATCAGACCACTGCTCAGCAACATTTTGGATTATTGTTTTGGGCATCTCTCATCCTGGATGTACATCTACTGTATAAGTATGCTTTATTAATTATTATGTACACTACATTGCCAAAAAGATTTGGAACGTGACTGCAATGATACCCTGATGTTGGGTAAAAAGAACTGTCTCAATTTTTTTTTTCCAAAGTTGCTGGGTGAAATTGAGGTCAGGGCTCTGTGCAGGCCATTCAAGTTTTCCCACACAAAACTCTGAGAACAAATTCTTTATTTACTTTGCCTGGTGCGTGTGGACGGTATGTGGATGTCCAGGGTGGTGAATGAAATAAATTTCAACATCAAATATGTTATTTCTTCTCTAAAAAGATCCGTGTCTCTTTTATTTTCCATCACACCAGCATAGACTGTTGTACAAAACTAACTGGACAAAGCTAACCAGCAGGAGAAAACATCTGGAAAGGTTAAGGTCTGGAAAGACTTTGGCTGATGACTTAACCTCAATTTCTCTCGCTCTCTTATCAATCTTTGCTATCTCCAAACCTCTCAGACTCTTTTCTGTCTCTGTGTCTAGATCAACTTGAAAGTATTTCACTTCTTGTATGACCATCATGGGCCTTTGATCCTGTGCCCCATCAGACAGGGATTTGTTCTTGAGATGCTCTTGAGATAAAGTCACCCCTTAGATTTTTGGATGACCTCACCTCTTGGTGATTGAGAAGGTGAGTCAATAAAAGGAACAGAGAGCGATGTGGTTGGGGAGGTGGGGGGATAGGGTTTCATAATCTTGTCTGCATTTTCTTTACTCATCCAGACACAGGCACAACTACTTGTGTTTTGTTGTTTCTTGCCTGATATGGTTTTGCAAGATTTGTTACCACAAGAGCATGAGCGGAGTTGCTTCAGCTTGTTTTCAAGTGTCAAGAATTATTAAGACATTTCAGCTTTGCCTCAAGTATTTTAATGTACAGTACATGTGTGCTTTTATGTGTTAACAACAGTGTTAACATTGTATGGATGTGAATCACTGGCGAGAGAATGTGTTACATGCTTCTACATGCTCACTGCTCGGTACACTGTCAGTTTTCCTCAAACACCCACTGTTAATAATCTGTGAATGGTTTGTATCCACGACTGGCTTCTTCTTAATTCCATATGGAAAAAAGTTGAAAAAAATAGCTTAGTGTAATGGCACTGCGTTTGAGGATTGGGATGTGATCACCCATTTCTTTGACATCGAAGCCAAGACCAGGGATTACATTAATTGCAGCCTCTTGTGACTCTTTAAACCCCGAGTTGTCTCTCTGGGTTTTTCTTCTTTGACAACTATCGGGCAAGCTGCAAGTGGTATTAAGAATACAGAATGCTCTCCTTCCACATCAACTGGCCCACTAAAATGGATATGTAGTTCAAATTCATCAGAAATCCATGTTAATGACCTTGTTATGTACATATCTGTTTCAGAATTGGATCGTTCACAAGTTTTTGACAAGTTATGTAGTTGTGAAAATGCTTTTTATTCTGCCAAAAACGAATTTGAGAGCGTGAGATCCAGTTACATTGGTATTATTCAGACTTTCCTTTTTTGTGATTGAGCTGACAAATTGAAGTCCATAAGTAGGGGGTTGATTTTAAGCAAAACCCCTACTTTCACCTTGAATTGAGCAATCACAAAATTTTACCGTATGGATTCATATGATTTAGTTATCATTTTGTCATGCTGCTCTGGTTCATTTGAATATTATTAAGAAAATATATGAAATCCGTCACCAGACTGTCTCAGTAATATCTGAAAAAGGACAATTCACACAGAAGAGCTGCAGCAAAAACAGCAGAAAATTAAAAGTTTTAGCAGACTCAGTCTCTGAACTTAAGTAAAAAGGACAGCATTTATTATCCATTTATGCCAGCTCCTCTAGCCCACTCAGATAGTTGTTTCTGTTAAGGTTTTGGCAATGATTTGTGTCTCTATTGACTGAAGTCTATTAGGAGTCTCTTAAAAAGTTTATAAAGAACTTTTCCTCCAAATGCCACAGGGGAGGAAGTGACAATGCCTTGATGTTTTCTCAGCTGTGGGAGACAACTCACCTTTGTCCTTGGCTTGTCAATAAGTACTCACTGACTGGAGAGAAGTCCAATGAGTCATTAGAGGCATGAGAGTAGGTGAGTTAATGGTGTGTTCATGGACCTGCGGTCTGTGTTGAGAAAATGAGTGGATGTGACTCATTCCTCAAACAGAAACAGACAATAATCGGGCCACTGAGCAAGAAGAATGAGCTGTGGTTATGTGACTACTCACAAGTGTGTATTGTAAATCCCCCTTTTGGGTCTAGTGTGTGTTTTTCTTTTCGGGTGTAGCTTGAGGCATTGTTACTTCTTCCTGATTCCTGAGGCTGCTCTGTTCTCTCAGAGAGCTCGGCATGTCAGATTAAGGATAAAATAAAAAGACGTAATCTCTTCCATTCCCACCCAGACTTCAACTCTCAGTGTTTTCACCTGTTGAAGTCAAACTGATGTCATGTCTACGTCTTTTCCATATTTACTTAGCAGTGTGGCCTGTTAGTTTGGCTTGGTTACACAGCAGAGTCTTCAAAGCCAATACTGCAAATGTGGCATGAAATTCCTTCAAACCAGACATCTCACTACCAGATTGTTTTTTCAGTTTAATGTAATGCGTGTGTGTGTTCTAGCCTGAAGCATAAATGTGGTTAATTTACCCAACTGAGGGGTGTAAGCGGATGCAAGCCCTCCCTCAGGGTTTCCTCTCAAAGAGTCGACAGAGAAATCAATATGTCTCCTCCTCCCCTCTTACCCCCTTTTGCCCTTTAGGCAAACGTGGTGTGGAGTATGTGTATGCATGTGTGTATATCTGTCTGTCTGTTTTCCTGTCTGTCTGTGTGGGCATGAGTGAATGTGCACTCAAATTGCTATATGTGCAAACTGCTAAATATTCACACACTTTTATCTCAGCAGTTCAGATGATTCAAATTGAATCTCCAGCTGTGTTTATTCCTTTCACATCAATATGTTGTTTCAGGGG
Source organism: Lates calcarifer (assembly GCF_001640805.2). NCBI lineage: Eukaryota > Metazoa > Chordata > Actinopteri > Centropomidae > Lates > Lates calcarifer. The sequence goes on along the minus strand of NC_066856.1, from coordinate 13,271,591 downwards.
ACTGGATTTTCATTAATATCTTTCATTAATAATAGATTAATATTTAGTGTTGCTGGCTGTACCCATCTGTGATCATCTGCAAAAAGATATTTGGATGAGGTCATTAAAATAATTTTGTGTCCATGTAGCATACAGATTAGGAGAGATGTTCTACCAGAATTGAGTTCAAGGTTAACTTGAAATTAAAAGAGTAGCTCAGTGTTTTCGGAAATATGCCAATTTCTTGTCTTGCTTAGAGTTGATGAAAAGATCAGTACCACTCTCATTGGTCAATCAGCAACAACAAGAGGAACTAAAACCAGGAAACAGTTAACATACCAGCACTGTAAAGCTCAATAATTAAGACAATGTATCTTATTTGTTTAAATTGTGCACAAGCTGAAATGCAAAATCCTCATTGAAGTTGACTAATGGTGTCAGTATACCAAGTGTCTAGAGGTGGAGCACATGATCCACCTCCTACTGTACGCTTTGTCAGATGATTTGGACATGTGATGTGATTGAAAGCAGGAGTGAATGTGGTGTTGAAAACTTGAAGTACAGGTTATACTGTCATACAGTACATTGCACATGACAGAAATTACCACACCATCACCACTTTCCAAGAACTGCTGTTATTCATTTGTTTGTGTTTTTAGCTCTATCTGAATCTTTTTGCTTCCTTCTGTTGTCACTCTCTTAGAGACTGACAGAGTGTTTTCATTCCCTCAAGCTGTATCCGGCATGAAAGAGAAGCTCTGAAATCCCAGGTGAACAGAGTTTAGGACTTTCTGACCTTTAGCTGACACTTTTGTTGCTAAATGTCCTCATATAAATCATACCTAAGATAACACTGAGACAAGAAATCAATCACCCAAAAAATGTGTTCAGACGTTTGAATTAAACCACATTGTTTCTTCAGTTGTTTTAGCGTGTTTTATTTGGTCTCCCTGTGTACTTTGTGCAGTCTGTTTAAAGAACAGAGAATACTTTTTCTTCACCGAGATGCCCCTTTTCCTAAGGTCACGTCCTAAATCACAACTTCAGAGATGCTCAGCAGAAGTAGAGTCTGAATATGAGTTCAACCACACATGGCATAAAACTGAGCTTCTAAGAGCATTTCTTGAAAGCATAGTTGTGGTTTTTGGTCCGAAAAAAGGAACTGGTAGCAACATGAAACAGTCATGTCTCTATTTATTGTTGAGGAAAGAAAGGGCACTCACTGTGTTTACTTCTTGGTTGACCTCTGAACTTTGTAAAAGGAAATGGACAAGGAAAGTTAACAGAATGTCAAATCCACACTGGAACAGAATATCTCCACTCTGTGCTAAATGCTAGTTATAAATTCAAGAATAGAAGCATTATGCGTCTCTAAAGCACTATGGTCATTTTGGATTTTCCTCTTGAATTTACCCTGTTGTTGTCTGTGCTGCTTTACTGCAACAGCAGCTTTTTGTGCCTCAAAACCACCCTTGTTTGTCCCAGTTTGTGGGACCAGGAGTGACAACAGACTGTGAACGTAGAGTATCTGGCGTGACAGTCAAACAGCTCAGCAAACGACTGGGATAAAAAGAAACTTTCATTTCTTATGCTACTGCCTGTTGATTAATCTTTGCCAGTGATCCAGCTATAAGACTGCACATGCAAGCGTACAAATTACAGCTTATATCAGTAACATTTCTTATCTTGTAGTTGATTTGTGTTAAACATAAAACGGGTGTGCCAGAGATGGATGTTAAAGCCAACATCCTGTGTTTGAATTTCACTTTTCAGTCAGAGAACTGTATTACACTGTCAATGCATGTTTTCTCAATGGCTTTTTTTAATGTCTTGATGCAATTACATGCAAAAAATAAATACTGAAAAATAAGTTCCAAGATGCTTGGGTTGGGAATTTGTGCTTCCAGTAGGAGCAACACATTACCCTGTGTTTCAGCCAAGGCAGTGGCTCGTAAAGATTATTGATGATGTACACCATGTGATACGAGCGCTGAGCAGGATGAGGCAGCATTAAATCTCACTGATGTATAGGCCTCTTTTTCTCTCTCTCTCTGTCTGTCCTGTGAGAGACAGAAGGAGACGGATGAAGAAGAGAAATTGAAAAGTTGCAGGAGGGGGGGAAAGCTCAGATACAGCTGATTCAAATGTTGCTCTATGTGTGTGTGTGTGCGTGTTTTTTTGTTTTTTTTTTTCAGATTTTCTTCCTTTCTTCTTTTCTCTTGGCTGCATCAGTGGCATTTCTTGGTCATGGTTCATCAGTGTGCTGGTGTCTCAGTGTGTGTGCAATTGCAGTGCTGAGTGCACAATATACACCTCACACAGGTGCATGTAACAACGTGTATTTAATAAAAGGTAGATGTGGAATGTGATATGAAAAAAGTGTGTTTACCTGCAGTTGTAGTAACTTATGTGGTTGTTATGAAGGTTTTTATCAACCCCTCTCCCAGGGTGTTTTCTCAGCTGTTCACAAGAATCTGTCCCACATTATGGTTACGATATGTGTTGCAATACATGAATAATAAATAATGACTCAAGTAACACTATGTGAGCATCTAGTTTGGCACAGGACTGTTTTTGCAAGACGAAACACATATATTGTATCCCTGAAAGCAACTGTTGCTGTGAGGGAAAGAGGCCCCCACCCCCCTCCTTTTTTCAGTGTCTGTCTAAATATGAAACTGATAACTCAGGTATTCCCCTCTTTTGTGTCAGCTCGGTGAGTGTTTGCTCACCAAAAAATTTAGACTCGTGTTTATCTGCAAAGGCAAAGCGTTCCCATTTCTCCACAGACTCAGAAGCTTGTGTGTGGTTTAGCGTTTAGAAATGGATACCAGGAGTTGAGAGAGGCTTTTTTTTTTGTGGTGGAGTCTCTAAATGTTAATGAACTATGCTGCTTTCAGGCCCTCAGTAGTGAATCTAATGAGGAGATTGTTCATAACTTGCAAGTCAAAAAGACCTTTGATTGCCTGTATAGTATATGGATTTGATTAACCATTTGTTTACAGTGAAGCCTGATCTGTGCTTATCTCAGGGCTTAAAGCCAAAGTAATCACATTCATTATAAATTAATTAGAAAGATAGAGAGTTGGGGTATATATCATGATGCTCTAAATCAACGGCAAAGCAGCAAAGTTCAATGAGTGCATGTTCTTAAAGGCTACAGTGCTGATAAGACAAAATATTCCCTGACATTATATCAGATCCAAACAGTTGGGAACTGTGTGTGTGCATGTGTGGGTTAACCCAAAATAATTGGGTCAATTTTAAATGTACCTTGTATGCAGGCAGAAGCAGACAGATGTTGTGCTCTAACTGTGATGTGCTCAGCAGGGTCTCAGCCCTCCACAGTTAGTGTAATGACTGTCATATGCAGAGAACACCCTCGTCCCAATCTGAAGCCATTAAGATCAGCGTGACCCATGTCCACTGAATTATAAATTCCTGGTTGCGTGCGATCTGTCAATTTAAGAAAATGAAGAAGACAAATTCATAACACAGACACTATCATTTTATCCTTAATTATTTCTCAGACTCTGCCATTTAACTTCTATGTTGCTTCTGATTTAACATCTAATTACATCCCTGTTTCTTAAATGACGTTTTCTTTAACCTTTTAATAGCACTGGTAGTCTACAGCGTGTAAGCACCTGAGAATGTAATATTCAGGTTGCCTGTTCCTCAGGCCAACATGTCTGTTTAATATGTGAAGTGAGTAAGATTTATTCCTGCTACACTGCTCTTTGTACTTATTGCAACTAGAAATAAAACAGACTTCCTGACCACATATGGAATCTCTCATCTTTAGCTTTTGATAGTGAGCAGATCTCCCACCACTTCACATAATTAAACCTCACAACACTTAAGTCTTTGACATCACTGAAAGAGCAGCCAGCTTCTTCCACTCCATATTGGAAAGTTCAATAGCTCCTGGCATGTAGCGCCCCCAGCTGTACAGCTAATAGGATTTCAGGTTGAACTCGATTCATTGTGCCCACTCTGGAGTTTCACTCCTCATATAGGTTCATGCCTCTCATGCGGTTTTGTCAAAGTGTTTGATTTGACATTTATTCATTTTATCCCTGCTAGTGCAGCTTGTTCAATTAGGCTGTGACTAAAAACTTTTTTTGCCAAGTTTCTTTTCCCCCTAAATGTGAAACACTGAGGTAGGTTTGACAGCCGTCCTGTGCCTCTAAGCATCTTTGGTACATTCTTTCAGTATTAAACACTAGAAACACTGAATCAGGGATCAAATGTACTCCTCCCCCACCCTCACTTAAGTCTGGGGATTTTTCAAAAGGGGAATAATACGGTTTGGCTGTGTGATGAAGTCTTTGGTAAGACATGCATGCTTTTCTGCTAGGCAGCTAAAGCTATCACAGCATTTTATCCTGAGCTGCAGGGAGAGAATGGAAGGGGAGGTTTCTGCTGAACTGATGTTAACAGCTGGAGGTTTCATACTTCACAGAAAAGTGGGATGCGCGCAAGAATTTTGTGACAGACAAATTCTCCAGATTTTTCTGTTTCATTTTTATATCTCCAATCCTCCCGCACTTATTCCAATTCATCTCGAGAATTAAATCAAACAGGGTGAATATGTTATCAGTTTTGGAGCCGTGGAAGCTGGATAGGAGCAAATTTAATAGACCATTCAACCGAGTGACAGGATAAAAAGATTTAATCCCTTTATTACTATACTTTTGATACTGCTCTGACAGCAACAGTGGAAATACATTTTAAATCTGATTATTTTTTCTGTGCAAAAGTCAATTGTTTGCATCCGTTATTTGTAGAAGCTTTTTTCAGCTGCTATTGTCTTCTTGAATTATACTCAGCCAAATAACTATTTGTCATGATCCTTCCCAGCCAATAGTTTTGCAAGACGCCCAGTAAAAGAATGTAGATGGGTAGTGACAGGCATCAGAAACTCTTATCTAACATCTCTTGTTATATAATATTTGATTTCTTATGACCAGAGAGACTGGAGAAAAAGACAATGTAAGGCAGAACAGACAGGAACATTTCTGGTGTTATACAACAGGCAGTGAAACAAGGATAGGAATCACATATGATCATTTTGGAAGTAGGATAGCATCTATTTTTTGCATGGAAGGAAAGCCTTGTAGTACTCCATTGTGATGTTTCGACTATGTCACATCTTGGCAGCATCACAGGTTCACAAAATATATCAACACATGCACAGGTGTCTAGTATCAGGACGTCTCCTGGGTGGTGATGGTTACACTGTGTGGATGTGCGTCTGTCCCTGCAAGCTTGTTGTTCTCACAGAACAGATGCTGTGCTTCTGGGCTTTGGTGATGGCACTGACCTGTGGCATCTCCTGAAACTTTCTGCACCCTGCTGTCCAAACAGTATCCTCCTATCTACAGCTCTTTCTATCTCTGACCTCATAATCTGTCTCTAACTTATAAGGCTGACTCAGAAAACACCCCATGCTTTGGAAAACATCTCATTATGAGAAACTAGAAGGTGATGGATTCTGTATTTGCCAGCAACACTTGACAAATAAGAGATTCACAGTTGTACTTGTGTGACAACATTCTTCCTTGCTGTGATTGCAGCATTAAGTGCTCTTCACCTTAATTGACACTTCCCTGCTTATTTGTAAATGCACTTCAAAATCAATTAAGTTCATTTAATTAAATGTTGCCCAGAAATAATAATGGCAACTGATGAAAAACTGTAATCTGGTCCTGAAACATTCTAATAATTAAATTACAAGGATGGAAGTGAAATCATGGAGTGGTATTATCACATCATAAAAGCAGTATGAATCCTATTTTGTGAAGTTATGTAAATTCACAGATTTATTGTAGATGTATAGATGGCTCCACACTGCGACCATATGGAGCCACAGAAATGCTGTAGATGTAATAAGAAAGCAGTCAAAACTCATTTTTCTTTTTACTCCCTCCTCTCTTGCTCTCTTTATGCTCTCAGAGACAGAATATTAATTGTGATCGGGACCAAATGTTTCTCAGAGCTGCATATTTCATAACACATTTGTTTGTTGTTGTGTGATCCCCTGAAATCCTTTGACAGGCAGCCTGGGAGCGACTCTCATATCAATGGGAAGTCAAGAAGGGTATGCGAAGTTGCTGATTGAGGCCCACAGTTCACAACGCGACAGCTGGCAGTTAATGTGATGTGCAACCAGTAATCATCAATTATTCATTGTTGAAACATTTTCCAGAGTAGCAGTAAAAAGTGCTTTTATCGATAGGCAAATGACTTATATCTTTAGGGCCACTTAATCCTCAAATTCTTTGTAGACATGTTTTACATAATAAATATTTTGGAAAGCAGATGCAGCTAGCTGTAAAGCCCTTGCTTATGTGAATGCATAATTGTTCATTTTTCTTTTGACATTACATAAAACATTGCATAAATATTTTAGTCTCATTATTCTTGGCTATTGTAAATGCATTTTATTTAGACCAATAATTCTTGTGCTCCACCAGAAGCCACTGAAGTGCACTTATGGGCCAAACACAATCAAGCTAAATGCTTTTTATTACTCTATAAACCTGATTAGGAATCATTTCTATGACAACAAAAACATGTATTTACAGTTATTGTTTGCTTGGCTGCACTTGCAATAATTTGAAAGTGTTACATAATAGACAGAAAGGCACAGATAGTGATAGAGTGATGGACAGATGTAGGACCAGTTGGGGGAGGCCTGGCATTTATTGTCAACCATTTCACACACTCTCACTGTCTGCTCTTTCCTTGTTTACTTATTTCTATCTCTTAATTTTAAGCTTATTTAATCAGTAACAGATGTCAGGCCTGGACAAGGGGGCAATGACTCTCCCCTTTTGTTTATTAAAGTCTTATTTATCTGAGAAGACTTGACTGAGAGTGCAACGCCCTGCATCGTATCAAGTTGCTTCATGCTTCACATAGAAACAGAGAAGTAGTACACACAGTCAAATGTCACAGCTGCAGCCAAAACAACTGGCTGAAACTCAGAGCTGCACGCGAGGTCATGCACCGCCTGGCGTCTGATAACAATATGGCAGTTACAGAAACATCCCACTGTTTAGCATTAGCCCACTGAAAATAAACCAGAACTATTTTTTTGCTTGTTAGGGGGTGCTGACAGTTTGCTGTTATCAGAAGCATACAAAGCTTGATTGCCAGAGTTCATAGAGGACATGTCTGTGTTCATAAGAAAATCAGGACCCAGCTGTTAGAGGTAAGATTTGTGTGGATTTTAGACTTCAGTGTTCACATAACAAAGGTGAATTGCCTAAAAAAACAATGTCTACACTGCCTATCAATACTTTGACCTAACTAGTCTAGTATTATTTTAGATTTAGTTATCACAATTATCCAAAAATGACGCACTGTCAGAGCAGTTCAAACACTACAGTCACAGATATATGTGATATAAAGTGAGGGACAAGTAATATCATGCAGTAACAGGAACAGTATCTTGATCTTGGGACAGACTTTCTTCACCAGTCACCCCTTACCTCTCCACCATTTTCTGTGGCTGAGTAACCTATAGTTGGCTTTTGTGAGCTTCCAGTGTCCATGGTTTTAAGTTTGTGTGTTGAATCACAGTGGGATTGGCAGTACTATCCCTTTATTCACATCACGAGGAAGCATTTGATACAGCTTATATTTAGAATTTTGTTAGTGCCATTGGCAAAATAAGAAACGCACATAAAACTGTGCTGCACAGATATATATATATAACCCATTGTCCATTTGAGAGGGTAAAATCGTTGAAAAGATTTCCACAACATTACACACATCCACAACATATGATTGAATAAACAGTAGATATAAACAGGGGCTATCAGCCAGAAAAAAAGAAAATCCCACCATGAAATTCAACCCAATGTGATATTTTTTGCACAAAACTCCACAAAAAAGATTTTGCAATGTAGTGCAATGTAAAGACATCTCTTTTGCATTGTGTTTCCTTTTGTTCCCCCCTGTAATTTAACACTTGTTGCAATTATAGCTTTTCTCAAGGGCATCCTAACAGAAGCTGTTGAGTGAGAGAAGCACTTTTCTATTTTCTTTTTTTTACCTTTGTAAATTCCTTTTCTAGATAAGATATTTTTCCTCAGTCTAAGATTCAGACCTACAATCTTCACTTTTCAAACCTTTAGGCGCCTGCAGCCTGGCTGGGTCTGAAGCACTGTCTCTGCCTGGCACTCTGGATTCTGCTTTGCTAAACTGTGATGCCTTTGTCGACCCAGTCGTCATGTTGTTTTCTTTTTGTTTCTAACCCCATCTTACTGGGAGACTGATGAACACTGACCACTCCTCACCACAGAATAATACACTCACATTTTCACTGGGACATAATCTGTCTAAGCCAATCTTCACGGATGCTGCCACATTTATTCATGCATGTATGAATGACTCAAAGACAGAAAGACCAACAGATAGAAAGAAACGCAGTCATGTGACCCCTCTGACCCTCTGTACTGTGTTCTCTGGGTGAGTTATGTCTCATTGTTCCTTTCTGTCACTCTTGCAGTGGGCCACAGGACAATCAGACTGGCCTCATAGTGCCACATTCACTTCTCCAACCGGGGTCTGATCTCACACCTCTCAGTTCACATTCTCATTACTTGAGGCTGTTATTAATTTATTTAATCAATAGCTGTTTAACTTCTACTCCCCAGAAATCCATAATGGCAGGCAGATTCACCAAGCTGCTATATCAAGTTATGAACAGCATGAGTTGTGGTGTCTCTGCCAGCTCAGATGAGCTCTTGATGGGTTAAATCCAGGTTGTAATGTACAAAGCTGTGCATTATTAGCATAGTGTAAGCACAGTCATCATCTTCAGACAGTTCTCAAACCAGTAAAGTCATTAACTCAGGACTTAAGTAAGATTTCTCTTTATGCACTTTTGGAGTGTTTGACGCTGACTCAGACCTCATACTAGTCCAGTGGCTCCATTGTTGCCATCAGCGAAACTCTCCAGCCTCCCTGTGAAAGATTATGAAACTGGCTTTAAAATAGAGAGCAGCAGCTCACCAGGGCTTTGGATGATTTGAGGCTAAATATATGTAAAAGGCAGCTTGGTCCATGGGCTAGAGTGGGATCTGGGTGGATGGCAGCCAAGGCCTTTGGTGCCTCTTTATTTATTTATTTATTTATTTATTTTTGCACTCAAAATCAGTTTGGTAGAAGGATGCCCTGCAAACCAAAACCTGATGTGAACTAGCAAGACTCTGACTCTGGGGATCTGGGCATTGAAGTGAAACACACATACCAACTCAGAAGATGTCTGCAACTCTCAATGTTGGTAACACTTTATTTTAACCCCTATAAGTGGTGCTTAAAGAATTTTTAATTTATATAATACACTACAACACACTGTAATTGTAAGCAGATATAGGACATTTTTAAGACTTTATTTATGTATAACAATGACAATGTAACTGGTGTGAAGACAGGTGTAGTAACATAAAATAAATTGTCATATGATATGAAATATTTATATGATATTTAGGAGATTGCATACCTGCATAGTTCAGAAGCATTTCCCAATGGACGTTTGAACATCTCCACCTTGTTCAGCATATCCAGCAACAATACAACAGTGGGATTAACGTGGCAGAGGTCACATCACAAGCTGTCATGTTGGATCACAGGCTGTCACAACCAAAATTTCACCGTTGTGCCTGGCACAATTTTTCCTCTGGTCTTTTAAAATGTTAAGAGTTTTTTCTTTTTCTTTTTTTTTTTTTGTTTAAGCTGTCTTTGAGATCATGAAGCTACTGAGTCTCTTTCACTGAATCTGCTTGCATTTGTGTTACTGAAAGAAAACTGCCTGTCATTTCCCTCTCTGTACTCAAGTCATATTGTACGAGCTCTGTCGAGTTCAGTCTCTTCCAAGACACACAGGTGGCTCATTCACTGGGTGACTGCAGGGTTGGTTCCTCAATAGCAGACTGGCACAGGCTGAGGCACCAAACTGAATAGCTTCAGGTGTAATCCTCACCTGCTCTGTCACTGTTAAATCCCAAATGTTTTGATTTATTTTGTCTCCCCTCTTCATTTGTTTGGGTCTCTTTTCAGCAATGAAAGGATTTAGCACTAAGGGATTAGACAAAGTGGGCCCTGTTTATAGTGTTGATGCAGGAAGAAAGTGATGTCAAGGCATTTCTTCTGTCACATGGCAACATAGGTCCAAAACACATTTGTGTGCACACGCACATACAGTTACATTTATACACACCCATACAATATTGCACTGTATACACTTCATTGCACCTGCTTCCTGTTATCAACTCCATAAATGACTCTTTATCCTGGGCCAACATGTCTTTCTTATTTTTTATTGTGTGATTAAAGCAGCATAAGAAATAGATGCTGATGCACAAAGCCTTCATGCTGGCACACCTGAGCCGCAGAGGGAGTGACAGAGCACTTTTTCTCTTTTCATGTGGATGCTTTTTTGTCCTATCTGCTGCTTTGAAGTTACACTGTTTTGTGCATCTGAGCCCCTAAACAATGAACCGCAGTTGTGAATGTCCAGATCATGTCTGTCAGTGTGGGGTTTTCTGAAGCTTGTGTGCACAAAAAGAAGGGGGGGCGCCTCCCCGCTCCAACACATGGTGCCCAGACTAAACAACAAGATGAATGTTTCCTGAATTCAACCTGGCACGGAGGCACCCCAGTCTGCCCGTGTGGCTCGGCTGACTGACTGAAAGACTCGCATTCAGCAGTAGAAGAAAGGAGAGGTTAGAGGAGAGGAGAGGAGCTGAGTACAGTGGATGGAAGGAAAGACGAGAGAGGTTTAGTTTGTTCATTTCAAGTTTGGACTCCACCACAGTAGCAGCAATAGCAAAGGATAATTCCAGTTTATTACAAATTAGGTCTTATTTTCACGGTTTGAACTATCATTTTTGATCTGTAATAAAAGCCATGTAATCACTAAGTCAGTATTTGAGCTCTTGGAATGCAGGACTGTTGCTAAGTCAGATGGGGGTAAGAAATATAAGCAGTCAGACTGTTACAGGATTTTACACATAACCTTCAGTTTACTCATCACAAGGAGTACTACTCAGCCTGTGAAAACAGTTGTACTATCCTCTGTGGCTGTGGAGGAGAGGGCTCTAAAGTCAGGAGTCTCTGGAGTGCCCACAAAGTTCTGGATTAGCCAAACCTATCTGGAAGAGAGAACAAAGGTGAACAGTGAAATTATTACCCAGACCATCCATTGTAAACATTCATTGGCTCAACTTTGAACAACCAATACTTGCATGTGATGTTTTCTTGTGCATTCAAGGATTATTTCCCACATTTTGAGGCCAGTTCACCTCAATTCTCAAAATATTTTTTTGCCTCGAAAAGCTTTATGTTGACAGCATGGCACATGTTTTAAGTTTTACCAGTGTCTTCAAGTCGGGCTAAAGTCTTCCACAGCCCACAAGGTGTTACCATCATGCGATGATGGAACTGTTAACAACACCAACAAAAGCCTCAGTGTGCTCCTGTCAAACCTGTCTCCTCCCACCCGTCACCTTTCACCTCGCACTATCCTGCACCCTCCCCCTCCTCATCACACCTCCACCCTTTTTTTATTTCACCCAAAAGCCTGGAAAGAGCTGGCCCGGCTGCGTTTGGCTGGCTTAGTGAAACACTGAATTAGAGGTTGGGGCTTTGGGAGAAGGGGTTGAGGTATCATGGCGAAAAGTTTTGGCAGACTATGGGAAAGGCAGCTCGTTTTGGGAGAGAGAGCTCTGGGGCTCTCTGGGGGCTACGATGGGCTGAGCCTCATTGCGGTTTGTAACAACAAGCTGTTGGATCTGGAGAGAAAGTTCCAGACACACCCCCAACCCTTACTCAACGCTGCTACCCCCCTTTTCCCTCATGCCTGAAAAAAGTGTATCTGTCTCAGAGAGACGTTCAAGCAGGAAGCCCCTTCTGTGTGTTTTTCTTCACCCTACCAGCCTCGCTCCCATCCTCCTCCCACAGTGGCTCCTTCAGCTCGTAATTTGCTACTCCCTGATTCTGATTGAGAAGAGCCAGAATCCCGGGTGGTGGCAATAGGTTAAAAAACCTTAGTCAAGAGGGAACACACACACACAGACGTCTACATGTGACATGCTGTGGCCAAACAATGGCTCTTGGCTGAGAGAGAGGTGGGGGCGGAGGGGCAGCGGTAGTTTCTTGGATGGCCTGATTGGAGCATAAACAGCAGCCCAGGAAGTGCTGAAGTAAGAGAGAGAGAGAGAGAGGGAGGGAGAGGGAGGGGGAGCAGGGGAAGTGTGCAGATCTGCCGGGAGAGAGCAAAAAGTTTTGGGACTGCGACGGTGTGTTAGTTAGTTTGTGTCACTCTGATTGCGTTCAAGACTTTGGCTGTTTTTTTTTTCTACCAGGATATATACTGTATCGCAAAGAGCCAGAAAAGAAAGGTGAGTAGCTACCTCTCATACAAGGACACACACACTCTCTCACTCAGATGTGTGTTAAAAATGCGCAGATGCTCAGTCACATTCATGTGAGTACAAACAACACCCATTTTCTTCACTGTCTCTTCCCTCTGTAGAGTCAGATTGATGTATTCTAGGGCAAATATCCTTGCATGACTTGAGAAGCGGGCTTGTTCTTATTACTGCACGCAATATCATTTTTAAATTCCAGAGGGTTTTTGAATGGCATTCACTGTAGTGTTCTTAATGTGTGTGCTGTTTGCTGATGGTTTCCCCCTGGCTCTGAAAGCTGCTTGTTTTGCATAGCTGTTTTTGTGGTGCCTTGAACTGCGGCCAGCCATTCAGCGCGTGAAGCAAAAAAAAGGGGACCATCTAATGTGTGTGTGGCTGTGTCTAATTAAGCTGATGGTGAGGGAGAAGAGTGGTGAGGGGTCAGACCATGAGAGGTTGAACTTGAAAGGAGCACAGTCACTTTCACAGAACACAGTTCTCAGACAAACTTACATTACATTAATTATCTCAGATTCACTCCCTAAACAGAACTTTTCCAGCTCTTTTGTTGCTTCTGAGTTTGTCTTCCTAGATCACACAGGAATGACATCTGAAGATGAAAGCAGCTGGTCTTGGATCAGATCTACCTAGATTTGGCCATGTATGGTGCTGTTTGCTCTCTGGATCAAATGGATTGCTGAATTTTCCCACTGGAGAGATGCTGCACTCAGTGTCACTGTGCTACTTCAAAGACTCACATATCACATAGATCCTTTAACTAGGCTGAGCAGTAAACTGTAGTAAAAGCTGATCTCTTTTCATCTGAGCACTATGCCTCTTAGTGCCTATTATTTCACTAGTTTGTCACAACACTGCAAATAAAATAGCCTTACTAAGTATTATACAGCCTTAACAAGTATATTTTCCTGTCTGGAGATCTCCAGTTCTGCTGGAATTGCTTTAACTTTTTCCACTGTTGAGTAGATTTGCATCTGGAGAAAGCTGTTCTCTCCAAGCCCAGGCAAACGGAAAAAATTAAGTTAATTTCACAGCTATTCACTTGTAAGTGAATATATAAGTAATATGAATCTCACTTAATGTCAAACTTGGTTGAAATACAAACATAATCAATGAACGCAACACCCTCAGAACAACTTGTTAAAAAAGAAATTTGTGTGTTAAATTAGCTTCTTTTTTTTTTTTTTACCTGATACAAAATAAGTATCATCCTTAGGCAGTACACCAGTAGCTATTTTTTGTTTTGCGTTTAAGTCTGGACTAATACTGATCCTGAAAGTTTCCAAAACCAAATTTTTTTTTACCATTCAGGTGTTCAGTGATGGCATGGAGTATATCAACTTCAGTTCCCCCCACTGGGTGGGAAGGTAAACTGGTTAGAAAGGAGTGTCTCACCAGAAAGACAAATGAGCTTGCAACCTTGCACCCCTTTTGTAGCCCCCGAACCTTATCCTTCATCGCTCGTTCCAGCCTCTTGACAGACTGTCTCTCACAGGTTTTCTCCGTGCTCTGCTGATGTAGCAAGTTGTCAGTTTCTCACAAGACCAGAGGAAACAGTTATTAACTGTAAAGCAGTGCTTTGACTGCCAGTTTAATTCAGCCAAGCTATTTGTCTAAGTGCTAGCATATGAGGCTCAGTGATTTTGGCAGTGTTTTTACAAGCAAAGGCACACAGTAGCTCCTGACCATATGCCTCCATTTGTCTGATATCATTAGGAGACGCTAAAGTTACGTCTTGACCATTTGATTACCTGGCTGGAATACTCTGTTGCATCAGTATCCAGACATAACAGATCATATCTGGATCTGTGCAGGAGATCAAGCTCTAACCTGGGCCATGTGTATTAGCTGATGAAAATCTGAGGCTGTGGAGTTTGATGGCTGCCACGGAACATTGAGCTCGGTGGAAACACACCTGGGCCAGTGGCATGTGGCCAAGCAGCTCTGAGGCCAAAGGCGAGGGGGGCAGGGGGAGAAGGCCTGACCAGGTGTTCCTCCAGCGAGCTGTCTGCACTGTCATCCCTCATTGGGCGCCGAGCCAACTCGCGCCACGTCTCATTGAGCTTCAAGGTTTGATCAAACCTCATTACAGAGCTTTCATTTCAGCTCCTGTTGGTGGTTGAGTTATGGCAATTATAAAACATTCCCACGCCATGAAACTCCTCAACGTAAGCTAAAAAAATAGAAAGAGAACAGAAAGAGATAAAGAGACAGATAGACTGAGAGAGAGATACAATGTTGCTAATATATGTTTTGCTTTTGACTTGAAACAATGCTGAAGACTCCGTTCACCCAAACTACCCTGAAAAAACCTCATTGTCAATATGTGTCATGGCTGCTATTTTTCAGAACAAAATGGTTCCAATATAAACTGTTATGCGCTCGTGTGTGTGAATTATCCAGAGCAACAGCAACACTGTGTCAGGAAAGATGTTGACGGTTGTAAAGGCCATGAGATGTGATTGAAAGCTCTTGAGAATTTCCAGCAAGTGGACCTTGTGCTAAGATTTTTTAAAAACTATTTCCAAAGCCAGTAATGAACTTTCAAGCTCAGAGATTTTTTTCCCTCAATTTGGGTGAACTGATCCATTAGAATGAAACTATTACTCATTTTAATGATTCCAACCAAGTTCACCCCCAGCTACGTCTTGGTTTTAAGGTTTACATAAATCCTGGCCTCCCTCACAGGGTCAGGGACAGTAAAGTGCCCACCACTGGTATCATTTTAACATTTTTGTTCAATAAACTTTAAGATTTTGCCTGAGGCAAATTATATTCTTAATTAGCTGCAAATAGCTGATCTCGTCCTCCAGGAGGATTTTCTATCATTTCAGCAGCTTAGTCCAGAAACTGTCCTTATGGCCAAAACAACTTGAGTCTAATAGAGGTGGGAATGATAGCAAGGTATAATCAGACAAAATCTCTACCACATTAATTGACTTCTACCCGTTGTAAATTGACCTCATTTTGAGCCAAATAATTTTCTGAGGAACAGATGAAGGCGCTCTTTGAAAACCTTTTATTTCTGTAATGGAGGTAAGAAAGTACTGTATATAACATCTTATCTTGCCACAGTTTTAAAGGAGCAGAAGATAAGCCATTTCTATTACAGACACAGACTTTTTGTGTTCCTTTTGGATGCATGTGAAATGATTTTCTATCAGCAGCTAATGGCAACATTTTAATGACTTGTACGGACAAATGTGACAGACCAGCAGAAAATGATTTAATAAGGCAGTGATTTGCAGTTCAGCTAATAATGATTCATTAGTGTCAGTCTTCTCAGTTTTTTTCCCTTTTTTCCCATGCCCTCTTTATTTGATATTCATAATTGGTCTGAAAGGAAATCAATTTTTAACCACTGAAAGAAATCTAAAGCAGAAAAGAAGTTTAGCCACAAATAAAAACCATGAGATGCAAAAAATATCTGTTTGTCCTGCAGAGTTCTACAAAAAGTGACATTGTAGATATGTTTCCCTGATGTTGTTGTCCTTTATTGTTGTGCTGCTGGGTGATGGAAGAGGCTTATGTTTTGCTGCAGTCGTTGCTGCAGTTGTTGCTGTAGGCTTTGCTGCAACAAGGATTATCCACAGAGGAAAATCATGCTTCCTGTCATGATGTCGGATGCTGGTGGAGCTAATGCAAAATTTGCCAAGAGATAAAATTAGATTTTTATGTAGGTCCCACTGCAGAGAGCATGTTGGAAAAAGTCACTGTAGGTTAACCAAGAAATAGCCAGATGAAGAGTAAAGTTAGTGAAACATCTGTTAACTGAGCATAAGTATACAGTTTTTTAAATTCACGATATAAGTGTTCCCATTCTTGTAAAATATCCCTATTTAGATGACGTTAAAGTTTAAAAAACACTATGTCATCCTCTCTACTCTTTACTCTCTCTTGATGTTTGTAGGCTCCACATACTTGAGTGGCTCCACCTTTTCAGTGAAGTCATTTGTTTGACCATCTCCTCTTTCCTTGGAAATGATGAGAAGGGGGGTTAAGACTAATGTCCTCCACCCACAGGCTCAGGCGGAGGCGGGAGAGGCTCAAGCAGACACTGCCACTGATGCTCTTGAGTCACTATTAACCCCCGAGCTCTTTTTTTCCCTCTAATGTAAACATCCCTCTGCCTCTCCCACCCATTCACTCCTTTAGGGCATTTGGTTTGATGTGGTGCCTATAACAGACAAGAATATACCAGGGCTGTTTTTGTCCAGTGACAGACATGCTTTGTGTACACATAAACAGGAAACAGTGTGTTTTTGACTGCTTTATCAGTCTGTAACAATCTCATGCCCTCCAAGCCAATTAATCGGGAGGAAAAATTAGGCAAGACTGATGTCACAGGGAAGATGAAATGCAAAAAAATGCACTGATAATTATAATTTGGCCTCTAATTAGTAACCTACAAATGCCCTTATGTGTCAAGCCTGTAAAACTGTAATTGCTTACGTAATTCTCAGTCTTTGAAAGCGTATAAAGCACTCGAGGTTTTCTGTCCCCATAAAACGCTGTTAATTAAGAAAAGTCTGAATTTGAGTATTAAAGCTGCCTAATCCCAATAAATATGGATGAGACTTCTGTCCTGAGCCCTATTTAACAACCTGCTGTGTCCTGCCCTTTTTCTTCAGATGTTGGCTTTCTTATGTTTTCCATCGACCAAACTGACCGCTTGCTAATGACTCATTATCGTGGCATGATTTCATAAGTCCCCCTCTGCCTGACAAACTCAGTTCACTCTCATTTAGACACAACTCCCATTTCTGAAAATATTCCACAAATCCTGTGACACACAGGATGTTTTTGTTAAGCCGGGCTATTCTAGGAAAAGCAGCTACCTGAGCTCTGGGGTTGGAAGTTTTGAGGAAACCTGTCTTCTATCTCTACATAGTCTGTTTGGAGAACTCCTTCCTGCTCTGACTGATAAATAGATGGGACCATGTAAACACTGGAAAAAGGCCTTGCAGAGCAGTTTAATGAGTATCAAATAAAACCATTTCAGGCTAAATGTAATAACAGATACACAGAGAAACAGAGTTGTTATATTTGCACCGTGTATGGATAGGTGGAAGTCGCTGAATCAAGCCTGTATACTCTGAGGACTTTATTTAAGTAGTAGTAGGATTATACAACTGTGACACGTCTTAACTTCAAATCCATATTGCAGTTGAGGACAGATTTTGCCACATGTGACTCAGGATTTGGTGACAGTTTTGTGTCTGGAATAGTAGTTTCTAAGAAATTTTAAGTCTGTCATTAAATTGGTCTGCCACTTTGGCTGAGACTGAAATATCTCAACAACTTCTTTAATGGATTGCCATGAAATTTTGTCTGGACAGTCTTGTTGTCCAGAAGATGAATCCAGATTTTAGGTCATGTCTTACATGACACTGAGAAGTTGAAATATTTAGTTTCTAGTCATACCTTGAGAGTTTGAAATTTGGTACAGATTTCCATGGTGCCCAAAGGATGTATCCCGACTTTGGTGATCCCCTGACGTTTTCTGCAAAGGCACCAGCAGGTTGACATTTGTGTGTTTGGAATGAAATTTTGAGAAAACGGTTGGATGGATTATCATACAATTTGGTATAGACAGGCATGGTTTTGTGAACTCATGAATCCAAACTCTCTGTTTGTCTAATACATGGAATTATCTATCTAGCAACAGGAGAATATTTTTTTAAGCCTTCTTACCTCTAGATCTTTTGGCCCAGACTACTCTCCTGTTCCAGTGAGCTACTCTAGCCAATGCTCCCATCAGAGTAATGAAAGCCATCTTGTAAAACCTGAAATTTTCAATGCTGGAGTAAGGCTTTTACTTTTTTGCTCCACCTCAGTATCCTGAATGAGTTTCTGTGGCATTGCCAGTGTTAATAAAAGCTAAATATGTCTCCAGTGTGAAAATAGTAAAATAGTCTTTATGGCAAAAAAAAAATCTTAATCTTAATATGTCTTAGGTATTTTCCATTTTAGCTTGTCCAGTGGTAACAGGGTTCTCTTTTCAGTTTTTAGCTTAAAAGCTCCTTCACAAGACTTGATGAGAAACTCTATATTTTAAAGCTTATCTTTACAGATAATATCTATATTATGGAGCAGTCATATGGTTTACCAGCCTATCATTACATTCCCCATAAAATAGGGGAAAACTATGGCTCATAATTGGTTTGCTTGGATTTTCCATTTCCCCAAGATCCCTCCCAAGAAGATTCCGAGTTCTGAAAATTTCCATTAGTTTTTATAATGGCAGGAAGAGGGGAAACAGCCCTTAACACACACATTCACCCAAATACCAACACACATAGTTCCGTCCCTTGTGCCCTTTATCACCTTTTCTTAGCACTTTGTTTCGAAGTTTCCTTCCCGTCAGGTTTTCCTTTCATAAGAGTGTATATCCTCCCCGGCAGTAGCACAACAATGCCCCGCTTCATTTCAGCTCTCCAAGATCTGAGACCGCTGGAGCCAATGGGCTGCTAGGCACATGCTAAAGCCATTAGGTGGTGGATGACAGTGGTCAGCCACAGAGGCATTGCAAAATAACCATCTCACTACGTACATAATGAAGCCAAGGGAAAGGAATGGGGTACTGTATCAAACTATTTGCATATGTGTGCACGTGCAGCTGTGTTGAAATGTGGCACGTTGTATGTCTAACCAGTGGGCTCCTACTCATGCAACAAGCCTTTCAAAGGGAGGACTGTGCCATGCATGCCTTGTTCACATCTTGAAATATCAATTCATATTAGACTTGGTTAAAGCTTCCTGTTAATTTTGCCAAATTCTGCTCAGTATCGACTTAGTATGACAGCTCCCAGCCATGGTTGAGGAGGCCTTTTATTATTAGACTCAGACACATCCCATTTGGTCTCTCAGTCAAGCTCAGACAGTTTGATGGAGGACTCTCTGTGGAGCTGGAGAATGACTTAATTACAGTCACTATCTCAATCTGAATTTACTGGGAGTGCATCCATAATGCATGTCTTACTTGGTATCAGCGGGCCCCAATTAGGGTCGACCAATAATTGTGAAAGAAGAGGCTTTGTTTCTCTGCAGATGTGTAGTAAGAATTTACGTGCAACACTGAAGAACAGGATTGTAACTAAGGTCGGTTTTCATCCACAGTCTATGTATTATTTTTAAATTGCTCTTGTCTTGTATGGATTAAGTCAAAAGTTGTGCCAAATTGCCCATCAAAATTTAATTAAACCTTTAGCCACTTGAGGGCAGCACAACAAGCTGTAAACACAACATTGAGATTACTTACAAAGTTGATATGGTGAATGTTTTAGCAATTTAACAGTTGTTTTACAAGCCCAGAAGACACAGAGCAACATTAGCATTCATATTGTGCTATTTTCTTCCCACCTTACAAATGTAAATCCAATAATCATTCTCTTTTAGCTGTTTTGGTGTCCACTAGGTGGTGGACAGTGGGTTTATGAACAGGGTTGACAAGCAGTGAGACTGAACCAAACAGTAAAGGTGCTGGCCATAAAACCAAAACAACAAGCTGAAAGGGGATAAAATCTTCCACAGAGTAGGGGAAAATTGGATAGTAGGGTGATAATTCTTTGTGGATTTGTCACAACAGGCAGTACCTTTCAGTCACTCCATCCATTGTTCACATAAAATATTGATTAGGACAACTTTAAGACCAAGGTGATGCCATCATTCATTGAACATATTTTACTAAGAAACAAATACTAGCAGAAAGGAACAAGTTCTCCAACCATATAGGTCGCTTGTCCCTATCCTTGGATACAACCAGGATACCAGCGGCATCATACCAGACCTTCATTGTCATGGTAACAATAATAGATATTTGGTTAAGGACCCTCACAGTTTGGTTAGGTCTAGGCACAATGAGAACCTTGTTAAGCTGCGGTTTGGGTTAACATGAGTACTTCGTTAAGGTCAGAGGATCTCGATTGTCATGGTTACAATAATAAACATGAGGTTAAGGTTGTGGAATGGTCATGGATAAATGGATAAAAGAAACTACGTTAGTTATCAGTTTGAAATGGGAAATGAACAGCAGTATCCCATGGGAAAGTCATGTGTTTTGTTGACCCACTCATCCACCCTAACTTTACCCTAATGCAGACTTTGTAGCTCATTATACTGACCTGTCACCTGACCCACTCTTTTACACCCACCAGAATTACTATGGCCACAGGAGGTCACCTAACAAGAAAACGTATCAATGGATTGTTTAAGCCGCTTGTACAGATGACCTATGGGGTCGTTTTTTTGAGGACAACAGTCTCGAAATGAAGGTTGCTGTACCACAGACCCACATTCTTGTGTTCATTCTGTGAGCTCATTGTGTCTTACACATATTATTTCTCTTTTTGACTGGCATGTGAACATAATTGAGTTATGCTTTGAAGATCCAGAGATTCATTTTTTATGTAATGTATCCATATCACCAGGGAAAAAACGCAACCAATACATTCTCTTTGGACTACTAAGCAGTACAGTTTCTATGGAGCAGCTGCATACTTCACACTTGATAACAGCACTTAGTTTGATTGTCTGTTCTCTGATTTCCAGCTTCGAGAGGGAGTTTTTTTCTCTCACCAGAAATTGTCTAGACGAATATGAAAGAAAGACATACAAAGAAAAAATCCTGAACATTTCCCTTTTAAGAGTCTATAACTGCATTGCAGTTGGTGGTCTAGTGGTTTGCAGCATGTACAGTATCATTTCCAAGGGGGTTATGTGTTACACAGTATGTCCCAGTAAGCTGGATTCTGTGCTGCTTTGATCAGGGTAGAGTCCCTTCACTAATCCGCTTGAGCTCTGGATGTTTGCCCAGGACACGTATGTACACACACACACAGACTCACAAAAACTGTGATTAAAAAACAGATGTGAAGGCCTAGCCAAAAAAAGATGAAATGGTCAGAATAAATCAAATGGGAACAAACTGACATAACACACAGATGTTTGACAACACATTTGCGTGAATACTTACGCACCACTTTTGATGACTTAGAGGTTGTATCTGTGGTGGACGTTATCCTATCACCCTCTGTGTTTGTATGTAATAATAGTGTTGTGCTCTTTATCCAGAGCAGTTGTAACTAAAATTTAATGATGTCATGCCCACCTCGATTTTCATGTCTTTTCTCACACACCCTGTGGGAAAAAAACGGGCATGATCTCTGATCTGTATTTTAATTACAGCTGCAGGACACAGACAGGATTAGGAAACATAAATGTTCTCCTTCTGTCATTTCTTCTAGTCTTTTTAGGAGCCATTTAAGAGCCCTTAATAGCTCTTGGCTTAACTGTGAATCTCTGCGCCCTGTATTTGAGTTCTAATAAACAGGTGGGAGGGGATTTTTATCTGGATACAGCTGATGAGCGGAAAGGGCGTAATGAAAAGATGGAGATGGAGAGAGGAATGGGGAAAAACGAAACCGGAGGGGAAAAGAGAAGAAGGCAGGGGAAGAAAGCAAGGGTGCCTCTTGAGTGCTTGTCATGGCCCTCCCTGCATTACATCACTGAGATGCTTCAGCACTGATGACATCGTCAGGCTGGGAAGGGAGGCTGGCCCTGGGGATGATGTCATTAATAACCAATCAGAGGACTCTGGGCCAGTAGGGTCTGGCCAGCTCTTGAGGCTGAAATAGTAAGATGCCTGAAAATGTCTTTTCCTCCTCTCAAATCATGGAGCCTTTGTGTCTTGTGCACTTTTTTCCTGAGGTTATTTTTAGACTAGTGACAAATACATATTTCAGACCTGTTCCTGCCTCTGCCACAGAGCAAAGGCTAAGCAGAGCTGACTCTCCCAAGGAGAACAGAGCCCATGTAAATATAACCCTAAGGAAATTAGCATAACTAACCTAATAGCACATGAAGGAACTGCTTTGTTGCCTGTCCACATGAATAGACCAGTCTCTACTTTACTATATTTAGTATGAGCCATGTAGTGTTAAGCGTCCATTTCATGCCAGGGAGGTCATGCCAGTGGGGCATTTTAAATTCACCTTGACTGCTGTCTTAAAGGAGCTGTAACAGTGGCCTTTTTCATCACTTTCCACAACTAACATATCACTGATCTATATTCATAATACACAGTCACAATGTGCTTGTGACCTTGACTTTATATATAATAGCATGAGTGAGCAGGTAGACAGACTTTAGTTGGACGCATTGATATTAATGGGCACACTGACTATTGCAGACATGAAATCTGTTACTTTTCATTTGCAAGACAATTCTGACCACCAGCTGTTTAAATATTTGTGCCAATCTGTCTGTTTACCAACACATACAACTCAAATTTAAACCTGGATTAATTGAATTTTTAATGACTGGGGGACTGCACAAGTTTGAAGCATAATACTGAAATATTATCATTCAACAGATATAGAGAAACATTAGCATTCATTCAGTAATGTTTCTGGTCACTTTGGCATATGTAAGCCCAATAGTTTCTCTCCTTTTAGCTGCCAGCTGCTAAGGGAAATGTTTGTCTCTTTAGCTGCTACAGTTGGCATATCTGAGCTTTTTTTTACTCCAGTGAAAACTGCTCCTTGCCGTATCTGGAAACTAGGCGTTGACAGCGATGAGATGTTGGCTGTAAAAACAAAACAATGAGCTAAAAGACACTAAAATGTTCAGCTAAGTGATAGTTCTCTGTGTCTACACGTCATGTGATCCATTGTTAACACTGGAGTATTAGAACAGCTTTTACATTGTGACATTAGATGTCTCCATAATAATTACCACTCTCAGTGCCCTACCTTGCCTGTTGTATCCCCTTAAAACAGATTTTTAGTTTAACAGACTGTTAAATTACCCTGCTGTGCTACACAAGAGAGGGGTTGAGTCATTTAATATAGTGTTAATTTAGGTTTAAGATAGCAATTCCTTCACAACTGTTGCAAGGAGGCAATATTTCATCAGTCGCACTGTGCCCATTGAGGGACTCCTCTTCCTTCCATATGTCCGTGCCCTGATCCCTGCCTGCCTGTGCAATATGGCATCACTGTGGTGAAACTATTAAACTTTGCAGGCGCTCACTTTTTCTCCTTCTCTCCCATGGGAAAGCTGCAACATTTATATTGCTACAACCACACTATAATAAAGCTTGTGTTGTTATTTCTCTTACTTCCCCTCAAAGTTGGTCACCTGCATTCTTGTGTTTTCTTCTAAGAATTTCCCTCTCACAGCTCTTGAAAATATTCACATACCCTATTTTTGGCAAGATGACAGATCTTTAAGATTCCCATTTTTCACAGAAAGCTTTGGAGAAAAAGAATGCAATTTGCCTACAGAATTATAGTTTTATGCACACTTTATGCCTTAAAGCATTTTCTTCCTCCCTCTGAATAGGTCTGGCCAAGCTGTTCCATATCCACAAACCCTCCAGTCCCAGCCCCTTCTTCTCCACAGAGCCTTAAGCTTGGATACAGTCCACCCACTGACTCACACATACATTCACACAGACAGGGACACTCAGCCATAGACACATGGACAGCACACTGCAGGTTTCACAGATAAAGACTGGGACACTAGTCTTCCCAGGATTCTCAGAGTGGTTCCCCGTCCACATCCCTCCACCACCTGCATCACTTATCAGCTCCAGCAGCACTCACCACTCCAAAAGTAGGAATTTATGGAGCCACTCAGCTTCATCAGCTGTGATGTAGACAGAAACAGATATAGGCACTTGGCTTTGTCTACGAATATAAATTAATCTAAGTAGTTTCAGCATTTTGAGTGGTGCGTTTTAAAGCAACACACCTTTATCCTCAAGTCTGATATCACACTAGTTAATTTACCGTGTGACAAATGCTGATTTGGTATTACTTGACTTAGTAATGCGTTTCATTTTTAACATTGCAGTCCTGAGCTGTTGGGTAGTAATGAGCCTTTACACTGGTTGCACTGTGCTAGCATGCAGAGAAAAAGAGGGAGAAGAAGAGATGCGCAGTGCAGAGGGGAAAGTGGGGAGCACATGATTGACTGGCTGTAAAAGTCTGTGTCCTAAGCTGCTTATCACTATGAAGAGAGTCAATTGCAACGCAATCACTTTTTAATAAACTTGTGAGAGAGCAGGCGTATTGAAAGACATATTTAAATGGGAGACATGTGCAGGCTTAATGCATAGTTAACTCACTGCAGTAAAAGGGACTGAAGTTGCTTTAATTTGCTTAGGACTCTAGTGCGTCTTCATCCACAGCTGTCTTTAACTGTGTCTTACTCCATCTAATTATCACCAGATAAGAAGAGCAGGTGCTTCTCCCAGTGTTTTAAGCCTTTTGTGCAAAGTAAGCCATATCATTTATTGACTATATGTGCTTGTGCTTATGTGCCTCTCTGTTTTTATGTATGTCAATATCACAGGTGCGTATCTGCTATGTGCAGTTGTTTTTGATTTTGTTGACAGAAAACTTGCCAAGACAGATAAGAGAAATCTCATAAACAAGTGCAGAGTTTGGGAGAGAGCTTGGGAATTTTTCTCTCACTTCATGCAATTCCTGTTGCAATACTTAGGCAACATTCTGCAGGCTGATGGACAGTCTGCAGTAAAACTGCTGTAGGCTGATCTGATGTACACAGTGAAATAATCATCACATGACCACAGATCAGCAGAGACATGATGGCTCTCCTTGTCAGGATAAAACTAGCAATGTAGGATTTTTGATGGAGTCCAATGCAGCTGCAAGTTTAAAGGATCAGTTCTGCCAAAAAAGTAAGAAAATAAATGTTAGCTGCTGGTTTATCAGGTACACAAGCCGTAGCTAATCAAGTCTACATATTTGCAACAGCATACATACATGCTGAGTTACATAGCATATTACTAATTACATATCATTAATATTCTTCTAATATAAAATGTAATAAATATAGTATAGTTTTGGTATTGAAACTCATAATATAGAACTCAAACTAGTGTTATAGATTTTCACATCTTACCCAGGTCTAGTCACACTTGGTAGGCTTTTAAACAGATCACTGAGGATTTGCTGTAATTAAATTAACTGCACAGGAATATTTTCTAGCCCAGTGAGTGCTCTGTTATCTTTTATCCTGGGAGTGAGTTCAGGCTGGATCCTCAGGAGATTCTGGCCCCCCAGGAGGTTGCAGTGGTCAACCCAGCGTGAGCCAGTTTCCAAAGAAAAAGTTCTCTCAGGCAGGGGAGAAGAGGTAGCAAATTCCTCCTCTTTGGCTCCTGGGTGCATGTCTTCCTTCCAGCTGCAGCTGTTCTCAGCATCTCTCCATCCCTCCCCCTTAGGACGCCACCGGCCTCAGTGTTGGCCCAGAGATGGTTGTCATGGGATACCAACAGACATCTGAGCCGGTGGCTAGGTTGACTTACACCTACTCTGGCCACGAGTTAATGAAGTGTGCACACTGCCGGGGTTTACTGGCAAACACATGCATTTGTGTGCATACACGCACATAATTGCATGCACAGACACACTAACAAACACAGTGCTTCATTAAGCAGCGCTTAGTGTCTCAGTTAATAAATGACAAAGGAAATATTCTGGAGCCTATTTCCTTGTGAAAGATTGAGAGGGCAAACATACTATCTTATTTTGCCTTTCACACACTCACATTCACAGACACAAGTTGTATAATTTCCTTTGGATCATTGCTCAATATGCCTGGAGCATGTTCAACAGCATCCCCTGGTGTGGGGAAAACGCAGCGCATCTCAAAAAGTGCATCTCAAAAGCAGCAGTGATGTGTTTAGTAGACAGAAGGCAATAGCCGGTTAGTTACTTTGGATTGATCCAGTGCTGATGTGTGTCAGAGTGGGGAGTAGCAGACAGATGCTGTGTTTGTGCTGATGAGTGGAGCTGGCCAATAAACTGAGCTGTTTGTTTGAGTTGTCCTTCGGCTGTCTTAGAGAAAAGTATCAGAGCTAACAGGCCTGGTCTGCCGGCAGCACTCGTTCAACTCCCCTCCGCTTGTTTACTTTGTTAGCCTTGCAACGACTAGAGAAGGAAGAAGCAGAAAGAGAGATAAGAGAGGCTGAGAAGACAGAGAACAAAATGATTGAATAGTGATTTTCCCAGTGTTTAAGTATTATTTGCTTTTACCAGGGTAGTAGAACAGCCTTGTCCAAAGACTCTGTTTGTTCCGAAGACTGAGTTAAACTTTATTGAAGTTGTAGTCCATTCAGTAGGTGGGGTATTAACTTTGCACTTGAGTTAAAGATCTAACAGTCTTATCCACTCAGGATGAGCAATTCCACTTGGAGGTAAAGCAGCAGTAAAATCAATTTGCCATGCTTCATTGAGTCCAGCTACAGGAAAGAACCTTACTTAAATATGCTGGGAGTCTCTTGTGTGATGGATATGTATTTAACCTTTATTTTGCAATGTTAAGCTGTCAGATTCTCTGCTGTTCCATGGCTGTTTTGATATCGCACCAACTATTTCCACCACTGCTACTATTCCCAGCGCTGACACACACCCACACACTCATACACACACACACACACACACACACACACACACACACACACACACACATACACACTAGACCACATGTCGGTAACTCATATCTTTTGGCCAACTGCCTGTCAGGTTGGCAGCCCTGTCTGTTTATAAGGCTTCACCAGAGCGGAAAGTCTGGACAGGCCTGTGTATCTGACTACACACACACATAGATACAGCACATATTTGCACATACACACACGTATCTTAATTGAAAGATGCATTGCAATCAGTGTGTGTATGCCTCATTAGGCAAGGGAGGTAGGAAAAAGAGACAGAGACAGAAAAGAAGAAGAAAAATGTAAAAATACAAGTAGAAGAGGAAAATCTAGTCATGAGCCGAGGAGTCAAACTACAAACTTCAGGAGAGAAATCTGACATCTGAAATCCCAGTGACTTTTTTAAGCCACTAACAAGATTTTATTTGTCAGCTTCATATGTATAATTCATATGTGGTGTTTATTTTATTCTTGAAGGAGTGGACAGTTGTGTGATTTAATGGCGAGGACAGTAGAAAGGAGACATTTGGGAAACACTGATATTTGTTTACTATGACAGTGCCAGTGTCCCAAATGGACACCACAGTTATGGGTGGATGCTCTCACAGCATATAACAGGCTGTGTGGAGTTTACTCTTGAATCAACAGGTCACATAAACACAGATAGGGGAGAAGACAGAGGTTAGATCACAAGGAAGAGAATGGAAGGAGAAAGAAAATGAATCGAAAAAAAATCAGAGAGCAACAAAAGTACGACCTTAAACTGTAAGAATTTCTGAAAACTCAGTCATATTGGAATCATTAAGTCTGGTTCTATTCTAAGACAGCATAAAGTAAAAAAAAAAAAAAAAAAAAAAAAAAGCAAGATCATAACAGCCTGTTGTTCTCCCCATATTGTGACATCCTGACCTGAAACTCATATAATCAACCTCTCAAATCAAAACAAAGCCGCACTCATCCACAGCCTATTGGAGGGAAGGACCTGGGGGTAAAGTTCACCTTATTCACAAAGGCCTCTGTGATTGGTGGACTCATAAGTGGACAATTTTCTTTGGCACTGAGCCTCAGGCTAAACTAGAAGTAAAATTCCTCTATTTATGAGAGGTTTCTGTTTCTCCCCTTCTCTTCGTAAGGAAACACTTTCTCATGAGGCATGTTTTTCCCATTGTGTGCGAAATTCAAAAGTGTTGACATGACTTGAAAATTTTAGTTTTTATGACTTGAACAGGCAAGGAGTGAAACAGACACTCAGGATAGGAAGTCAGATATTTCCTGCATGTGATTGTTAGTGTATGAATGACTGTGTTTGTGTGCATATGTGGTGTGTGTGGTGTGAAAAATGTGGCCGGGCTGCATTGCAGGGGCATTTTCTAACTCTGGTGTCACATACCTTCATGGAAAGAGTTTATCTGCCGGATCAGCAATCAGTGAGAAGTTGGTGTAGAAATCAGCTCCTTTTTTCCGTTGGCTTTGAGCAGGTCACCTCCACAGACATGCACCCATTGGCCTTCTACTGTAGCTTGGCAGGGTCAGTGTGCAGTGCTGGCTGGTGGGTGGAAGAAAGTAACATGATAAGTGAAAGGCATGGAATCAGGTGGTCTCAGCCTGACATGGGAAGGATGTCTGATAGGAAAACAAAGCTTCTTTAGGCACAAGACGCAGATGAGTGAGAAAACATGTCAGTTTTTACAAGCCATCATTGTAGTTTTGGGTCTCTCAAAAAATTACATTATATTAATATGTTATCACTGTAAAACAAAGGTTTACAGCCGCAACTCTTATAGACTTATATTGGAGTGCTTTGAGCTACATGCTAACATCAACATGTTAATATGCTTGCAGTAACGATGCTAAGATGTTAATGTTCAGCATCTTAGTTTAGTGTGTTAGCATGATAACATTTGCTGACATTGTTGAATTGAACGTAATGTGTGAACCAACAACTGACTGAATGTACTAGCAATGCAAAGCAGTCAGAATTAGTGGCAAAACTTGCAGCAGTGTAAGTGGTGATGGGTTTGCTCACTAATATATGCACTGTAATGCGTCTGATCAGTAATGCGATTGCTTAGTCTAGAAAAAAAGTGAACAAACCACATATTCAGTCACTACAGATCCTTCAATTGAACAAAACTGTCAAACTCTTTCAGCAAAGTGATTTGTGTTTTCCACTTCTGAAACTCGAAAAAGTCAAAGTGATCACAAATGTCATTAGAATGAATTTTCTAGGAGCAGCATCTGTAGGAAAAAATTGTGTCAATCAACCTACTAGATGTTGAGACGTTTCACCAAATAACTGAAAACTTTGACCTGCCGGTAGAGCTAAATGGTTAATATTTCATTCTGGACCAATGTGGCAGACCAATAGTCTGACCTACACTGTCATTCCTAGCTGCTAGTGTGGCTAAAAATCTTATTAACGTTATGGGATTGGGTCATGATTTTTTCACTCCATTTTTTTCAGTGGCATTAATAGTTTAAATACCCTGTTAAAATGGATATTATTGCAGTATGTTTGAAGCTTAATTTATTCTAATCATATTTAAATAGATACTTTTTGTACACCAGGCTCAGTTCCACATGAATGGATCATCTGATTTCTTGACTGATAACTTTTACATCGCAAAAATATTGTCAGATAGTCAACAGTGGACCAGTGCTGTTATGTGTATTAGTATTCATGGCTTCAGGGTATCACTATGTGAGCTGTGCTTTTACGGCACACAACAGGGCTTTGTATCTAACTGCATAGTTATGGGACAGTAATAGTAGGGGAGAGTGGGAGTGCGCACAGGGATACATTCCTCCATAAATAAGGGACAACCAGAAAGTAACTGCGAACAGCAGGAGGCCCTACTCCTCATAAGACCTGGGTGTTCTTGGGCAAGTGTTTCATGTTGTCTTTCAGCAGAGAGGAACATCATTTACTCAACACTGGCAGCTGTGAAAAAGAGAGCGACATTCTCGAGCTATTGAAGCGAGGCACAAATCACTTGCAGATCCCCTGTGACATTCTGAAAGAAGGAGGTCATTTTTTGGCCTGGAATGTGGACAGTAAAAGTGCAGGGAGGCAGGTTGTTTGGACCACAGGTTGTAATTGTCGGTTTTGAGGAGCTGCTTTAATTATGAGTTTGGCTTGGCAAAGACTGACCTGTTGGTTGGTTTGGGACGATGTATGTGTCATTGTCAGGACAGAGTGCTTTTGACACAGAAACACTGACACTAACTGTTATGGCTAAAAAAGAATTTCTGTAGAAATAAGCAGCATTTTACATTTCAGTGTTTAGAGTCTTTGATACAACTGTTTATTATATATTGTGAAATAATTTATGTAAATGTTCAAGATTATTCCCACTCAAACTATATAAAATATTAGGGATAGCAGTATGTGTGCCTAATGACTGGTGACTGAGGGCTCATTTTCTTGTTGTGTGTCCATCAGTATGATATACTGTAGGTATTTTCAGTGAACTTGTAGTGTTTTAAATAGTTGTACTGTTGAAAGTGGAGCGTGTCCCTGTTTCTGAATTCAGCATTTTGCCTGCTCTCAGAGAAGAATCTATCAGAAGAGGAAGTAATACTGCATTTAATATGCTATAGCTGTTGCTTTCACCATCTGCTCTTCTAGCTATTGCAACATGTTCAAGCCTGTTCTCTGGGGGTTTCTCTGGGAAACATAGGAAATCACTCAATGCAGAAGTAGATGAAGCAGATTAAGGTAAAGTCTGTACAATTAAATTGACCATTACAGATGACTATGTAAAGACTACCAACATATAATATAAGGTTAACTCAGTCCCACAGTATGATTAAATGACATGACTGATGTCTATTGCCTGCTAACTGTCTGCCTATTGTGGCTGAACATGTGAGTGGGTGAAAGCAGACAGAAAGTGGGTGGAAGCGGACTTGTCTCCATATGTTAGACATTATCCATCAGCTGCTGCATTGTGTTTGTTCATGCGCTCACCCCACCACTTTCAATTACATGCCCCACAAAGTAGGCCATTGATCCTCTCACATTTTCCTGTTAAGGTGCGTCGGTTTGTGCTGTCTTCCTGCACATTTAGATTGGGTCACTTACATCAGCAGCTGCAAAGAAATGAACTCATGCACAGATGCAGCCCTTCCCCCCCACCTCCTCCTTGAAAAACACTCATGTGCACACACACACACACACACACACACACACACATCAGCCATAGACATGAACATGCTGACATGTTTGCACAATATAAGATGCCGGCGAGTGTATTTGCTGACTGTCAGGCAAACAGGACAATGTTGTTTTTCATACAGCCTAGAGCAGGAGCAAACAGAAAGACTGTGGCGTCTCCCGTGAGGTTCCTAATTGGAAACAACACTGCCTGCAGGACTGACGCTTGTCTTATTCTGTTGTGTTGATCAGATAACTCGATCACATATTAGCTGGCTGCCGTACGCTGAGAGCAGTTTGGATGTGGCTCAGAAGTAGGTTATGACACATTTGGATGCATGCTAGTGTCTGGTGGGCCCCTCAACAGGGACAAGAGACAGCTTGCAGACAAAGTCCTGATAAAGAACAGACTGTGGGTATATTGTGTATGTATAAGTGTGTGTGTCAGACAGTTTGACTGACACCTGTTAGTCTCAGCTTCCAGTTTTAAGAGAAGAGAATGTGTTTTTCATCAGTATCCTCTTTTACAATGCTCTATATACTGTCTGTTTCGATCACACACATTTACATTCGGTCTATGACCACTCCATGGTAGCAAAAGAGCTTTTAGTCTGAGGGTGAGGGGCTAGTTGCCCTGTGTCCTGGAATGTAGTTGACTTTCTAAATCCCCACCAGTCTATCCTGGGGCTGTGGGGCAGGGCCTATCTCAAGCCCCCTTTTTCCACGTGAGCTACGTCTGGAATCTCTAAGCAAGCAGTTAGCTGATTCTCCCAGCCTCACTCTTTCACCGTCAGTGTGTGTGTGTTTGTGTGTGTGTGTTTGTGTTGATCTCAAAGTGCAATGGAAGAAGAAATTGCAGATGAAGACAAAGATTGTTCACTTGGGGAAGGTAATGAGCTTTCTGACATGCCACCCGCAAAATGAATGCAGATCCTTTGGAGGTTTGAGTCTGTTCTGTCTGCTGAGTGTAATTTGGTTGGCAGTGGGGAAACTGTGTTTGGGAGTTAAAAATAGGATTGGAAGTACATGAGACGTGCTGCGGCTCTGAACTTGAGCAGGGTGGGGGGTTTGGGCTGATGGTGCTGGGGACAGGGCTTGATCATGATGCACCAGCACTTAGTATTTCTCCAAATTCACGTTTGCTTTCTGTGTTTGCTGATCAAAGCAGTTTGGTGTTTTCCTCAAAAGATCTGGAGGTGACAATGAAACGGGCTACAACTGTAGATGGAAAATAGAGATGTTTAGTGGAAGGAAATTTCATGGCACAGGAAAACAAATAGGATTTCAGTCGCTTTAGCTACTAAGCTTGCGTTTTTCCAGCACTACGAGGCTACCTCTTTCTCAGTCCCAACATGTCTTTGTGAGGAAAACAAGAAATTCCTTTTTCATCTGTGGCTCACAGCATGCCTTCAAGCTTTCAAAGAGGAGAAGAAAAGCCATATTAAACCACCCACAAAATAGTGGCAAATCACTTGAAATATCCTCCTTTAACTGTTGAGGAGCTGATCTTCGTAAGAGGTCCTTTATTTTCCACCATTACCCTCTGAAAGGTACACATTATAGCTCTACCTGCCTGTCTAGAAAACAAGGCAGCAGATCAGCTTGTTTTATTGCTTCTTTTCCCTCTGTTTTCACACTCGAGCACCTCTCCCCTTTTCCTTTATTTCTCCTCTCCTCTCTTTTCTTCCAGCACAGAATCTCATAGGATGCCTTTCATATTGATGGATTATAATTGTATTCCCTAGGCCCTGATTGATTCAAGGCAACAAAGTGCAAAGATGTTTATATGCCTAGGGAGATCGTTTACCCTACCTCCATTCTGCTCTACAATCAAATATCCATCTTTAACATTTAACACCATGTTTTTGTTGTTTTCATATGAGATAAAAGGGGAAAAATTTGGTGCTTACAGGATAAGGCCTTCTGATAAAGAGTTATTTTAACCAGAAACTTGCTTGATATCATGCTACCGTTGTTGTAATTCTGTGATCCCACTTGCAACCAGACATTCATGGTGTTCAGTGGGAGCAGAAATCTGTCACACACCTGTCAAAAATAGAAAAAGATATTTTCCTTTTAATATCCTCGAATTAAAATCTTACTGCATCTGGTAGTTTCTGCTCAGTCTCAAAATTTCGCAAGGCTCTGCATGTATAAACAGATGCTCTGGATATTGTCTCCTAGTCTCTCCATTTGCATCTCCCTACATTAATGGATATCTATGGCTTTTTTAAAAGGAAAGAAGCCTGAACAGCTGTTTCAATTCAGTATTTTCATCACCAGTATTGTGTCTGTCACGTTAAAATGTGGATTTATTATTGAAATATAAAACAGCATGAATACATAATGAACTGGGCTGACTGCATATCAGACAATGTTTATTTCAGTTTTGCTTCTGGAGAAAATATTAACATCTTTTTGCATATGGAGTCACTCTTCTCCTCTCTCTCTCTCACATGAAGTATGTTACAGCAATAATGAAGAGCTTACAGTCTGAATTTTAAAAAGTTGTAGGTCCCAGATGGTTAGATTGGTTCTGACATGCCCTCTGTATGACCTATGGAAGCCTAATATATGTGCACACTTGTTGTTGATGTCAAAACATCAGCATAGTTCATGTGTTTTTGACCCCTTGTCTCTGTGTCACCTCTGTCACCTCAGAACAAAACAAGAGCAACCTGAAGGTAACCTCGCCAGAGGACGCCGAGCACGTGAGCCGCAGGCAGGCCTCCCCAAATGGGACGCCCCCTACGAGAGGAGACGCCAAAGGCAGCCGGACTGTCCCTCGGAGGCACACGTTAGGGGGAGCCCGCAGCTCCCGAGAGATCCTGGCTATGCAGCCATCAGACATGGACAAGAAGAGGGAGGCCTTCCTGGAGCATCTGAAGCAGAAATACCCTCATCATGCCTCAGCGATCATGGGCCACCAGGAAAGACTGCGGGAGCAGGTCAGTGGGTTGAGAGAGGCCTTGATATGGAATGTCATTGTTTGGTTGGACTTAAATAGTTTGGATGATCTGAATTATACAGCTATTGTTTATTTTAATTAAAACATTACAGCAAGTTGATATTAAAGCTACACTAATCAATATATTACCAATGAATCTAATGACTAAGTGTAATGTGAAAGGGGTTGTTCTTTGTGGCAAACTTGTTGCTCATATTTGCAGTTACCCTCAGTTCAATGGACTGTTTTAGCATCTTTCAGCACATTGTTTTCCAACCCACAAACTCATCAGCTTTGTTTCCAAGAGCAGCAGGCAGCCAAAACATCAAAGCTGGTGGAGACCAAAACAGAACCAAAAAGGAGAGTGAATAATGGATTTGTTAGTTACCCAGAAACAACTCAAAATTAATGCTAACATCTGCTGCTGGATGTGTAAACAGGCATTTTAACTTGGTTTTGTAAACCATAACAACTTTTTAAGGTCCTAAAAATTACATATGCTGTGTTTTTGACTTGCTCTGGTGTCCCTCCAAATGGCCAAAAATCTACTACTGCAGCTTTAATGTCAACTTAAGACAACTGTACGTATTATTCTATCAATTTTTTGTTCAGTTCAGTCTGGTCCAAAGATGATTAATAACTATGTCTATGTATTTACACGTTAAGTTCTAAGTGCTCTTGTCCACTCTCGGAGTCACAGGTATTTTTATTTTCCTTTGCAATCTGAGGCAACAGTTCAACTACAAAACTATTTCCTCCCTTTTTTCGCTGCAGGTTAAATGTGAAGTCTGCTCTATAAATCTGCCTGTCACACTTCCCTCCCACAGCTGCTGTGAAACAGTGAGGTGGTGTTTAATTGTGAAGCAGTAGAAAACATGTGAACCACAAACAGTTTGAATTATCCATACACTTAAAAGCCTGTTTTGACCACCATAAGTGGACTTGCTTATGGCTTCAGACTGGTCTGTGTATTCAAGACTACAGCATGATGTATTAAGTATACATTTCCAAGTGTTGTTTGGGAGATTTTACAGATTATAGAGTCTCCTGGTGGCTCAGCTTTTTGAAGTGAAGTGAGTTGATGGGGGGAGGGCAGCACAGAGAGAGTCTCGAGGTGGACATTTGACTTTACCTGGTCATTGTCTGTTTGTTTGCTCCGGGTCAGAGGAGACAAAAGGGAGGGGCACGCTGGCTTTGTAGTCAAAACAATTGAGGTAATGGTGAGACTGGCACCGGGCCACAAGGGAGCTCCAGGCAATGGCATGAAGCATTGTGCAAGAGGGATTTTGTGTGCTGTTTTCAGACCAGCCCACATGCAAAATATAACCCTTTTCATGAGGCGCTGTTTCAGTCCACTGCACTGATCATGACCTCTGTGAATTTGCATAAATGTTATCAGCCATCAGGGATCATAATGTTATGTTACTGCAAGTCTGTGTAGTTTGTGTGCTATTTGCTCACATGTGTTCCTGTGTTCATGATGCATTTTCAACCACAGATTCCCGTCCACACAGCACATGAAAAATGTGTGTACATCCTCTGTTGTTGCACTGCTCACAGGGAAAAGGTGGAAAGAGTTTGTTATGAAATTTAGCTAGTCAGACAGGTAAGTTCAGCTCCGGACTGGGGTGGAGTCAGAGTTGCCATAGTGACTCATGATGTCACCGCTGGAGGGGCTCAGTTTTCGTGTA
Source organism: Lates calcarifer (assembly GCF_001640805.2). Lineage (NCBI taxonomy): Eukaryota > Metazoa > Chordata > Actinopteri > Centropomidae > Lates > Lates calcarifer. The sequence goes on along the minus strand of NC_066856.1, from coordinate 13,235,914 downwards.
GGTGCCTGTTGAGGCGAACGAGCAGGGAGCTGTGTGAGAGCCGTGTGTGAGTGTAGGAGCGCGGTTATGCAGACAGAAGCGATGGACCTGAAGACTGTGTGGAAGCGTGGCTCTCTGTGCGTGAAGTCCGCAAAGGAATAGAGATAAACTTTTTAAACGCAGAGGAATAAACTCACATCGGGAATTTCAGCCCGATCAGAGCCATTAAAGGTAGGACATATCGGTATATTTGTTGTTCTTTAATGCTTGTCAGTGCATTCTCACGCATTCAAAACAGCATCGGAGAGTGCGACTTCTTTATTGCATTATGATTACTGCTCTCTTGAGCAAACTGAAATACCGTGCGTCGAGGAGTTTCTGCGCCGCAGCGGACACTGTGTGCACATCAGTCCGTCAGGTGCTGCAAACTTCCCTCAAGAAGCGAATGCAAAACTTGGCGCTCGAGTTTTTATCAGGAAGAAACGGACGATGAAATCTTAAAGCGCAGCCGCTGCTGTGATGTTGTCAGTTGTAAATCATCCATAAGGTACAATCACCCGCAGCTTCCCGCAATGAGATGGCAATTATGTTTCCGTAATTGCAAAGCAAATGATCTGTTTTGAAAAGACGTTGGTGTTAGAGCATAACAGCATGTTATATCTTGCATGATACTGACGGTGGAGATGGTTATGGAGACAGTATAGCCTGTATAAACAAATGAACATTACGCAAGTAGTTTCTACACATTTTTACAGTGGTATATCATGTGAACTAATTAATTAATTAAACCCCAGAATGACTTTTACAACCTTTGTTAAAATTAACCTGTAGTGGTCTCATCTGAAACTCGGCTCGTGTTGATTTGACAGTTTTTATGTTGCATTTGCACCGTCTAATTCTTGGCATGCTGTCAAAGGTGTACATTTTTATGGACTCATTTCACTGGATTTAAGAGGTGGGCTTGTTTCTGTAGTTAGATTGGCTGTAATGTGTGTCCAAGATGTACTAGATATGTTCTGTATCACATAGTTTGTGTGTATTTACAAGACCATCTCCTCGCTGATTGTACACATAGTGTGACTGGATTATAAAATGCACCAAGAGGAAGATTATTTTCTTATGCACGTGTGTGAACTTGTATAGAAAATTATGTTTTGGGTCATTCCAGGGTCACCAGGAGTTTAGTTTGGAACTTATTAGCTGGGAGTTATCTGCCAGTGTTTTCTTATTGTTTGTTGTATATTAGTTTGTGTAATTATAAAAACCCCTTTGAAGTTTTTCCCTTAGCTGCTGAAACACTTAAATGAGACAAGGGAGATACAGTGATCTGTCAGTGTTGATTGTCAGTTTAGAAGATGAGACACTTAAATTGATTTCGGAATCAGACCCCTCATATGTTATTCAGATATGTGGGATGAGATTTGAGTGGTGACGGCTCTTGAATTTATCATGTCAAGGAAGAAGATACAAGACGCTGTCACAAAACAGGCTGGTTTGAGCATGAATTTCTGGCAAATGAATGCAGCTCTGAAAAGATGATTGAAGACCATATTTGGCGTAATCTAATTCAGGATGTCAAGAGGGATGCAATCATTCCCTGCTAATATAAACAGCAGAAAATTAAAACAAAACAAAACAGAAATAACAAGTTTACTGAAGTGTTTGTCACTTGGTGTCCCGGGGAGGTATAATTATTGTGCCTTGAAGAAAAACAGCAAGAAAACAAGTCACCTTTGCTCACAACGTGGCTGTGAAATCTGTGCTAGATAGTGTGGGAGAGAGGAAAACTTGCTACCGTTCTCACGTAGATGTGAAAGTGCCGACCATACAGGAAAGGCAACATCAGTGGCAACAGTGCGTGCCTTAGAGGTGAGACAAAACATGTCTCCAGAGGTTTGAGTTACAAAGCTGGAGATCTATCAAGGTCAAGCGGAGATTGGGAAGATGATATCGCTTTAGCCTGAAAGGTGGATGACCCCTCCCCACCCAGCATGGCCACACAAACACTCACACACATAGACACACACTGACTGATTTATTCTCAAATAAGGTACCCCTCGATTCTCTTCCCCTCTCTCTGTGATCCTTAAACCCACAACAAAGGCGAGTGGTTTAATTTCCTCCTCTCCTCATCAGGCCTGCAAAGACCTGGATCCCACCCAAGGGAGATGAGATAACATCCCACTGACCTGACCGCCACCCACCCTCTCACTCCTCTCTTTCTGCTTCTTCTTCTCTTCTCTGCCCAGGGGGCTTTGACGAGCACAAACTGAACCGCTTGACCGATCACAAACACGCTCACTGAATTCCCTGCTTCCGCCCGCGTGTCAGTGTCTGTGCGTGATGAGCTGTGACTTGCTGGGGCCAAGGGTTTCTCTACAGGGTTGAGCGGCCATGTTAGGACAGCTGTCTGCAGCTGTGGGCACCAGACAGAGAGACAGACAGACAGGCCTGTCACCTCCGAGCTGTGATAATCCATTGGCTGATGTGAGCGCAGATTATGGTAACAGTGTGAGTGTCAAGATGAGTAAATTGTTTTCCAGCGGAATCTTTGGGCGCTCGCAGTGTCGTTCCCCTACAGTGTGCAGTTTAGCATGGAAGTGGGGTGTGTTGGGAAAAGGTTATGTCAGGTATCTCCATGCACCAATCAGAATTTAATAATATAGAAATCAGAATCTGATGACAGTCTGTTGGCTGCTGCTGCCAGGAAGATGTCAGTATCAATCAAAACTGATCGAACCACACTAACATGGTCTTGATGAATCAGATAAGTTGGGTTTTTGAGCTGAATTAATTTGTTTTTTCCATCTTAGATCTTGCAATACACCAAGTATTGCTTGTGGCTGGCAGTGCGTCATGATAATATTATGAGTTAAGTTATGATTTCCACCCCTATAAGTATGTAACTCTGTTTATTTCCAGTAATATTTTGCATACACAGACAGTAAACAGATCTGTGGTTTTCCGGTGGTGTGTGCTGTGGGGAACAGGAACAACGTCTGACAGCGAGCAAAAGACTGTTCATAGCTGATCTTATCAAAATTCTCAAAATGTTACAAGATGGTGTGGTGATGACCTTTATCGCTTGATACAACAAAGACAAAATTTACCACCATGTTTTGCACAAAGTTAAATAGCTATGGGGAAGATGATCATAAAAGTAAACAATTTTATATTATGATATTTTCTTAAATTGTTTTAATTAAGTGCTTTACAAAAAAGACACAACCTCTCAAACATATCCCTTCAGAGGAGGGTATGAGAAAAAAAACTTTTTTGAAGTCTTGGAAAAGGATCACACAAAAAGAGATCCCTTTTCAGGACTGGTGCTTTGCCAGCATGTCAAAAGCAGATCAGCGATATAAATTAAGCATGGAAAAATGCTGCATTTAGTAACAACATCAGCATCAATAAAATGCCAGGGTACAGGATATCTGTACCCTCCCACCAGTTCATGTTGAACAAAGCCACATAAATACCACTCATTTGTCGTTATGGGACAGTAAATGTAATTTCAACTCTTTTTGAGGTGTATTGCAACATTTAGCTCATTTCCCCAAATATTTCTCTCTGTGGGCTCCTGGCTCTGCTACACGTTTGCTTCTCAGAGCCAAGGTCAGCTAGATAACACTGGCTCCTAGCATGCATCAACTCCCTGCAAGAAATCTGACCGTGATCAGAGAAAAGGAAGAATAGGGAAGGAGTTTTAGGGGGAGTATTGTTCCTGTTATTACCTAAACTGCATAGAGAAAAGGATCATTGATTGTCCTCCCCTGCTGGCACAGTATCCCTCCACACATTAGGGTATCACAAGTGCAGAGATGAACCACAAAGTATGCATGCAGATATTGCATACTAAAACATTTATAACCCAAAAGTGCATTTTCACACAACACCTCTTTGTTGTAGCCTGTGCTGCACCTTGTGTCTGAAACCACACAATCAGGTACTGTCTGTGTGCAGCAGGTCTGCAGCAAAAACATCTGTTTTTAATCAGCAACCCCTCCACTGACCATCAGGAGCAGTAGCTGTTTTTTTACAGCATCTGCCACCTCTGCATGAAGTGACACTTTGAGGGCTACATTCAGGAAAACAAACAGGAGCCGCAAGGTTAATGATGGGCATGCGCTGACCCACCAGTTAACAGGGGTTATGTGGCGGGGGTTTGGGTTTTAGGGGTGCAGCACCCCAACTGAGAGGACAAGTGGTTCCATGGAGTGGCGCCAAGGCTGCGTCTAATCCAGAGTGTCGTGGAGGGGAGGGGGGAGGTTAAGCTGCTCTGACAGAAGGCCCTGATGGACCTGCTTCTGATCACCGCTGATAATGAGTCAAGCCAGACAGAATTTTACACAGTCTCAAACGCAGTGCCAGTGTGTTAATCAGACCAGCTAATCAGGTCTGAGCTCTTTTCAGTGCACTATTCTGCGGCAAAACAGAGCTGTGTTAGCCCAGGCTTAAGTCAACAACAGCAGTCAGAGTTATCTTCAGTTGTATTGTTGCTCCTCTGGCTTAACTGGCAGGTAGTCGTTATGAGGATCCTAGAAAGTTCTGGTTTCTGGTATGATTTGCAGAGAATGGAGGTGAAATGTCTAGGACCTTTTTAACCTCTTACATTCCATTGGGTACAATTAAGACCATTTGTCAGTACAGCAGTTTCAGCCCGAGGACCATTCCTTAACATCAGTTCATCTCTCAAAATGACTGATCAACAACTAAACTTAACTATAGAGGAGGCAAAAAAGAGACCAGGCAATTAGAGCTTTCAACAGGGGTCAAATTAAACTGAGAATTATGTGGTCAACTATCCCATGATGCCCACTGTACTTTTCCGTTTGTAGTCCTTGTCCTGTCATGTCTTGCCAGCCATGTCTTTTCTGGTTACGAAAGACTAGAAGCACAGTATCTCTATGCCTTTCTTCTAAACCTTTACCGTACATATGCACTATCAGATTTGCATACCCATGTGTTCTGGCATGAATTCATGGCATGGACCCTGGAGCAACAGCAGTTTCTAGTGACTGTTGATAAGGCAGAGCTGTGTGACTCCAAACCAGCATAACGAACAGTAGTGGTGGGAAAAACACAACTGATGCTTTCATTCATGAATATTTTGGCCAAAAATGACAATAAGTATTTATATAGATGACAAGTGTGAAAACAAAGGAGTATTTACATAGACTGCCAACTAATAACATGACAAATAGATTAGTTTCGCTGTCATTTACTGAATAGCCTGCAAAGTCTCCACTGCCAAATGACACATCATTCACAGTTGCACTTACTGTACCTGTTTGGTTGGTCATTTATATTTGTTTGTACAGTATATGTGTTTACCTCAAGCACCATGCTACAGGCATATTAGCATAATTTCCATGCTTCATTGGATCTTGTGATCTTCTTTTGTCAGCAAGATGTTTTGTCAGTCATTAGACTTGATTGAGGAACTAAATTACTTATTTTGTAGCTAAAGAAATGGACAAAGCATGTTGTCATCTTCACCATGTTGCTGATGTTATACACCCTGTCTTTAATGTGGAGTCATGGTAGCCAGATGCAAGTTTAGAAATCTTCCATTTTGATGGATTGCCTTTACTGGCATCATTTTTAATATTTTTTGCAAGAGATTCCAAGTTTTATGTCCTCCAGAACCAAAGGGGGGAGGGGGATCTGTACCTGTGCTTTGCAAAACTTTGCATGCATCCCAACATCTGGATTCCACCTTGAGCCAAAGGTATAAACCCAAACTTCAAAAGGCAAATCAGAGACAGAGGCGCACCAGCATGATTTCGCCACTGACAGGATCAACTCCAAGCATCTGGCTCAAAACCGCATTTTGATCTTCCTTGCTTTATTTTCAGTCGGCCATTCTCAGTGGAGATAGAGGGGTGGGTTATGGGTTAGAGAAAAGCATGGCAGCGACTTGGCATAAAGTTAGCAGCATCTCTTTTCTAAATGTTTAAAGTACATCTTCAAGCAATAGAGTGCAGCTTTTTCTTTTGCTAAACAAAATGACTCCGATGATAGGGAACACCTGGAATATGGGAGAGTGTACAGTGGGAAAGTATATATTTCAGGCATCAGCTGCTAATGGAATCAGCAATAAATTAGACTATTTGACAGAAGTGGAGCATGTGTGGCAGTTTATCATAACACCTCCTCTTTAGGTTGACAGCATAATCTGCCTCATCTATAGCTCATGTTTTACATATACACACAGTAAGCATTCACATTATATCCATGCAACTCAGCTCAACTCTTGCTCTATTATGTTTAGTTTACTGTGCAACACTCTGCAGTTGGTGTCAACATGGAATCTGATAAAACGAGTTAGTCATAAGCCTGAAGCTCAGGTGATGTAGCACCTTCAGCATCAATGAATGCTGTTGTTTATTGACAGTGAGAGTTGGAGTTTCACAACTTATCACATATGTCAACTGAGTCATTTAGAGCTGAGAGGTCAGGGCTGTGTGTGTGTGTGTGTGTGTGTGTGTTTGTTTATCTGTGTGAGCAGTGTTTCTTATTGTGTTTCTCAGAGGTCAAAAACAGGCTACGTTTGTCAGAAGTGAATAATCAGGAAAATACATGTTACTAGCAGTCAACATGAGGAAATTACAATGGACAGTTGTAAAAGAAAAGCATGACAGATAAGCACAGAACACAGTCATAATGTATCTTTCATATTTAAAATAAACTGTAGCTGACTGTGTTCATATGACAGCGGCGTGCATTGGGTCATGGAGTTATCAGGAGTACAGCAACACTGGACGCAGTTCTATCGTGCTCAATGAAAACTTCAGTTTATCGCTGATTATCTGACTGGTTTTCTACACATACACACAAGCACACAGAGAAACTCTCCTCTGGGAGAGTGGCTATAATAAATCTTAGGCTCAGTGGAAGAGCGTACGTGGTCCTCGGTGACTTGTTAATTAGGCATGAGCAAAGCTATTATCAGGGCTGGTTTCATGGGACTAAAAGGAGACTCGACACTTGACAAAATACTATGATTTAAAACCTGCAAAGATTTCCTGTCCATTGTAAGAGGAAAAAAGTTGCAAAAATTATGTTGAGCTTTGGCACCACTAGAATTACTCTCCTTTAATCGCATTAGATTATGTGTGAGTTTATGTGTGTGTGACATCATGTAGAGGATGCAGGAGTCCGATTCCTCTGGAGAGAAGAAAGCCCTCTTTGTCTCTGTGACCACAGGCTCAGAGCCACACACACATCCACACATTCTCAAATATACACCCAGAGAGGCTCAAATTAAACATGGAAGGCCCTTTATTTTACCACCGGTGAGACGCTCTCTGGAGACCGGGTTCGTGTGGGGACATATCACATAAATGGGCTGTCCAACATGTGAGCACGGCTTTGTCCACTGTGTGTATGTAGATGGGTCTGCTCTTTGTGTTTCAGTATGGAGGGACCCTGTGTGGGTGTGTGTGTGAGGTAATCACACATTTATTGCATTATACTGGGATGCTGTAAGTGTTCAGGGCTGTAAAAGTCTCTTGCCATTGATGAAGTGATATTAAAGAGCAAGTCTGAACAGATCATGGCTCTGCAGCCCCGTCAGCAAAATAGTTTGCATGTATTTGTTTAGTAAGGGAGACGGTGAGAGAGTGAGAGGGAAGGGAAATAGACTTTATGTGTGTGCGCTCGTAGGTGTGTGCAAATCATTGCATGCAAGACTAGTAAATGATCTTCCAGTCTTGGTCTAAGTCTGGACCTGTGATCTTATGTAACACCTTGAGTTGACCACATGGCTGGAACCACAACACAGCTCCTAGTTGATAATAAGTAATACTTACTCTTAAAACAAACTCCTGTAATGATTTCAACATTCATTATTCTAAAGTAGGCATATTACAGAATGGAGACTGTATTGGTAAGTTGATGTGTGTATGTGTCCATCCACTGGGTGTGTCCAAGTGTGTGTTTTCTATAGGATGAGGGCCTGCTGGGTGTATCTTGTATAGGTTCTCAGGATCCCTGAGGATAGAGCAGGGTCTTATCTCCTTGGGACACAAGTGTCATCTCTCAGTCTTCAGCCACAGCCTCAAGGCAGTGAGATGGGAGCTGAGATTGGACATGGGGATTAGCATTGAAGCTGCTGTTTTAAGATAAAATGTATTTTTTTAGTGCAGAATGGAAACTTTATGGAGTTTTAAAGCTGTTGCAGGGATCATTTTTCTATTCATAAGCTGCTAGAACAGCCTGGAAGTGAAAAAAACAAAATGTTGAACATTGTGCAGATATCCCTCACTGTCTGACACAATTTCTGTCTCACACAAAACACAGACACACAAACAATGACTTTCCCCCGCTGTCCGCCCGGGAGTGGATTGTGTGTATTTGTATTGTGCTGCTGGATCGTTAGGGATGTGGGGCGGTGTGTGCATTCGGATGGGGGGGCATCCGCTGTGAGATCGAGCAAAAAGGGGAAGGGAGCAGGACGGGGCAGCTGGACAGAACAAGTGCTACAAGGACTGAAATAACAGTGGAGGAAGAGACCACGTTGCCCCATAGTCCAGGGCGTTTCCAGTCTTGCATGGAAGTCACTGCTGGAGGGAGATCACCACAGGTCTAAAATGGTAAACACGCTCTTCAAGATAATTTAGAACACGATTGTTGCTTAAAATGTGTTTAATTTAGATTGGACATGACATAAATGCTCTTTTGTGCAGCCAAAAAGCTTTTAAACCTGGCGTGGCAGAACTTGCTTAAAGACAATTATCTCTACTTCATAAGCTCCCACCAGCTGATACATCTGATGGCTATGCACAGTTGATTTCTATAACCTCTCTCATTCAGAGGAGGGGGGTGATGTCTGCTGGTGATAACTGTGACTAACTCATGTATGCGTGAGTGGATGAAATCAATTGGACGGTGTAGCTCAGTTGTTCAAAATGTCACAAGTGGCGGAGGAGATTGTCATCTTACCTCCATTCTGCACCGGGTCAACAGCCACAGCATTGTCTCTGTCGTGATTATGCACTTCATTTGTACTCTGAATGTGAGATCTGCTTGATTATATTTTACTTGCCAATGTAATATTTTATTAATGAGCTAGTAACAGTTGTGGTTATTGTTTTGCCTGAAAATTTTCTGGCCTTTTGATTATAGACTTGTAGATAAGCGTCTCAAGCTGCGACAACTTCTGCACACAGCTTCGCCTTAAACGTCAGCTTTGACTGTGGATACTATAAAGTCATCTAGTTTTTAACACACCAATTAACAAGCGAGGCCATCTCTGAAAGGTCATCTGGGGATTTGGATGAAGGGATTAGAGGAGGAATGCATCAGAGGAGGGAGCGAGAGAGGGATGTGGTAGCAATGAATGGGAATAGATGACTAGGGGATTTCAGTATAATGTCATTAAGGCTAGGGGAGACAAAGGATGATGGTCTGTCCACAGACAGCATACGGACAGAGCGCTGACTAGTTGATTGACAGGGGCTTTATGCTTCAAAGTTGTGTAGAACTGCAGTGGCACTGAATTTTAGACTCAGGTGTTTTTTTAATGAACTGTCGTTTTGTTCTTGCTTTGTTGAACTTTTGTGACACATTTAAATTGTTTATCTGTGTTGATCTGTCGTGAGGTGAGCGAGGACAGTACTGATTCAGTGTTTTGCTCAAGGACACTAAAAGCATCTCACTCAACTCTGACAATCACAACATTAATTCTGCCAGATTCAGTGCTCTAAGTGGAATAATGTGTCTGTGAATGAGACAAGTTAAGTAAGGGGTTAACAGTCTGCAGAGTCTTCTGTTTATGTGTTTGCCATACAGATCAGACCAGGTAATTACAGTTAGCTCTATTTCCGCTCCCCAGAGCCCAGGCCAAATTAGCATCTTAAGTGGAAAGCCGTGCTCACAACACTAAGGTTTGTGTTTAAAACCACACAAGCTTCCACCTCCACTCTCATGTACATTCTTTCGCGTCTGGAAAGACAATATAGGCTGAGTGAATGAAACTTGTTTCTCTGGTTACCTGTGTGTGTGTGTGTGTGTGTGTGTGTGTGTGTGTGTGTGTGTGTGTGTGTGTGTACTTAAGAGATAATGCATGAATGCACACTATTGCAGTCAGACTTTTTGCAGCCAAAAGGTGAAAAAGGTCAACATGATTGCAGAGATATTAGGAGAATGTCTTCTTTTCTAAGGAGAAAGCTAGGCTATGTTATGAGAAAGCTATTATAACCTCAACTATGTTGATTATATAAGGAAATAGGCACCAATCAGTGGGCTCTGTGACGGCTGGCAGCAGGTGTGGTACATGGCACTCTGGCAGCTTTCAGGGCTATGTCTATACTTAAATCTCCGTGAGTGACACAGCAGGCTCCTGATGGGAGCTGCCATTATTCTTTAACAATCGTAATTTACTTTAATCGCTCAGCTCCGCATGTCAACCTGTCTGTCAGGAGCAAAGACAGGGGCCGCATGGTTATAACATAATCTGCCCTGCTTTGTGAAATCATGCAACATTGTCCCCTTGAAAATGGCTGTAATATTCACAACAGGTGACAGAAACGACAAGAACCCATACTGAACATGCATGTTCATGATGTGCAGATACAGTAAGAAGTGAAATGTTGGCATTGCAAAAGAGAGGACAATACAGTAATTATCACATGTACCTGCACTGATCTATAAAATTTGAATGTTACATTGTGGGAACGCAGACACACACAAACACAGACCTGAGCTTTCTTTCTTTCTGATGACAGCATACTGTTTGTCAGACCACTGTTGCATAAATGTTTTCAGGATGTCCTGGGTTCAGGTCAGATTTTCTGGAACAATGGCCTGACTCACTCATGCACACACTCTGTCTCTCTTTGTATCACTCTTTCTCTCTCTCTCATACACACACACAGCACACAGATGCCACTACTTTCATCTTATATCTATTTTCTCTGCAAGCATGGTTGTTTGCCTAATCATCGCTTGTCCACATTACATTAAACTTGACAGCAGTTGCATATGAGGCTCCTGCAAGCTATGTTCAAGAACATTAGAAATCTCAAGATACATACTGTAGTGCCTTTGTGAGTGCCTGATGATGGCCTGAGGAAAAAGTTTGCTGCAACAGAACAGTTTGTATTCTTATGCCACACAACATGAGCATTTAGAGGAGGCAAATTCCCTTGAGTTATTTCTAGACCTGGTCTAACATACTGGAATCATGGTGAGTATTTGACACAGGTCTTATAATAACACCTCCACTGACACTGGCTGCAGCACTTCACAGACAGCCCAGCATTATTGTAGAACATTTTCAGATTTCTTGGATTTCTTTTTCAAGATCTATTTTCTAGACGCAGTCCTTCCCAAAGGGCTCTTTACATGACTTTATAACTTGCCATATTCCTATGTATAAGCTAATGTCAGTGTCTCAGTTTCACATTCATCATAGCTGTCAGAGCAAATGTGGTGTACAGAGGGAGCTGCTGCTGAAAAAGCAGAATCACAGGCCGTATGGTTTTGTCTGAAGCAAGGGAAATCGCTGGTGTGGAATGTACTGTAGGTGTGAGCGGGTTGAAGCAGGTTTTACGGTGCTAATCAGTGGTTGGCCTGCGGTTTTCACATCTGGACTCTAAAGGGGGAAGTGGTTAGCGGAGACAGGAAGTGGCTTTTGATGCATTTCGGCTCTATCAGACGTAGCTGCTGTCAGAAAGATGATCTCCGCGTGTGCCTGACAAAGAAGCCGGGAGAGAGACAGAGGAGTTCATCTGAACTAAACTGTTGACCTTTGGAGGGGACACCTCATTTGTCAGATGTGGACTGGTGTAGAGTGGTTTAGCTTAATTACCCCGTTCCACAGGGAGGCAGAAGGTCTCATTTGCAATTTCCTCCACTTTTATGTGTGACTGCCTCTGTGTAACTATCTTCTTCTCCAGGTGCAATTCTTCTCTCGCTGTCACACCATGTCTTGTTTTGTTTCATGCAATTTGATGGAACTGAAAATTAACAGTTTTAATAAGTGTACTTAAAGCAACACTATGTAAGTTTTAAAAGAAAAAATAACCCAATCTTCCCCTTAGGATTAAAAGTTAAAATCATGAGCAATAAATACACCCTTTTTTAAATCTATACACTCAAGGGTTTTGCTGCTATAGTCTTATTTGGTCTTGTATGACCAGTAGCTTATGGCGGCTAATATTAGGAAACTTTAGATAGATATTACTGAGTAATTGACATTACTGAGTCAGTTAGCTAACCACAGTTATTCTTGATGTCACACTACATTTTAGTGTGTCACATTTAAATTATTTTATCATCAAAGTAAAAAAAAGAGTGGGATTATCTCACTTTAACTACAGTCAATTTATTGGTAGATGATCTGATATGGTTATTTTATGTGGTTGTTTTACAAAATTCTGTTCCTTAAACTAATAATCTGATCCAGTTGTAATTAAAAATGAATAATGTTAGCTTTTGTTTTTCCAATTCATGTGTTATATTGATTTTGACCATATTACCCAGCTCTATCTGATTGCTACAGTTGAATTTACTTCATTTGTATTCTATATTTCTTGCAACAAAATACAATAAACTCAGTTAGTTAAGTAAACTTTTTGAGTTTGAAAGCAAGTTCTCCTGCGCCCGTTTTGTTATTCCAGAAAATATTGGATTACACAGCCAGACCACTCTGACATAATTACTACCTACAGGTGATGGAGAAGCCAATATGATTCAACATTCCCAAGGGTGACACAGTAGCATATGAGAAGATAGAGCAGCGGTGTGGGAGAGCTGTTTGGACCCACCACCACTGAATATGCTCATAAATCATTCAGTGTTCAGATTAAGTTTCCCAACACATGTCTGGTTTCAGGTGACACGTCAACTGCATGTGACCTCTCTGTTTTAAAAGGTGACCATCATCATGTATTAACAGTATAAGGGCACGTTTTTATTCATGTGTTTTTAATCCCGGGGTGCTGCAGCCTAAGCGTATTTTAATGGAATTACAGGAGTTGAGTGATGGCTCAGCAGTTTTGCCTGCTGCATCAGGGTTGCTGTTAAGGTGCATCACATAAATGCTTGCACACTGTGACTCAGCAAATATCACATTGGGATGATGATTGGAGATGCTTTATTTAAAAAAAAAAATCTCATTACATTAATGATGGCAATTAATGTAACAGTAGAAAGTGGTGGGGATTCAAGGATTTTAATGTCAGCACTCATTCAATTCAAATAAGCTTATAAAAAGTGGTAAGTAGGTATAACCTAAATACTCTGCTCCCTGTCTCTGTCTCTTAAATACTCTGTTAGATTGTGTTGAAGATACCCTTCCATCTATGTTCCCCTTTCAGCTGCTTTTCTTCACTTTGGTTTGCTGTGACATTGATTTGTTTCCATGGTTCCTCTGTTTTGTTTGATGACCATTTCTTTTTCCATCTCACCCTCCCGCTGGCATTTCTTGGCCATTTGCTTTCCCTTTTATCCTTCTCCCCTTCTTTCTCCCATCAGTCTTTACAGGGCATGCTCCTCTCCCTTCACTCTGAACTTGACATTCAGAGGTACTTGATGAAAATCCAGTTGCCCCACAGAGTTAGTCGGCCTTTTATCTTATCTACATCATGCCATTGTGTGTGTGGTTATGTTTGCATCCTCACTAACATCTGCTGTGCGACTATGTTCCCAGCCCCTGTGCCCTCATGTCTCGTAGCGTCTGCCCTGTCTGTGCCTGCCAAGCACACTTGGCTTCCAGGCTAAACCAGTTCTGGCCATGAAAGCTCCCACAAATGTCAACTGCACTTAATATAAAACACTTCAACTCTCTATTTGCCCATACGTGTGTGAGTGTGAGAGAACAGCGGCATGTGCATGCAGGTGTTTTTAAGATAACCTGGTGGACCTGGCCTTGTGTCTCCAGCTGCATTAACTCTACAGCACAACACTTCTGCCAGAGAAGAGGAGGAACATTTCATAAAGAGCCCCTGTGTTCACTGACCCCTCAGTTTCAGTCCCACCTCGTCCCTGTGGTACAGATCACCTTACAGCACCACATAATGGACTCAAAGGGCTGTGTAGTCATGTCACACATTGTCTTATTGTAGCTGTGGCCTCAGGATGCCACGTCATGCAGGTCTGATTACAGAGTGGCCAACTGATCTTCAAACTACGATGACACAATTCTTGATCCTTAATCAGTGGTTAAAAGGAATTTCTTCTCCTGCAGGACTTTCTGTTTGATCTCTTTCAGTGTGTTATCACGCAGGTTTTGAACTATTTGAAAACTACTTCTCTCACACACTGTTTAGTCCAACTTCCAACTCATGCAGCTACATGCCTCATCACTTAAAATGCCATGATGTGCTTAAGGGACAGCCGTGAGCAGTGTTAGATGTGTGAGCACGTATCAGTGACATACAATATGAACACTGTTGCACACATTTGCATGACTGAAGTTGTTTGGTTTGTTTGGTTGTTGTGCTAGAGTCAAGCTTAAAGTCAGCATCAAAGGCACTTTATTCTAGCTCGCCAAAGAATGCGTGTGACTCATAACAGACTTGACATTGTCAGAATGGCCAATATTGTGTTGTGTGTTTATAACTTTGTGTATGTCTGACACACAGTGGAAAAACTTGCTGTGTCATTTAAAGTATGTAACACTCATGCATGTGCTGTGTCATCCTGTGTACACTGTGTCCATGGTCTCACCTTTACCATGTTATTTTTCCATGCGCCTCCCCCCCTGCAGAGCAGAAGCCCAAAGCACGGACCCAGCTCCCAGCCCAGCGTCGGCGACCAGGTTGACCACCTCTCCCTGGCCTCCCTGGAGTCACTGGATGCCATGTCGGAGGCCGACGCGCCTACAGCCTTTACCCGCGGCAGCCGGGTTCGTGCCAGCCTGCCCGTCGTGCGATCGACCAACCAGACAAAGGACCGCTCACTAGGTACGCTGTGTATTGGGCTTTTGGGTTTATGACAGTTCAGTTTGTTAAAATTTACTCTTATCTGGATTAGGTTTTCTTTCTTGCTCTTTACTACAAAATGTTTGTCTTTCTCATCTCAAAATCCTCAAACAGGCAATATTTTTCTAAAGAGAAATTCTTATATTTGTCCACTAAGAACTTAATGTGAATAAAGTTTCATCATCTTAATTCTTAATTTGATTTTATGAACAGACTGAGGTGAAAGTGATTTGACATTAATCCTGTTTGAAAAGCTAGTTTACAGCTCTTTTAGCATAATTTTGGCATAACTTAAGAACTCATTGAAATAGCTTCTAGCCACACCACGATCTCACTGTTTCACCTTGACAGTCCAAGCCTTTTCCTCACACTCCATCTGTCTTCTCCTCCTCTCCTCCTTCCCATCTCCCTCTCTCCACCTCAGCTCACAGCTCTGTTTTAATTAGAATACATTTCCTCTGTAGTGAAAGATTAGGGAATCCATCCACAATGTGCCATCGTGTTATTGACAGGATTAGAAATGGGTCGTCTTATCAAGGTGCATGGTGCTTCATTTGCATCCATATGCAGAAACACCAAAAGTTGTGCAGAATTAGGCAGCTGCATTGGGGTGAGAGTGGTGGAGAGAGTTTGAGAACTCACCAAACAAAGTGTAGAGAGTATTTTTTCAGGAGGGTAGCCTTCAAAAGTAGCCCACAGCTCAGCAAGGCATCTGCTGCTGGATAATAGCAAAGCATCTGAATGGCACGCCTTTTGACCAAGGTGAAAATGAATGAAACCATAGGGTGTCGTTTTCCACACTCTCTGGTGCCATTCACTTTTCTTGCTTTGCTTGAGAAGCAGAAATGCAAAACCTGCAGAAAAAAACACTCAAAACAAACACGCTTTACCACACATGCGTGCACATACACACTCAACACTCCACATACACACTCCATCTCTCTCTTTTTCTCTCTCTCTCTTTCTTTTTCTCAAAAACATCAGGACAAAGCGTTAGGGCAGCATGGGGTTATGGTGTGATGAAGGGGGAGGAGGGAAAAAAAAGGGGCACCACTTCACTACAGTGTCCCTCCCACACACACACACACACATGCACACACACAAACACAGAGACACACACTTCGCTGGGTCCCAACGGACATTTGGGGCTGCTTCTTCTTGGGGCTTCAGCTTGTAGTGCAGGAGTTGTTGCGTGGTCTTTTCCAGAGCATCATAAGACTCCGCAGAAAACAGGAAATCCTTAAAACCCCCGAAGTAAGTATCAGATTAATTCTTGAGTGTAGCATCAAGTGTATTGTATTTCAGGTATTTTTTTCCTGTGGTTCTTGTGTGGTACTTTTCAGCTTTTTTATGCATTTCAAACTTTGTGATAAGATTAATGGACACAGGATGATATTTGTCATGATTGCGCTTCGTTTAAACTTTTGTGTCTCACTGGAGTGATGTGGAAAACTGTTTAAAAACTCAGACAGTCTGCTGCGCTGTGCCCATTTGGTCAGGAAACCCACTGGCCATTTGCTTCCAATCCTGAGTGAAACCAGGCGCTCAGGAATGTAACACAACTCTTTGTTCGAACCGAGCTATTCAACTCTGTTGCAGCAAATAAAACTGACGTTAAAGAATTCTGATCTTCATAATGCGTGCGCGATCAATGGCGCTTTGTCATTAAACTTATTCGCTCTAGTTGCTAACATCTGGATGAAAACTAGCTGACTGTTAACATAACAGCTCTCGGGGGAAAGATGAAGTTATTCTGCAAATGGGCACTTTGTTAAGTTATTACTACCCAGACAGACCAGAAAGAGCAATGAATAGACTCAGCAATTTTATTTCCTGGATTTGCCCCCTCTCTGTCTCACTCTGTCTCGTGGAGCATGTAGGATCTTGTATAATATTTCACCAACATCTGGTAGCTTTTACTGGGTATGTCCTTTTATGGGGTTACACCAAGTAAAACCATACCTCCTTTCCTTAAAACAAAAAAAAGTGTCCCTGAAATAAATGATTTATATGTATCACATCAAGTTTTTTGTCTCAGAGACTGATGAAATGTGACATTCAGGAAAGTTCTCATTGAATATGATACAACATAATTAGAAGAGCAACATAAACTAATTTAACTCCTTTGTTCTTTTCTCTAAAGTCCTATTATTGCTACAGATAACCTCTATAAAAATCAGTTCCATGCTATTGGAAGAAATGAATCAGAGACTAGAAATAGATATGTATTTTATTTTCTTCCTTAGCATTGTTTATACAAGTGCACTGTGGGCGTGTCCATGAATTTTGCGGGAGAGACATCTGTTTTTCTAAAGCAGAGTACAGAAGCCACACCCAGGGTTCAGAGGTTCAGACTTTGGTCTTTTTGATGCACAACTTGTACTGTTCCACCCTGAGCACACAGCACACTCTGCCTCTGTCTCCTATTCCTATTCCCCAACTGACTTTTTACAAATCTAATAATTTGATAGTTTTTTTAAATATACAGCTTACTGTTCTCAAACATGTGTAACACAAACAGGACTGAGGTGGAAAGTTTAGTGCAAAACCACATGTCCTGCAAATATGCTATGGAAAATCAACAAGGAAACCAAAGGTTTTCATCAGCTCAAAGGTTTTGTCCTTTGTGCTACAATTGAGGGTGAGCATTTACTCTGAAGCTCACTTTAAAAGTCAGAAAATGATTTCCAAACCCACAAATGGTAACTTCAAAGGAAATAAGTGAAGAAGCCATTCACATATCCAGAAACTGAAGAGGATAGATGTGTTTTTCTCTCTGTCAGCTACAAGGGTTTGTTGGTTTAAATGACACACCAGTGGAAAATTGCAAATTTTAATCTGGCCAGTTATCTTGACCAGTCCAGGCAGCCATGATCTGACACTGTAATGTGGGCAGGGTGTGTTTTCACAGGTCAAGAGTGGAACAGGAAATGGTGATTTTTATTTCAGTCACGTGTTGGAGGTTGTTTAAGGCTCACCCATTCTGCAAGAAGCATGCCTTTTTGTTTTACCAGGTCTGTTTTGGCGTCCTTTTCTGCTCTTATATTAAACCTGAAAGATCAGAAGTTACTGAAAAAGGTCCAAATCCAGATTTTGGCCAGCCTCCTCTGAGCAGATTCTTAGAAATCATTTGCTAACTTCAGTTGCTAAGTCAGTACTTTGTGCAGCAGCTTAAGAGTCAAAGCCCTGTAGTGGTTTGTAATTCAAGGGTTTTTAGTGTTAAGTAGCTGCATGAAGGGGTGTGTTTGCATTACTAGATTAACACTGCAAGAAGGGCTGAACTTCTTGAGTATCTGGAAAAACAGTGAGATTACAATCCAAGAGAGAAACAAAACAGCGTGTCACCACAATAGCGGATCACTACTGCGGGCTGCGGAAATCACATGCCTGTCTTAGTCACAGGAAAGGTTTTCACAAAGGTGTTTACTTCTCACTAAACACCCCGCTCTCCTGTTTTCTGTTTGTAGGTGTGCTGTACCTGCAGTACGGGGACGAGACCAAACAGATCCGCATGCCCAATGAGATCACCAGCATCGACACGGTCAGAGCTCTGTTTGTTAGTGCCTTCCCACAGCAGCTCACCATGAAGATGTTGGAGTCGCCCAGTGTCGCTGTCTACGTCAAAGACGACATGAGGAATATGTACTACGAGCTCTCTGATGTCAGGTAAAGACACACGTTTGTGTGTGATAAACATGGATATAGAAGAAGAAACTGGGAATATATATTGGACAGCATGTGTTGTGTTTTGTCAGTCTAGGTTTAACAGGTCATCCAAGGTTCATAATCCTCCGTAGTTTTAGTGTTCCCATAAAAGTCCTCTCTATTTCCCCTCCCTGAGCACTTCCTTTCTAAGTTCCCCTGCACAGGAAGTGTCATTGGCCAGGAAAGCTTCTAACTTCCTTTTCCCTCCATGTTAAAATAGGAAATAAAGTTATACAAAGATGAAGCCCCTGGGCAAAATGTCTCCCAGTGTACCCAAGCTGAGTGAAACACACTCTTGAGAGACTTCGATTACTTTCCTGTCTGTTGTCCTCTCTTCTCTGGTGAAAGTTTGAGCATTGCAACTTTTTCAGGCACTTTTCAGAGTGTAATTTCCAAACAATTGTGTACTTTGTCGAGTTTATTATTTACAAACACAGATACTAGTTCCCTGCTTTTCTTACTCCTTGTACCTTTACTGCCCTGGTTTGGTATTCACCTGCATATCTTATGAATAATACAGCAGATTCTATGCACAGAGACAGTATACAGCCGTGTGTTTGAGTTGTTTTTCAGAAAAAAACATTACACTTGAAGTCTCAAGCAACTTTGCCCCATTGAGTTCCTGCTCAAGTGCGATGTGTACTTTGTGACTAATGCTTTATCAGGGCTGTAAAAAATTGTCTCATGATTCCTTAAGGCTGGTACAGGTGTCCAGGGTGCAACACCGTAGTGAGAGAGTGAGAGCAAAAGAAAGAGCAGATCTGCTCTCAGTTTATGTAGTCGAGCCACGTTTCAACACAGTATTAGTGGATGTTTTTATAGACACTGGAGATTTAGAGGAAATGTCATATAACAGAGGACCGTCAGAGCCTCTGTCAGGGTATGTGCCCCTGGCAGAGCTGCTAAAGAGATCCAGGCTGAGGCAGGATCGGCCCCTGTCTGATGGCGATATCTGGGCTGCTTTCTTACCACCGAACACCTCTTCTCCCTACAGGAACATCACAGACCACTCCTGCCTGAAGGTCTACCACAAAGACCCAGCACAGGCGTTCAGCCATGGGCCCAGACCTGCCAATGGTGATGCCAGGGTGAGTACTTAACCGTAACAGTCACTAACACAGCAGTGGAAATTATTATCTCGTTAACAGCAGCAGCTGCAGGGAGGTGGCCAGACTTGTTGCATATAGAATAGTAATAGCCCAGCCTCCAATTCTTCTTGTTCTCACATCCTGTTTGCAGTAAGGGCAAGGAATGTCCCCCTGCCTCTTGTTAATCTGTTTAGAGGGGGTCTCATATTGTTCTCCCAGGGGCCTGAGATTTAGCCTCTCTTGTATGCTCTGGTGCAGCTTGCTTAAGGGACAATTGAACTCGATTCTCAGGACTATTTCTCTTGTTCATTCTTCCCCCAAATATCAGCTCTAATCTCTTTCTCTTGTTCTGATTCCAGTATGTTTGTTTCCTGCTGATGTAACAAAACTAAAGCCCCAAAGAGCCCTTTCCTCGAATGTTCCTCCTCAAATCCGCGCCTCTAATCCGTCTGACCCTTTATCTAACCTGCTCCTCCTCTCTGCCTGCTGCTGATTTCCAGGTGGCGTTGCAATGCTATTGTGATACTGTAGAAATTACATTAACCTCAGCTACAATCTCTCATTGCCACATACTGTTTGTGTCACATAAGCGTGAAGTGAAAATGATAAAGTTTAAAGGAATGATGAGGCAAACATGATGGTTTAAGAGGTCTTAGTTCAGATGGCTTGATGACTTTGCGTCCTGCAGGAACTGCTGCTGACAGGCCTGTTGCTTTGGCTGATGGGGTCCTTCAAGGGGAAGTGAACAAAAGACAGCTGAGAGAAAGGATAGTAAAAAGACACACTGATAAAGTGAAGTGGAATTTTAGTAGTGTAAACAGTTTAAGAGAAGGAAAGGTTGCAACCTGGCATCAGCAGAAGAATTTGAATTGTGTAGAGGAAATATCTCAACCTTTTTGTTTTTCTGGGACTTGCTGATACAGCAGTTTTGAAAAATATAACTTCTACTTGATGACCCTGAGGTGCACCTAGCAAAAAGAAGCAAGGCGACTTTTAAAAGGTGAAATCCAGGCTTGAAGTAGAGATATGCTGAAGAAGGTTGTTGTCATGAATAGTTCTGTCACTGTTTGACAGAGCAGCAGTTGACACAGATACAAAGATTGGACATGACTGTGGGGGGTGTGGAGGCCAGGTTGGTGAATGGCACAGGATAGGACAGAAAGAAAGTAGTTAGATGACATTTGTGGTATTAATCCACCATTTTTTATTCTTATGGCTTGTTTACAGCAAACTGCCCTTTCCACATAAACACCAACAAGTTTGAACATGTAGACACACACAAACACAGACGCTGCAAACTCCTTTTTGTAAGCAGTATCACTATACTTGCAACTGTAAAGTTTGGACTTGTTTGTTTTGTTTTCTGTTTTTTTTTTTCTTTTTACCTTGTATTTTTTTCTTGCCAACCTCTTTCAATAATGAAATAGAGACCCTGGCACTCAAAGCAAAATGGCAAATACTACAACATAATGAGCTGTACACCTGTTCAAACAACCTGGGGTCGGGCTGTGGGGGTTGGGGGAGGTTATCCGGGTATACTTCGTATCTGTTTGGGCTGCTCAGTGTCCTCTTGTCTTGCAGGAATGCCAGGCCTCGGATCAGATTTAAAGCAGGATCCACATTATCCCTGTTATTGATTGAAACTTTCTGGCCAAACAAAGCTGACTCTGGTTATGAAAACAACAATCTTTTCTGTCAGTAACTGATAGAGGGTGGACTGATATACACAGTATCTGATAAGTAACTCTATAAGCAGAACAGGTTTCTGACTGTCAGAATAAAGTGGCATTTTCTTGCATTTGAAACATCTCTTTTGTCACGTTTCATTCGATAAGAAAGCAGGAAATATTTTGAAACATTAATCCGTACTTATGTAAGGAATTGAGCCCAAAGCAGTGCTATGTATTCACAGAGTAGTCAATAGTGGCTGTCAGGAGTGATGTTATGTACACATAGCTGTAGGAGATATTTTGCAAACAGAGGATCGGCTATTGGCTAACCTCTCCGATCTGTTTTCCATTGGGCAATCAACAAAATTTTTAGATGTTTTTTGCCATTTTTCACGCAAGTTATAATAATTAGAAACAAGCTTCAGTTGTCTTTTTCATCACCGACACCATGAGGTGCATAGTATGTCTGCCCCTGCATCCAGCTCTTAAAATGTTGACACACTTCAGCATGGACATTGCAGCACAGCTTTTCTCTATCTGTTTAGCTTGGCTGCCTCTGCAGTTTGGAAATCAGTTTAGAAAAACCCCCTCTCCATCTCTGACACGGCAAGAGATCGAGGCAACTTTGCACGCTCCTACCAGACACGCTGCCCTCATTATTAGAAGCTTAAGAGCACAGTGGAAACTCAGCGAGCAAGGTCTTTAAAAAGAGTCAAACTCAAACCAAATGTTCTCAACACGGCCTCTCATTTGCCTGACATGGTCGCTCGTGTTTATTTTTCAAGCCTTTACTCCCCTATTTTGTCTCAAAGCAAGTGATTTATGAATGTTGTACTGAACAGAATCAGTTTATTTTAGGGATATTTTAAGAATGGCTGTTGTTCCAAGGGTGTAACATCTGTTTGGGATTGACAAGTGATGCCCTTTGGCCCAAAGAGTTCTTATAAGGCTGTGCTGGAATTGGCAAAGCAGTCAGAGGTGTTATTTCGTGCTCCAAAGAAATTGCTGCAAAATAGGGTAACTTTTCTTTTTATGTGTGTTGGCCCCATGGATAGTGAAAGTCATTAGGGTTTGATGATGGTCTGCTGATGATGGTGGCTGTGTGCTTCTAAAATTTCCTATTACATGTTTTGTTGCTTGGTCAGACTTGTTGCTGCCATATTTATGGGCTGTGTGTGCCTGCTTTCACTGCCAGCAAGTTTCTTTTTTTTCCCCTTTGTTTTCACAGCCAAGCCTGAGCCCTTTGTTACTGTACACTTTGAGCAGTTGTTGTTTTCCAGCCCATACACACACACACCTACTCACACATACACACAAAAGTGTCACACCCACTTGATTGTTCTCTTCATTGTATTAATCTGTGTCGGCGCTGGGGGAAAGAATAAATAAAGACAACGCTGAAAAAACACAGTGTCAAAAACTGTAGCAGAAGTTTTTGAAAGAACTTTGCATTAGGTTTTGACTTGTCTTCTTATGTAGGTGTAACTCATGACTCATACCTTGAAGGAACAATAGTTTGTTTGTTTGACAGGAATAGAGAGTTAGACAGGAAGGAAGATGGATTGGACTTGGCCCTGCATGTGAGACTCCTCGGCTCTGTGTTATCATATTCAGCACATCGCATATCCACAAGTTATATCTCTGGTCACACACTACGTTTCAATGATGATAACTGGCCCAGGTAAAAGTTTACTTCTATGGAAAGTGAACTCAGGCTGTGAAGAAATAAACTCACTATGTTGTAGGTTCTGGCATAGTCACCATTATTGTAGTTGTATCTGTAATTAGACTTGTGATAGATTGATAATTTAGAACAAGAACCACTGTAGAATAATCGTAAATGACAAAACTGAGGCATTATGAGTAGAATATAATAGCAATAGCGCAACTAGAGAATCTTCTCATACTTCAGGCTGACCACATTAACCCTTCCTTTTGCATTGCTTCTACCATGTACCTACTGTGTACTTATCACCTCCTTTTTGTAGTTTTACCATGAACAGCCTGAGCACTCATATGTTTTCCTTAACCTGGAATGCCACTCTGTCAAACTGGGGTTAGGTTTATTGTATATTAGCCTCCAAGGGTCCTTCGTGGGTGATGAGGCCAAAGAACTGTGGTCCAAATTAGTTTACTGTTTAATTAGACTATGCCAGACAGATCTTGTTGCAAATTAACCAACTACCTCTCAGCCCTGGAGTCCCACACAAAAACTCTTTTTAGAAAGAGAGCAGTTGAGCCCCCAGAGCCTGCTTAAAGATGAAAAAAGTCAATCACCTCACCTTGGTTTAAAAAAAAAACCAAAAAACTACAGACTTTCCATCCAAAGAAAGAATCTGGTGTTCAAACATTGTGATATTGTTTTATAGAAGCCTGTGGGTATAATATCCAGGACTTTGAGTGAAAGGCTGTGTACCCGGGGATAGTAGCCGTGCAAGTAACTATTTTCTGCATCTGGAAAAAAATTGCTGACACTGTATTTTCTTTGAAAAGCAACAGTGTAAACTGAGTTCGATGGATGTTTTTGTTTCAAGGGCAACTGCAGTCCAGAAATACACAATATATACAAAATAAACAGTAGATAGAGCTCTCAGGCAGGCAGAAGTATGCAGTCTGGTTTATTGACTAATCCTTAAATTGACGGGTTTTTATGCCGCATTTAAAGTTGTAATAATTCCAGTTTTTGTGTTTGCGAATATATAATTATATGTCTGTATGCTTTTGTGTTTATCTAGATGCACAGTGATGGACAGCACCCTCTGAGACAACCCCCCATGGGCCCCCCAACACACCATCCAATGCAGGGAGTGCTCCCCCCATCTCCCCACTCCATGCCTCCATCCCCCTCCAGAATCCCATTTGGCCCACGACAGGGCTCCATACCTGGCAGCGCCACCATCCCAAGGGACCGGCTGTCTAATGCCAACCCTCCAGCGCGCTCCATCTCGCCCTGTCCCAGCGCCATTCTGGAGAGACGGGATGTCAAGCCAGATGAGGACATGGGGGGGAAGAGCCACAGTCTAGCCAGGGGAAATGAGGGGTTGTATGCAGATCCATACCTGCTCCAGGAGGGACGAATGAGCATGGCTACTGCCCATGGACCACACCCCAACCCAGGGCTCGATGGTCCCGATCATGGCATGGGAGGATTTCACCGTGCCTCCATCCGCTCCACAAGCTCTTATGGTGGTCCCAGCCCCACAGACACTATGGATCACCCTTCTCTGTACAGGCAGAAGTCCAGAAACAGCCAGCTGCCTACTCTGGGCTCCAAGACTCCTCCCCCATCCCCTCACAGGATGGCTGAGGTACGGCTGATTGACATCCATGGTGGACCTCCTCCTCATGGTGTTCCACCTCATGGAGTTCCCATGGAGAGAGGATCACCAGTGCGCCAGTCCTTCAGGAAGGAGGAAGTAACAGGGACCAAGCCCCGGAACAACATGGGATCGCCTGTGGTTTCAGACCTCCCGGCTCATCTCCAGGGGCCCATTCCACCTGCCGGTGACCATCAGACACGGTAAGCCTCAAGGGATTGGACATGATATAAAGCAGGTTGGATTGTTCAAAGTAGGATTAAGACCTTGCATGGGAGCATGGACTAACTCTGCATCCCAGTTTCACCCTAACCACAAGCTGCTGATTTTCAATCCCTGGCTCTGACTCTGCTTCATCATCCATGACTGAAGACCAGAATATAACCTGCCCTCTCACCGTCTTAAGCGTTTAGATCTGCACATTAAGTACAGCAGGCTAATGCACATGATTATGCATCAGTTTGGTTTGTGTATGCAACCAGCTATGATATCTGACTCTTGTTTTCATAGTCTCTATTTAAACTCTGGAAGCTCATGGTGTTAATTATCATAGAGCGTGTAAACCCAGACATAGCTACCACCACTGAGACAGGATAATATGAAAACTCTGTATATTTTTCTGTTACTCTGTGACTATTGTATCAACAGCAATCCCTCTGTAGGATCTATTCAGTTTGGATAATCCAGTATTCATTTTGGTACCTGGGTCAGGTTTGTCTACTCTCACTGAGAGCACATAAACACAGAAAGAGAGAGTGATGGGTGCTTGCCACTTAGCCAGGCATACATGGTTTCACTAACAGCCACGTTACAGGGGTTATGTGCATACCTAAGAAAACCAAAGGAAAATATTGACCAGGTTGAATAAGTATTTGAAATGGCCCAATCAGTCAAACAGATCAGGCCAGACCACCTGGGCAGCCCAAAACCCCCATTAGAAATGCCATGGGAGTCTGGCTAAAGAGCGGAGGAATTCAAATGGGAAAGTACTTTCAAAATAAACTGTCAGTGCTCTCTAGCTGTCATAGAATTTATTCATGTGAAATATGCTGTATGACACTGAGGTTAGACATTGCTGTGTCCACTTAGGCCTTGCATCTGTCTATTGTCTATGGCACAGCTAAAACCACAGACCCCTTGTTACGTGTCCTTAACTGGCCTCTTGTCCTTCCCTAAGATAAATGATGACATCTGAAAACAAAAGTTATTCTCTCTTCCAACCTCTAGGCTTAACAAGCAATCTCAGTGTAAGATTCCCTTCTCACCCCACTGGTGCTTGGCTTTCAGAAGGCAGTGTAATTTTCAAATTGTCCTCTCACTCTCTTCTTGGCAGTGACCACTTGTGACACACTCTCGTTTTATTTAAAAAAAACAATATGTCTTAAGCATTCCCAGTGTCGACCTAAGGGTTCTTTTGTAGTCTTGAGTCTTTCATCTTATTTGAACTCAAGCTTTTTCTTTTTGTGAAGAGACTGAGTCAAGTGGTGTTGCACTGTTGTAATTCAGAAGCTATTTATTTGACCAGAGGCAATATTTACTCAGGACATAATTGCTAATCAATTGCAAAAAAATCTCTACTGTGTAATCCACGAAATAACAAAAAGATTCATGGTCAGGCAATTAAAAAACAATTGATTTGTCTGTTATAGACCTCCCATTTTCATTCTGAGCGAATGTTTGCTCTCGTGGCAGCTGTGATATCCAATAGGCCTCAGTGTTGAAAGGAGAATTTTCTGATGTTTCTGCAGAGAGCGAATGAAGGCTATGGAGCAACAGATTGCCAGCTTGACTGGTCTTGTTCAGCATGCACTTTTAAAGGGGCCAAACACTAGTGGCACCAAGGAGCCTCTAAGGTAAGCAATCACAGTATAGGACAGAGTGAGGCATCAGGGGAAACTGAGCTTCAAATAAAAAGTCTGGCTATCTAGCCACAGTAGGGAAGATAAAGTATCCCTTCTATAATGGCCATATCAAACACTATAGCATCTGGTGAAGAGGAAATAGGTTTGACTGTGAATCTGATATTGAAATCATTTGCTCTCTAGATAAATGGCCACTGTGTATGGTTTATCTGGCTGCATTTCAACTCTTTGCATTTCAGTCTTCTCTGTGGAGACCTTGTGTTAATGTTTGCTTGACAGTTAGTCTAAAGGGTCTGTGACTGCAGTGAATTTGTATGTTTCTGTGCCAACACTTAAGAAGCTTGTTAACATCATTAACATCATTTTAACCTCTCTGGTTTGTCAGTCTTTTCCCACCATACTTTGTTGTAATGTGTTTGTTCTTACTAATACTAACTTGTAAATCTAAAGTGCACAAAAATACAGTTTTTCCGCTACCGAAATCCAGCTCTTATGAATTTTTCTCTGGCAACAGTGAGAGACCACCAAAGACATCATCTCCAGTCCACAGTGCACATAGTTCAGGTTAGTATCACTGTTATTCTGTGCAATTTCATTACCTTTTTTTTAACAAGAGTTTAAGCGCCATAATGTCTTGTGCAGACAAGCCCACACATCAGTGTCAGTCAACAGTCTGCAATGAGCAGTGTTGGAGGGAGGGAAAACAAAGTCAGGCTTCTTTGCTTGTCATCGGTTCATATTTCCTCACAATCCTTTCCCCCGTACATCCAGTTTAATAGGAGTTAAGAGACAAGAACCAGCAGAGCTAACACAAACCCCCTCAAAGCACTTCTTAAAACAAGATGCTATTACTTCTCAAGCCTGCCAAGATGATTCAGTGATTCAATCTCTGCTCTGCAGCAGTCTGTGGCTAGATCTAGGTTTGATAAAAAAAGATCTGCAAACTCACCAGTAGCAGAGAGAAAACACTAACACAATTTATGGGTCTTGAGAGTTAATTTCATGTCTCATGACAAATTTCATGTGAGGCGTTCAGAGGGATTTACTTGTCATGTTGCGCTTGAGCAAATGTTCAAACCATCAGAAAAGTTTCAGGGTTCTCTGATCTCACCAGACTGCCTCTACATCAAACATGAGAAATCAGTGGCAGTGTTGTTTTTTTGCCATCCCTCAAATACTTCTTCATTGTCACCACATGGCCTGCGCTTCTTTTGATGGACACTTTGTCCCCAAGGCCCAAAAGCAACCAGCAGTGTACAATGTAACCTGTACTTCAGGTTCAGGCAGCTGTTAGGTAGTATGTGCAAAGCAAGTAGAGTTTTGGGATTATGAAGACAAAAGCTTGTTTTTTACTGCATCAGCAGAGGGTGAGTCTCTGTGTTAAGAGAGCTTAGATAGTACGCTGAACATTCACCGACTTATTATGTTACTCACAAGCAGAAACTGCTTTCTTTAATGGACCCCACATGTGTGATGTTAAAGGACTGGTTCTCCCAAAACACAGAACAAATATTTTCTCGTTAGTGGTATTTAGCCATTTTCATTTTCCCATGTCTTGAGATCAAACCCAAAACTCATAGCCTCAAACCCACTACAATGAAGGTGAATGAAAGTTTATTCTCACAGATCTGAAAAATAACATTTAAAAAAGTCAACATGAATATGTCTTTTCAGACCTTGGAACTTTTTTCAGCCAATAAAATAATCCCAAACAAAACTGTTAAAGTTTGTTCTTAGGCCTGTTGTTGGGACTCCCAAACCACAAATATTAGTTCCCCCGGTTTCTATGGTTTCAACCTCCTTCTCATCTCTAGTGATGACTCAAATGCTGAAATCAGTTGACAGACATTTCAGACGCGCAGCCAATATGAGTGTCAGTATATCTGTACTTATTGTTCAGAGGAAAGGATAGCGCAGAGAGTTCAGGCAGTCATCTTTAAACATTATGAGCATTAAGTAAGACCAGTGTGTTCCCGGGGAAAATGTGTATACAGACATGTACAGTCTAACCGGTAATTTGTAGAGTAAAGTCAGACAGGATGACGGACTGAGGGTTTGGAAAAGAACAACTCACTCTACTGCCTCCAAGGGGAGAATTAGCTTTTTACTTTTTCAACGTGCCTGCCAATAATGCTAGGTGTAATTTCTACTTTAGTGTAACCATAAGAGCTGTTATGAACTGAGATGTCTCCAAAGTGTTCTTGAGGTTTCAGCATGTACATATGAATTAACATATTCTTGTTGGGTGTATTACTTGGGTCATATTTTCCAGGAAATGAACTTAAACTTTGTGGTTTTTTTCCCTGGTCCAGGTGGTTCCCCAGTCTTGGCTCCCAAAAGCAGTGCAGCCCCACCAGACAAGGCCTCAGTTCCTCTCAAAGTCAACCTCCTGCAGTTCAGGAAGAATGTTTCTGACCTCAGGATGCAACTCCATCAGATGAGACAGCTGCAGGCAAGACCTTTCCCTCCTTTTAATTAAGTTAAAATGTCTGTTCAGATATCCACCTGTGTGCACACATGACACTTGACATGCACAATGACATTTTAAAAGCTCTGTATGTTGCTCTGCTAGTCCGGGGTCCTGCAATATCTCTCTCATTCCACTGTTTGTTTCCCCTCAGCTCCAGAACCAAGAGGCATTACGGGTTCAGCTGAAGCGGGCAGAGCAGGAAATCAGTGTTAAACTTGCAGAGGCCATGCGGCGTCTGGAGGACCCAGTCCAGAGACAGAGAGCTTTGGTGGAGGAGGACAGGCACAAGTACTTGGGACTGGAGGAGCGTGTCCTTACACAACTTGGGTAAGGCTTTTCAAAATTTACTGATATACTTCCATAACAGGCATTATGTTTTAATGGATAGACACGGTTGTTTGCATTCATTATTGACTGTTTATTGTTAGTGGCTTTAACTCCTTTCATGAGAGTCTCGGACAAGTATTAGAGCTGGTACAGCACACACCCATGCAGCTTTAGTCAAGGTGCCTTCATTTATAGGAAATCCCCAAAAGGCTTCATTTTTATCTGCTCACCTGAGCTAAACTCTTTGACAAGCCAACGCCCTCCAAATTACAGCCCCACAGGTTTATACAGGCAAGCAGAGCCTGCCTCTGAGAGACAGCAGTCTAGAACAATGGACCTAACTGTGGAGTAATTACCCACAACCCTGCTCTTATTTTAATTCACTTGCAGCATCACTGCCAACAGGGAGCAGTAATTGAATCCTTTTTATTTGCATGTTTACAGGCAAGGTCAAAAAGTGTTGTCTTGCTAGACAGTGGCAAACATATTCCCCAATAAACACAATGACAGCAGATCATGGAGACCGGGAAATGAACAGGCAGAAGTAGGTAGATTAAGCTCCCAGTTAACCTTGGTATCTAGGCAGTTGTGAGTTGGCAAAACATGGCTGCTGGCACTTTAAATAAGTCTGAGGTAATTAGGGCTTGTTGGCTTTAAAATCAGGGGGGAGAATGTGGTGTGAAAACCACTGACCCCCTCAAGAGGAAAACTAAATCTATCATGACGTGTAATGGCATATTTTTGTAACATTTTATAACTCTGTGGCAACAAAACTTTCTGTGGCTTTCTGCTTTCAGCTGTTACTATGTGAAATAGCTTGCTAGTAATCCAAGGACAGGAAGACTTGAATAAAGAAAGAAAACAAATTGGTACCAGGAGTGTTAAATAGGATGGTTTGTCATTGTCAGTGGACAGTATTAATGGTGGTGACACAGCTTCCTCAGAGCAAAAATACAAAGCAGAGTGCCACAAACTTACTTGTGAGTCAGGTTTCATCTCAACAGCTAACGTATTTCAAACTATTATCATCCTAAGTCATAATTTTTGGTATCCTACATTGTAAGTTTCGGTAGTTTACAACGTATGAAAGACAAAATGAAAACCCCATGATGATTCCTTAAGCAAATGCTATCTTAAGTACTTCATTAGAAGTCTGGCTCTTTTACTCTGACACACAGAGATGTCCTTTATGGAGACATACTGTATCCGTTTTTGTCTGTGGGAGGCTTGATTTTAAAAAAAAAAGGGAAATCTGTTTTCTTTGTCCTCCAGCTGGAATTTCCCATCATCATTCCTATTACCAACAGGCCTTGACATAGCAGGGCATTTAACACACAGCCTCCCTTTTGCCTTTCCCACTCCCTTAAGGGGACTTGTATAAAAGAGTGTTTCTCAAGGGTACCTGGCCACAATGAAACACCATTTTAGTTCCTCACATGCAATCCCACACTGCACACAATGTTATCATTCTGCACATTTCCCCTCGGAGTAGCCAGTTTTTCTCGAGCACCAGGATGGCTGTGAAGCAGCATAATATGTTTTCTGTGTGAGGAAATGCTCTGTCACCAATAACCTCTCATTCAGTGTGTAAACACTTGTGGTTTTGAGAAGAGATCCACTCCAATCTTGTCTAAGCAGTCTGATTTAGTCAGGAAAGTGCAGTATACAGTGGAAAGGTTTATTGTCAGTGTTAATCCTTTTACATATTTTATATGTGATATCATTTTCTCACTCTTTTTTTCTACAGATCATATTCCTAAGTCTGCTCTCACCTTTGCCCAATCAGTATCACTGTATGATCTTTAAGATAAATGATTGTGTCCTGCCCCCTGGTGTTTGTAAGGAGTAAATAAAATTGGATAGTTGCGTAAATATCTCTCTATCTGTCTCTTTTTCCCACATTAAAAATGTGCCCCAGTATATAAATGCCAGTATATTACAAACAAAGCAGTACCTTAAGTGGAATTCAAATGTTTTATTCTCTGGATATAATTAATAATTATTCATTTCATGTGGGGGGAAGTGTCAGTCATTAGATATTCTATCCATTGTCGAAATACCAGAGTCTTTGTACTGACCAGCTGACTCTAAATTCTTTGTCCTTGCTTTGGTGCATTCTTTCTTTGTTTCTGCAGTGAGTTGGAGCAGTATGTAGGCTCTCTGCAGAGGGACTCAGCAGCGACACACAGAGTGGTCACCCTAAAGGATGTGGAAGAGGGAGCGGTGACTCTGAGGAAGGTGGGAGAATCTCTGGCAGGGCTCAAAGGTAAGACAGCAAAAAATACAGTTACTACTGGAAAAAAGTACTGTATACAACCTTCTGTTCCAAACTGGCACTATCGTTCAGTGTGTGTATATATATAAAAACTACTACATTATCTTGCAATTATTTAATTGTTTATAATGTATTCTACTGAATAGCCATGGTGGGTCACAATGCCTTAATGAGCTAGTAACCATGTAAATGTTATGAATATGAATTGTTGAGTCTTAACAGTCTATATGTTTTTCTGAGGTTTTTCCATGCATGTTCCTTTTTGTGTATTTCAATAGGGGAGTTCCCAGCCCTACAAACCAGGATGCGGGCTGTGCTCAGGGTGGAAGTGGAAGCTGTCAAGTTTCTGAAGGAGGAGCCTCATAAACTGGACAGCATGCTGAAAAGGGTCAAGAGCCTAACTGATACACTCAGCAGTCTGAGAAGGTAGAGGAAAAAAATGAGAGGAAAAAAATGTCAAAGGAGATAAAGTAGGGATCAGGAGAGGAGGCTGCTTGGGTATGGCAGCTGAGGGCGAGAGATTGGGGAATTGAAGATGAAACAAAAGCACTCTGCAGAGCCACTCACAGGGTCTGTGATGTGGGAGATTGTACTATTTGATTATACTGGCAAGCCAGTCCTCATCCCATCAAAGGGGTCAGTCCGTGTGGACAGAGGAGTATGGCGTCCAGCTTGATTTACTTCCATCACCTTCACTGAACCGATAAGTGAATTAATTTGGTGGACACTGCAGCACCTCATTTCCATTTTAATATGTCACAGATACCAAACTCACTCTAGACTTTTCTTCCTTGCTCCCACCCCCCCCATGACTCTCTTGCCTTTTATCAGAATCGTGGTTGGTTGCCAAACCATAAGACGTTGCATCATATCTGTTGGTGGTGTTTTTACCCCACGTGTCAGTATTAATCAGCATTATTTGTCAGCTTTATTATAGGGTTTCTATTTTCTGTCTGGATGAGAAATCAACAAAACCATAAATACTCATTTTGGTTGGAGGATTGATTTCTGTCAGTACTGGGTATTGTTTTAAAAATATTGACATAATTTATAAAGGAGTGACTGAGTGTAGTGAGAATGTAATTTTTTTTTTAACCAGTGTTTTCTGCATGGTTTGTAATTCATACTCTTTCCCTCCTTTCTGTAGACATGCCACTGAGGGTTCCCAGAAGGGGTCTGATCCTTCTGCTAATATCCCAGTGGATAACAGCCCTTCAGCTGTTGCATCAGAGGCTCCTGCAGAGGCTCTTCCAGTCTCAGTCCAGCCTACCTCCACCTCAGCCACACTTGAGCTGCAGAGCTCCACCATCAGATCAGAGGTGATGCCTTCCTCCCCGGTGGTCATCCATCATGTCCAGAGCTCCCCGGTTCTCATGCAGCAGTCCCAGCAGTCTGCAGCCTTGACCGCTCAGCCCAGCCCCCCACTCACCCCCAGCCCCAATCAGGCTCCCAGTCCCAACCTGAGCAAGAGTCAGGGCCGTGAATCTCCTAAGGGTGCGTCCTCAGATCCACCAAGTCCCGCTCGTCATAAGAAGACACAGGGGAACCCAGTGAATAATGGCAACCAGGATCTTGTCATAGAGGAACTGCAGACCAGTCAGGACAAAAGCAAAAACAGAGCTATGTCCATAGAGGTATGTTTAGTTATCTGACCAGGACCATATGGTCTTGATTTATTTTTATTCAAAACAGTAAAGCCGTGGTGATAATCAGCCACTCTCATTGCCATTCTGTAAATATCAACTTGTTTACCCTGAACTGCTTTATTTTATACACCTGTACTTTTTTGTTGTCTTAGGAATAACATTCCTTTGCTCTTCTTAGAATCAGAAAATCTATTTGGATTTTTCTTTCTTTCTTTGTTCTTCTCTGTAACATGTAGGCAGCGGAGAAGGAGTGGGAAGAGAGGAGGCAGAACATGGGTCATTACGATGGAAAAGAGTTTGAGAAGATCCTCCAAGAGGCCCAGGCCAACATGATGAAGGGCATTCCCAGTCTGGAGGTAGAAGAGAATCCAGCACTGCCGCCTGCTGCCAATGCTGAACAAGCTGACGTCCACAATCTTGCGGAGTCACCTACAGGTACAGTTTTTAACACAAATGTTAATAAATGACACAAATATGGACATATTTCACCTTTTTTACAATATGAACAGACTTTAAAGTATCTTCATATAAAACTTAATTGATTTGTGTGACAGGAGACCTCCAGCCTGAGCCCAACTCTGACAAAACAGTGAAAAAGGGGCCTGAGAAACTTCTGAAGCCTTCGATGGAGAAACCAGCCAAGCCTGTGCTGGAGAGATCCTCCAAGACTGCCACCAAGCCGGCGCCTACTGATAGTCTTACCAAGCAGGGGTCTGAGAAGTCAAGCAAATCCCCACCGCCGCCTCCTCCGAGGAAGACCTACCCCACCTCGAGCTCAGGCATGACCACAACGCGCTCTGGTGAGGTGGTCTACACAAGCAGGAAGGGGTCTGTGTCGGCTCAGGTTAGTATGGAAGGAGGCTGTCTTTTGAAATGTCATCAAACAGCAGCTGCAGCTAGAGATCTTATTTGGCATCATACACGTTTTTTTTTTTTTTTCATGTTTTCATTCTTGAGAGCGTCATCAGTCTTCTCATTTAACTCCCCAGCTTTTTGTTGAAGTTGACTCTACAATTACCTTAACCTTTGAATAATCCATCACTTCTTTCAGGAGGGTGAAGAGGAGGTCCAACCTCCCACTCCCCAACCCAAGCCTGCCAAGGTTCCACCGGAGACCAAGCCGAAGCCTGCTACCCCTCCCCCTGTTACTGCTTCAGTTACCAGAGAAGAGGAGGATGAAGGGGACAAGATCATGGCAGAGCTCCAGGTTAGATGCACACTCATGCACTTCCACAAACACTCCTTCAAACACATGAACAAACACACACTGGGTCTGTCCATGATTCTGCTGCATTCTGCATTGTGGGAGTGGGTTGCCTATCAGTTCTTCCCATAGTCGCTGATTTCCTCAGAAGTGGCAAAGGACGGTCACTGACAGCTGCCAAAAGAGTTTGATTTGGAATATGATTTTGTCACGTGTGGGGTTTTATAGATGTGGCCGTGGTGACGATACTCAAACTCCTTCCCTCCTCAAAATCCTTGTCCCCCATCTCCCCCTCACTCTTCTCCACTCCTCAGGTTTTCCAGAAGTGCACAGTTAAGGATGTAGGGGCGAAAAATTTGGTAGAGCCCACCCCTCGAATTGAACCACAAATCAAAGAACTAAGACCAGGGGCATTATTGCCCCTCAAAGAGAAAAAGGTAAAATATATATCGCCGTGCAGCTGCCCACCTAACTGCCTGCCTCTGCCAACTGTCTGATACACTCGATGGCTGTATCTTAACCTTTCTACAACCTTTGCACCCTTGCTTTGGCTCGAGAGAAACTTGTAACAGCTGCCTCCAAAAAAGCTCCTTTTCCTTGCTGCCTCATTTTCTTTCCCTCTTTTGATTCTGCCGGATATCACAGCTTGAATTTCCAGGATTAAGTCTGCATAAAATGAAGCCTCTGAAAAGATGCTGTGTCTTTTGTGTGTCTGGACCAGACAATGATGTGTTTTGCCACTGATTTAATTATCACTTGTCTTTTTCTCCAAATCAATAAAGAACCTCGGCACTGTATTCTACAGGCAATTAAATCGTCTTGTGTCTTTCTTTAATGACATGTCTTCATACAAAATCAACAAATATTTCTTAATTAATTGACAATTGAGAGAAACAACATAGTTAATACTCACTTTGTAGACACAACCTGTTTTTGCAGACTTGGTTCACTAGAGGTCAGTCTGGCCACTTTGCATGCTCCTCTTCCTCACTTATACTTTTCTGAGAATTACTTTTCTGTTTCTCTTTGTCTTTGCACAACTTGACCTCAATTTGCTTCCCCAGCTTTACACATAAATAACCAGCACATCCCTTTAATATTTTGACATTTAGGTTAAACAATACATACATTTTATATGTTTTTTTAATCTAACAAATAGGACAGTATATTCAAGTGCTTTCAAGTTTGACTAGTTCACAGCCAAAATTTTAAAACATGATGTGTAAGTACCAGCTCTCAGAAAACTAATTAAAGATATACTGTGAGTGGTAAGAAGTTAGTAGCCAATGTAAATAACAACAAATTTTGCAGAGAATGTAGCCCACATTTCTGATGTGTAAGTAGCGTGAGAAGTAATTTGCGTATCAGCAGAGCATATCATCGGAAACACAGGAAACACTGTTTATTAAAGGTAAAGAGGAAGATCTTTAAGAACAAGGAAGAGAGACAGAGACACTAGAAATAAACAAAACTGAAATGCAGTATTGTCAATTTTGGCACATGCAAAAAAAGAAAGGCAGACAGGCAGGGTTTAATCTTGAATAACTTCGTTGATGTTTTAAAAAAAGCAGCTTATAGTCTTAGCTTCTGAAAAGTTAAATGTATTTATTTGCCCTGCATGCATTCTAATATAGAGCATTTATATCGGAACAGCATATAAAAGTGATGTCATACGTTATGAAACTGGCCTACTGAGCAGTCCATCCTGTAAATATTCTGCTGTTATCTTGTCCAAGATAATTGCCCACTGCAGTTTTGACACCGTGGATGCTACCGCAGTCATGTATTTACAGTTAATACACAGCAACCTGGCACACCAGTTGCACAGTAATATTATTCCCTCACACACTGTCCTAGCAGAGCTCAGAGCCCATTCGAGAGGATAAAGATCCAGACACAGATGAAAACGGGAACACTACCATGCGACAGAGCCAAGGGGTATGTATGCCTTTTAATTATCGACACCATATTCATGTATATTTATTGTATATTCTAGAGTCTGGACATTTTTAAATACTGACTATCTGATTTAATTTCACAATCACAGGTCATATACTATGTGACTGGCCAGATTCCCAAAGATCATCCACCCCCATCAGGGACAGAGGAAACCCCCGAACACCAAGAGCCCACACAGCCTCCAACACAGGTGTCAAATGTCAATGTTAATGACAATTCTCCAAGCCAGGAACAGCAGCAGCAGCAGCCACAGTCTCCACCACCCAAATCTCCCCCACCTATAACACCACCACCTATATCTCCTAAGCCTGTGGGACTGAATGGATTCAAACTGCCAAAGAAGCAAGTTAAACGCTCTGAATCACTGAAAACCAGGGCAGAAATGGAGAGGGGAAAAATGCTCAACAAAATTAACACTGAAAAGAAAAGTAAAATCATCCAGGAGCAAGTTTCTTCCAGTAAGAATATAATACCTGAGCCTGTGGAAGCCACAACAAGTACATTAAAAGAGGTGCCTAAAAGTTCTGTTGCTCCAACTAATAAGGCTCCTAGTGAGGACAGTGAGCCACCTAAAGCTAACTGTGTGGATGAGGATGAGGGGGCTAGTCTTAGTCCTGATTTGCCTGGGGAAGAGGCACCTCCACCCCCAGACAACATTGCATTTATGATCACTAACACCAAGGTTCAGGCCCTGTCTTGTGGTGAGTACCAGGAACTGGTCAATGCCAAGAAAGGAACAGTCCAGACAGTTACTGTAGGTGGCGCTGCAAACCGAGGGAGCACAGCAGCAAGTCCCACTGAGCCACAGGATAATGGCTTCAACAAGAAGCCTGTCATCATCATTTTTGATGAGCCCATGGACATCCGTTCAGCTTACAAGCGCCTGTCCACCATATTTGAATGTGAGGAGGAACTGGATAGGATGCTAGCAGAAGAGCGCATCGAGGAGGAGAGTGAGGAGTCGGACACAGAGCGGAATGGTGGGCTGCAGGTAAAAGCTGGAGGGACTGAAATGGTTGATGGCAAAAAAGCCAGCTCTGCACAGGGCTCTGCTGACCATGCCAGCTTATCATCCTCGTCTTCGTCTTCGATATCTGAACTAACAGACAGTGGAATAAACTTAGAGTCCAATGGAGACGTCAAGCAGGACAGTAAGAAGAAGTTCAAGTTTAGGTTTCCCAAGAAACAGCTAGCAGCTCTGACCCAGGCGATCCGCACAGGCACCAAGTCAGGCAAGAAGACTCTACAGGTTGTTGTGTATGAAGACGAGGAGGAATCAGATGGTACTATCAGGCAGCACAAGGAAGCAAAGAGATTTGAGATTGTGCGTTCAAAATCTTTAGCAGACTCCCCCAAGACAAGTTCGGCTGTGCTGAAGAGGCAGAGCTCCGAATCCCTCTGCAGGACAGATGAGATCCGGAAGAACACCTACAAGACACTGGACAGCCTAGAGCAGACCATCAAACAGCTGGAGACTACAATTAGTGAGATGGGACCACGCTCCCCTGAGGAGCCAGTCTCTGTGGAGGAGGCTAAAGCAGGGAATGGGAAAAGCTCAGAAGGAGTGGGGCTGAAGAGGTCTTCCTCTCTCCCTACCTCCAGAGGGTCAGGCCCTAAGGTACCCAGCAAAAATTCCTTGCAGAAGAAGACTAAACCTCAGCTCCTTCCTCGCCCTGTAGTCGTCCCTACTACTACCACTACCACCGCTTCCACCACTACCACTGTCCCCAGTGCCCCCAGCACCATACAACAGGTCTCTCTCTAGCTCTTGTTGCTCTGGGAGGCTTTGGGTCCTTCTTTTTCAGTTTCCAAACTACCTTCACTCCAACCCTAACCACTGAAATTACAGAATCATTAATCCACTCCACAGGTGCTTAGAAATGTCGGAAATGTCCCCCGTGGCTTTCTCCCTCTGTGAAATCATGGTGACATGATTGGGGGTGGCATTTTGTTGGGTTCCTGACTACCATATTTCTTCCTCAGAGTTTCATTGCTAAAACTCTAAGGCTTTCAGCAAGTGGCAAATTCATCATCAAAGACACTCTAATGATGATTGAGCTCTGATATTTTCCTTATTCTTGATTGCATGTACAGTGTACTTGTATATTGGCTTTAAGGTTTATGGTCCTACTGGGTGCATGATCTTTCACTGGTGTTGATTGTTGAGGTGTTGAATTAACAGTTTTTTTTTACCTGGTAGTGCCTTGATTTTTCATACTTCCTATGTGGTGTGTGTTTTTTTTCTTTCTTTTGTTTTATTTCTTGTTTTGTTTTTCGTTTGGATCCCCTTGCAGAACACCAGTGTCGCTTCCCCTACTAGTCGGATGCCCGTCCCTTTGTCTGCGAAGTCCAGGCAGTCGCCGAGTACTACTGACAAAGCAGGAAAACAGCAAAAACTGCAGGACGCTCAGAGGCAGTTCCGACAGGTAGTTTTACTGTAGGGCCTTACCAGAGACTAGAGGAAACAAACATATAGGGATCGAAAACATGAGGCATGTATTATAAGGGGAAAAAGACTACCAAAGCTGTGATTTCAAGTGTTTTGAAAAAAAAAAAGTTGCCATGGTGGCACGACTGTGGATCTGTTAATGTTTCTCTCGAGTCTGCTCTGACAAGAAGGCATGTTTGACTTTTGACTGTTACCCCATAACATCACTGTACTGTATGCTTCTGCATGTCCACACTGCTCATGGTTTTCACTGTGTTGGTGACTTAACAAAAAAAAGGACAAATGGCAAAGAAAAGTGGAATCCTATCCTCTCCTCATCTGAGTTGTCATCACATCTCCAGTTCCCATCACAGTTGAGTTCCTTAACAGTGTTGCCAAATCCCAGGATGCTTATGGCTATGTTAAAATACAAACCTAACTTGACTTTTTGGCTATGCTCCTCCCTTCTCACAATGCACCTCTGCTCAAACCCAACATTACTGCATAACTTCTTAACCTCACTGTGACATACTTCCTCACCCTCGAGACCCCGGCACAACTCACCATCTTGCACCGTCAGTTTCAGTGGAATACTGGCCCACATTTTCCCTGTCTGCTCTTCACTCTTGAAACTCATAACCCTGTTATCTAATTTTCACCAGCCCTCCTATGCAGCACCTACGCCTTCTGAATTCTCCCCCACAGCCCCCTCACAAAAACCTAACAACTCCTCTAACTCACAGGCAGTCTGTAGAGATGCCCCTCTTGTCTGCCATTGCACTGTCTAACCTTTGCAGTGTTC
This sequence comes from Lates calcarifer, assembly GCF_001640805.2. NCBI lineage: Eukaryota > Metazoa > Chordata > Actinopteri > Centropomidae > Lates > Lates calcarifer. The sequence goes on along the minus strand of NC_066856.1, from coordinate 13,196,252 downwards.
TATTTCTTGGTAACATGTCTCTTAGTTCAGTGTGTCTCACCTCTCATGCAACCTAGTCAAAACAGCTTCTATATATGTTGTTTTTGGTGTCTTTTAGTTGTGTCTTAGCAATATTAATGTTTGTGCAGTCATAGTGTGTTTCTATGTGTATAACTTGTAGTTTGATTTAACATCATCTTGCCTTTTATATGTATTATTTGACCAGATTTCTATTTTGACAACCAGTATCTGTTTTGGCATCTCTGTTTGCAGGCTAACGGAAGTGCTAAAAGAGTGGGAGGGGATCATAAAACTACTTCCCCTACTATACCCATCTCTAAAATCCCTGCTTTTTATCCTAGCTCTACTAAAGGCAGCTCCCAGTCTGCACAAAACTCAGATGCTACTAATCCTATTAACCCTTCCTCCTCCTCTTCTTCTTTGACAAAGTCCTCTATCCTGTCCTCTCACACTCCACGTTCTGGTTCCCTCCCCTCCTCCCACATCCCCTCCCTGTCTAACGGATCCCTCAAACTCCCCACACCCTCACAGCACACAGGTAAAGCTCTCTCGTTCTCCTCGCAGACTCAGAATGGTCGAGTGCACTCCTCCTCCTCCTCTTCATTCTCCTCCTCCTCCTCATCCTCCTCCTCCTCCCCCTCCCCTCTGTCGCCCACACCTTTGGGCCCAGGTGGAAAGAGCATCCGCACCATACACACCCCCAGCTTCACCAGCTACAGGTCCCACAACGGCAGCAGTGGCAAATCCTGCATCCCAACAGCCACAGCAGCTAAGGACACTACTTAGCCCCATTACCGCCTCTTTGGCTTTACTGCATAGCAAGTAGACTTGGTCATGTTTTATTTTATATAGTTTTGGTTTGTTTTCTTCTGTTTTTTAAAGTTTTAAGTATTAAGTGATGCACTCCCCCAATTCATGTTTTATTTGACACTGGCATTCTCACACCTTTGTTTTTATCTCCTTTGAGTTGCATTTTCAACTTTTGGATAATACTTGGATTTTCATTCTCTCTTGAAGGTGTACCAGATGCTTACATAAAAGATTTTACAATGGAATTAAAAACAATTTAGTCTTACCACTTTGTAGTTGAAGTGGAAAGCTTTCATGGTGTTGAAAATCTATTTTTCTTGCTGTAGCTATGAATAGGGAATATAGAGTTGATGTACAATCACAAAGTACCATGTAAAAATGTGTTTTATTTTTAAACCAGAGATAACCATAGTATATTTAATCTTCTATATTTCTTGTGTTGCCAGACATTGAACAGTCATGTAAATGCCTTTTATGAATGTATACAACAGTGTATACAGACAGTTTAAAATTTCATTTATTATGAACTTCTGTTTTCTGAAAATATTTCCTCATTTTCACCCGTATGAACTGCCAATTTCTTTGACAAATGTGTAAAACTGGTTTCATCAGAAATATAAGTTTTCATTTTAGTGTGCCTCTTTGCCAAAGTTGTTGTTCAATGACTCACTTCAAGCCTAACCTGGTCACAAGATTTAGGGGAACTTTAGGGCACTCTCTTGGTGTGACTGAAGTGTTGCCCGCAGTGTTTGCACTGCTGGTCTTGGTTTGTTAAGTTAACATGTATTGTTGTCTAAATGTAAACTGTACTAAAAACAAAGTAATGAATCAGTTCTACCACGTGTACATAGATGCTTCTACTAAGAAAATAAGTAGTTTTGTTAACATACCAAAGTTTATTTGTATGCATGCCTTTCAAATACTTTAGGAGAGTGGTGTAAAAGAAGAGTTATGTTTGCACAGATAGATTTTGTAAATATTTGGTTTTCTCCTCCTTTTTGTAAAGCTTTAAATCATACTATAAAGGAGCAATGTGGTAAAGATAAACTGTTGTGGAGTAGCAAAATAAAGACTTGCATGCTTGTAAGGCATTGGGCTTCGAGGTCTTAGTTTTCCTGCCTCTGGTTTCCTGTGTGATTCAGTCTGAGCGCGTGCATGTATGTGTGCATGTGTCTATACATATAAAAGCAGAGAGGCACCACACAAACGATCAGTTCTCACTCATACTTCACCTGTTTCCTGTCACTCTAGTGATTTCCACTTATCCTAAATATATAGTAGAATTCTGCATTCTGTGCCTCTTCAACTACAGGTAAGAATATAACAAATGATTACATTTTTTTTTTTTTTTACAATCTTGCTTAGGATTGCAAGAGTTGTGAGATATTAATGGTAGATTTTGCAGTTGACCATATCAGTGTTATTATTATACATAAGTTATTGTGAGTTACAACTCAGATATTGTTTGCAATAAAAGAGGGGAAAACACATTTGTCAACATTTTATTTAAATACAAATGTATCCCACTTGATACAGAAATGTGTTATTTATATTATGAATATAATTTACATGTGACATGTATATTCCTTGACCTAACTTTAAAAATCGATAAACATTTCTTTTTAAAGCTCTTATCTGTATTTAATCTTTTGTTTTCGTTTTCGTTCAACAACACTGGTTGCTATGAAGCCTTACAAAGAAACTTCCTGTTTCTAATAAGCCTAATTTACATATGATGTTGTGTGTGGGTTGATATTATTCAAGTCATCTTTTTGTCACATGCACACCTTGTGTTCTTGCAGTTGTTTGTATGATTTGATGAATCATCAAAAGATCATATGACTGCAGGCTTTGATTGATGTCAATCATCATAACAGGTTATTTGTCTCTATTATGTTACTGTACCAGGATGATCCATTACACATCACTTATGAATATCTCTGAGGAGGAGAGACAGGGCTTCTATGGCAGTGACTCCCACCAAGAGAACATTGTCTTTTCTACATTTTACATCCTGATGTTCATCATCGCTGTGCCTGGGAATGCTTTGGCGCTGTGGGCCTTCTTCCGCCAGGACAGCAAGTCTCCATCAGTGGTCTTCCTGAGGCACCTTTCTGTAGCAGACATTTCGTACATCCTCATTTTACCAATGCGTATGGTTTACCACCTGTCTGATAGCCACTGGCCGTTTGGACATGTCATCTGTCAACTATCAGGCTTCCTCTTTTACCTAAACATGTACTGCAGCCTCTACTTAATGAGCCTGATCAGCCTGGACAGACTCTGGCAGTGGTTCTACCCATAAAAGCACAGTCAGTTCGGAGGGTTAAATATGCAAATATAGCTGTTGGCATTCTTTGGGTGACAGTTATTGTGTCTATGAGTCCTATGCTTTTTTCTAAAAAGAATGTGACCAACAACTCAACTGGCATCTGCATCAAGCTGTACTTAGAAAAGACATCTCACACAGCTTTGGTCTCTACTGTTGTGGCATTTGTTATTCCCCTCACCACAATTGTGGTTTCCTATTTACTGATTGTGTTGAAACTAAGGACACTCAAACAACAAGAAAAACGACCCATGAAAGACAAAGCCATAAAGATGATCATTCTCATTGTGATAAACTTCCTTCTTGCATTTGTACCCTACCATGTGAGTCGGGTTATCTATATTGTAATTCACAATCGTGGCAATGTGACTGCAGCAACCCATGAGTCACTGAGAAGAGCCAATCAGATCACGTCTGCACTTACCTGTGTCAGTGGTGTACTGGACCCTGTCATGTATTTTTTCCTGAACCACACATACAGGAACATGTTGCTCCAGCTGTTCTGTAAAAATAGGGCCAATGACCAACAAGCAACATCATCTAGATAATAAACATCTTCAACCAAATTGTACTTTTTACTGAGGGATTATATATGTGTTGCAAGTACAATGTTTTACAAATGTTGCATCTCTGAACTTCTGCTTCACACTTTAGATATTTTTCAAAAGACAATGTGAAACAATGACATCACTTTTTTCAAATGTACATTACTAAACATCTCGAGGAAGTAAAAATCCCCACTACACCTCATGAGCAGCTCTTACAACACAAATGGTGCAGCAAGTTAGAGGTGGAGCTGTTGCTATTTTGAGCAGCCTGGAGATTCAGTGGGGTTTCAATAAGATTAAAATTTTGGAAATAGAATCACTCCGATTTGCAATCTGATCGCAACCTGTGAGAGGCAGCAACGTGCCGCGACGCATCTAGTCTGCCGGAAACTCAGGAAGAAGAAGAGGAACGAGGAAGCGTTATCAACGAGAAGTCCTGCTGGGTCTCACTGAGTCGGCGGAGAACATCAGATATTTCACGATCGACACGGTAAATGAATAGTATTATTATATATACACAATGTACATGTACACAATAACACATTAAATTACACACAGTACGTTCTTAGCAGTGATGGAAAATGCATTCTGCTTATTTAAAGTATCGATACAGGAACGTCTGGATTCTCTGCCACATGCTACCAAGAGGTACACAAGACCTACTTATTATCAAGATTATTTAGGGTTTCAGTTAGGATGAGGGTGAGATTTGGGGTATATATGTCCGGTATAGGCTTACAAGGTAGGGGTATGCACAGGGATTAGGATAATAGTCAATATTTTAAGGGTGCATCCAGAATTCAACTCAACAAAGATGACTAACCGTCTGCACCGTTCAAGAGTCTGATTAAGGCCATATGCTATCAAGAGACACACAAGATCACCACAGTCATGTCAAGATATTTCGATTTTATTTATAAAAATAGCATGTTCGATTGATTGATTGAATCAACTGACAGGTACAATCATGTCCACATAAATGTAAACCTTTGAACCACAATAATGTTGCCTTTTTGTTTCTGTGTACTGTTTACAGTTATGGATGACATGAAGCACAAGCCAGAAGACAGTGAGAAGCTGATGGGTTCTCCTGTCTGGAAAGTGATCTGGATTCCAAGTGGCCACACACGGGAGCCTTACTTGGAACGGAGTATGTCAAAGGTATAAAACTCATAGTTAAATTTCAATGTAAAGTGCTCAGTTTTTATTCAAAGATCAATTGCCTCTTCTAGTTATCTCTTCAAACGTTGATCTAATTTATTTGATCTCCTCGTTCTGTATGTGCAACACGATAGTTTTGATTTCCAGATACAAGCTGTCTGTCAGTTACACCTGAACACATACAGAGCAGCTGTTCAGGTTTTCCCACAATGAATTTGATATATAAGTTGTGAGAAGTGCCACTGTTGGCTAAATTAGTATTTCAAATAGAAGATAATTACAGTTTTTCAATGACCCCATGACTCCACCACTCCATCTTGTCCAACCGTGTCAACTCTCTTATTGTTGGCTGTTTTCTCCATAATAGTTGATTCGTCTACAGTGTGTAAACAAATGTGTTGTGCCCTGTTAAATTGTTTTATGGGAATTAAGAGTAGGGATGAGCGATACTGTATCGTTGGCACGGACACAGACACACATACACACAGAGAGAGAGAGAGAGAGAGAGAGAGAGAGAGAGAGAGAGGCTGGACAGGACACTGACAACATGTGTCATACGTCTCTGTAAAATAGATCGACAGACATCTGAAAGTGCAACTTTACTCGATCTATACTCCATACTGCCATCATTTAATGTTTCTCAGTCAGTTTTGCTTCTTTCTAATGTTTCTATAGCCTTTGACTGTTTGCATTTGAGTGCAGGGCTTCAAAATTTGCTGTCGGTGTCAAGATTTGAACTCGCAGTCCTCACTCTATTTTTATACATAAGTTTATCAACTTGATATTTTTTCTAGCCTTTGACTATTTGCATTTGTTTGTATGACCTCAAAATTTACTCCTGGAAGGACTTCAAGATCTACAATCTCAAATAAGATTCGGACTCACGATTTTCGATTTACCACTTCAATGTGTAACAACTTGCAACAACTAACAAAATTCCATATCCATTCAACAAAAATGTCAGTATAGTCCCACCCCATGAAGTTACAACACTCAGCATCCACAACATGAAGCTGTGCCTGGATGTGGAAGTAGTCCACTTGGCTCCTGTCTGGTGTAACATCACTGAGAAGGCAGAGCACTTTGTCTCCAGCACACAGCTGCAGATTAACTTCCTCTTGCTTTGTAGTGTGGACACTAAACTCCACAGAGAAAAGAGCATATGAACAACAGACTGAAAGTCTGTGTGTTTCACCTGCAAACCTGTAACCAGTACACAGAAACAAAAAGCAAGAATTGAAATGGTAAATGTATATTTAGTTTTGAATTTAGGAACAATATTATTACAGTTCAAAGGTTTAAATTATGACTAATATCCTAACTCCTATGCCCAACGCTTTCCTTTCAAGCCTATACCTGAGCCTTGTGCTAGTCTTACCCCAAATCTCACCTCTGCCTTATCCTAATTCAAACCCGAAACACCTTGACATGACTGTGGTGATCTTATGTGCCTCTTGGTAGCATATGGGTCCAGCTCTTTGTTGATACCAAATCCTGGATGCACCCTGGCTTCGAGTAGGCTTCTCTACTAGACATAGACCAATATGGTTTTTCAGGGCCGATACCATTATTAGTAGTCAGGGAGGCCAATAACCGATATTTGGAGCCGATATTCATTTGCAGTAAAAGTGAAAATATTGGCATCATAATTTTGAATAATACAAATTCCAACACTTAACTTCCTTTAAATGTCTTTAAGAATACGTTTATTAAATAGCTTTTCAGATTTGCAGCATGTTAAAGTTTTTTTTTATCTTAGACAATTGACATATTTGTTTTAAAATTCTAATAAAAAGCATCAGAGCCAAAATAACCCAGTTTTAAATTGATCTCTTATCGGCTCTCGGATTTTCAAAAAAGGCAGATGCCAATATGCGCCAAAATGCCAAATATCTGCGCCGATAATCAGTCTATCCCTACTCTTCTACACTGTTCAAATTTTGGAGGTGAACTATTCTTTATTAATGAACTTATTTGTTTTTCAGGCATTGTATTTGTGTTTTCCAGGTTTAGTCAGCTGCTGCGGCCTGGACAGAAAAACCAGCTCTCACCTTAAACGTAAAGGTATGTGTCCTAAAGATTTACCCAGTCTGAAAAAATGTGTTGACGAGCTGAATTATTAATGTTAGTAACAGTGCTATTTTTTAAAATCCTTGGTATTTAATGAGTTTAGTATTATAATATAATAACAACTAATTAATTGTGTCTATAAATTGTCAGAAAATAGTACTAGTTGTAATCATTTTTAAAAACTCAAAATAGTTCTGAGTTAATTTTCTGTCTGTGGACTGAAGTATAATTTAAAATATCTAAGGTTGCAAAATTCTGTGAATTTTCAAAGTTGGAAACTTTCCATGGAAATTAACAGGAATTAATTAATGTGAATAAACTGGAAATTTGCTGAATTGCAGGTTAACCTGTAACAGGGAACGTAAAATGTATTTGTATCTTGCAGCATAATCTTGGTTAAAACAACCACAGATACTGTACTTCAGACTACATCCAGTCAAGTCAGTTCATGACGATGATGATTTGAGCACATTCTAAATGTCTTGTCGACCAATCAGATTGCTTAGTCGGAACTACTTGTTGTATAATAGATCATAGTGTACTGATCATTTTCTTCTGTATGTTTCTTTTTTTTCCTCCAGGTGTCCCCACTTCATCCATGATCACAGAGTCTTCATACAGCGAAGTTCTTTGAGACCAGGACTGAGGCCTGCAGGTAATTCACAAACACCTTTACATAAGCTGATCAACACAGAGCACTGACTAAATATCTTCAGTATTTGATCTGAAGTCTGAATAGTTTGTCACAAAAAGACTTCACTATTATTAAAGTTTATTTACATAGTTCATGAATGTACAGTTCAAAGAAAATGACAAATTTAATCATCAGCTCACTCTCTCCCTCTCTCTGTCTCTTTCTCTCTCCCTTGCCCTCTTAAGCCTGGCACAGACTAAAAGATTTTTAAAATCTTACCTGATTTAGAAAATGTGAGAGACCACACACGCACAAGTTTTGTTCTTATATTGTGTAATGTGCAACGTAAACACCAACACAGCACACCACACACTAACAGATTCACCACCAGCAACCAGAGCCTGGACTCTCAAACATGGCAGACAATGATGTCTTGTTGTGTTTCTGTCTTCAGTCAGTTTGCTTCCTGATTGTCTACTGCCGTTCCATGTGACAATCCAAGGAGTGCGTGCTCAGCTTTCCTCAGTATACTCCCCACATTTTCGATCATAAATATTTAACACGTTCAATATCTTTCTCATTAGAACACTAAATCATAAAAATGTGAAGAACTTATTCAGTTCAGAGTCACATTACAATCCAGGTACAATCATCATTTCGCTTCATTTTGGCTTCTATCAACCAAATTCAGTTCAAACTTTAACTGACTTTGGAGAAAAAACATTTCCATCCACTGCTGTTGTGTGAATATCAGGAGAATATCAGAGGAGCTTCTTCTGTCTTTGTGTATAAAGCAAATTTGACTCTAAATTCTGATTATTCCAGAACCAGTTGGTCCACAAACTAGTTGTTTTTTTTAAGTGTCTTTTACTTCTCTATCTTTTGAAAGTTTGAAGTTCAGTACCCAGAAACTCTGCTTTTATTTTGATGTATGTAATGTTTGTTGCATTTTTCTCCACAGGATTCAACAACCACTAAAGCACAGAGAGAAGAGACAGAGACGTGAAGACATTTCCAGAAGGTCAGTGTTAGTTTATTCTTTTCAGTCTGACTCAGTCATTATCTCAGTTATCTCAGCTGCAGTTTGACACTGAGGAACCTCTTGTTTGGAACAAATAGCAATATATGTCTGAACAATGAGTGTAAAACCTTTTAAAAGTCAAATATAAAACCTAAAGAAATATATTTTCAAAAAGTTTAAATAAGTAAAATAGGTCTGAAAATTAAAAATGGAATAAAATGATTTTTATAACTTCAGTTAGAAAATAGAGAAATGCAACTCAAAAGTTTATAAAGACACTTTTTTAGACAATTTTATTCCAGACAAGATAATGACAGATATTTGACCACAAGAAAACAACTGTTAGAGCTGGTTAGAGTTAGGGTTAATGTAGTTGTGTTGCACATTTTCCAAAGATAAACACGTCTATGAAGCATCTTTGTGATACAGTTAATAAACAGTTGTATCATAAGTTGTTGAATGTTCTCAAAGGTACTTTATAAAGTCTTTGGAAAATGTGCCCATGACTACATTACAGGTGGTAGAGAAAAACAGTGTTCACTTGAAAATCAGGAAACTAGCACTGTTTACAGCAGTTAGATGGTGGGAGTCTTTTATCTAATTAACAGCTTTGTAACACTTTTGTTTTCTTTCATCCACTTCAGGTCTTCAGCTGCTGTCGTCTTCTCCTCCTGCAGAGACAAGAAAACCAAAATATTTTTATGACATACTATATTGACATTTGACACTATACTATGACATTTCTTGCCTGTCTTTGATGCCATACTATGACATTTTTTTGACCGTTTTTGACACCATACAATAATATGACATTTTATGATGGTTTTTAACACCGTACTACACTTTTTTGACCATTTTTGATGCCGGACTATACTCTGACATTTTTCATGGTTTTTGACACCATATTGTACATGACATTTTTTGACACATTACTATTTAGGACATTTTTTGCCAGTTTTTGACATCATACTCTATCATGACATTTTTCCACATTTTTTGATGCCTAAATATATCATTACATTTCTTCATGCCTTACTATACTATAACATTTTTTGACCATTTTTGATGCCTAACTATATTATAACCTTTTTTTTATTTATTTTTTTTTTTTTTTGACGCCATACTCTATCATGACATTTTTTCACAAGTTTTTCACGCCTTACTATACCATGACTTTTTTCCACATTTTTTGATGCCTAAATATATCATGACATTTTTTCATGCCTTACTATACTATGACATTTTCTCACATTTTTTGACACCATACTCTATCATGACATTTTTTCACAAGTTTCTCACGCCTTACTATACCATGACTTTTTTCCACATTTTTTGATGCCTAAATATATCATGACATTTTTTCATGCCTTACTATACTATGACATTTTCTCACATTTTTTGACACCTTACTATACTATGACTTTTTTTCACATTTTTTGACACCTTACTATACTATGACATTTTCTCACATTTTTTGACACCATACTCTATCATGACATTTTTTCATGCCTTACTATACTATGACATTTCCTCACATTTTTTGACACCTTACTATACTATGACTTTTTTTCACATTTTTTGATGCCTAAATATATCATGACATTTTTTCATGCCTTACTATACCATGACATTTTCTCACATTTTTTGACACCTTACTATACTATGACTTTTTTTCACATTTTTTGACACCTTACTATACTATGACATTTTCTCACATTTTTTGACACCATACTCTATCATGACATTTTTTCACGCCTTACTATACTATGACATTTCCTCATTTTTTGACACCTTACTATACTATGACTTTTTTTCACATTTTTTGACACCTTACTATACTATGACTTTTTTTCACATTTTTTGACACCTTACTATACTATGACATTTTCTCACTTTTTTGACACCATACTATATCATGAGATTTTTTCACATTTTTTGACACCTTACTATATTATGACTTTTTTCCACATTTTTTGATGCCTAAATATATCATGACATTTTTTCACATTTTTTGACACCATACTCTATCATGACATTTTTTCACGCCTTACTATACTATGACATTTCCTCATTTTTTGACACCTTACTATACTATGACTTTTTTTCACATTTTTTGACACCTTACTATACTATGACTTTTTTTCACATTTTTTGACACCTTACTATATCATGACATTTTTTCATATTTTTTGATGCCTTACTATATTATGACATTTTTCACGCCTTACTATACTATGACTTTTTTTTTTTTTTTTTTTTACATTTTTTGACACCTTACTATACTATGACTTTTTTTCACATTTTTTGACACCTTACTATACTATGACATTTTCTCACATTTTTTGACACCATACTCTATCATGACATTTTTTCATGCCTTACTATACTATGACATTTCCTCACATTTTTTGACACCTTACTATACTATGACTTTTTTTCACATTTTTTGACACCTTACTATACTATGACATTTTCTCACTTTTTTGACACCATACTATATCATGAGATTTTTTCACATTTTTTGACACCTTACTATATTATGACTTTTTTCCACATTTTTTGATGCCTAAATATATCATGACATTTTTTCACATTTTTTGACACCATACTCTATCATGACATTTTTTCACGCCTTACTATACTATGACATTTCCTCATTTTTTGACACCTTACTATACTATGACTTTTTTTTCACATTTTTTGACACCTTACTATACTATGACTTTTTTTCACATTTTTTGACACCTTACTATATCATGACATTTTTTCATATTTTTTGATGCCTTACTATATTATGACATTTTT